>NC_091692.1:95282812-95896093 GCF_041296265.1 Equus caballus
GCTTAATAGAGAAAAAAATTATTAGGAGAGAACCAGGGAAAGGACAGTTATCGGGAATTCTTTTACTTCATCTTGAATGGTTTCAATTTCATTAAGGTCAGCACAAGTCACTAAGACGTCACTTCCTAATTTTAATGTTGTATGCGAATATCAAATATACATATATCAAAAATACACTCTTCAGGTGAGCTAAGGATTACTGGGCACAATCATGCAAGCTGTGCAATCCATTAATAAGGTAATTAGGAGTGGTCTCCTCAGGGCACATGAAGTTCTGCTGAGAAAAGGATGCTGACAGAACAGAAAGGAAAAGCATCAGGGCTTGAGTTCCTGGAGTAGGGATGGACACAAAGCAGCACTGACAAGAGAAGTGTGACTACAAAAGGCCACCACGGAAGAACGGAATCAGACGGCTCACACAATCAAAAGTCAACGGTCCCCCAAAGACAGACTAACCACAAGTCTAGGAGAGATCACTGGTTAATAATTACCAGCGAGCCGTATTTATGCAGGAGTCGTACCGACAATCAGTGTGAAAATCAGGCATAGACATTTATCCTCTTGTGCGTGATTTAATATGCAAAACAAATCAAGTGCGAGTCACACCAAAGTAGGTTTGTAATCTTACTTCCACTCCTCTGGGGGGTGTGCAAGTTCATACTTCTCCCTCACATTGGAGACACCCATATCCAAATGGAGCCAGTGAACCTCCTCTGACCGCAGGTGACTGAGGCGAAATCCATAGCAGGCCACGTGCTTTACTTTGTGACTGTCCACTATCTTCTGAATGATGCCCTAAAACATACCCCCCACAAAAATGACTGTTATAAACAAAAAAAACTGTATGCTAAAAGTTAATGCAATGTTCATTTCTTTTAGTTAATTATCAGAAATCTTTGGTAAAAGAGTATCGAGTTAAATAAATTACTTAATTTTACTTAGGAATCTTCTTTCAGTATTCTTATGAACAAGGAAAAGTTTTCAAAAAACACAAAAAGAGGCTCTCTCCTTTTCTTTATTGATAATTGAGGCATGGAAATTTAAAACACATTTCTGCAGCCCCACCTTTGCATCATCCCCAAACTTATCAAAGCATACCAGAAACTCTGTGGGCATCACTTGCTGAGGACTAGAACCAAGGGGGTTATACTTTCTGAACCAAGGAAGCATACTGTCTAAGAATGGGCTGCAAGCTTAATATTATTTTTTAAAAACACACATTTAGGAGCCTACAATTAAGGCCACATTTCTGATAATATTGATGACATATGAAAAGTTAGTTGAAGTTGGCCCTAACCAATCTGCTCTTTGCTCTCTATACATCAGTATGCAGCAATCTACAATAGCCCCAATCTAATGCTTCCAACGTGTGTGCCCCACCAGTTCAGAGGAGATGAAAACAACCTTTGGAGGAGCACATCGGGGAAGGCTCCCTAGAGATGGCTTTCTCCCTAGAGAAAGGGAAGCATTAGAATTGATTCTTGCCCTATACCTGCACAGGTGTGGAAGTCCTGTGCATGTATGTTTGAAAAGAGGCAGCAACACATGGAAGACTGACTTGGGAATATGACCGAAACCATGCGATGCCTTTACATGAGGATGTGCTAATCAGAATCCACTGTAATCTGCCCAGAATCTTAGGCCATTAGTAAGTCTCTAATGATGCTGATATTAACATGAAAATGTCTACTAATCAATATTGTCTATTAAAGAAAATCAACACCAGTTTTTAAAAATTAGCAATTAACTGAAGCTATCACATATAACTTATAAGACACATCTTAAAAGTTCCTACACACAGTAAGTATTTCTTTATTACAGCACGATGTTGTCAATAATACAATTAAGGGTGTCCCCAGCCCTACGCATAAGAAAAGATAAATAACATGTACTACACACAAAGACTGTCAAGAACCCAGTGTGTCCACACTAAGGGCAGGCCTGGTACCCGCATGAGGTTGACTTCCCTTTCAGATTACTCAATCCCTGGGACAAGTCTGTGTATCAAGCATGGGAGAGTAGAGGAAGGAGCATGGAAGGAGGGAGTAAATATGGGATCAGGGAGAAAGCACAAACCAAGGACCAGGCTGGGGGAATCAAAGACAATTTCACAAAGACGATGAAGTCTCACAGAGACAGGAGGGATGTTTGCAGCCTATGAACTCTGGGTGGAACTGAGAGAGGCATAAAACGTCCTTTCTGGCTTTTAGATTCAAGTCCTTGAATTTCTGAGAGGGCCACCGTGAATGACAGTGCAGGTTAGACCCTCCCATGGGCGCCCAGCCAAGGGGGCAGTGCGAGCCTAAACCCAGCCTGAGCTCCAGTTTTCAAATCTTGTGCCGTGGGGTGGGAGACCTGCCTAGAGGAGGGGACATCTTTTTCTAGTAATTCTCTCAAAGGCGACTTCTGCAGCTTCTCCTTGCCAACACACAAATCCCTTAGCTACAAATGATGGGAGCTGGCGCCTCTTTCAAATTCCCACAAAAGCGCCTTTGTCTCCCTGTCCCAGCTCTGCCAGTTCACTACCAAGTGTACACCACCTCCAGCTACCCCTGCACTACAGCCCAGGTCTGAGCGCGTCTTCTCTTGACTCCACAAAGCTCACTGTTACTACATTCCAGAGCAACCTCTCTGCTGTTAGGGCTACAATTCACGTTTCTCTCTCTCATCGTCTGAGTGCACTACGTCTATCCTTCCATGCCCAGACACAGAGGGTGAGGCAGTGCACAAACCATTTCTTAGACCTGTATTGCCATCAACACCCTTGGAGGAATCCCACCTTGTCCGGGTGTGTTCCCTGAGGACCCCTTGCAAAGGGACCTCTGAACTCACGGGGCGCACACAGGGGCCCACCTGCAGAGAAGCAGTATCAACTGGAGAGGCTTAGTACAGAACTGTGGTGCTTTTTAGAGGAAAAGCAGGTCCTGAGTTTTGGAGTTTCATGGAATAGAGAGAGTTTTAGTCAGTTCACTTGATCACACTGCCTGAAGACACCCAGAATGATTTCAACTTTGGGTTTGCATAACAAAGATTTCCCATACTGTAGCACCTCAGGACTCCACACGTTGCAACTTTCACTCTCCATTAAAAAATGAAGCAATAAACACATAGACATTTCCTTTTATTTCATTTTTTGCTTTTTCATTATGCTTCCACATCACGTTCTGTTCTATTTCTCATTCTCCAGTACTCTTATAAACCTCCCTTCTGACTTAATTTGGATAGCAGCCAAGATTATGAATATACAAGGTACTTAAATATTTGATGCTGAATGCATATACTCAGTAACTTAAATAATTTTGAGAACCAACTATTTGGTTCTGGACAACTGAACACATAACTTTGAGAACTAAATATTCAGTGAGGAATGCATACTCAACAAACACTACGATGCTACCTACAGAAATGCTACCATTTCCACATAACACACACACATACATTAGTACATGTCTAGTATTTCTGGAATGCATACATTTAGAAAAGTGACTTCTCTAGGGAGATAACAGGACAAGGGTTTATAATATGCCACTAATGGTGGCTGAATTAAATTTAAATTTCTCATCCTGGTTTTAAAGGCTCATGACAATCTAGCCCTACAGTATATGAAATAATACTTAGCTACTCTGAAATTTCCGTTTATTCATTTAAATTACATCTCAGGCTTTGGAAACCCACAATTTTCCTGATTAAATTCTCATGTAAGACACTCACAGAGAAAGAATTCTTCTTAACGTTGAAATTAAAAAAAGCCAGTGTCTGCATCATACTTCTATCTTTTCAGGAACAGCATGCAGTGTACAGAGCCATTTTGCTACTGGTAGACAGTTATTTTCTTCTTTATTTCCTTGTTTTGGGGGAGAAAGGGAGGTGGAAATGCAAAAATACTGCTATGAACAACTTTCTAGCTGTCATCATACACACGTAGAAGCATTGCTTAGAAACAGACACACTGGGGCCGCCCCGTGGCCCAGTGGTTAAGTTTGCACACTTCAGCAGCCAAGTGTGTCAATGTTTCGGATCCTGGGCGTGGACATGGCACCGCTCATCAGGCCATGCTGAGGTGGTATCCCACACAGCAGGACCAGAGGACCTACAATTATGTACCAGGGGGGTTTGAGGAGAAGAAGAAGGAAAAAAAAAAACACTGACAACAGATATTAGCTCAGATGCCAATCTTTAAAAAAAAAAAAAAAAAGGTTTAGGGACCGGCCCAGTGGCGCAGCGGTTAAGTGTGCACGTTCTGCTCCTCGGCAGCCCGGGGTTCGCCGGTTCAGATCCCGGGTGCGGACATGGCACCGCCTGGCACACCATGCTATGGTAGGCGTCCCATATATAAAGTAGAGGAAGATGGGCATGGATGTTAGCTCAGGGCCAGGCCTCCTCTGCAAAAAAGAGGAGGACTGGCAGTAGTTAGCTCAGGGCTAATCTACCTTAAAAAAAATAAAATTTAAAAAAAAAAAAGGTTTATCAATTTAATGGACCAAAAAAAGGGAGAGGGCATTTCACTACTGTCATAATTACATTTCCCGAATTAACTTACTAGGGAGCTGAGGCTATAATTTTGTTTCTAAAGGTTCTTTTTATGATTTTGCTTGGTTCATCTTGGTCACTTATCTTTTAGACAGTGTCTGGAAAGAAATGACATTTTCCCATTGGTAGAAATTAGTCACGCAATCCTTTCCTTCATGTTTATTCATTTGTGAATGTTCACTCATTCATCAATGACCATCTAAAGTGCCCACTGCATGCATGGTGCTAGTAATACAACGATGAGTAAAATGTAATCCTTACCCTCAAAAGTCTCAGAGTCCAGTAGGAGAAAGACGCAATAATGAATACATGCAAAAGGGTAATAAGTGCGTGGGGAAGGTGGGAGGGAGGAACAAGACAAAAAAGAATATTTGATATTTTTAGCTACCTCATCACAGATAATTTGCAAGATTTGTTTATTTCGAGAGGAGATATCGGAGGCCATACGTATTTTTCTAACACTGTCCACGTCTTCTTCCTCCTAAGAATCACCAAGTAGCATCATCACTACTGATTTGTCTTTCATAACGTCCAGGGGTCATCTTTCTCAGTGCTTCTCTTCCAGACACTCCTCTCTTTTAGGAAACCAACAAGTTCCTACCATTCTTCTCTAATTGTGGCTCTATCGGTAGGAGCCTATCATGCAGTTACCAAAAACAAGATGCGGAAATCTAAACCCTCTTCTCCAACAGCTAGTACATCTCCTCCGCTTGGTTCAGTAGCAAACTAGGAGTCCTCCTGAAAATCCCCCAAGACAAAGTACGCACTTTGCTGGTCCACAGTCATTCCATTAGTTCCCAACCACTGCTGTAACAAATGACCATGAACTCAGGGGCTTAACGTAAAATGAACGTATTACTTTTCATTTCTGCAGATCACAAGTCTGAAATGGGTCGCACTGGGCTAAAATTAAGGTGTCAGCAGGGATGAGCTGCTTTCTGGAGGCTCCAGCTGGCCTTTTGCAGCTGCTAGAGGTGCCTGCATTCCTCGGCTCACGGTTGCCTTCCTTCATCTTCAAAGCCAGCAGTGCTGCATCTGACCCTTCTTCTGTAGTCCCCTCCCTCTGCCCACAGCCAGAAAAGGTCTGCTGCTTTTAAGGACTCATAATCTCTCCATCTCAAGGTCCTTAACCTTAGTCCCACCTGCAAAGTTCCTTTTTCCAGGTAAGGTCACATATGCCCAGGTTCTGGGGATTAGGATGTCGACAACTTTAGGGGCCATTATTCTGGCTGCCACAGTCACCAGATCTAAGGATTCAGTGATCAAGAATTCATTTTTCTCGTGCTCTGCTGTCTCATACTCTCCTTCTTAACACTGCTTTTGATTCTTTTTCCCCAACGTCTTTCTTTCCAGATGATACTTTCTACCCATTAAAAGAAGTTTAACTTTCTAACATCTCTGTAGTCCTTTCCTACACCAAAATTATTTGAATCCATAATGATCAGCGTTCAAGTTTTTAAGTGTGCACTCCCCTGCTCCTCTACCAGAGAGAACAGCTTACACTGATAAGATGCATAAGGCAGTGAGTGTCGACATCCGACAATAAACACTGGAGACCCGGGACCATTGCAGACAAACTCCTCCAGGCAACTGTCTCTGGCGGGACTCTGGGAAAACCGCCTGAGGGAGTCCTTCCCCTACAACTCCCAGCCGTTCTTAGCACGGGACAGCTCTGCTCACGAACTCATACCTTCTGTAAACCCACAGAATTCCAAATTGTTTGTGTATTTTCCCATTCCAACCAGAAAACTGATTTTAAATTGATCAGAATGTTACTTTCTACTGCTATTCTTCCCATTACCAGCTTGGTAACAGTAATTAGCACTAATGCAACCAAGTATATTCACGTTTTAGCAAACTACGTGGACTGATTTTGGTTATTTACTGTTGCAGGTTCAGGTAATTACGTCAATATTTTTTTAGTGGCTCATGAGGAGTACTGAAACCTGAGAGTTTGCTATGTATTTAGAAAAGTTCAATAAGCCTGTTAGTGAATTTTAAGATGCTTTGAATGTGACAAGAATATTGTCCAAGAACTCAACTGCTACTTAATCTTTGGCAGCATTTTAATGTACTTGCCCAGATTTCGTGTCTGGGCATAAAAATGAGTTGTTTTAGGCCTTGCGATTTAAAAAAAATAATAAGTAGGAATGAAGGTTTGATAGAAATATCACTAAGGCCAGGTATGGTTTTAGATAGGTGTAATCTCTGACGATCAATTCAATTTCTTTTGTGATTATTAGTCTATTAAGGCTTTCTACTTCTGCAACCAATTTTCCTAATTAACATTTCTCCATTTCTCCATTAGAAGTACTCCATTTCATCTAGGATATCAAACAGGCATTCAAAAAGGGATCTGTCAAGCACATGCTATGTGACTGCTGGCACTGCTGAAGATGCTGGTGACAACACCATGAAGCAGAAAGGGCCCTGCTGGCACAGAGCTTACAGTCCAGCGGAAGAAAGCAGATAACAAATGAGCAAACAAATCAAGAAACAAGACAATTTAAACTAGGAAAAAACACCTGAAGAAAATATAACAAAATAGGGTAAAGGGGAACAGAAAAGTGGGGGAGAGGGAGCACTTTTGGGCTGGGGGTACAGGAGAGTGAGTGAGAGAGGACAGCTGTGGGAAACACGATGAGAATGGGTAACAAGAGCCAGATCCAGTAGGTCCCTGTACGCCACCAAAGGAATCTGGCTTTTCTCTGAGAGAAACATGGAATGACTGGAGGTTCTGAGCCAATTACTGATTAGAAGACTGGCATGTTAGAGAAACAGTCCAGGAAGCAGAGAGTAAGAGTGACCAGCAGGACAGAAGGTTGCAGGGCATGAAGGGGAGAAGAGAGCGGAAGGGGCTCTTGAAGGACTTGAATGTTCACTCTAAATAAGACAGGAAGCCACTGGAAGGTTCTGAGTACAGGAGTGACATACTCTGGCTTTCATTTAAACAGACACAGGGGGCAAATGGGGAAGGTGGATGTCAGTTAGGAGACCATGTGACAACGCATACGAGAGATGGTGGGGCTCAAAAAAAGGTGCAGCAGCGTAGGTCCTATGAAGCATGTGGATTCTAGGTATATCCTGGAGACAACGTGGGCAGGAGTAGCTAATGCACTGGATGTAGAGCATAAGCCAAAGAGGAGGAAAAGACGATTCCAAAGGCCCTAAGGGACTAAAAGGAGGGGAAACCCTTGCACTGAAGCACTGGGTCGTTCTTTTGGAGTAAGAAGTGTAAAGACAGAGAAGAGGGGAGTTGATGCAGTTAGGCGGCAGTAAGGTCATAAATTTAGAATGAGACCAATCAGGACGGGTACACGTGTGGAGCAGGCGGAGCGGTGGATTACTCCACGGTCACAGCTTTAGGAGACTGTGAAGATGGAAGAGAGGTGCAGGAGAGACGGCCCGCAGGGTAGCAGTGTGCTGGAGGGCCGCGGCCTCCTTCAGCCTCCTGCAGCAGTTCTTTCTGAGTTCACTTTTTTTCATGCTCCATTATGTCATCTAGCTGTTTTTTCAAAGAGAGCCTAAGGTATCAACTTTCTACATCCTTCTTTCTCTACATATACCTTCATCCCACGTTTTCGTGACTGATAATCTACCTGATATAGACTTCTAAAGCACAAGTTATTTTCTCTGAGTTCTCTGAAGACAGTGTTCCAGTATTTTCTTGCATCTAGCATCATTGATGAAGAGTCTGACATAAATGTCATTCTTTTTCGTAAGTAGGGGATGTCTCTGGTAGAATTTGGAATTCTCTCTATACCCTTATTATTCTGAAGTACCACTATAGTGTTTCTGGATGACAAATCTTATTCAATATTGTCCATCATGGGTTAATTTCGGCTCTTCTGGACTGACTCCATATTGATCTCCAGAGTTGCCTGGAGCATGATACTGATACTTGGCAAAAGCTATGGCCAAGATAAGTGATGCCTGCAACCATGGGCTACCAATTATTTAGGGGCAGAACATACCAGCCTCTCAATATTGTTTAGTAATCATAACTGGATTTATGACTTGCGCCTGATTTTGGTGGAACTTGGGGAGTCACACAGGTGAAGGCTGGTTACATAGACGGAAAATGTCCATCTGACAGACCCCACAAAGAGGCATTAGCCCTCCTTAGACTCAGGCGCTGTACAAGCGGGCCAGTGATGGTTTCTCAGTGTCTAAGGCCACGAGGCCTGACCTGAGATCTCCAGATCCCTGAGAACTGTTTTCCTACTGTTGCTGTTCTGCACACCTTGCCTGTAAAAGGTGGAGTCCTGTGAATCCTTCCAGGAACCAAACATTTAAGCTAATTAATGTATAATTAGCACATATACGTAAAAAGGAGTAAAATTTATTAATTGAAGCATGAGAAATAAAACCTCTGTAATGAATTACTACAAGAATTCAGATATTTTCCTGGTGAAGGTAAATCTTTCAACTCTTCCAAAGGTTTTGCTTCTTCTGAGTTAAGGAGTCTCTCTGATAATTACTGTCTACAGAGCACAACTGTCCAGAAGAAATATAATGCAAGCCACATATGTCATTTTAAAATTTCTAGTAGCCACAGTAAAAAAAAACAAGCAAATTCAATTTTAGTATTTTATTTAAACTAACACGTCAAGAACATTATTCTTTCCATACAATAGATATTTCACATTCTTTCACACTAAATCTTTGAAAGCTGGTGTGCATTTTCACATTTACAAATCATCAATTCACACTAGCCACAGTGATGTGTTCCACAGTCGCACACGGCTACCGTATCGGGCAGTGTAGCAAGAGAGTCTAAGACTGAATCTAATTATTCAGTAACTTTGCATAATAATAAGCTATCCTCTTCAGAAAATGGTTGGCATGGCTTCCTCTTTGCTACATTAAATTGTTTTTCTCCCAAGTGACCACACTCCCAATTTTAACTTACCCACCCCACAACCTGACCCTGTTTCTGTTCTAAAGTCATCAGGCCCTCAAATGCTGCATGTTTCTTCCATTTTACTCTTGCCTATGCTAGTCTCTGTATCCATAATCTTCCTCTGTTTGATGCCTCTTCTTGGGGAGAAAGATGTTAGGACACGTTCTGCACTACTATTTTGTTCAGATGTGCAGATCTAGCTATTAATTTACAATTAAAATACTGCACCTTCAAATGTTACAGCATTAAATGAGAGTGGGTTATGAAAAGTGCCCACCTTCCATCACAGTGACCCAGTATCGCATGGATCTTATGCTGTACCAGGAAGGGCATGGTGAATCAATGCCAATGAAGAGTCCTCTGCCTCACGGTGAAAGTCATCAATTGATAAGAGTTATTAAATTTCAAACATTTTACTATGAAATAAAACAACTTGATTTTTGGCGACAGATTTGCTTGTACTGATCTTCGTAAAAGTTTGACAAATATGTTCTCTAACTTATGTATTTGTATCTGGTTTAAACTTTTCTTCACAATATGAATGTTTTGATACCTGGTAAGTTTTTAATATTGGCTAAAGGGTGACCTGTACCCAGCAATCACCTGTGTTCTCTTGTGGATTAATCCTTTCAATGGGCAGTAAGTTTGACTCTGAAACACTTTTGTCACGGAGTCTTTCCCAGGTGAATTTTCTGATACAACAAGTCTTGAACATTTGCTAAATGTCCTGTCAAATTCATAACCTATGAAACGTTCCCCTCCTGTATAAATGCTCTGAACTTTATTAAGGCTAATGCAATGGTTTACAGAATTTCCTCATTCACGCTATTTGAAATTTACAAAGACTAGAACACACACTAAGAGCCTTTCCATAAACGTTACATTTGCAAGGTTCTCTCAGTATGAATTATCTGATTAATGTTAAGACAGAACACTAGCTGCTGGCTTTTCTACCTGGGGATGGTGTTTATAAGGTTAAATATAAAACAAGAGAAAAACTAGAAAAAGCCAGCAAGCTTCATAAAAAGTTTGTAAAAAGAGACTATTATATTTCAGTTATAGCACATGAATAGACAGTAACACATATTTCAATCCTGAATGAGTCTCCTCTTAATAATTAATCCATTTGAATAGTCAGTATTACAATATTACAGAGATAACAGAAAATTACATATAATTCAAATGTAATATTGTAGCCTTAAATCTAAATTCTACCAATCCCTTTATTTTACTTAAAAATAGTTAAGGCATATAAGTTAAAGAGTAGCAAATTACTTAGTTTCATTATTATAAAAGGAAAGGGGGTCAAAAAGACATATCTGTCTGTCCTAGTCACTGGACACCTGTCCTCCTCGCAGATGAAGATGGAGTAAGTGGAGGGGGCAGGGAGGAGGGGAGTTTCTTCAACATGATCAAGTAAACACTTCCTGGAAAGTTACACACTGCACTCAGTTTTCTGAAGTCACAGTGTTCCCTTCTCACCTCTCACTCTCAGGAACCTGTGCCTACAAAGCACTTCTCCCATGATTCTTCACCATGAGTTCTCACTCCCGAAAGGAAACCCCTGGAAACCCCTGCGGGCTACTATGCACTCCCTTCAGGCCCTGCCCCGCAGGCCTCCCCCGGGAGCACTTCCTGCGCTGTCCTGTGCTAAGGCTGTGAGCACATCCCCAACAAGAGACTATAGGCTGTACGCACAGGGACTGTCTGTATCCCAGAACCCTGCCAGTATCTGGTACATAGAAGATTATCATGAGTTTTTGAAGAATCTATCCTATTTAGAGTCACACAAATATATTCAAAGTTACACTTTCTAGAAAATAATTTCTTATTGCATAAGTATGAGAAGATATTGTAATTGCTTTGTTTCCTTATATCCTTCAAAGAGTTAAAGAAAAGGAAACAGGAGAGAAAAACAAGTCAAAGGCACTATATAAATAATATATGATCCAGTTATTTTCCTAAGAAGTTTTACAACAATTAAAACTCTGGTCAGTCACATATTAACTGAATAAATACTATAAAGAAAAAGTTAACATCTCTGTAATATGGGAATAAAAATTATTACTTTATCTTTTTGTGGTATGTGCCAACAACACTTACCCTAAATAGACACTGAAGATGTCTCCGAGGAAAACGTACTTACCCTGACATCAGTAGCGTCTCCATGCCTGATAATACTGGCCCAAGTGGTTGGCTCACTGTTGCTTTCAAAGTAGTGAAAGACCTTTAACACTCGCTCCATTGCCCCAGGGGACCGTTCCACACCAGTACCTAGGTGAGTCTTGGTACTCGAATTCGGTGTGTGATTCAAGTTTGGGTCGAGGTAAGCAGCTGCCATTATTTTGCTAGATGCTAGGTATCTGTCATATTCTATAAGAGAAAAAAAATAATTTTTAGTGTACAATATTTGGAATCTATTAATTAAAATGTGATATGCTGATACTTATATTAACAACACTGTTCTGTATTCTCTCCCTGCGATATGTTATATGCAGAAGGGGAACTTGAGGAGAATTGGGGCCTATCTACCAAGATAATCACAGTATTCTCCCCATACCCAGAGCAGTACCTGATTCAGGGTAGCACAATAAATAGTTGTTAAACAAATTATTAAAAGGCCAGGAGTCCTAATTCAGCTCTGTCAAAAATTCACTGTGTTATCGATAAACAATGTAACTTAACCCCGTCTCCCCTTTTAAAAACATGGCCTTTAAATTTGTGGGAAAATCTCACAGGAAAGCCAAATCGGCTAATTTTGCAGCTTACTTTTGAAACCTTTTACATGATATACAAGTTCTTTCTTCATACAATAAAAATTCAATAAGAGGTCATTATATATACCAGGCATTGGTGATGAAAAAACTACAGTTAAAACAAGGTCCTCCCGCTTACTCAGTCACTTAGCAAGAGTCAGACTGAAAACAAAACCAAACCAAAAGGCATAAACAACTAAACTTTTTTTGAAGTGTGATAGAAGGACTTCCATTTGAATATAAGAGGACAGCTTGGGCAGGACTAAAACTCCCACTGAGAAAACTCAGAAAAGCCAGATTACAGAACAACTCAAACGATGGTTGAAGTCCGAGACATTCTGAGGCAACCAAGACAACAAGTGACCCGATGGAGACATAGATACTTAATGGCTGCCTTTTCCTAAGAGCATTTGCCAATTCTGGGTCTTCAAGAACCTGAAGATCCAAGAAAAAGCCAGTAATCCAACAGAAACTGGCAGAGTTTTCGGTAGTGAGGGACCCAATTATGAGGGCGAGGGGCCCGGATTCTGGTGAGAAGGACAGGATGGAGAACTGAGTCACACACTCTGCTGATTGTCACCAATCCTGAACCCGAGCCCAGAGGGAGCCTCTAAAAGCAGAGGGAAGCTGAAGACAGGCGGAGGGGGCTAGGAGTGCACCTGATTACCCTATGCCACTTTTGGCACCATGCAGAAGACCTAAACAGCACGATTAACACACTTGATCTAATTGACACAGAAAACACTACGCCCAATTGCAATTCATCTTTGCAAGTGAAATATTTACTAAATATGCACATGAAATCTTTAAAGTTGACTAAATGCTGAGTGAAACACCAAGACTCAATAAATGTCAAAGAACTAAAATCATTCAGAGTATACTGTGTCTAGTGTTAAGCTGGACAACAACAAAAACTAGAAAATCCCAAACTGTCTCAAAATTAAGCAACATATTTCAAGTAACGCATTACCAGAAGGGAACTCAGAGTATTTTGAATTGAATGATACAATGGAAAGAAATACCAAAACTGGATGCAGATAGAGTTGTGCTTAGATTAAAATCTATACTTTTAAATGCATATATAGGAAATGAAGATCAGAAGTTAAGGATCTAAATATCCATATCCAACAGTACAATTTAGAAGCTGAACAAAATCAAGTTATTTCTTTGAAAAGAATAATAAACTGAAAGACCTCTAGCAAGACTAATGAAGGAAAAACAAAGAGGCAAAAACCAGCACTATCAAGGATGACGGAGAACACCTAAGAGAATATTAATCATATACTAAGAGGCAATGACAGAACACCAAAATACTAACAACAGAATATTATCAACAGCTTTATGCCAACGCATTGGAAAATTTGGATGCGTACAATTCCCTGCAAAGTACAACTTGCCAAAATCGAAACAAGAAATACAAAATCTAAATAGATCCATCAAAAACAATTTGTAATTAAAATTCTTCCCACAAAGGAATATTTGAATTCTTCCAACAACTTAAGGAAGAAATAATATTAATCTTACAGAAATTCTTCCAGAGAACAAAAGGGAACATTTCCCAACTTGTTTTATGAGACTAGCAAAACAGGAAACAAAACCTGACAAGGACAGAATGAGAAAGGGTACAAATCAATCTTTCTTATGAACACAGGTGCAAAAATCTGAACAAAATATTAGCAAATTTAATCAAGTAATATTTTAAAAGAATAATATATTATGACCAAGAGGAGTTTATTTGAGGAATACAAAAGTGGTTAAACATTCAAAAAGCAATCAATGTTTACAGCAGCTTTATTCGTAATTACCAAAACCTGGAAGCAACCAAGATGTCCTTCAGCAGGTGAATGGATAAATAAATTTGGATACATCCAGACAATGGAATATTATTCAGCCGTAAAAAGAAATGAGCGATGAAGCCATGAAAAGACATGGAGGAACCTTAAATGTACGTTACTCAGTGAAAGAAGTCGATCTGAAGAGGCTGCATACTGCATGATTTCAACTATGTAACATTCTGCAAAGGCGAAACCGTGGAGACAGTGAAAATGTCAGTGGACACAGAAGTTGGGGTGGGGGAGGGACGAACAGGTGAAGCGCAGAGGATTCTTAGGGCAGTGAAAACACCCTGTACGAGACTATAATGGTGGATACGTGTCACTGTGCATTTGTCCAAACCCACAGAATGTACAACACCAAGAGTGAACCCCAAGGGAAACTGTGGGCTCTGGATGCTTATGACGTGTCAGTGCAGGTTCACTGATTGTAACCAACGTCCCACTCTGGTGGGGGATGCTGATTATGGCAGAGGCTGTGCACGTCTCCGCGGCAGGGGCATATGGGAAATCGCTGTACCTTCCCCCACAATCTTGTTGTGAACCTGAAACTGCTCAAAAAAGAAATATAGTCAAATTTTTTTAAAAAAGCGATCAATATAAATTCATTGTATTTTCAGAAAGGAGAAGAACCATAGTTATCTTGATATATACAGAAAAAGCATCTGATAAAGTTTCCCAACCACTTATGATGAAAACTCTTAGAAAAGTAGAGATAGGAAGAAATTTCCTTAATCTGATGAAGAGTATCTACATTAAACTTAAATATTAGTGAAAAGAGTCCTTCTCCCCCTCAAGACTGGGAATAAGTCATGGACGCCCACCACTACCACTTCTAATGTGACACTGCTCTGAAAGTCTTAGCCAGGTTCCACAGGCAACAAAGAAGGAAGGAATAAAACTATTATATTCACAGACTACATGATTATGTACAAAGAAAATCTGTAAGAATCTACAGATAAACTACTAGAATTAATAAATGAATTTAGCAAGGCTGGTGGATCGTCAAACAAAATCAACTGTACCTCTGATCATTTTAGCGACCTCTTTTACTCCAAATTAGATAACAATGACTAATAAAGTATGATATTGACTGCTTCCTGAAAAGAACACTGCATCTGCAGAGTGGTCAGGAGGACGGATGGACTAGCAATGAAAAATCATTACTCATGACATCGCGCACGGCAAGGGAGAAGCTAAACCGAAAACACAACACAAGCTGAATACCTCTGTGGCCCAAAATCAATGGCAAAATTCTTCATAAGTCTTCAAAAAGTAGGCTAAAACATTTTTTAAAAGATAAACCATTGTTAGAATGTTACCATCATAACAGTGAAGCAGTTTTCCATGATAAAATGTGAGGTTTTACAGTTTAGCACTGTCATCTATTTGTCAAAATCCTATCTGTCCTATAAATCCTCAAACTGGCAACACTTCCACCATCAAGCCCTCCCTCACTCCTCCAGATAGTTCTGTATTTGATTCCGTTAACCATCCACCTCCCCTGTTGGTGGCATTCGTGTTTGTCTTTCTGTTGGTCTCAAGGATTCTGAGATCCTGGCACGTGGGTCCCGTCTTTGGCGGTCACAAAACCATGCTTTGGTCAGTTTGAGGGGTGGTCTCCACTACGGAATGAGAAGTCCCGAGATCTGCTTTCTGCTACACTGACTCTTCTGTTTCCAAACAATTAACAGAATTCTCTGTGGTGTTTGTGCGGTCCTGTATTTGCTTCTGGCCCATGACTGAGGTTGTACAGTTAACAGAATTCTCTGTGGTGTTTGTGCGGTCCTGTATTTGCTTCTGGCCCATGACCGAGGCTGCACAGTTAACAGAATTCTCTGTGGTGTTTGTGCGGTCCTGTGTTTGCTTCTGGCCCATGACTGAGGCTGCACGGTTGGGCTACCGATTCTCTGCGTCTCTAAGAGAAAGCCCTTCGCCCTCCTCACCGGAGAGGTAGGTTGTACAGGGTTTGTAATCGCAGCCCTCTGTAATCTGTGGCCACATGTGTTTCCTAGACCTTTTCAAGATAAATCAGTCACAGGCATCTGCTACTTGTGTCAGCTACAGAATATCTTTTCCAAAAAACTATCAAAGAGGAGGAAATGAAAACATTTTAAAATCTGAAACTGATGTTACGTGGCTTAGATCCATACTCTTCAAACTATCTGTGGTGAAGGACCAGTTAAGTTTTGTTTTAATTTCCAACCTGTCACAGACCAATACTTTCATAAAATACAAAGAAAAGAAATTTCCAGAGAAATGAAATTTAAAAATAAAAGAACTACAAAAGCCAAGCACAAAACTTTATCATCAATTAACACAAGGTTTCTAGATGCTTACACAAATTCTACCTTTATTTTGTCCTAGATAGTTAACAATTCCAGAACCAACCCCAGTCTGCTGACCACACTTTGCCGAGTCCTGGCTCAGGCACCAGAGCGCTCTAACTTCTCCGCCAGACCAGCCGGTTTAAGTCACCACTGCAGCAGAGTGTCCAAGTGTTTACTGGAATGGGAACGCAGACGGCACGTCAGTGATCGCTGCTGGGCTGTCCAAAGTTTCAGGTCTCCCTCTAATTAACATAGGAAACATCTCAAGGCTTCTTGGTGACTAATTTTTTCTCTTCTTGGAAGAAGTAGGGCAGTCCCAAGTCAGAGTGTGAGGCAACAAGGTGTTGACAAACCTTGGAGCTGACTCGAGGCTCATCCACACTCTGACATAAATGCTCCGTACAACAGCACATACAGAAGAGGCAGAAAAGTCCAAGGACGATAATGCACATCTTACTCCAGAGTTCTCTGGTTTATATTTGTTGTGCACACTAAGATCTCACCAAGATAGCAACCTCATTGTGCGTGAAATATGCTAGCCCTTTAATAAAACTTGAGATGCTTGCCAGAATGCAAATTGATACAGCTCAATTTATTAAAAAACTAATGGGCCGGCCCCATGGCGGAGTGGGTAAGTTCACGTGATCCGCTTTGGTGGCCCAGGGTTTTGCAGGTTTGGATCCTGGGCACGGACATGGCACCACTCGTCAGGCCACGCTGAGGTGGCGTCCCACATGCCACAACTAGAAGGACCCACAACTAAAATATACAACTGTGTACTGGGGGGATTTGGGAAGAAAGAAAAAGACTGACAACGGATGTTAGCTCAGGTGGCAATCTTTAAAAAAAAATTTAAGACATAGCATCTGAAGAGTTTTTTAAGAATTTGGTAATGATCTTAGTTCAAGTAAATCCTTAAACTAGAATGGCATAAAAGTTTTCTTACTCATGGTTCTTTTACACAACATTTGGGTTTCTCATAAAAAGTCTAATCTGAATATCTATGTTGATTTTACTAGACAGAGAAGCTAACATTAAATTATTTAGGGGCCGGCTCCGTGGCCGAGTGGTTAAGTTGGCGCGCTCCGCTGTGGCGGCCCAGGGTTCGGATCCTGGGTGCGGACATGGCACCGCTCGGCAGGCCACATTGAGGCAGCGTCCCACATCCCACAACTAGAAGGACCTTCAACTAAGATATACAACTATGTACTAGGGGGTTTGGGAAGACAAAGCAGGAAAAAAAAAAAAAAGATTGGCAACGGTTGTTAGCTCAGGTGCTAATCATTAACAAAACAATTTTTTAAATAAATAAATAAACAATTTAAATGTTTACTATTATAATATCAATGTGTGGCAGCTTATATTTTTCCAAAAGTAGCTGTAACAGTATTTCCCATTCCCAATGCTCTTCTTCCACTGTGACTTGGGTACACCTTTCAAGAGGCGGAGTCTACATTCCTTCAACTTGAATCTGGGTGGGCTTCTGAATATAAAACCCAAATTAATAAAGTGTTAAGGTAAACGTATGTTAAATCTCAAGTTAAAAGCGTTAAGTGTATCCTAACCTACTTGTGTATATTTAAACTCAGACACACAGAAGTATATTAAAATTACTAAGGAAAAGTTGCAAATGATAAAGAAAAGCAACAGTTCCAAAGACCTGACACACCCAGCTAGCTATGGTAGTCCACTGACGGCCGCTGGACAAAAGGGTTATCTGTTCTCTTACAAAAGGAGGAAAATCTAGAAATAATTTTAAGTAATGTTTTCCATATATCTAATTAACTCCCAAAGCAAATGGTAAAGAGATTCTCTCTTGGGATCCTCCAGATAAAGGACTGATCTTTTACTTTCTTAATAAACTATTACAGTAACTTTCTACGTTGGGCATTTCCAACACTGTTAAATCTTTCTCATTTTTTGGACTTGAAAAACACAAGACTGTCCTTTAAGTGCTTTTATGCTACAACACAGATGAACCTTGAAGACACTATGCTAAGTAAAAGAAGCCACAGAAAAGGCCATATGTTATACGATTCCATTTACATGAAAAGTCCACAATAGGCAAATCTAGAGAGACAGAAAGTAGGGAAGTGGTTGCCAGAGGCTGTGGGGAGGGAAGACGGGGAGTGACCAGTAAGGGGCATGTGGTTTCTCTTGGGAGGGATGGAGCTGGAGAGTGGTGATGGTTCCACAACCTTGCACATATACTTAAAACCACTGAATGGTACGCTCCAAAATGGTGAATTTTATGTTACGTGAATTTTATATCAATTTTAAAAATTGGTTTCCAAAACCACATTTTTCCATGGCTCCAAACTTTTAAAAACCAACAATACTAAGCGTTGACAAAGATGGAGAGCATCCAGAGCTTTTATACACTGTTAGCTGGGGCACAATCTGACACAGGCATTTTGGGAAGCCATTTCTCCTATAGCTGAAGAGATTTATACCCTATGACCAGCCCTTTCACTCTTAAGTATACGCCAAAGAAAAGCACATACACATCTTCACCAAAAGACACACGTAATATTCACGGCGGCAATATTCACAGTAGTTCAAAACTGGAAAGAAAAACCCCAAACATCCATCAAGAATAAAGTAAACTGTGGTCTATTCTTAAACAGATGCCACACAGCAACAAAAAATGAGCAAGTGCTACATGCATCAACATGAGCGAATCTCACAGACATTGTAAGAGGCAAAAGAAAATCTAAAATTCAACAAGAGGCAAACTGAGCCATGGTGACAGAAATCAATGCTGGTTACCTTTCCAAGGATATTGACTACAAGGGACCACGAGGGAGGCTGCTGAGAGCTGGTAACACTCTAAACATCGATATGGAAGGTAGCAGTAAAAACTGCACCACAATATACGTGATGTGTGCATTTTACAGTATGCATCCTACACTTCAATTATACACCTTTATTTACAAAAACGAGAACAAAAAGGTTTGCCAGAAGACTCTTATCCAACAATTGACCAAAAGCAACATGCAAAGCCAAAGTGCCCTGGCTAAAATTAATTGCCTGAGCCACTGTTATCAATCCAGCAAAGCAGCAACTCACATGGGCACATTTAATAAATGCCAACTGTTATATATTTTTGCATTTCTGCCTCTGCCTCTCTTCGAATTTACCCACATGCTATTTCGCAAAACAAGTAAAATGAGTGATGCTGGCAAATACCAAATTACTTTTCATTTACCATCTTCCATGGAAGGAGTTCTTAACTGTGTTTATGCATATATGGACATACTACGCACATATCTGCATACTGACGACAAACGCCTTTGAGAATTTGTTGAAAAATATGGACATTTTCTCCAGAAAATGCATAGACATTAATAGCACAAAATTTTGCATATGACTCAAAGTTTATGGATCCCCTAAAACTCACCCATGGACCCCAGCTCTAAGATCAACAGTCCCACTGGGAGAGGGAGGCAAATATCTGCCAGTACCAACATTCATTACAAATAATTAAAACTGCCATTCACTGAGTGGCTCTACATGCAAGGCAAAGACATACATTATCTCATCAAATTTCATTTTCACCATGACTGTTAGAGGTGGGTGGTACTAGCTCCATTTTGCAGATATAAAAGTCTGGGATGAAAGACAGTCTATATTCCAAGGACACGAAGTTATTCAGTGGTTGGGCTGCAACTGTGTGAGACCGAAGCTTTAAAAACTCTTTCAGTTAAGATACATTATACATCTAAATACCAAGGAGCCCCTTAAGCCAAGTGGAACAATGTTCTCTGCCCCTAAAATCCTAAAGCTCAGTGAAGCAGTCCACTTTACTCAATATGTGCGCGTGCACACACACACATAATTGCAGTGAATCAAGGAGTCATTTGAAAGAATGCTAAGAACAGAAGATACCAAGGAAATTTGGGGAAAATTGTTCACTACTGCAGTCACAACAACGCTAGGAATGACTAAATGTGTACTGACGGATAAATGAATGAAAGGAAGAATGTTGTCTAACGCAGATTCCGTTAGCCCTGCACAAGAAATTTCATGGGGCAATCTGGCGGATCTGCTGCAACTTCTCTGGGATTGATTGGCAATGGGAAGAGTAAGAATGCAGGAGGAAGTCTATTTCCTTGTCAGTCCTGGTGTCATTCAATAAATGGCAGCTAACATGATGAAGAAGAATGGATGTAATGGGCGCTAGATGGAACAGCTGCTTGGACAGCTGGGTGGGAGGCTGGGTGAATCTGTGTCCACGACATGACCCCCAAGTCTCCTGGAAATCACCATAGCAAGGACTATCTCCCTGGAGCCAGGTTGAGTAAGTCTGTGCCTGATTCCTGATTACTTCTATTGAGCACATAAATCACGATATACTTTCTCAAACACTTCTTTGTTACTAACTGTAAATCTCTCAAATGAAATAAACATAGTTAAGATATTTTTCTGCAATATTATTTTCTAATTAAATTATATACTTAAAGATGTAAAGTAAAATAGAATTTATTAAAGCAGATGTTCAAAATCAACATAGAAAACCAACATTAAATAATTTCTTCAGCATTTAAATGCTTTTAAGTTTATATCTAATATACTGCACATAGCACCAAAAAGTTTTCCTTAGAAAAACCCCATCTCAGTAAGATTCCCTCAAACAGTAGAAAAATCATGAGGCTTTTCGCTGGGGGATGGGGTGCTTCTACTGCCCCTCTTCTTTACAGATGTACTTGGCCCACACAAGCTTCAAAGCTTCCATGTTCTCCTTGTCTTGTTCCACAATCATATTCCACAGCACTCTTACCTAACAGAGTTCCCATTTTCCCCAAATTTCCTTGGTATCTTCTGTTCTTAGCATTCTTTCAAATGACTCCTTGATTCACTGCAATTATCTCCAGGCACGGTACTCTGTACTGGGTCTCAGACCCTTGGGACAAGGAGAGACGGTCAAGTAGGAATCCACCCCTTCGTGCCTCTTAACTCTCTCACATTTGCTCCCAGTCAAAGCCACTTACCAACCTGAAGGAGGTTTGAAAACCGAGTCTAGCCCTCCCTAATGTTTAGACATAGGGGAGATAAGGAGGAACCCAGAGGAAATTAAGAAGCTGAAGCCAGTAGGTTAGCAGGTAAACCAAGAACAATTGCAAATGTTTCCAGAAGAACGAGGTGTCAACGCATTACCTGGCCAAAACAGGAACTTCTGCACTTGGTCACTGAGAAGACACTGTGACCCTGAGACAGTGCTTTCAGCACAGCGAATGGTGGGGAGAAAGGCCTGATGAGAGCGGGCTCCACAGGGTCTGTCAAGAAAGGTGGTACAGACAAGAAACAGAAGGAACTCACAGCCTTTCGCTGCAAAGGGGAGCAAAGACACGGGGCTACCTGAAGAGAACGTGGGGTCTCCCTCCTGGCCCTGTTGTCTGGCATATCAAGGCCACATAACAATGCACTGACTAGGTCAGTGTGATTTTGCAGATGTTCACTAAATACAAAACTAAAATACATCACTTTACCCAAAGATAGCCTATGCCTAACCTCTATTAAATAAGACAAAATTGAGTCAAGTTTTACAAGGTAAAAATCATAAACAAAAAGGCTTTTACTGAATATTGCCAATGAGTTAGGTACCTAAATAGGTTTGTTATATACATTATCTCATTTAATCCTGATACAAATCCTAAGTAGTAAACATTAACCCCAATAACAAAGAGAAAATCCGAGACTCAAAAACGAGGGAGTAACAGGGTCTGGATTACCCCCACCCTTAAACAACTAGAAAACTGCCCTAAACACAGGAAACGGCTGTTTCCAGACACTGGACACAGGCAACACGGGACTGTGACCCCTGAAGGAGGGACACAGACAAGTGAGACCTGGCTCTCTGTCAGGAGGCAATTTCTGGTCTGTAGCACAGAGAGGGCAACCAAACAGAGCCTGGAGAGCTCAAGGAGAACATGGAGGCAGGGCAACTAGAATCCAGCAGGAGTCACGCCAGAGAGAAGTTCCAAACTCTCCCTGGAGCTCCCCTTGAACGTTTGGGCAGGAATTCATTAGTTCATTAAAATAGTCTTGTCTAGTAGTTCACAATGAAAAAATTAATAGCTTCTAAATACGTTTAACAGGGTTTGATCATCGCTGTAACATTTTAGTCTCTAACTGCTGGCACTTAAATTAAAAATAATTAAGTGAGGAGTGGCTATGGTGTCATGCTGCTGAGACAGGAGATAGAAGCAGGTTTAAATCCTGCTCCATGAATATTCACTGTTAACATTTCAACAAGTCACTTAACTAGACTATTTTTGAATTTGCAGACAGTGTGGTAACAGCATTGATTTCACAGTACTATCACAAGGATTAAATATAAATACATGTACAGAGACTATGAGATCTATAATTTGCTAAATAATATGATGATGACAATGACGCTAACAATTAAGCAGCAAACACTTGTATACCAGTCACTATGTGGCAGGATTATTCTATTAATTCATTTGATTCACCTGATCCACACACCAACCCTATATGGTAAGTCCTATTAGTAACCCCATTTATAAATGAGGACACTGAGGCACTGAGAGGTTAAGTAACTTGCCCAAAATTATACAGCTACATGCGTTGGCTCCAAAGCATGCGCTTTGACTTCCACATGAGATACTTGCTAATCCAAGTATGGTTCACGGACCAGCAGCACAGGCATCACTGGGAGCTTGTGAGAGCCCCACCACAAATCTATTCAATCATAATCTGTACTTTAACAAGATCATCATGTGATCTCTATGCAAATTTTGTCTGGGAACCAAAGCAGTAGGTGACCTGTACGAAAACTGCCAAGTTATACTACAATTTTCTTTAGAATATTTATTTACTGTCCACCTACTAATTCATCTCTCCCTGCAATGTAGAGTAGACTATGTATAAGGCACTCTCCAAGGCAATCAGGATAGACTAATAACAGGAAAGAGAACAGACTGATCATCAGGACTGGGTGGGAAGCAGGAAAGAGTCCCTGCCCCTATGGCCCTCATGAGAAAGACCATCACAGACAGGTGCACTAAGAACATGGTGCTAGAAGAGATGCTGGGAAAACAACACGTAGCACCCCAGACTTGACGCATGGTCAGGATTCCTACAGAACATGAGTTCCTAGTCGGCATCTTGAGAACGGGTACATCAAAAGTTATATCCAACAAAAGATATGGATGCAGGAGGAGGTGAGAGTAATCCAGGAAGCCAATGCAAAGGCCAACAGGACTTTAAGATAGACAGTAGGGAGGGGAAGTAAGCCCAGCTTGGGGGGAGAGTGGGGGGGAGCCTGGCTGCTGTTAGGATATGCATCTGAGCAGCAATTAAGTCCATTCAGACCAATCAGAAGGCTTTTTTCTAATCCAGCCAGCACTAACTATGGCCCGAGACGAGGAAAGATCTGAGAGCTATAAAAGAACCAAGAGGACAGGATTGATTAAATTGCACATGTAAGACTAAAGGAGAGAAAGTCAGCAGCCATTTTTCTTGCTTGGGCAACTGAGTGGGAAAGTAATACCATTCCATCGAGATAAGGAACACAAGAGGGGCAGGTACTGTTTGTCTGGGGAAGGGGGATGGGCAGGAAGTAGTAAGATTAACTCAGTTTGGTATTTGTTACTGGGAACAATGCAGGCCTAAATGCCTGAACTCATACCTAAGTGCCAGAACTCATGCCAGAAGAAGGAGGAGCTTCATGCCTAAGTGAAAGGGGGGGGGGGCGGGGAGAAGCAGGGAGCCCTGACTTCTGCAAGTTTAGTCTGGAAAGGGAACTAAGCCTTGGTTGCCCAAATCTGCTCCCAAGCTACAGGGAGGAGGATGTGATATTGTAATCTGGTCCCTTTGAAGCCTTTTCTAAAAAACTGTAACTTCACGGCTATACTGAGTCTTTGTACTCCTAAGGAGGAGACGTAAATTTACCTTTGGGAAAATACTCCCCTGGGCTCCCTCTCTCTGGGGGGCACTTTGCAAAATCAAAACAGCATAATGGCAAAGACTCCTAATGTGGGGTTAAACTGCTGTGCATAATAAAGAGTGATTTTCCTAATATGCAGAGATTGATGTGGTAAAGGTTGCTCACGAGACAGGAAGGTTTGAATCCAGCACTGGGGGCTTCCAGAGGTTTATTTAAGTAATTATCTCTGCAACACTTACCATGCCAGGACTGTTATAAGCACTTAAAAATGAAATCATTTAATCCTCCTAATACCTTATTTTCCCCACTTTCCAGATGTGGGAAGAGAGAAGTGACTTGTCCAAGGCCACATGCCTAGTACACGAGACTCAAAGCCAGGCAGTCTACCTAGAGACCAAGCTCTTGCTCACTGAGTGCTGCTGCCTGTGGGTTTGCTGGGTTTCTGTCTTCTGAAAACTCTTTGTCACTAGCAGGCCACACTGCTGCCTGGCAACACACAGCTGAGTGGCAGTACTCTCCTATCATCACAGTCTTCACCATGCTATACTGGCCTCAGCGAAGGGCCAGCTGCAATTTATTATTGCTACTGCCTGCTTTTTCATAGCCACTCTGCTTCATTTATTCATTCATTCATGCCTGTTCCCTCTAGGCAAACGAATGTGGCTACACCTCCTTTAGAGTAATTACTTCTAAAAATAGTTATTGAGCAAGCTACTAGGCTAGGCATTGTAATGTGTGGATATAGAGGGTACAAAAAAAAAGAGATAAACCTACCCTGAAGAGCTTTCAGCCTAGTCAGGAGATCCACACACGATTATTTAATTACAACTGTAATAAGTACTATTAAAAATGACAACTGCAGTAAGAGCTGTAAAGGAAAGACCAAAATCGTGATGCAATTGTAACATCACAGCCGCAGTGAGTGCTGGACAGAGCCGGAAGGAGGGAGGGGGAAAGGCCCAAGAGGGAGCCACATGGGCTTCAATATTTGGGAAGCTTCAATCCGGAGACCCTTATCCTTCGGTTCCAGAAAATGTTCTTGCATCATTTCTTTCATGATTTTATCCTTTTTCTCTTTCTGCAATTCTTATTATTTGGATGTTGGACCTTCTGAATTCATCATCCTATTCTCTTTCTTTTCTGCTCCATTTTTCTCTCCTTTCCATGGTCCAAGAGATTTCTTCCAGATTGTTTCCCAATGCTTCTACTGAGTTTATTTCTGCTTTCTGACTTTTATTTTTCCTGTTCTTCGAATGTACTTTCAAAAACGAATTCTGTTGGTCTTTCATGGATGCAGTATCTTTTCTTAGCTCTTGGAGATCTTATACTGAGATTTAAATTTTTTATCTTGTTCTTTTAGCTTCCTTCTGCTTACTGTTCCATCTTTTTTGTCGGTGAATTGTTTTCCCTGTTTCTCTCTGTTTTGGTCTCATGGTTTGAAAGCAGAGGCTGTCTTTAATACCAGGTTGTCTGTCAAGGAACCCTGTGCCTGGGGGTGACCTGAGGACCCAAGTGCTAAGCACAGAAGCAGACACTCGCCTGGAGACCCCTGAAGGTCAGCATCTGCCTTGCCTCGTGGTCCCGTGTCCTCAGAAAAGAACGTTTCCATCTGCCGCCAAGGTGAGGCAAAAGCCTCCTGCCAGGATTCCAGGAGCCAAGGAGAAAGAAAGCATGCCTAATTTCTCTTACTCCCCAATTCTGAGTACAAGAACGCGTTCAATGTACTGTTTTACCAGACACTGTCCATAAGAAAGTTTTTAAAACTATATACGCAAACAAGCCACGGGGGGAAAACAACGTATTAGAATAGCATTTCACCTGCTCTGGCTTAGAAGACCTCACTGGCTAGGGACACTCCTCAGGACACTGAGACTAAATTATGAGCCACTCCTTTATTTTCTATGGGCAAGACACCCTAGAGATTACAGGACAGCTAAAATTTCACCTAAATCATACAAATAAATCTTTTAAAAAAGGCTGGAAATCCTACAGGAGAGGCATGTCTCAGGGAAGGTTTTACAGGCAGTGACATGTGAGCAACTCTTGATTAAGGAGCAGCACATGCTGCTTAATAAAGTTAAGAACTGTGCCTGGCTCCCCACTCACAACTGTGCGACTCTTCAATTACCATAGGTTCATTATCCGTAAAGTGGAAGTAATAATACCCACCTGTGAGTCAAGAAAATAAATGTAAAGTGGTTAGCAAGATGTATGAAATAAAGTTAGCACTCAACAGATGATAGCAGTTGTTAAAGAAGGATGACCTAAATTCTCCAGGCCAAGAAAAGGGGAGTTCTGAGTAGGACTGTTCTCTAAAGGGAAACCCTGCAAGACCCCCCCATTTAATTAATACTTCAAAAGTCCCTAATCAGCATCTTCCCTGTTAATGAGTCGTAGCTTTATGGATCCTTGTCAAAAAAGGAAACACATTCTCATTCCTCTTATGATAATATCTGGTATATTTGAAATACATTATTAAGTCCAATAACCAAATAAAGCGGAAGTGTTCTTTCAGAATCTTCTTTGAAACCTTGTCCTATCAAAAATATTATGATGTTTCAAAACTGAAAATATCCCACCAGTATACCATTCTGTTCATGAACTCACATAAAAGTTAAAACAAGAAATATGCAACAGCCTAGGATTATCTTCCCAATCATCCTGTCAACGTCACAAAACAGTAAGATTTTTAAAGTAAAAAAATTAATATGAATACATGACATTCTAGCAGTATTTTTTTTTTTTTTTTTAAAGCCAACCAAGTAGACCTTGGGGAAGATACAACATGCTGGCATCACCCTGGTTAACAAGGTCCTGGTTTTTTCCTTTTTTTAATAAGGCAGACTACACACATCTTTCAATACAACAATTTCTGGCCAATGTGAGTATAAGGAAAATTTATCTTTACATCCCCAAACTTAATATATAATTTTACACTGAAGTATGTATGAAAAAGCCTCAAGCTAAAATCCAAATAAAATTTGTAGGACCTCAAAATTACCTATAGAGTTTAAAAAGCAAAGTGTCCGAAAATGCGGGGACCCCATCCTTGAAAGCGACTGCTACAGGATGCCTCTTACAGGCCCATCCAACGGCACTCCGAATATAAACACTGGGAGCATAAGCAAAGCTGCAGTGTGCAACGTTTGCACCCTAAAGCACCAACCACCGAGAGAACTTCATCAGACCGTCCTGGCTGTAGAGCCACATGAAGTGACCCAGCACCTCTGAACCTTCTCCCACGTGACACCTTGCACGTATGCGCTGCCCTTCACCACCAACACCCCCCGTTCCACCTCTCAGCCTTCCTCCTCAACTTCTTCAAGCCTCAATTCTCTTCCTCACTTCAGAATTCTAGGATACTGCCTTCTTTTTTATTATGTTTTTGTCTGCATGCTTTTCTACCAAATTTATTAAATGCTATATTACTTTGTTATACATGCAATGTTTAGTGAATAGCATGCACATTTTCCACACACGAGCAACTGTTAACCATACTGTCTGGTAATCAAGAAACAATATTTCAAGCATTTTAAATTTTACCATTTTAGATTTTATTTATACATAATCTCTTCACTGGGTTTTAGGAAACTGGTTTAACGTTTTCTGTTTATACACAGAATTTTCCTTTTGCCAAACAGAACAATGCCTGATCTTCAGAAATGCAATGTTAAATGGGAGATGCATTTACAGTCTAATTTTAATAGCTCTGTACCGAAGTCTAATTTGTAAAATGTACAAATCTTAAGTGAACAACTCAATGACTTTTTACACACATTCATACATACACGTGTGTGTATCTCCATCCTCATGACTACCGCCTAGACCAAGATAAAGAGCATTTCCATTACTGCTTTCCCTTCACGTCCCTTTCTAATGAACAGCACCCACCAAACGGAACTACTATTCCCATTACTGTCACTGTAGATTAGTGTTTCTTAAACTTTATATAAATTAATCATATAAATGGAAACATAAGGGAACGCTTCCCAACTTGCTTTACGAAAACAGCAGCACCTTAATATGAAAATCTGACAAAAACATTATAAGAAAAAAAGTTACAGACTGATATCCCTCATGAAAACAGACAAAATAATTAGCAAAATATTGCATATTGGGGCCGGCCCAGTGGTGCAGAGGTTCGCACATTCTGCTTTGGCAGCCCGGGGTTCGCTGGTTCAGATCCTGGGTGCGGACATGGCACCACTTGGCAAGCCACGCTGTGGCAGGCATCCCACATATAAAGTAGAAGATGATGGATGTGGATGTTAGCTCAGGGCCAGTCTTCCTCAGCAAAAAGAGGAGGATTGGCAGTAAATGTTAGCTCAGGGCTAATGTTCCTCAAAAAAAAAAAAAAAAAAAAGATAAAATAAAAATGTCCTTTACAATAGCATCAAAAAAACATCAAGACCTCCATACTAAGATCTACCACATGCTGCTAAGAGAAATTAAAGACCTGCATAGTTGGACAGATACACCAGAAGTCTCAATGTTGTTGTTCACAGGTCATTCTCCCAAATTGATCCATAGTTTCAACACAGCCCATCAAAATTGAACAGGAAAAAAAGTAATTCAACTCCAGAAACTGCGATAACTGGTAAAACTTCCTATCCATAAGCCTGCAAATTCAACTGAATACTGTGAACAGCTGGCAAATAATTCACCAACACCTTATGAAAATAAGAACACAGAAAGTAAACCACAGCTACACAAACCACAAAATGAAGAAAAAACTTACTACCGCTGGTTTCTTTTTCAACATCAAACTCCTAAAAAATACTTAAAATTTGATTCATTTTATACAACTTTTCAGGAAGAAAGGTATAAAAATACAAATGTGTATAATTTAAAGAAGTTAAAACAGATAATATACACCTAAACATAAACCTATAATTATGTGAGCTACATCAATAACATGATAAAATTGACACAAATATTGATTAAAAGTTAGATTTTTCTTTTTAAGTGAAAACTGATAAAACCATGAAATACAGAAAACTGTTGAATTTACAATAAATTCATTACAGTTTAAATGATTACAGATGAATGTGAAATCAAAGATTTGTGAACACTATTTTTAAAAGTCAGTGTCACTAACCATTAAAGCACTAGAAATAACGCACAAGTTTTATTTTTCATAAAAATCTCCATAACCCTTCTTATTTGCTTCTAATGATTGAAAGCTCTGTTGCTCCAAGCAGACAAGATAACGGACTTCACTGATTCGTCTGTTCTCTACAGGAGTCCGCTATGATGAGGCACTGGGCTGCACACTGAGCAGGAAGGGCAGGCTCCTCACCTCCAGGCTGTGCATTTCACTGCGGGACAGCAAACCATCCAACAAGAAGCCACACAGTATGTTAGGTGGTGACACATGCACGGGAGAGAGAGAAGGTGGACGGTGATGGCAGGAGGATGGGTCCATGTTAAACAGGGTGGCCAAAGAAGACGCACTCAAGGATTTTAACAGAATTTACTGTCCAAGCAGGAGACTTGGTGCTGGGGTGGGGGTAAGAGATGGATGGAAGCCTGGGACAAAAACCATGAACAAGGGCACACATTTTCCCTTCCTCACTGAGGAGGTCATTTCTGAGCAAAAACCATACATCCAGCTAAAAGCTCCAAAACTACATATGGAGAGAATACGAGGGAAACTAGCATTCTCTTCCCCCAATATAAGTAGGACAAGTGAAAGAATCTGTGAGACAAAGAAGTTTTAATACCCATTGTATTATTTTTGTGGGTGATCCCTCACCTCATTAGTTGAGGTTACTAACATTCAAAGTAGGAATGAAAAGGGAGTTCACCATGGTTAAGACATCAGAAGCAAAGGTGGACCCTTGACAGAGAACACACATGCCAAGTTGCCTTCCTTATTTTTGTTCAAGCGCTGCCTAAGTGTTCTTTATTCCTTCACTACTTGTTCGCTCCCCCATCTCTATTCCCTCTTTGCAGTGACAGAGACACCTGTTACTTTCATAGTCTTTGTTTATCAGAAACTCATTTATTCAATACATCTACTACATGCTGGGGACACAAACACATTACACTAACATTTACCAACAGAATTAATTCACAATGATGTGAAAAGTTTAACAAAGGAAAGGGAAGAGCACTATAAGAGAAAATCATGAAGGAATCTAACGGCTGGGGGCTCACAGGGGACCAGAGGGAAACTGAGGGGAAAGAGGTGTCCCAAGCAGAGGGAAAAGCACCCATCACCTGGAGAAGAATGCAAAGTGCTGATAGATGACAACGGCTAAAGACAGTGAGGGACAGACACAGTGTGCAAAGCCGTGTGGCAGGATGAGGCTCCCGGGGAGAGGGAGAAGGGTGCCAAGTTGGCGGACAGGGACAAGACAAAAAGGCCCGGGGTGGACCTTGGGCAACACCAATCTTTTGAGGCAGGATGCAGGCTTTGGAAGAAGAGTCCCAGCCCGACTCCTCAAAGAAACCAGGTGGAAGAGTAAGCCTTTCCTACTGCCCCCTCTCCAGGAACCTTAACGCAGTCCAAACCATAATCAGTGGAAAGGCCCGTGTTCTCCTAACATCCCAACATCTTCATTTCTCAGTGCCTTTGCATGCAGAATTCCTACAGCAGAGAGGACCCTGCCCACCCTCTCCACTTGAATCAAACATCACCGCCTTTAGAAAAATGCCCCAGATTCCACCACTTCAGGATTTTTTTTCACTCAACAATTATTGAGTGCTGCTATGTCAGACTATATGGATTCAAAAAGTAACAAGATCTGAACCTGGCTTTACAACCAGGTAACATGAGACAAGCAAACAAAGCTGAATGAGTTACCACCATGCCTGTGTGTGCAGAGCTAATGCACACAGGCGCCAGGGCCCAGCTCTGTGGTCCAGGTGGCAGAGAGGAGGAGGGCCATGCCCTCGAGCGGAATCCTGAAAGTTTCGTGTTTAGGAAGAAGGAATGTTCTGAGCAGAAAGAGCAGCAAAAGTGTAAAGGGGCACAAAGAAGCACAACGCAGCAGGGTCGTTTCAGAGAACTAACTGCATGTACAGCTGTGTGGCTGTGTGGAGCCTATTAGAGGCGCGGTGGGAGGGGGAAGAGCGGATAGGCGGGCAGTCTCTCATGACGCCACCCAGCATCAAGGTAGGAGGTAACAGACTAGAACTCAGCTCAGCCTGCACTGAGGGCCTACTATGTGCCAGGCACCAAGAGTTGTTGCCTGGGCTGTGCACTCATAAAACTTAGTCACCCTGAACATCATTTAATACCTTTTACGGTAAATTTATAGATATCCAGATATCCATAAATTACATAAATGTAATTTATATATAAATTAAATACATAATTACATATGTAAATTACATAAATATAATTATAAAATATATTTATATACTTATATACAAATGCTTACATACAAATATATTTTTAATCTGTCTCCCCCACAAGTCAGTTAGCTCCACCAGCTGTCAGACCTGATGGCCATGATCCCACAGGAGTGACAGAGGACCAGGGAGGTAATTCCCAGGGAAGCTATCAGACCCTGTGAACCCCAACAAGACCCATCTGTTGAGAGAACTAGAATGTAGCATGCGTGACCAATTCACTCCTTTCACTGAGCTGTTTTTAAGGCACGTGAACTAGCTAACCCTATACAGAACTATTCATTCATTAAGGTAATACTCATGTGTGCCAATTACTTGCCAAGCAGGAAAAAACCTGACATAATCACTGACTGTGTTATGTTTACCATCTAGCAAAGACAGAAATCAAACAAGTACAATACATAATGATCAATCACAGTAAATGCTGTGCAAGACCAGAAGAGAAGGCTCAGAGAGGGAATAGCAGAGAGAAACTGGTTTCGACTGAGAAGGATGAAAGACCATTTAAGGCGAGACCTAAAAGATAAGTAGGGGTCAGCTAGGCAGAGAAGGAAGAGAAGACAGTTCCAGAAGAGGTAATCACAGGTGTAAAAAGCCTGAGAGGAAAGAGCTTTGAGTATTTAAGGCACTGAAGAGTCAAAATACCCACATCATTGATGAGCACAAGAGGCAAATGGCCCGAAGCCGGAGAAGAGGGGAGAAGCCAGGTCAGGTGAGGCCTTGCAGGCCATGTGAAGGACTTGCAATTTATCCAATTCTAATGAGAAGCCACTAGGGAGTTTTGGAAGGAGAACAACATGGGATTTATGTTTTTATAAAGTCATCCTGGCGATAGTTCAACATCCGCAAGTCAATCAACGTGATTCACTACATTAACAAAATGAGAAACAAAAACCACATGATCATCTCAATAGATGCAGAGAAAGCATTTGACAAAATCCAACATCCATTTATGATTATAAAGTCACCCTGGCAGTTGTGTGAAGGATGAATGTGTGAGGAAACAGGAAGATCAACAGGAAGCAACTCCCACAGCCCTGGGAGACATGAGGGTCGCATGGACCAGAGTGGAGGCCACAGAGACAGGGAGAAGGTGAGGAATTCAAGAATTAGTTTGCAGACAGAATCATCAGAATAAAAAGATGGATTCATTACACATGGAAGGAGGTGTTAGAGAAGCATCCCGAGTCTGTGACACGGATAACTGAGTGGATGGCGGGTCCAATATGTTCATTAAGATGGAGGATTTGGGGACCAACAGATTTCAGGGGCAACAACTAAGAGGCTCATCTCTGGCAGGTAAGTATCAGATGCTTACGAAAACTACCCATGTAGATACCAACAGGCAGTTAACCAGTAGAGCCTGAGACACAGAAGAGAAGACGGGCTGCACAGAAAGCTATTTGGATGGATGGAGTTTAAAATACTGATACAGAAAAAGCATGACTTCAACCACAGAACCAGAATCCCACAAATGAACTATTAATAGTATATTCAATCTCAATCTACTACTGAAAGACACAGAAAAAAATCAACACACACTTATTCCTAACAACCAAATCTGACACCTCTTTAATCTACTTTCCAATCTTTCAAAAAAAATGAAACAAATAATGTACATACTGATATAACCAAAAAACTACCCAAGCAGGGCTTTCTGAACTCAAAAGTCTTGCAACCAAATACAGCACTGTGAACATTTACATTTACTCCAATACTCTGAATTAAAACTGTCATTATGAAATAGTTGAACACATTTTAACAAAGTCCTTTAAAATATGTTAGAATACAATCTGTCATGGGTAGGGTTTAAGGTGGATTCTTTACACCAAGTTCAACAGTACAATAAACTTTACTATAAAAAAAGATCCCAGGGGTTGGCCCCGTGGCCGAGTGGTTAAGTTCGCGCACTCCGCAGCAGACGGCCCAGTGTTTCGTTAGTTCGAATCCTGGGCGCGGACATGGCACTGCTCATCAGACCACGCTGAGGCAGCGTCCCACATGCCACAACTAGAAGAACCCACAACGAAGAATACACAACTATGTACTGGGGGGCTTTGGGGAGAAAAAGGAAAAAATAAAAATCTTTAAAAAAAAAAAAAAAAAAAAAAAAGATCCCAGAGTGTTTTAAGGATACCTTAAAGGTTCCAGTTCAAAGCATACAAATATAGGTCTGTTCTACTATTTTTAGCCTGTTCTAATAAGTATTTTGTAACGTCTTCTCAAATTGGGACACAGCTGTTTTCGAGGTTAATGTAACTGATAAAATCCAATGTGAGGTTGAGAATGTCTTACTGCAAGTAGAGATTTGTATACTCTTTGGATTTGAGCTGTTTACTTTGTCTTTACCCAAAAGTATAACTTTCATACTTGAAAATAACCAATTCAGCCAATTCCTCTACACTAACCTCTTTGTCGTTATCACATAGCAAAGTTAATCAGAACAAAAACCTAAGGTTTCCTGCCTTCCTGTCCTGGTGCAAGAGAGTAAGCCGAGAAGGGGAGAGGAAGTGAACCAAGACGCCTGCGCAAGGCGCGCTCACTGTGGATGCAGTGTGCTCAGGCCCCAGACGGGAACAAGCTCCTTAGTGTTGTCAGAAGCTCCCCGGGAACAACCCAAAAGCAAGAATGTTCATCTGAGATGGCCTGCTCCAGCCCTACAAATAGTCTGAGTCTGACTTCGATGCTGTCCTTACCTTTTCCTGTCTTTTGCACATCTGAGCTCTGCTCTCTGCCCAACTTTGACTTCTATCAAAATGATATTTCAGTTAAAAATGCCTCTATTCATTTGCTCTGCCAGTCAGCAAACAAAATGGAAAAGTAAGTTGCCTGGATCAATTGCTCTGGGATGAGCAAAAACACTACAATCTCTCTTTTCTTCCGAAGTTCATATTTCTAAAGTCACTTTGAATTTTTAAAAAATCCAGTAGCTGATTATTTAATATCACATTGCTACTGGATTTGTAGATCTTGAATCTAGCTTAGGCTCTGTGAGTGAAATCAGAGCCCTACTCTTTAGGATTAGTGCTAACAGAGAGCTATCATACAATGGAGGTGGCGCTATGCAAATGCATCGCAGGCAAGTCTAGGAAAAGACCAAATTTTCAACAACTATAGAACTCTTTGCCTCTGACCACTCGGCACTGGTCATGCTGAACTATGGATACAGTCTTGAGGTTAGAAACTGCAATTTTAAAAAGTTCCCATACTCAACACTCTTTAAAATTCAGGAGTTTGAATTTAACTCAGCAAAGTATTTACTCTGAAGATCCATATTATGTAATAAAGTGCCAGGTGCTTTGTTCAGAGAGCATCCTATTAAACACCACATTTTAGAAATGTTTAAAAGCCTAGAAAAGAATTAACAGGTGATGAGGACAACTCAATCAATGAAAACCAATGCAATGGTGAAGCTGTGGTTTGGTGCTGACACGTCCATATGCTGGTGGCACTAAAACTGTCAGGCTAAGCACTAAACGGCCATCAGTCTGAAGCTCCACCTCAGCGCTGCAGCTCTTGACCCAGTGCAGCTTCCTCCTTCTACACATCTTTCCCAAGTGGAGTAACACGATATTTAAATATATTTTTTAAAATAATAAGTATGTATTAAATTCTTCATTAAGGATTTTTCTCTCTCAGGTTAAATATTCACTACTACTTTAAGCAAAGCAGCTACATGTTTTCATACACGAATTAAATGGCATTTTTAACTTCTAAACATGCCTCCAAAATACTGTCTTGAATGTTGCAATGAAAATGCCATATTTTGTATTTATATTTTTAAATAATAAAAACCTTAACAACATTAAAATGGAAAATTGTTTATTCACAGTATTGCTGACCCTTAGTGACAAGCCCACCTTACAACAGGGAGTTTCAAATTAACTACACAATCTTTACAGTGAGTAAAGGAAATCAATTTTTGAAATAAGAAAATTCATGTCACTCTTTTTTCCTACATTCCTACATAAGTTAAAATTAGTTTCTTTATTCTTTAAAAACGTCCACATCACACAACGAATATGGATGTCTTGATTAAAACACAAAACATAAAACTTTAAGAGACATGAGACAGAGCATAAAAAAGATAGTTTACTCACTTAAAATGCATTTCCATAAAAATAATTTTATTTACTATTTGAGAAACTAATTGGTTTTATGCAATAACTGTATACCCATACCACATTAATTTCCATTTGTTACTTAAATTTAATTATAAACCTATTTGAAATAAATTCTGAAAAACTCTTACCCACCTTTTTAGTGCAAAAGCATGAATTTAAATAAAATTTAAACTGAACAGATTTTTAAGTTATTTATACCTTTAGCCCAACACATTGGAAACGGACTACAGCCGCTCTTCTCCATACAGATGGCAGCTGCCGGTCTCAGGGCCTCTCGGCCCGCCAGCTCCAACAACATAGACTCAGTCCTAGAGAGGGCAAGCCGGGAGTCGGTGCACCAAGGCCCAGTTCACCGCTCCCGCAGGATTTGCTTCGATGCACAAGCAAGACTAAACTTCCCCTGTGTGCGCCTTTTCTCAGAGCTTGAAGCAAAATTGGGGAGGTGCTCCTTCTGTAATATTTTCCAGCAGCTTGAAGAATGCCTCTCAGTTACAGAATCTTCTCATGCTTCCGCAATCTGAAACACAGACCATCCTGGCCAGATTAAGCTACTGAACAGAATGAAACCAGCTAGTAATGTGACCCCATGGGTCTGTGTTCCTAGATTCATTCAGGGAAGGAAGGGAGAGGGAGGGGAGGGAGGGGAAAGGGGGAGGAGAAAAAGGCGGCCATTAGCCAGCACCTTATTAATATGCTAATCTCACCCTTCTGTTCAATTCATCTGACAGACTTCTGTTTACAAAACTGACAGGTGATTCCAAAATTGAGTAAACTGCAAATCTAGTCGGACCCAGACCATGTCTGTAGATGGCTCTTCAGACCATGTTTGTTTTCAAAGTCTTGCCTTTGGCATTTTAGCCGCCTAATTCTGACCTTACAGTTAAAAGAATTACCTTGATGAAACAAGAATAATTTTGAAAAAAAATCCTGATCAACAATAAAAACAAGTCTGTAAAAAACATGTCCATAGGAATTCTATTTTCGAGGCAAAATACTTTTCCAGATTGATACTTTAGTATTAAGCTTGTAAATTCATAAGACTATCTACAAAACACATAAAAACAAGAATTTGAGGTTGCCAGATTCTTTTAAAATCAGCTTAGGGAATACTGATGGATCCAAAATGCATGATTTCTTAGCTTCAAAATATAAGTGAGTAATAAACTCATACTGAAGAAGTAGGACAGAAAAATACAATCTAACAATCTGTACTAGAAACTTTAAAAAAAATGCAAAGTTACTCATTTTTTTCCATTCAAAGTGAGAGATAGTCAAGGTCATCTCAAAAATTTAGCTATTTGAACACATTCCACGTTAGCCGTAAGACAGTAAGTAACCAGGATGCTGGAGCTTCTGTTGTCTAAGCATACGTATACACATTCAAGCTCTACAGTTTTGCTCTCCTAATGTTTAAGTTATTGGTAGCAGTAAATCCCAGGAACTAGTAAAAAATCAAGTACTCTACTTAACTGTGAACATGACCAAGGCTTTATGAACTCACTAACTTCTGAAAAGAACTGAACGAAGGCGGAGAACAAGGTATGCAGCCGAGTCCAGTGACGCCCCAGCTGGTTTCGTTTCTAACACACTACTCTTGATGAGGGCTTTGTCTCCAGGCTCCTAACAGCAGCCAGAGCTCAAGTGACCTCTTATATGCCCCAGTGAAAACACATCATTCACCAGGGTGAACTCTGACCCCAGGCAACACTGGGAAGAACAAGGGCTCCAGAAAAACACAGGCAAGCAAGCTAGAAAAAGAACAGAAGAAACAAGCAGACAGACCAATTAGAAGACATGAAAAATACCCTCTGCTTCCACCATTACCGAAGAGAGGTCGGAGCCGAAGGCTACTGCTGTCATGAGAAGCAGCAAAGCGGCCCATGGGCAAGGCTGACACCTGGCTCAGCCCTGGGAGAATGGCGTGGGGTTTAATCTGAACCATCGACTAACAGACTGCACAACAAACCAAGCAAACTGTCAGTCTCTCTTGGAACTTATGATTCTCCAAAGTTAAAAAATAAAAGCTAGCTTTAGAAGTCACCGATGATATTCTACACACCAGACAGTGATGTCAACTGATTTTCACATCTTCTAAGCACAATCAGTGCTATATCTCTTTTAAAGATGAGTAAAGACAGGGTCGTACAAGTGTGAAGAGGACAGCAACACTGAGCCCACCCGCTACCCAGGAAGCCAGAGGTCTTCACACACACCACTCCCCGAAAAAACGTTTTTGAGCCAGCCTGGATAGATGCCACAGTACCACCTGCCCAGCAAGGAGAGGCTGGTGCAAGCAGGCGGCGGTGGAGACTGGGGCTAACGCAGGGGCAGGGGAGCAGGGGACAAGGGACAGATCTGGGAGCTTTTTAGGATGCAGGAAGTGAGTGGAGAATGAGGAAGAGGAAAAGCCGTTTCTGACTCTGGAGTAACCAGTGGATGGCAGCTTTCTCTCCCACCCCACCAAGCTAATTTATATTTTATTTCAATAGCCAAATATCACCTCCTGATGCACAAGATCCTGAGGGTACAGAAGATGACAAGATACAAAGAAGCAGAAGTTCCTCCACGCCAGAGAGCAGGGCGGGCTTCCCAGATGGAAGCAGCAGCCACAGACAAGTTAAGAACTGACCGGGCCACTGAGAAGCCAGAGCAGGCGACAGTGTGAGAGAGAAGATGACAATAAAAAGAGCAACTGTGTAGCAGCTACTGCGCCAGACGTGTTCACATATAAAACAATCCTGTTTACTCCTTAACGTAATCCCAGCAGAGCAGTTCCTCCCCGTTTTCACACAAGAGGACAGCAAGGTTCAGAGAGGTGGAGCAACTGGCCTGAGGTCAGAGCTGAAAAGTTACCTGAGTACTAGCTAGTTTGGTGATATCATTACTCCTATTTTCTTCTTGCTAAATATTAAAAACAAATTATGCTTTTAAATTTCCAATCCATGACACAGAATGAGAATAGCCTACAGTTAATGGCAACATAAGTGAAAAAAGTAAGCAGTCCTTTTATGCTTTTATGAAATTCTATATACTGATATAAAGGCCATCATTCATTTAAAAAGTTCTATAATTTTTAAAACAAACTCCTTATAGTATCAGTACAGTTGAAAGCGACTCCAAAAGTCCTACTTAACAAGGAAACTCTTAATTAAAATTTACAAGAACGATTACTCTTTGCTCAGACGCCAAACCTTAGTCATCCTGGACTCCTCTGTTTCTCTCTTACCTCAAAACAGTCCATGCAAAACCCGTTATCCTTGTCTTCCAAATATATCTGAACCGTGTCCTTCTGCCATGTCTACCGCCCCATGCCGGCCCAAGCTGCTGCCACCTCCCACCTGGGTCACAGCTACAGCCTCTTCTTGCAGCCCTGTACTCTCAAGCAGCAGCTGCACTGACCCTTTCAAAGTATCAATCACAGCACTTCACTGCTCTGCTACACTCGCCAACAGTTCCCCAGTTCTCCCAGAGCAGCCGCCTCCGTACTCAGCACGGCCTGCAAGGCCCTGTTCGAGGTGGCTCCCGCTCCTGTCTACACCCCACGTCTCAGCCTCATTTCCTCACTCCCTTGGTGTCCTTGGCTCCGACCACACACTCCCTGCTGTTCTTTCCCCATGCCACGCCTGCGCCTACCTCAGGGCCTTTACACTGCCTGTCCCTCTAGGTGGTACACTCTTGCCTCAGATATTCACATGGCTCACTCCCTTTCCTCTGCCACGTCTTTGCTCCAATGTCACCTACTCCATGAGGCCTGTCCCGACGGCCTCGTCTAAATGTGCATGGCCCGTGCCCTCGCCCTGCTTCACTTTCCCACAGCACTCACTCCTTCTGAAATACCACGAGACCTATACGCATACTGAGTTTACCGTCTGGCCGCCCCCACTACGACGCCCTCTCCATGGCGGGAAGGAATTTTGTCTGCTCTGGATATAGTGTCTCCAGGGCCTCATTCCTAAACTGGTCAGTAAGACAAGGAGGCCATATTCCACACATCCTTCTATCACCCACAGGTAACGAGGAGACGGCAGAGGGACCTTCTATTTTACTCTACAGGCCACGGCCACCGAGACAGCATCTAGATGGTCCAGATGTCAGGACTCGGCGCTAAGCTCAGTGACAGCACGGCCTGCCTCAGCCTTGGGCACTGCTTCACCTCCAAGACTCAGCGCAGGGGTTCGATAAATATCGACTGAATGAAGGAGTGAATTAAACAGTATGAAAACCTTGCTTTCTCAAGAATGTAAGAATGGAAAGAGAAAAACTGACATAAAATCTAAGAAAACCATGTGGACCAGCTCTCCCCATCCCACATAAAAGATAAATCACACAACTGTAGTGTTCTGATACTCCTATCAGAACTTCCACTGAGAGTGACTAGAGCAAAAATGACAACAGTGTGTGAGATTAGACAAACATTACCAGAAGGCTAACAAGCAACGCTATGAGCAAGATCAGAAAGCAGAAAAGGTAATGCCTGTATAATTTTGTCCAACCCAGCTTCCCTATAGAAACCTCAGTTTAATGAGAAAGTCACTGGGAAAGAACTATTAAGAAACAAACTGCTTATAAATGTCACCAACAGCAAATCACACAAATACAAGTCCGACTTTCCATCTCTCATATAGGTGCCATGCTTTTATCTGCTTGCCTTAAGTAATACCAAAACTTGAGGATACCACTTCTTCAAAAACTAAAGCGCTGGTAAATGCTTTTAGACCAGCCAACAGGAGGAATGTAAAAGAAAAATATAATTCATATTATACATACATAATTCAAAATTTATCTTCTCTTACCTCTTTTACATTTGCCTTAATCAAGAGTTACAGATTTAAATAAAACCAACACTTTCATAACATGGTAGCCTCCATTAGCACCTGATAATTACAATATACCCTAATTTCCAAAAGTCAGGTATCCTAAGCTTACTTCCTTTAGGACTCACAGAATCACCAGTTCTACATCACTGTGTCTCACTACTTCCACCACAAAAACAGAAATAATTTTTCTGAAAATTTTACTCTACCAACAAAAATTATGACTTGGTAAGGACTAAAGAAATTTAGTCATAATAAAGGATATAATCACCTTCTCAAGACAAATAGACAATAGGTCTCAAACAACATTCTCCAAAAGTTGATGGTATTGGTATTACTTGCTTTCCTCGCAAGGCTTCCTAACAATTACCCTACCTCCCCTCTGTTTCTCTGGAGGCACTCCGGGGAAGCTGAGGAAGGCAGTGAGTTTGTCACAGGAAGACGCAAAGCAGCCCCAGTTCTATCTGTGAGACAAAGAAAGAATCTTTCACCAGCCTGAACCTCAGTTTCCTCATCTGTAAAACGAGGACAATGACAGTATCACTTATTGAGTATTGACTACGTGCCAGTTACAAAATAGCACACTAGCAACACTAATAATAGTGAAAAATGATGATAATGATGATACCAAGTTAATGTTTACTATGTGCCAAGTCCTGTTCTAAGTATTTTTAAAATCCTAACTCATTTAGTTATTAATAACCAACCCCATGAGGTAGATTCCCTTACTCCCATTTCCCAGATGAAGAAACTGAAGCACAGAGAGCTAAGTAACTTGTTCAAGGTCACAGAACTTTTAAGTAGCAAAGCTGTAAATCAAACTCAGGCAGTCAGGCTCCAGTCTGCGTTGCTCACCAATCTGCTACAGTACCTTACACCTATTTTCTCAATTAATACTTCTAACAACCAGTGAAGGTAGATGATGTGACATGTGAACAAACTGAGGAACAGAGAAATTAAGTAACATACTAATATCACAGCTAACTGGTTAGTGGCAGGGCTGGGAGACGCGCCTGCACTTGAACCCCAGCCAGACCACACACCACCTATGACATCATCTACCTCCAAATGCTGCAATGGTTTCCAGAGAGAGTCAGGCCTCACTTGGCCTACAGAGGATGCCTGAATCACAGTGAGGTCCAAAGGGCCAAAGGAAGGAAGAGAAGAAACGTGCCCAGAGAAAGAACATGAGCTGGACCAGCTGCTCTCATCCCTGGGCAACAGGCTAATTCACCAAATCCTGCAGCTCATGTGACAGTCCTCTGGTGTCAGCAATCCTGCCCCAGTACAAATTCAGATAAAAGCCGTTGCAGTACATGCTGGACATGTGACCGGTACCTGAGAGACGCATCAAAATCACTAGGAAACAAATTTAACCGCTGAATTAAGCAACAGTGAGATAGATGAAATGGAAGGGAAAGTGCAACTCTAAAAAGCAGAAAATCCTGAAATTATTACTAATCTAAACAGTATTGAACTAGAGTATTTTCACAGACAATAATTAATGGCCATTTCTTATTTGTTTTGCCATATAGGACATCAAAGCTAAATTCTAGGTTTAGAAACTGTCGGGAGGTTAATCACCAACAAGTTTAAAAGAAAAATAAAAAGGCTCCTGAAATCTGTAATACAACACCACTTTGGTTTCCCAAATATAGTGCTAGAGGCATGGTAACAGAGGACAGGACAAGAAACTCACCGAAACTTTCCTCCTAACTATATAGGTTCTAAAACAGAGGGTTTTTCGTTTACATTGACCAAAATAACACAAATATCAAAACGCAATCAAGTAGCTTTTCATTTTAATGTTAACAGTGCTCAAATCAACTCTGAAGTTTTTATTTTACTAAACATGCATAGACACATCCAACTTACTTCATCACTTCATCACCGTAAATTGTTTTTAAACCTATGCATCCAATTTATCCCTACTCTGATCACTTGCCTTATTTAGCAAATAGCAACAGTACCAGAGGACTGCCTTTCCATGCCATGTACCTGAAGCAGAGACCACCTCCGGGCTGCCTGTTAGAAACCGGGCTTCACAGGGGCTGTCACACAGCTCTAGCAGGAAGGTGGGCTGGTGTGCAGAGGCCCCCTGGTGGCGAACATGAGTCTACTCTACAAACTACACACCTCGGCCAGAGAGTGAAAAATCAGCAATCCACACTTTACCCCTCACTATGACCTGAAAAAGGAAACTGTTCCTACAGTTTGACTCTTTGTTCTGTTTCCAAGAAATAGCAGTTGCATCTAGAATGAGTCCATTGCTTACTCCAGTCATATTCTGAGCAGAGCCATAAATGAGATCACTTCTCTTCTTCCCAAACACAGCCACAGAGTGGCTGGTTTTGTCAATTTCCCTTCTCTACGCTTTTAGTTTTGTCACACTGGTATCAACAGATATTATTCCAACTTAGCAAGTAATTTATGGAGACTTTTTTCAATTATACCTAAAATTTTAAGATGATTACCATTAAAACAAACAACCAGAAAATAACAAATGTTGGCCAGGAGGTGGAACCACTGTGCACCGCTGGTGGGAATGTAAAACAGTCCAACTGCTACGGAAAACAGTACGGACGTTCCTCAAAAAATCAAAAATGGAGCTCCCATATGACCCAGCAATTGCACTCAGGGTCTACACCCAAAAGAAGTGAAGGCAGAGTCTTGAACAGATATTTGCACACATGATCATAGCAGCATTGTTCACAGTTGTCAAGAGGTGAAAGCAAACCAAGTGTCCATCGATGGTTGACGGGAGAAGTAAAATGTGGTGTCTATACACAATGGAATATTACTCAGCCTTTAAAAGGAAGGGAATCCTGTCACACACTACAACATGAGTGATATTATGTGAAGTGAAATAAAAACAAATACTGTAAGATTCTACTTATTTGAGGTGTCTAAAGTAGTCAAACTCATAGGAACAGGAAGTAGAATGGTGGCTACCAGGAATGGAGGAAAGGGGGAGTTTGTTTAACAGGTGCGGAGTTTCAGACTTGTAAGATTAAAAGTTCTGGGGATCGGTTTCACAACAATGTGAACATAACACTGCTCAAGTCTATACTTAAAAACGGTTGAGATAAATTTTATGTTTTTTATCACAATAAAAAAACTTTTAAAGAATGTTAAAACCACTTTAAAAGAGTGAATCTCATTTATATTTTACAACAAATCAGCAAATATGATATAATTATGTCTACTTTTGTAGATGAGGAAAAAATGCTTTGAGATGTTAGGAATGTGCCCCAAGTGCCAGAGGCAGGGAGAAGAGAAAGACAATAACCAGTCCTTGACTGAGGACGCCACACCTGTCCCACACTGTACAAGGGGGCTTTACGTGACTCTTTAAAAAAGTTAATCCCTAATAACTTTGAGATGATGACTGACAGACCATTTTCAAGAAAGAGGAAACTCAGGCGTAGAGAGGTAAAGGACCTGGGATAAGTCAGACTTTGTAAACGGCAAAGCCACGTGGGGCTCCAGAGCCCAGATCATTTCATCTCAAAGCTCAAAGCCCAGTGGTGTACATTCCGTTTATTTCAAGTATTTCCTGAACGCCAAACTGGCCACATACTAGGTACGTGACCTCAGGCATTTTTTTCTAACCTCTCTCTATAACTTGGTTTTCTCATCAGTTAAAGTTAAAAACAGCATCTACCTTAAACAAACACACGGACAAGAGAACTGTTTAGTGGTTACCAGGGAGAAGTGGGTTGGGGGGTGGACACAAAGGGTGAAGGGGCGCTGACAAATAATAATGTACAAGTGAAATTTCACAATGTTGTAAACTATCATAACCTCAATTAAAAAAAAGAGCATCGACCTTTCACAGTTGTTCTAAGAAGTATTACAAACATGAATGGCTTTGAGAGAAAGTCATTGTTAGTGCATTACTCTGCATTTTCTGTGCTGGTGCAATGAGTTAAGCACTAGGGATCCCAAAATAATTGGGACAGAGTCTCAGCCCCTAAAAATTGCAGAGCCCAGGAGAAGACAAGCACGGAAGTCACAGTCCCCACCATTTCAGCTTCTGGTAGACTGGTCTATGAAAGCGCTAATAATCTCCCTTAAGGTTTAAGGCACTTTAAGGCTTAAAGGATCCACAGGTTTATTCGCAATACTGAAAAACCTGGAACAGCCTACATGTTCAATAGAAGAGGAACGAGTTAATAAAGTTTGGAAAATTATGTCTGCTGAAAATTTTTCACTGACACTGCAAAATACTCATTAATGAAAAAAACAATATAAAAAAGAGTAAGGCAACTCACAGTCCTAAAATACAAAGATTTTCAAAATATATATTTTAAGTAATAAAAAAAGGTATAGAAAAGTCTGTCTAGTGTGACATTTGGGGGTAAAGCAGAAGAAAAATACATGTACACATGCACTTCCTTATGTAAGCATAGAACACCTGTGGAAGGTTACACAACTATGAACAGAGATTCTTCTAGAGAGAGAACTGAGTAGGAAAAAAGCAGGTTTAAAGAGAGGAAGACTTACGATTCATTGCATACTCATTTGAATTTTGTACCATGTATATTTCTGTTCAAAATAATAAATGAACCTAAAAAGTAACTATTTTAAAGAAACAATATCTAGTAAAGCCCCCAATATGTAGCAGTTAACAATCCTTTCTAAATAACACACCACAGGTCAAATAACAAATCAAAAGGGAAATGAGAAAATGTTTAGAACAGAATCATAATAAAAACAGAACATGAGAATCGTCAGGATGCAACTAAGAGTACTTAGAGGGAAATTTATAACTTTAAGTGCTTATATTTAAAGGGTAAAAACATCAACTGTCTATGTTTTTACCTCAAGAAACAAGAAACATGAGCAAATTAAACCCTAAGTAAGTAGAAGTACAGAGAGAATAAGGAACAGTGTTGTGCATTAGAGCACAAGGCAAAAGCAAAAATGAGTTAATACTGATCTTTATTTAAAATTTTGGTATCTTGTTCATCATGGATTTTTTGCATTAATTTATTATTTTTAAAAATACTGCATTAAACTATCTTGATTACTGAGTTTCCTGGCAGCCCCACAACGCCTCACCAGAGTCCTGGCCCTGCCTACACATATGCAGTCCCACACTCCACTCTCTCCCACCGGCCCCAGCCTCAGGCCCAAGGCCCCCCGCACCCAGGGCATATCACCTAGGGCTTTGTGAAACTAGCAATATTTCTTCCCAAAGCATGTTAAATACAATCACTCAATTTTAAAAGTTTCCTTCTGAGAACAATAAAGATATTTAATGCTTCTTTTTCAAGGACCAGACTACAGTAACTAAAATGTCAAAGCTTTATCTATTTTATTTGAAACAGTTATAATGCATTTTTTACATTGGACCAGCAAACTCTGGAGTTCATAAATGTTTGAATTTAAATAAAGGAAGCAAGCCCTAAAAATGCGTTAGCAAAATCAACGCTCAATTAGGGATATTTCCGCCTCCTCTGACACAGGAGAAATCATACAATCATTCATTCGGATTCTAGTCCAAAGATCCTGAATAACAGCAGCAGCACTCAAACCCACAGCCACACGGAGCCCCATCAGGGCCACACAGCTGCAAAGGGGAGGGGAGTCTGTAAACGGCTGACTGACTAAAATCAGGAAATTAATCTCTAACAATTGTCGTGAAAAAATACATTTGAGATTTCTGCATCCAAGATGGACGCAACAGTGGCAGTAGAACAGCATTTCCTCAGAAAAATGTGAAAAGTGCACTGAATACAATAATCAGAGAGCTGGTCAGGCAGCGAGAACAAGAGGGCCTGAGACTTCAGCGCATGAGGAGCCACACAGGCTGAGCCGGTCTTCCGAGCTACTTTTACCTGTGGTATTTACCTGCGAACTCTGGGAACAAGACGGAGGCTGAGAACCCCAGCTCTGCACCCGCAGAAAACTGCTGCCAGAGGACAGAAAAATAAGCAAGGTTTTGGCAAGCTAACAACCTAAAAGCAAACGTAATGTATTTATTACAGAACATATTCAGCAACGAAAACGACTCATACTGGCACAGGCTACAACATCAACAAACCTTGAAAACAATACGCTAAATACAAAAGACCACATATTGTATGATTCCTTTTACATGAAATGTGCAGAATAGATCCCATGGCTGAGTAATTAAGTTCGTGCGCTCCACTTCGGCAACCCAGGGTTGCGCCCGTTCAAATCCTGGGCGCAGACATGGCACCGCTCATCAGGCCATGCTGAGGTGGCATCCCACATGCCACAACTAGAAGGACCCACAACTAAAACATACAACTATGTACTGGGGGGCTTTGGAGAGAAAAAGGAAAAATAAAATCTTTAAAAAAAAAAAGAAAGAAAGAAAAAAGAAATGTCCAGAATACGCAAATCTATAAAACAACAGAAAGATCAGTGCTTGCCTAGGGTTGAGAGTAAGGAGGAATGTAGAGTAACTACTAAGGGGAGGAGGTTTTGGGGTGGCGGGAAACTAGGAGTTTTATTTTTAATTTCTTGCACTTTTAAACAAGGGTGGATGAAAGAATTATTAGATTTATCATTTATCCTTTAGGAATTTTATTTATTTGTACTTCTCTCTTTTTCTTGATTGATTTTCTAGAGTCTCATTTCCAGATATCAACTGGTACCTTTTATTTGTTAAATATATTCCAAACTACATAAAATGATATATTCTTTTTTTTTTCACTTTAGCTAGCATGAGGTGAGTTTCTGCCATTTGCAACTCAAAGCCTCTTCACTAATAAAAATCACAAACCTAAGTCCTATAAAACTAGCAACATTTCCAATCACCAAAAACCCATCCCAAAAGGGTTACTCCTAATTGTTCATGTGAGAATTATTTAGTGGGTACCTACTCTATGCCAAGCACTGTCCTGGACCCCATCAATCCCTCAGTGTTTGTAAAGACAGGGATATACGTGTGTAGGGTGTGCTGGTAAATATCTAACAACTGGCTCTGCAGGGAGTGAGGGGGAGAAGCCCCAACTTGTGGTTGTTGCTGATTTCTGTAGCATAAATATACCCACAATATTTGGTTTCAAGCTACCAATATATAGTATCAACCAGCTTGCAGCAGCTCTAGTGTAACACACACACACACACACAGTTACTTCACTTTTCTGTCCTCATGGAGTTTTATATTCCATTGTGGGAGAGAAATAACAATAAAATCATAAGTAATTAAATTATACAGTATGTTGTAAAGTGATAGATGTTATCTTAAAAATTACCAAGTTCTGCAGGGTAGGAAGAATAGGAAATGTGCAGATGGGAGAGTGCAGTTTCCAGCATTTAAATAAGGTGGTCAGGGTGAGCCACACTGAGAACTATATACACATGTACATTTGAACACTGAGATTCAAAACCATACTTTTATCATTATTATTATTATTATTATTTGAAATTTACAAGAGAATCACAAAGTACATACTCTCTTTGCGGCTTAGCATTTTTCAAAAATTATTTTGCGAAAAGCACCCATGTTGTGGCATGTGGGTTCATATTCATTGTTGGGTAGTACTCCATTATATTAATGTACTCTTGATGAACAGTGGGCTGTCTTGGGCTATACAAACTATGCTGTTATGACCAGCCTCATAGATGTCTTTTGGTGCACATGTGCATCCATTTCTGTTGTGTGTGCACCTAGGAATGGAACCACTAGGTCAAAGTACATGTTTAATTTTATTAAGTACTACCAAATTATTGTCCAAAGCAGATCTACAAATTTATACTCCCATCAGTTGTGTTTGAGAGTTCCCACTGCTCCATACCAGTCAAAAGCAAAAGTGAAACAAGCCTAACTTTCAAAGTGGTGGTATACCCTTAGAGAAGAGTTGTAAGGGACTCTGAAACACAGAAATTTGACTGCACATCCCAGGTATGACATATCCTCTGGAAAAAAAGAGCTGCAATGAAATCTTAAACTGTTTTTAATAATATAAATAAAACTAAGATGAAATAAAGAAGCCATATTCAAATGCATTCAGAGGTCTTGATTAATGCTAAGGTTGGTGTTGCTATTCTGAAACTATATACAAATTTCATAAACATGAATGATGAAGCAACTACATAAATATGCTAATGTTAACAACCAAGATTTTAAGCATAAGAGAAATGAGATACAAATATAAAATCAAAGAAGTAAAACATTTTAATCTTAAATTTAAATAGAAAGTATCAGGGAAAACAGTATGGAGATTCCTCAAAAAATTAAAAATAGAACTACCATACGATCCAGCCATTCCACTACTGGGTATCTATCCAAAGAGCTTGAAGTCAGCAATTCCAAAAGTTCTATGCACCCCAATGTTCATTGCAGCATTATTTACAATAGCCAAGACATGGAAGCAACCTAAGTGCCCATCAACTGATGAATGGATAAAGAAGTTGTGGTATATATACACAATGGAATACTACTCAGCTGTAAAACAGAACAAAATCATCCCATGTGCAACAACATGGATGGACCTTGAGGGAATTATGTTAAGTGAAAGCCAGTTAGAGAAGGATAATCTCTGTATGACTCCACTCATATGAGGAATTTAAAAATGTGGACAAAGAGAACAGATTAGTGGCTACCAGGGGAAAGGTGGGGTGGGGGGTGGGCACAAAGGATGAAATGGTGCACCTACAACACGAATGACAAACATTAATGTACAACTGAAATCACACAAGATTGTAACCTATCATTAACTCAATAAAAAAAAAAGTATCAGGATAAACTCATGATTTATCTTTCTCTTTCTACAAAATACATATTTCCTATCTCTGTACCCTAAAAAGACCCAGAAGCAATAACATCCCAGCATTGACTACCAGAGTATCCAGATTAATACTATTCTAAATATTATTTCCCACTAAAAGGAATCAAGGCCCCTTAGAGAAGTGGCTATCAGGCCTGGCAAGAAATGTACAAATCAAGCCTGGAACATTTCATAGTGCCTATAAACAAGAAAACTATAAAAAATTACCAGAGTCATTTCAAAGGATACAAAAGACACCCACAAAGGGCAATCTGACCACCAAAAAGAATAATAATTGCAGTAAGTTAACAGTTATGTGTGTGTGTGTGTGTGTGTGTGTATACACACACATATATATACATACTACATACATATACATGTCATCTTAAATCCTGAGTTTATGACACTAAAAAGTAATTCTCACTTAGTCACCAATGGATACTGCTAGGGCACCAACTAACCCACTCTGAAAACTGGTTAAATAAAAGAATCATGCATTTATCCTACCTTGTCTGCTTAGGCTACATTTCAGGGTATCCAAATAGTTTTTAAAAAAATCAACAACTCCAGCAAATAAGTGCGGAAGGCATGATAAAATCAGATCACCACCGTTTCTGCAACTCTAATACAATGTAGGAAACCACCACCACCGGCTGCGAAAGCCAGTAGAGGGAAGAACCACGGCGCCACCTGAACAACTATCTCACCGTCCCTAAAAGGAGGCGGCGGAGCCAACAGCAGGTGCTCCTGCCCCTAACGTGAACCTCAGTCTAACTGAGCTTCTGGCAACCAGTTTCAAGAAACTTATGAATTAAAATGACATCACATGATACAATTAGCCCAAATTCAGAATGTGGGAAATTCTATAGACAAGTGATAGTTTCTTCAAGAATACCAACAAAAACTGTGATTTAAAAATAAAAGTGAAAGGATATAAAGCACGGAGTGAGAAAAGTTAAAGATTAGAAGACACTGTAGAGATATGCCAACCCACAGGTAAAAGGCTTTTTAAAAAGAAAATTGGGAAACTTTAAAAATTAAACATTACCTAGTTTTACTAGAGAAAAATTTTTAAATTACTTTCAATTATGTGAAGTATAATAAAGGTATTGTGATTACATTTCTTATCTCTTAGGGACACATACTGAACTTCAATGGGTGAAATTATACGATTATACGATGTCTGGAATTAGCTTTAAAATACTCCAGCAAAAGGAAAAATCTGGGAGAGAGGAAACAGATTAAACAAGAAAGGCAAAATGTTGAAATTAGGGTTCATTATCCGATTCTCTCTACTTTTATGTATATTTCAAACTTTCCACAAAAAGCTAAAAAAAAAGAACTGAAGGAAACCTACCAAACAAATTCATTTTTCTAACAGCCAATTTGAGTAAGTGAAGAGCGCTGCAACTACAATGTTATAACACATAACCATAAGTCTATAATCAATCAGATGTTAACAAAGCCTGATCACAACTGTTAAATATGCATAGCCAATCAGAACTGTGAGAGCTTTAAAGAAAGGGAGAGGTCAAAGCAACTTTTAAGTAGTACATAAATGTTTACTGCGTACCTGTTAGGAAAGCCATCCATAAATGAGAACCAAAATGGAGAAAAAAGCCAATGCTTTCACCCATGAAACGTCCCAGGAGATTGCTCCAGCACACATTACAGTAGACACTACTCTGGAAAAAACTGTTCACAATAACCACTCCAGAAGGGATCAAGAATCAGGATTACAATTCACCACAGGTGCAGTCCCCCTGGTCCCAGAGGTAAGCATATGTGTCTCATTGTAACTTATCCTGGAGGATTCTCTGAGAGCATAAACACCTAGGCTAAGATGCATTCGTGGCTCTCTGGCGAACCATTGAGCATGGACAGGTCCTCCCAGAAGAAAGCTACCTCACCTGCTTAGAAACAGGGTTATTCTATATTGGAGACAGCGATGACTCTGAGGGATTCAAAGGCGAGACCCAGTTCTAAACTGCCTTCCAAAGCCCTCTGTTTGAGACAGTATTCCAAACCCATGAAAGGGAAGTTTTTTAAACATGTGCTGACCACGTTTGTAATCTTAATTCTCAATACGTCCTTATTTTTCAAGAATAGGCCAGAACCATATAGTTCTATGAATTCAAATCTTTTTTTAACTAACAGGATCAACTATGGCGCAAACCAGAAGGAGGAGCAATGGACATTTTAATTTTTACACATCTAAATCCTCTGAAGAGGTCAAGGGAAGAAAGACACAGATAGATAAATGAACATCGTCCTCAATTCTCAGGGACACCCTGAGCAGTCACAAAGTCTACAGACGGATCAAAGGGGAGGCTGGGCAGGGAGCGCCGCTGGAGGAAAGAAGCCCCAACCAAAGGCAAAGGGAACCACTAGCTGGGGCCCACTTCAGCTGAAGTGCCAACTGTGGGGACGTTCCTGCCTCCTGCTGTCACATTCCAGGGACCTTCAGTTGATCTGAGGAAAGGGCCGGATCTTGAGCTAGCTCAAGGACAGCCTGTGACTAATTCTTCCGCTGGAACTCCTCAGCCCCTGCACACCTCCCAGAACCAGCGTCAGGAAGCAGCTCAGACCCTCGCAGTCTCACAGTCCACATCACTCCTTTAGTGCGCTACAGTTCAAAAGTCACAAAGCTGGAAAGTCGAAACCCTGTACAAAATCTGCAACTTAAGTCCCACAGGAGTTTTAAATCCAGAAAATTATCTTTACCTGCAGCTCTTCAATCCATTAAGATAAAGGGTATTCTAGAGAACATTTTTTTAACTTCTAAGAAAAATAATCTTTTAGGGAAAAAACTTCTTTCAGTTAGTTAAATAAAGCCATTATACTGATTATTGCTCTTTTGGGATGTGGCCTTTCCATGCATCTTATAGCTAATAAAGTTGTTCATTCAAAAACAGAAAAATTATATATCAAACAGATGAAAAGATAATTAACAGCAACAACTGAAAACACCTGAATTCTGATCCTAGGAAAAAAATAAGACAACTACGAAATATAGGAACATAGACCTCCTGTAATACATGAGTTACTTAAATATATATATACCTAATTTGCACATTTTTAAAAAAATCTATTTTACTTCCCATTAAATGACTGGGGGAGAAAACCCAAGAAACTGCAAAAGTACGTAAATATTCTCTTTATAGCCATTATTGCATACTTTTATATTTATTTCCTGGGGAAATTGTAATTTACTGCAGTTGTGGTTTTAAGTATTTTCATATGTTTTGATGAAAATAAAGTTATGATATGAATCTGGCTATATAAAATGTGTTTAAATTATTTATGAGAGAATGTATTTTTTTCTTGCTATACATACATATAAAGTCTGGACATAATTACAAGTGGCTTAAAGGATACTCCTTTCACTGGCGTCCCTAAATGACTGTCTAAAACCACCTCTGAGGACAGGAATTTCCTAACGTGTATTTCCCAAGTCTTCTGTGGAAATCAAATACTGTCTTTCAGTAAACTATAGAAATATGAATTAATCTACCACGAATAAGGGAGAACACCAAAATCATAGCACCACCAACTGCAGGGTTTAATGTAAAATGTAACTACATATTCCAAGTCCCAAAATATATCAAGTACATTTACAGCTGTTTACATGTGACCTCAAAGGTACAATCTATACTTGCTACCATGGAATCTTCCCACATGGTAGTTGACTGAAATTATTTCTTCTGTTGAAAACTCTATCTTGTTCTTAACATCCTTCAACTTAGCTGATCTCCACCTCATTCTAAGTTACCTAAGAAGACAATGCACTCCTCTTCATATACGTCTATCCCAATCTACAGTAAACCCGTTTGTCTCCCCCAACACAAAGTCAGACACTGCAAACAGAAGGCACCCGTCACTAAGTCCACTGTGAAGTCAGCTGCACCTAAGGAAACACTGCCATTTGGGTAAATTCCTGGTAGCAGTCACAATATGTCCTAAAATAAAAAAGGCCATCGTGATTATCGTGTAAATGCCATACAAAAATTTGACCACGCTTTTTATCCTCCTCTTCCCAATAAAATCCACTTATGAACTGATTCCATTTTCATAATGAGAGTATTTCTGCATAAAAATCTACATGCTGGGGGGCTGGCCCCGTGGCTGAGTGGTTAAGTTCGCGCTCTCCGCTGCAGGCGGCCCAGTGTTTCGTTGGTTCGAATCCTGGGCGCAGACATGGCACTGCTCCTCAAACCACGCTGAGGCGGCGTCCCACATGCCACAACTAGAAGGACCCACAATGAAGAATATACAACTGTGTACTGGGGAGCTTTGGGGAGAAAAAAGGAAAAAACAAAATCTTTAAAAAAAAAAAAAAAAAAACTCCATGCTGCCCTCCTCCCCTTTCAGATGTTCTTACTTAAATAAGAGTCAAGTGGGAAAAGGTAGGGGCTGAGGGCAGACAGAAAGGAGGATACATCTTCAACAGTCTCAACAAATTTCCGGACATTTGCACCATAACAGAGAATTATCTTCACTGCCTCGTAAGTAAAAGCACATTCTAACCTTTAAATCTAAAGATTTACTCTAAAGATTAAAAGCCACACTTAAGAGAACCAATAAGCTTTTATTAATTTTTAAAGATCTCATATATTACTTCAAAACTTTTTATTCAAGAAGTTTATGACAGAAGTTACGACAAAATTACACACACTAAGTTTTCTCAAATACATCACCACCACTGACATATTACCGTACAGTGGTGTTCAGCTCGGTAATGAAAGTGCAGCTCCAGAAGTGACCAAGTCTCATCCACCCAGTCCACCAAAAGATGGTAAACTCAGGCTTGATGGTCTCCATGTAAACACAGCAGGCAGCCTTCATCAACACTGCAGGTCCAGGACAAAACTATCATTTGAGGATGCCCAAATCTTTCCCAATTAAGTCTTAAGGACTAGTCTGGCCTTTCAGTCACATTCAGTCCCTCATTCTAGGATATGTCCTAATCTACGTCATACAGAGGGACCCAAACACCATTATTCTATCGGGCATTTTTATTTCAAAGCAGCTGTCACCAGTAGATAAAAACTATGTGGTATGTACACACTTATCCATTCCATGGTGTGTCACTTCATAAAACGTTTACATAATGAAAAACTATTTTAATACTCTTACTGTTTCAGCATTAACTACTGATGATAATCTCATTTTCACAAATTAACAAAGATTTTTTTAAAGAGAAAGACTGTTACTAAAGTTTACATCAAAAACTAGGAGAAGAGCCAAAAATAGTCCCAAACCTCCAACCAATCAACTGAAATTCCTTTGATGGATGAAAAGCCTTATACTATCATACACACTGTATGATTCTGTGACATGAAACCCTAGAACAGGCATCGCATCTGAGGTGGAAAAAATCCAGTAGTTGCCTCTAGGGGGACAGGGGTTGGGGAAGGGACTGAGAGCATGAAGGAGCTTGAAGGAATTTTCTGGGGAAATGATAACGGTCCATATTTCCCTAAGTGTTTGGGTTGAAAAGGTGTATGCATTTGTCACAAATTCAGTGAATGTATACTTGAGTTTTGTGCATCCAGTATATATATTTTACACTAAAAGGAAAAACATCACAAAGGAACAACAAACTCTAATAAATAACATGTATGCTGAAGTACTCAGAGTGAAGTATATTCATATCTACAATTTACTTTGAAATGTAAAAAATAAGATGGTTCTCTGGATAGAGGGATGGATGAATGGATATTTATGTCATAAAGCAAGGACAGTAACATATTACAGGTAGAATCTAGGGGGTGAGTAAATGGGTGTTAACTGTAAATTCTTACAAATTTGCTGTTTGAAAATTATCATAATGAAATCATGAGTACAAAAATGAGGATTAAACGATTTCAGAGGGAAAAAAATTGAGGCAAAACTGAGCATGGGCTTTCCATAATGGTCACACGCAGAGGGTGGAGCACCTCCCCTCACAGATAGTTATAAAAATCAGACAAGTTCATTAAAAACAACTATTTGAAGGAACTGGAAAACGACCAAAGGCAGGAAAGAACTTGAGCAGAATTTACTCTCCAAACTGCCCCTGCATCTGGTACAAACTGTGGGTCTGTCACTTTCCTGCCTGGCAAGACTCCCTAAGCCCCAGCTCTGGGAGGGCAAGACCGCAGCCATACTGTACCATCTTAATACGTAGCAGAGTGGCTGTAAATTTAAGGGGAAAATCTTGGAAACAAGAGGGCCGCAAAATGCTGAGATCCAAATCTGAACATAAACATTGCCCAAATCTCTGGCAGACTGTGCAACTAAGCATATGCTGGAGAAGCCAGAAAGCCCAGGGGCACAACTAGAGGGGAGGGCACCACCCTGAGAAAGAGAGCTGCCCTCGCTGACACCTGCCAGTTTGCTGTTCCTCTGACTACAGGTGTTTCCCAACCCAGGGCCAGCTCTGGTGGCAGAAAGCAAAAGCCTCACTGGCATGAGGTCTCAAAAGAAAGAAATGGGGGCTGGCGGACCAACTGAAATTTAGGGGAGGGATGCTGGAAGAATGGGGACACCAAGATAAACCCCAAAATCTGACAATAAATTCTATCCAAACCCTTGACTGACTACAAAAGTGCAAAGGTGCATGTGAGACCCCCCCCCACGGGGCCAAGCTTAAAAACAAACAAAAAGCAGCAGTTGGAAGCGAATAAAACTGATCGGAGACATCATCAGCTGAATATAACAAGAAAGATTTTTCCATCTTGAGTACAGGTGTGCATGCACGCGTGCACACAACACACAGAAAGGGCCAAGAAGCAGTAACACCCTGGTGGCAAATGAGCACACACACCTAGCACCCAGACCTTGGCTTCTAAATTCCATTTCCCCCTAAAAGGAACGAGGGCTACTTCGAGAAATAGCTGAATCCATGACAAGGCAAAGAAACTACGAGAAATTCTGGGAATGTGTTACTGTGCCAAAAAGGAAGAAAAAGCTCAAAAACTAATGGAGACATGTCAAAAGAACACAGGAGATGATCTGTGGGGATGGCCAAATCGGGGAGAATTCTAGCGTCAAAATGAGTAATGACAGTAATGGATTATAAGCCACTGAATCAAGTAAGAATCCCTGAGGATGCCAAACTGATAGTGGTACTGGCACTGAATGAATGGATGAAGGAAGGAAGGAATAAATGAACAGAGGAGGGAAAACCCTTCCCTACAGTAGAATGCCGGCTGAAAAATGAGAAGAAAGGACAGCGTTAGGAGCTCACCGTTTCACAATACCTAGTAATAACTGTCTCAAGCAAGACTCACCAGTGGGTGACCGAACTATCAGTCTGAGAGTTTGAAAGGTCACACAGTCCTGAATATCTGCCTACAGATTATTCCTTAATTATAAAGGATGAATGCTAACTTCAGAGTGGAGAAACTTGGCAGACACCATCCTAACTTGATCACCTAACATCAGTAATTCTCAAATTTAGAATACGTCAAAATCATTGTGAGGGATTTTAAAAACACAGCCCCAAACCGTAAGTTTCTGATTCAGCAGGTCAGGAGCAGGGCCCAGGAACCTGCGAGTCTCACAAATTCCTAGGTGACAATAATAGTGATAATGCTGAGCCAGGGACCATACCTTGAGGACCACTGACTTAAGTCATTAAAGTTAACGTCATCAATAATAATTGAACAAACTGGCATCATGCGCCATCCTGAGAGGGATACGACAGGTATGAGAAAGGATATAAGTCCTGAGAAAGACACATATTTCTGTGATAGTCCTGCCCCAAAAATGCATCATCTTAATTTAATCATGAGAAAATATCACAGAAACCCAAACTGAAATATGACCTACAAAACTAGTCTCTATCCTTTAAAAACATCAATGTCCTGAAAGAGAAAGGCTGAGAAACATATCCAGACTAAAAAGACAAAGAGACATGACTAAATACCACATGTAATTCTATACTGAGTCCTGTAACAGGGGAAAAACCACCACAATTCACGGGGCAACTGGAAAAATGTGCACATGGACTGTATACCAGATAACATGCGGCAATGTTAAATTTTGTAAATTTGATAATTATATTGTGGTTACGTCAACACTGACTGAAGTATTTAAGGGTAAAGGGCATGATGTCTGCAACTTACTCTCAAAGGGTTCAGTAAAAAATAAATGTGTGAGTGTATGTACATATATCTATATCTGTATCTATATCGAGAGAGAGAGAGAGACAGAGAGAGGAGAGGGAGAGAGAGAGAGGGAGAGACTGCACAAGCGAGCACACGCAGGCGGGGAGGGAGGGAGCGAGGGCAAGCAGGCAAATTCGACAAAATGTTAAAAACTGGTGAATCTCAGTGAAGGGTATCTGGAGGTTCACTATACTACTTCTTACAACTTCTCCATAAAAGAAAAGAAAATACTCATTTACAAAAGCAAAAACAAGGAGCAGAAAGGGTGCTGGAAGGGCTTTCAGAGGCAGCCAAGCAAACAGCCTGCTATTGAGGAAAAAGGCAAAAGTTGTGTTATTGCATATTGAAAATGACAGGTGTTCACAGTTCATACTGAGGATCCTGAGTCACCCAGAAAAGCTAAAACTGATTTTAATATCTTTTAGCAAGTTTTGCTTAAGAAGATCTATTAAGTATTCTTTGAAAAATGTAAGAAAATAAACAAGGTTAAATACTTTTTAGAATTTATGCTCTATCGTACTTCTGTTCTGTATAAGCAACTTTTCAACTGCACAGGAGCCACACTGTAGAAACTTCACACAGCAGACTCAACATGGATAGCGCCACCACAACACACAATTCAACTGAAACGAACACAATGCGAACTGCGACCCCACGTCCATGTAGTTGCAGCGACGACAACAGCGCCAGGACTGCCATCTGGCCAGCAGCACCTGGACACGCCATCAACTGGAAGAAGCACCCTAGCACTCTTCTGAGCCTCTAAACCAGAGGTTCCTGGAGAAAACACAAGCTTGCGTCAGACGATACAAACACAAGGCGGAACCATGCCAATCTCTCTTCTCTTTCTAGTAGATATTTACTGTGTGATCACCACCCAAAGGCTACCACGCAGAGACTGCAATAAACGGGTCTGGGCACACAGTAATTTACAACCTACCACAGACAGGAAGGTAGGCCTCAAGAACAGAGAAGCATGTCAGTAAAGAAACAAACACCAGCTCAGGGGGCTCCTCTTATAACGCTCCTCGTTATATCACTGATTCTATTACAACCACACATTATAACATCCTTTGATCATAAAATAATGAAGAGCTCGTCATTTAAATAATGGCCTTATTTTCTAAAGTCAAACAACTTTCGATTTTTAAATGAAAATTAAAACACACACAACTTTCCATTTCATTCTCCTCCCTGCCCGCTGTTGTGGCTTTCCTAAACAAGGGTTTGTTGGAAAAAAAAATGCTAAATAACTGCTCCAAAGGACATCAAAAAGCACCACAAAGTAATAGCAAGCAACTCTCTTGCAAACTTTTAAGAAACTTTATTTACAATCACAATAAAGCCTTAAGTTCAGTGACGCTAACTTGTATTATTTTCTGTGTACCTTCTTATTCTAGCAGATTAAAACACAGTCATGCGTTGCTTAACAAGCAGATGGTCTGAGAAATGCATCATTAGAGACTCCATCGTTGTGCAAACATCACAGAGTGCACTTACACAAACCTAGATGGTAGAGCCTACTACACAGCTAGGCTCTACGGTGTTAATCTTACGGGACCCCTGTCGTGTACGTGGTCTGCCGTTGACTGAAACATCATCATCGGGCGCATGACTGTGTCACTGTACTCTACAATTACAGCTGAGTAACTAAACAACAGAGCTGAAGACTGCACAATTAAATTTGTCTCATTAATTAGAGAAAACGTTTTTTATTAATTTTTAGAGCTGGTAAAACTATATTTCTCCAGAGCTCAAGAGCTTGAATCCTAAAGGATTCAAGGAAGGAATCCTAAAATAAGTTAACTTTTAAAATCTTTTATTTATGCGAACTACATGACACCTACAATATATAATCACATTATACAAAGACAAACCACATTATAAAGCCCTTAGGTCGTGAATAAATAAGAATATAAAAATCAACCAAGGACTCCAAGATTATATGTCTTCAAAAGCAGCATCTGCGCTAAAATCTATTTCACTTAAACTTCTATGATACCTAATCCAGAAAAATAAAATTTAATCCAACTGGAAAGAAAAATCAAGTTCAAGTGTGTGTGTATAAACGTGTGTTGTGTGCCTGTGTGTCTGTATAACATCAGTGTGTATATACAGAAACCACTTCCCCTTTTTTTAATGGGCACCTGAGCTAACATCTGTTGCCAATCTTCCTTTTTGTCCCCACCCCCCCCCGCCCCGTCTTCTTGTTCTCCCCAAAGCCCCCAGAACATACTTGTAGGTCCTTCTGGTTGTGCTACATGGGATGCTGCCTCAGCATGGCCTAATGAGTGGTGCCATGTCTGTGCCCAGGATCCAAACCAGTGAAACCCTGGGCCACCAAACAGGAACGCGTGAACTTAACCACTTGGTCACAGGGCTAGTCCCTTTTGTTTTTAAGCTTGGTTTATTGAGGTATAATTTACATACAGTAACAATACCCGGTTCAATGAGTTCTGACAAACATATTTAGTTATGTAACTACCATCCTATGGAAAGTATGGCCTATTTCCATCACCCCAAGAAGTGCTCTCCTGCCCTCTCCACTCCTACACCCTCAGCCCCAGGAAACCACTGATCAGATTTCTGTTCTTATAGTTTTGCCTTTACCTGTCATATAAATGGAATCATAGTTCACAGAGTTTTGTGTTTTCACTTAGTAGAATGCTTTGAAGATTCACCCTTTTTGTTGCCTTGTCAGCAGTTAATTCCTTTTTATTGTTAACGGGATTTCATTCTACAGGCGTACCACAATCTGTTTACTCATTTATCCCCTGACGGACATTTGTTTTCCATTTTAAGTGACTATAAATAAAGCTGCTATAAACATTCATATACAGGTCTTTGTGTGGACATAAATTTTCATTTCTCTTGGGTAAATACCTCCAAGCAGGACTGCTGGATTGTATGATAAGTGTATATTCAACTATATAGGAAACTGCCAAACTGTTTCCCAAAGTGGTTATAACACTTTGCATTCCCACCAGCAAAGCATGACAGTTCTAGCTGTTCCACATCCTTGTCCCAGGGCACTGTCACCTTCTGTTGTCTCATTTTGTTTTAATGTTAGCCATTCTAATAGGGTTGCAATAGTATCATAGCAGTGGTCATCTGTATTTCCCTTAAGATTAATGATGGTGAGCATGCTTTTATGTGCTTACTGTCACTCATATGAAATGGATGAAATATATATTCAAATCTTTTGGCTATTTTTTTAATTGAAATTTTTACTGAGACATCTATCCTTTTTAACAGACAGTTTACTAAAGAAGAAATGCTGAAAAGTTTGTATATTTTTTTAAGCCACTTAGAATTCATAAGGAGCAGACAAAACTAAAACGCTTCCTGCCATTCCCACCCCCTCACGCTACTTGCCCCCTAAGGATATCTACAAAAAAGAGAGGTAAAGACAAGCAGTACTCCCCTCCTCTCCCTTACTCTGAATGTAACAATCACAGGAACGGTGCCTGCCTGCCTCGCGGGTCACAAATGGACCTATTTCCCTATTTTTACAAGTATTTGATGAAACCACATTCTTTCCTCAGTATGAGCCAGGAACACCAATGACTGAGAGCTATTTGCAATACTTTGCAGAAAGAGTGCTAAAGCATTTTAACATGGTTGATACACTTAAAAAGGAAGTGCAATACTGAGAAAAAAGGTCTGCCTGCAGTTCAGTAGGCGGCACTATTCTCCTCTCCACTAAATACGTGACCCTCAGACACGTGCCCGAGCTTAAAGGCAAGGGTGAAGCTTTAACGCACGGAATTTGAGAACTTGATACCACCACATGGAACCTTTGGCAAGTTTCTTAACTTCTCTCAGTTTCTCATCTATAAAACGGGAACAGTAACTGATACTTTATTGAGCTACTGTATACAATTAAGATTCAAACTTGACCAATCACTAACACATAAATGGCAGCTGTTATGATTATGACTATTTCCTTCACCCATAACTCCTGAATCACAAATGTAAATTAAGACTGGAAAGAAGGAAGTGCTCTTCACAAAGCTGTGAGTATAGAGTCAGAGCTTCAGACGGCAGTTAACATCCGCACACGGTGGACGCACTAAAGCAAACGCAGGTCCTGACCGTACATGAGAACTGCCCGGCACTTACATAAAATGTGTAGCACAGTTAGATAAATGGTTCCCTGAAGTTGGCAATCATGAAAGTCATGTACAGACCTTACTTCTCATAATTCTGCCTCAGCATTTCAAACAGAGCGATGCTTCTTTTCTTTTTTTTTTTTTTTCAGGAAGATTAGCCCTGAGCTAACATCTGCCAATCCTCCTCTTTTTGCTGAGGAAGACTGGCCCTGAGCTAACATCCATGCCCATCTTCCTCCACTTCATATGTGGGACGCCTACCACAGCATGGTTTTTGCCAAGCGGTGCCATGTCTGCACCCAGGATCCGAACCGGCGAACCCCGGGCCGCCAAGCAGAACGTGCAAACTCACCCGCTGCGCCACCAGGCCGGCCCCCTCTTTTCAAAAGGATCCAAACCAACCACTCTTGGTTTTGCACTGTCTCATTACTGATGGCTTTTTTCCTCTGGGATTCTATAGCTATGCCAGAGATGACAGTCGTGCTTGAATGCCTCAACGACATTTCCCAACCCCCCTGGCTGCCATCTCCCCAATTTAGCTTCTTAAGTTTCCTGTGGTCATTCCCCTGTCCTTGTCTGACAACTGGAGGGGCACTGCAGCCCTCATTCCTGCACTGATGATTGGCTTGGATAGCCAGATGCTAATTTTATTAAGTATTTGTGACAGATGTTCTACAAGGATTTTTCCAAGAATCAACACATGAAATCAACAGTTTAAGATTATCACTTGGATTCAAGTGTCCTGATCTATCTTTTTTTTTAACTTTCTTTATTTTGAGGAAGATTAGCCCTGAGCTAACTCCTGCGAATCCTCCTCTTTTTGCTGAGGAAGGCTGGCCCTGATCAAGTGTCCTGATATATCCTATGCTCATACTTTAAGACAAGATTAAAAATTTGTAACAGGTGTTTAATAATCTGAATGTCGCACTCCCATGTAAACTTTCTTCAAGCTCCCAAGGGTACAGTCTGTAACTAAGTTAATATATACAATCCAGCAAGGTACCACAACACAGGCTTTTAAAATTACCAAAAAGTAACTGATCACATCCATCTCTGTGCTTATTCTCACACTTTCTCTACCCAGAATGTCCTCCCCTACTGCAGCCAACCCTTCTGACCTTTCCCCGACGTGCTCCCCCAGGAAGCATTCTTGCCCTCCCTCTGGACTTTCCATCACGGTTCTCTCTCTCAATGAGCTGTTTTTCACCATGTCTCACCTGTTCCTGCCTTATCTTCCCCATGTTCTTCAGCCCTGGTACCTTTTCTAGCAGGCCAAGAGAGCAACCTGTCCAGACTAAAGAAGGGAAAAGAAGAAATGTGCCTGGGGATTAAGAGAGAATTAATATACTTGGCCACATGGAAAATTTTATTGAGAGGCTTTACTTATAAAGCTGTTAGAGAGGGTGAGAACTCTTAGCCAGACTTAAGAATATTAAGCAAATAGAAAAAAATATGTAAGTCCAAGAAAACAAAAAGTTGGACAAGAAATGTAATCATGCTACATTAATTTGCTCAACAGTGAGCAATGTTTACAAAGTCAAAATAATTAAAAATAAAATACAGATCCAAACAAAAATTGTGATATGACTATACAGGAAAGAAGGAAAGGAGTTCAAAATGTAACTTTTTCTATAATTGATACATCAATGACCCCTGACCCTACACCTATACTCTCAGGAAACATGGACAGACACACTTCTCAGAACAGCTCGAACAGATGACGACATGTGCCTCTGGGATGCAAACGGCAGAGGGCAGCACAGGAGCCTGCTGTTTTCTGCACGGATCTTTCTGCACTATTTTACCTTTGAACCATATACATTACCACCCTTTTAGAGAAGTGAAATTTCTAATTAAGAAAAAAACTAGAATCTCTAATAGAAGCATTTCAAGCAGTATACAAGTGTTTTCCCAGAACTCTTAATCCTACTATTCTCTCTTCTTCTTTTACAAGTCCCTTGGTAAACGAAGGGTAAGCAGCATCCGCCGCACGTGCATCTCCAATCTCTCAGAAGGCAGAGCAGCAGAGCACGATGAGCGTGGCCAAGGAGACCTGACTTTAATTCAGCTCCACGCTTGCCAGCTATGTATTCTGGAGAAAGCTGCTGTAACCTCTGAACCTTACTTTTCTCACCTGAAAAATGGGAAACACCATTTACCTTACATACCTTGTTGGGTTGCTCAGCACCTAGTGTATACTTGGAATAACTAAGTACCCAAATGGTAGATAAGTGTGATGATGACCATACATCCTTAGACGTAACTCACCCAGATGCAATTTTTTTTTCACTACTTTCTTCCTACTTCAAACCATCGTTCACTCAGGCTTCCATTCTCACCACTCTCCCAAACTACTCTGAACGTCACCAAGACGACCGCCAAGTTGGTAAATCTAAAAGTCAAACCTCAATCTTCATCTTGACCTTTCAGCTACATTTGACAGAGTTGATCACACCCTCCTCCTTGAAACATTTTTCTCCCTCCTTTTCACAGTAGCCAATGCTTCTGGTGTTCCTTGCACGGGCTCTGTGCTTACCGCTGCTCACTCTTCTCCTTGACCACTTAACGGTAAAATGACCCAAGGCTCAGACTTCGGTGGTCTTCTCTTCTCTACGGTCATTCCCTCAGTGATCACAGAGTGTCACTTAGCTTTCATTTCAACTTCCAGCTCAGACTTCTCTTCCAAGCTCCAAATTCCTACTTCTAACTGCCTCCAGAACATCTCTACCTGGTTCCCTAACAGACATCTCAAACTTAAAAATGCCTAAAAGTGAACTCCTCATTTGCCCCTCTAACCCAAGTTCCACCCACAGCCCTCCATCCTTCTAGTTACCCAGGCAAAAAGCTTGACAGTCAAGGCAATTCCTCTCCTTTTTCCTCGCATCCCTCATCCAATCCATCAGCAAATCCTATTGGTTCTACCTTCAGAATACATCCAGGGCCCACCTCTTTCCCACCACCACTAGTGTTAACCACCTCAATGCAAGCCAACACTGCTGCTCACCTGGTTACCCCAACAGCCTCCCAGCAGGCTCCTGTTTCTACTCTTGACTCTCTCCCCATGTCTACTGCCAACACAGTAGCTTTTTAAACTTAAGTCAAATCTTGTTGCCGACACTGAGTGTCACTTTCACTCCACAGTAACAGCCCAATACCTCCTGATGCCCTATCCTATACTGGTTAATGTTCTCTGGTCCACCTCTCATTACCTCTCACCTCCTCTGCTGTTGCTCTGTCCTCCATTATTCCTCTTCAGCCACAGTGGCCTCCTCCTTTTCTCTTTGCACTGGCTCGTCCCTCACCTAGAATGCTCCTTCTCCCAGACAGCGGCTAACACACGTATCTGCTTTGTATTTGGCTCAGATCTCATCTTTGTGATGAGGCTTATTATAACCATGCTATTTAGAACTCACACCCACTCATACCATGGCACTATTTTTTTTCCCATCACACTTCCCACCTTCCAATATATTACATAATTTACTTATTTATGATGTTTGTTTATCATCTGCTTCCCTGCTCAATAATTTAAGAACCAGAACCTTTGTTTTGTGTACTGATATACCTGCCTAAAGCAATCAGAACCACGTCAGGCACTTAGTAGAAGCTCAACAAATATTTGGTGAATTGAATTGAAATGTCCACAGATTAAACCAATCCTTCACAAGATATCACCGACTCCCATAGCACTTCCAATAAATCAGCCTGGAAAAAACCCATTCCACGGTTCAATGCAAACACCGGACTCCTTCCAGACTATAATACCTGGGCTTCTGAGAGCTAGCACTAGACGAAACTCTCCTAACCTCAAAAGCTCGCGCATTCTAATTTAACTATCACCAAAGAGCTGAGCCACACCCTCACAGACAAGCCTTCTCCCTCCTGCTGGGCTCTCCAGCTCTTTACTCCTGCCATTTCAAACCTCCTCCACGATCACCGGATCTCCAACCCCAGCACTGCCTTTTCCACTCACTCTCAGGAGAGGGCCAGCCTCAAATCTTCCTTTAGAGAAGCCATGACACAAGAACTACCCCGGCTATCTCCCATCCTCTTGCTACAAACATAGTAAGGATTCAGTAAATATTTCGTGGGAAAAAACAAGGAAACTAAGGAACAGAAAAGTGAAATGTTTTGCCAAAGTCCCATAATTAATAGTGGTGGTGCCAAGGTTTGAACTCAGGCCCGTCTGACTCTAAAATCGTGACTCCTTCTCCTAAGCCACACAACGAACCAATGTATCACCCTGCCTCTTAAAATCCTCAGTGACTTTAGGTTGAAGACGGTTTCATTCCTCTGAAAGACTCCGGTGGACAAAAGTTTCACCAGAAGCAAAAAAATGACAAATCTGTAAAATAAAAATAAGAGAAAGGGAAGAGCTCCCAAAAGATGAGAACTCAACAAGTATCTCCCTGACATTAGGAGAAGAGAGATGCATGTGATGTATGAACACAGGAGCAACAGCCTCAGCCCAAAGGACACTGCGAAAGCAGGGTCCCAGGGAGACGGGAGACAATGCAGTAGATGTTGAAGAGGTGTTGGGCTTTGGGTCATGGGGTACGTTGAGGACCAACGTAAGAACGGAGGTGCAAGCAGAGGGATTAATCGACTATTTGTGTGCAGGACAACTAAGCCCATCAGCACCCCATTTCTCCAGCACCTGACTCTCGCACACGAGCAGGCACTCAGGTAACCCAGCATTTATCTTCAGATGAAAAAAACCCCAAGGGGTATTTCTTCTAAAAACGTAAAGCAAAAGTTTCTGCTTTGAGCGTTGATATCCTTAGACTAAACCTATCCCCATCTGGTTATTAGGGGCCCACAGCCTAAAACCACTCTGAAGGAAGCACTCCAATCTGCCTCCATCAGGGGACAGATCCAACTCAGACAAGCAGCTAGCCCTTATTTCTTTTTTTTTTTTTTTTTTTTTTTTGCTAACACATTGGTTTAAGTCTCACTTCTCACACTCTTTGCAGGGACTGTTGTTATTTCGTCATCCTATTAAACACAGAATTATGTACTTTTTTTCACTAAACACATTATCTCCAGCATATTTCCATGTACAATCACTTTTAAGTATCACTCCTGATGGGTACATTATATCATATTGAGTGGATATACTTACTGATCCACTCCTGATGTTGTGCTTTGGGGTCAATTCCAATTTTGGGCTGTTTCATAGAGAACGGTGATAAACATCTTTGCGCATAAAGGGTCTTCCATTAAGATTTTTCATTAAATTTTTTTTCCCTTAGACTAGATTTCCAGAAATAAAGTGACTGGGAGTTAAAAATATTAAGGCTCCTGAGACACATTTTCAGGAATCTGTCTGAAGTAGCCCTTATTTCTTATTATCTATAGACAACCAAGGATCACCAGACATATGAGGAATATCACCTATACGAAAGAGAAATAAACACCAAGAAAAACAAAGAGAAAACATGACCTCGGAAGACAGAGTTGGAAAAGCTGAAGAAAACTTAGAGAAACAAGAGTAAACTCCAAGCACATCTGAAAAGCCTTGTGAATCCTTAAAACAAGAACAGGTGAAAAAGGGACCCAGAATAACAAAACAATTCCTAAAATTAAAAACAATAAAATACTTCATTTCCAACTTTGAGAGTTCAGCCCATGAACTGCCCCCAGAACACTTGTGTGGGGTTGCTGATAGAATACAAATGTGAAAAACCCTTTCAATGTAAAAGTAATGACAAAAACTTAAAAGTATGACAGAGGACAGGAAGACAGGCTGGAACTAGAAGGGAAGAGCCAATATTTGGGGTATTACTATCTTTATCTTAACAAACGAAGGAAGCAAGATACGGGCAAAACTCATGATCCAAAGGAAAGGATACTATTAAAATTACAATAAAAAGACTTTTAAACAAACACACAAACTATCCAACAGTGAGAGGTACAGAAGAGAGTACAGAAAAGTATAAACAGGCTAAGCCCTTATATCCCAAATCAGAAAATCAACAAATCATTTAAAATTGAAGTCACAAATGATAGTTTAACATGTCATACCGTGTTTTGGAGGCAAATATCAGAGAGTCTCAAGTGAAAAATGGTTAGAGTGGAACCAGGGATTGGGGAGGGTGAGAAAATCATTGCTTTTCTTCATAATCTCATCTATTCCATCTAGCTTGATTTTTAAGGATTTTTTTTTTTTTTTTCCTTTTTCTCCCCAAAGCCCCCCAGTACATAGTTGTATATTCTTCATTGTGGGTACTTCTAGTTGTGGCATGTGGGACACCGCCTCAGCATGGCTTGATGAGCAGTGCCATGTCCGCGCCCAGGATTCGAACCAATGAAACACTGGGCCGCCTGCAGCGGAGAGCGCGAACTTAACCACTCGGCCACGGGGCCAGCCCCCCATCTATCTTGATTTTTAATTATATAAATAAATAAAAACTCGCCCTTTAGTCCTTCCCCACTGCCCTCAAGGTAAAGCACACACTTCCCACGAGGGTTTAGCAAACCTTCTCACAATCAGGCTGCTGCTTATCCTCCAGCTTCACGTTAAACACTTTCCCCCACCTTGCAATCACTGCTCTCATTACAGTAAACTACATTCAAATATCCCCAAACGCCAAGCTTTCTTGCCTCTGAGCCTTTGCATGTGACATTTTTTCTGCCTTAAACACTCTTCTTTCCTTAATCTCCTCTACACCAGGTCAATGCATGCTCATTCTTCAGGGTTCAATGTGGGCGTCACATCCTCACGAAGCCTTTACTGACCAAGCTGGTCCTATGGGCCTACGAATACTCCCAAGGCAGTCCGCATATTCTCTCATCACGGCAGTAACCAGCAGACATTAGGCTGTCTGGTATTCTCTGTACCCTCGAGAAAAATCTACATTTTATGAGAACAAGGAAGATGTCCATTTTGCTCAAATGGAAAAGTGTCAGCATCCAGTACAAAACCTAGAATTCCAGACACTTAAAAGAAATTTTTTTGAGTTAGCCCCAGGACCTGAGAGTTCAATCTATTTCAACTGTACTCAGCTGCTCTGACGCTAAAAAAGTCATCTTTACTCACAAAATGAGGGTTTTCAGAAGGGTCTCAGGGCGGCCTTTCTGTCTACTGCCTTCCCACACCCCATTAACCCTGAAAATGATCTCCATGCATATTCCAGCAATTCAACTCCTCCAAAACTTTTCTTTGCTTTCCTAGAATTCTGGCTGTGAAACACCTCCATCCCAAGTATCTGCCTTCTAATGAAATACCCTAAACAATGCAAGAACCAAGAACCAACTCTGGCAAAGGTAACTTCAGAACCAGATCCATCCTACAGGGGCTCAACTGGAGCAGGAACATACGATGGGGCAGTCAGGTAAATCAAGAGACCTGAATCTCAGCATAACGTCACTAAGTTCACTCTCTAGGAAGCCAGACTTACTCATGTGGCCTGACCATTGGTCCAGAACTGGGGGAAACAAAATTATAGGAACACTAGTTATAAGGTTATTTTCCTGGGTTATATATTTTCAAATACTGGAAATAAGAAGTCAAACCAGAATCAGTAGATTACATCCTGGTGCTGAAAGTTCCAATGAGCTGGTGAACCAGCTCTTGGTTCATCAAGAGCTGGCTTGTCATCTCACCACTCCCATCAGGCCTTCATTCCACTGCATATCACATTAAGAAGAAAAATTCTGTGTAACTTCTGCTAAATATTGCTTCCCCATGAAACTGTCTTGTGCTCTACTAAGATGAATTTTTTTGTTGTTTTTTGAGGAAGATTAGCCCTGAGCTAACATCTACCATCAATCCTCCTCTTTTTACTGAGGAAGACTAGCCCTTAGCTAACATCCATGCCCATTTTCCTTTACTTTATATGTGGGAGGCCTGCCACAGCATGGCTTGATAAGCGGTGCGTAGGTCTACGCCCGGGATCTGAACCGGTGAACCCCAAGCCGCTGATGTGGAACATGTGAACTTAACCGCTACACCACCAGGTTGGCCCCCAAGATGAAGTATTTTTAATAGCTAATATTTCTGACAAGTTATACTTGATATTCTCCCTCTTGTTTGGATCTACTAAGAAAAGAGAAATTATTTTGTGGCAAGGATTAAACATTTCTTCATCCAGCATTTAGTGAAAATTACCTATGGATTGAGCAGAAAAGATACAGAGATAAAAAAAACAAAATCTTTGATTTCAAAGACTCTCACAAACACACTTGCACCCAAATAAACAGAGTGCACTGTTAGAGGAAGAAACATATAACGCGGACAGGGACAGGGCTGTTAAACAAGGGATGCAGGTAGCTGTACTGTGACCTTCTCACCACGTGGGACACAGCCACACCTAGCACAGCACAGGCATAGAGCAGGCTCCTCTCACTGCCAATAACAAGCAGGGGGAATTGGAAAAACAGGAGCGAGACTTCCAGGCCTTGCGAGGAAACTGAAACTGCATGACATAATTTCCCTCCCTAATACCTAATCTCTGCAGAAATAGAAGTGGGTTTGGGGGAGAAGGGAGAACAGAGGAGGAAAGTGAACTGATCCTCAGAAGGAAAGAAATGGAAAAACAATCTGAGGCTCTGCCCCTTGGACATCTAAGACAAAGACACTTGCCAAGTCAAACTTAACATAATTATAAATTATCATGAACTCTGAATCCACGAAGTCCAAGTTCATGAGGGTTTTACCATAGCAACATATTGGTAAAACAAAATGCTCACCAAGGCCAACACCCGAAGAGAGATTTATGAATCTTCTAACAACTGCCTGTGCTCGATTTACCACTTGACTTACCAGAAAGAGCAGTCTTAGGAAATAAGACAAACTGGGGTAGAATCTCAATTCTACAGCTTCCCAACTGCGGAGCACATAACAAGTTACAAGGTTACAAATAACTCCATCTCTCCGGGGCTTTTAAGTGGGAGAAATACCACTGAGTAATAACTGCTAACATTTGTGAGTGCTGAGCACATTACACACACCTCACAACATCTTCACCACAAGTCTGGGAGGCAGGTCCTATAACCACACCCTTTGTGAGATGAGAAAGCTAGGTTTAGAGCTAGTAAAGAGTTAGTAAACCCGTAGCTGCACCAACATCTGAATCCAGAGCCCATGAGAATAAGATACTAGTAAAGAGCACACTCTGAAGCCAGACTGAGTCTGAATTCCAGCCTTGCCATTTACTGACTTGGTAACCTTTAACCTCTCTGTATTTTGGTTATGCAAATGTGAAACAGGGAGAAGAGCAACGTCCTCAGAGGGTTACTGTGAGGACTCAGTCTGCAGTCGTGACTTAGAGCCCACAGTGCACCAGGGACTATTCTAACGCATGTGTTGTTACTGCTGGTCTTCTTGTTAACCATTATTATTATACTGCCTGGCTATCTCAGAAAAAATATTAAGTATCTACACAAAGCAGGCACTAAACAACTTACATTTCTTCCCTCATCTACTCTGCAAAATCAACCACCTTTTGTTTGTTTCTACTGTATGGCACAGAAACCCAGGACAGATCAAAGAAAAATCAAAACAAAACAAAAAACCAAGACACATATATAGCAAGAGGATTACACTCACAGTTAAGAAGGCCACAACAACTCTGAGGAAGTCAAATGACGACGTAAAGAAATACTCCTAGTTTCTCCTTCCTCTTTCCATAGCAGTCAAAGAGAACCTGACAAGAAAAGACAACATGCATATATGAAAGCACCTTTATTGCCCTACTTTTTCACAGCTCTATTGTGTTCACAACCCTACAGCCAGCTGCATTACCTCCCATGCACACTGTGTTAGACCTGGAATCGGGGGACAGCAAAGATGGTATCAAGTCGCTGTCACCAAACCTACATTTTGTCGAGGAAATACACGTGAAATAACTGAAAACTATTAAAACATAGCAACAATCATAAATTAATATGGCATAAAGTTAGCTAATAAGTTCAGGGTAATAAGACAAACAGAATATACACATCTATTTCACCCCCTCAACTAAAATTATACTAGAGACATAAAAAAATTTTTTTTAAAACAGCACAGGGAGAACTGAAGGGAAAAAAAGGAACAAAATTTTGGAAGCTGTGAGAAAAGCTTCTAACATGGAAGACAGAGATCAAAACAAATAGGAAAAAAGAAGAAGAAAAAACTTGGAGGAAACAGAAACTATAAAAGATTGGAAGTGCAGTAAATGACTCAGCAGGCCCAAGAAAGCCAGATCCTGAGCCAGCAGTGGAAAAAACTGAGAACCCAGTCGCTGTACACAGCAGCATCCTAGAAGGTTCAGAACTGGCGCATTAGTGCGGACAGACTGCGGCTAAGGACGGTGGAGGCCTAAAAGACGGAGGAGAGGGTGAAGCCCGTTTAAGCTGCAGCTGGAACCTCAATACCAGGCCTCCACAGGACTCTCGCTCCCTCTGATGCAAGACTGGAGGGTCAGTCCCTGGAAAAAGCAGAGCCTTGCTGGACCGAAGTCACCCTGCCCAGCTCTACTAAACAGAGGTGGATTTAATCACTGTACACACACTGAACGGTGACTCCTCCAGCTGCTCCACCCACCGCGCATCCCCCTCCCCCAGCCACACACTCGGCTGCCAGAATTCTGTGGTCAGAACTCTGCAGGAAATAAACTGTAAGAATATTCTTGGGGTATCTGAGCAGCCTAAGAAGAAAGATCTAAAGATACCAACACTGGGGATTCCCCAACAAATGGCCCACCAAGAATATCCTGATGTGAAAGTGAAAAGGCCCACCCATAAGAGGGAACAACTTGAAAGAAACAGAAAGGACGATAATTATCAATAACCTAGAGATAAGACACTGCAACCGACAAACAAAAATAGGATGCTCTTTTAACAGAACAAAAAAAGAGCTCTTAGAAATTAAAGAACCAGAAAACAAATAAAAACTAAAGAAAGTCGAGTCAAATTAAAGACACCTCCCTGAAAGTAGAATAAAAAGATCAAAAAGGGGTGGGGGGAGAAAGGAAGGGAAGAAAGAGAAGAGAAAAATATATTGGAGTGAAAGTATAGGAAAATTCCAGAACTTGTCCAGCACAGCCAAGTTCTAAATAGCAGGACTTCCAGAAAGACAGAATAAGAAAACAAAAGGGAGAAAATCTTCAGCACAGTAATTCCAAGAAGTTCTCCCAGAACTGATGAACATAAGTTGCTGGAATGAAGGGACCCAATGAATATGCACAACAGTTGATGAAAACAGACCCACATCATGGTACATCATCATGACATTTTAAAAGACTTGGACAAATTTTAAAACGCCTACCAGCTTCTAAAGATGGGAGGGAAAAAAATTATATACAAAGAATATAAGAAATTAGGAGAGCTTCTGATTTCAAAAACAGTTACAGGAAAACAAGAAGGCAATGGAGCAGTATCTTTGAGCCTATTTAAGAAAATGAAAGCTAATATGGAAGTCTATACCCAACCAAACTATCAATCAAGTTTTCAATTATGCAGTCTCAAACATTTTACCTCCTAAGCATCCTATCTCAGAACGCCACTGGAGGAAGTCCTCCACCAAAATGTGAGCATGATCAAAATATAAAGAAGACATGGGATACAGAAAACATGAGCTTCGATGAAGAAGAGATAAGGGAATGTCCAGGATGATGGTGAAGGGAGATTCCAGAATGGTAGCTGGGCAACCCAGGGTTCGTAGGTTCAGATCCCAAGCACGGCCCCACACACAGCTCATCAAGCCATGCTGTGGTGGTGTCCCACATATAAAATAGAAGAAAATTGGCACAAATGTTAGCGCAGGCACAGTCTTCCTGAAGCAAAAAGAGGGAGCTTTGCAAGAAATGTTAGCCCACGGCCAATCTTCCTCACCAAAAAAAAGAAAAAGAAAAAGGCATCCTCAGGTGTTGGGGTCCATTAGCTGGACTATTAAAGTTCTGTAAGCCACTGGTGAACTTTTCCTCTTTTGAGGAGAATGAAGATATAGGATAAATATTTTTCTGAGGAGTAAAATATAGTTTAAACTCTTTAAGGGCAAGCAAGTTCTGTATGTCTGTGAATTCTGGTTCCCTAGAAGAACGCCAGGTATGTATAATAGATACTCAGCACATGAATAAATGCAAAAACCTTTGCTTTTGCACATACTAGGTTCTGAAAAGTGATAGCTAGATGAGAAACGGCCCTCTCCATGAGGTCTTTCCAGTCAGTGAGGGAGAGAGCAGTCAGTCACTGACTACAGTGCTATGGGATGAGCCCTGTGATATGGGTGTGTCCAGGGCCGTCTGATGGACATACATCTTTCTTTGACTGCCCAATCCCCTGTGTTCTTAGTTGTTTTTATACCTATTGCTTATTTTTCCCATGCTTTCTCATAGCCGTTAGTAAATTTCTCACAAGCCAGTCACACAGACTCATCCATTCTTCACACGTTCTTTCTGGGAGCTCCTTTGTTGTCTCCAGACGTTCTTTTGCCCTCATCCTTTGGCTTTTCTCCAGACTTGGATTTCGTGTTTATGGTATCTCTTGCTTTTGTCTTTTTTGACTGACTGCTTCATTTTGGTGGACTGCATCATCCAGAGGTTAATCACTTCCAAAAGATGTTTCAGTGTCTTTGGGCAAAGCGAAGACAGCCTACAGCATTCCCTTCTCTTGAGCCACACTGCTCCAACTTGGACCCTTTTCCCTCTCTGCTGGTGCTCAGCTACCATTCTGGAATCTCCCTTCACCATCATCCTGGAGATTCCCTTATCTCTTCTTCATCGAAGCTCATGTTTTCTGTGTCCCTGGGCCACCGAAGCAGAGCGCGTGAACTTAACCGCTACACCACTGGGCCAGTCCCTCTGATGATGCCTTTTCGACATTACATGCACTGTGTAATATGAAGAGTGTCAGCCTGCACGTCAGGAAACTGGGCTTCTAGTACTTTCAAATTATTACTTTGGAAGAAAAGAAAATCCAAACTCCTCAGTATGACCTGTCAGGCCATTACTTATCAAGCCTGGTCTAACTCTCCAGGCTTAACATCTCTCACCATTATCTCCCATGCACCCCACACTCCAGCAAAATTAAACTACTTTCAGTTTACAGAACACCCTGTGCCCTTTCTCACACCTCTATGCCATTTGCTGGCCCCTCCACCTGGACCTTCCTTCCCAGCTGAACTGGATGCACATCTGGCAGGAGCCATGCCCCTCCCTCCAGGTCAGATGCCTTTCTCCTGCACTCCCACAGCATTCCGTCACTCGACATAGGTATTTATGGAGTGACTGACACATGCCACACATTGCACTGGAATACACTGCAGTGAACAAGAGAGACACGGCCCTGCCCCAAAGGACTCTGGTGGTGCAGCTTCCTGTTACATACTTACTAGAGTGGATGTTAAATCTGACCTTATCTATCATTCTCTTCCTCCACCCAAACAGCAAAATGCTAGGGACAGTGACAGCCTCTTTTAGCTCTGCAGCCTCAGGACCTACATACCAGGTAAATAGTTTAAGCATTGCTAAATGAAACCAAAGTGAAGATCAAACCAGCTCCAGTTGGGCTGGTGGGAATGCAAACTGGTGCAGCCACTATGGAAAACAGTATGGAGATTCCTCAAAAAATTAAAAATAGAAATACCATATGACCCAGGCATCCCACTACTGGGTATCTATGCAAAGAGCTTGAAGTCAGCAATTCCAAGAGACCCATGCACCTCTATGTTCATTACAGCATTATTCACAATAGCCAAGACATGGAAGCAACCTAAGTGTCCATCAACTGCTGACTGGATAAAGAAGATACGGTATATATACACAATGGAATACTACTCAGCCATAAAAAAGGATAAAATTGTCCCATTCACAACAACATGGATGGACCTGAGGGTATTATGTTAAGTGAAATAAGCCAGATAGAGAAAGACAATCTCTGTATGACTCCACTCATAGGTGGAAGTTAAACACGTGGACGAAGAGAACAGATTAGTGGTTACCAGGGGAAAGGGGGGGTGGGGAGTGGGCACAAAGGGTGAAGTGGTGCACCTACAATATGACTGACAAATAATAATGTACAACTGAAATTTCACAAGGTTGTAAACTATCATAACCTCAATAAAAAATGAAATAGAAAAAAAAAAAAAAACCTCCAGTTGGTTGCAGCAGGTTAAGTAACACTTGTAACACTTGCTCTGCAGAGGCCCTCTGACTTTTTTTTTTTTGTGGCCTCTTTTTTGTTAGAAGTATAAACTTGAAAACGTCATTCACTGACGTCTTGAACATCTCTTGGAACAGGCTTTCTTCTCCTTGCTAATTGCAAAGGCAGAACAGCCCAGCTGTCCATGTCTGGTTTTTGCTTACCACTGTCTATCTGACAGCATGCACTGCATCACACACTTACAGCACGTGATCACTAAGCATGTACTTGATAAGTGAATGACTTAATGAATGAATAAACGAACGTACACACTGGCTTTGAGTAGTCTCCTAATTTCTCTTTGCTTTATTTTATAGTTTGAAGAGAATTCAAGCAAGTAGCAACACTCCATTCTATCAACACTAGGCCTACTGCTTGCCATTTCAGCAGCAGGCAGCTTAACGTGTGCCGCATGCCAGCCTATTCATCCCAGGACTGCGTCTATCTTTATTAAGAAGATGAATCTATGCATTTTAACTATGAAACTAATAAGACATAAGCATAAGAATTTGAACTAGTTCAAACAGGACAAAAAAACTAGATATTTCCCAAAACGTATAACTAAAATGCTTAAATTCTTTTGTTGCAGACGGATAAAGAAAAATTAAACTTGGCTCATTATACAATGAAATATATCGTCAGCTCCCAGAAGACATTTGTAAGATGGATACTCTCTACCTTTCTGGCATAAACGGGTGTATTTTAAGGGGGTGCTCTGAACCCTTTTACCCTCACATGCAAACTAAAATTGCCACACTCTAAATCTGTGCTTCATTAACATGCAAAATATTTCCTTTCAGCACCTTGCTTACAATGTTCTTACTTCAACGCACAACCCAACTCGGCAAGCGTTCTAACACCCATTTCCCACTAAGTCCGAATAGCAACCCTAACGGTTGTACAATGACAGCCTCCACTGGAGGAGCGTTTGGGATGTTACCGCACTCTCTAAGTGCTTTACAGGCACCAGCCCCTCAATCCTCACATCCCAAACTGGCTACTTCATTATGCCCATTTTACACATAAGGAAACTAAATCTTAAAGAAATTAAGAAATTTTCCAAGGTCACACAGCAAACAAGGAAGAGATAGGCATCCAAACATTGGCTTATCAGCACTCTTAAAACCATGATGCTATTCTGGCTTCCCAAATTAACCAGATAATACCATTATTAAAACAATGAACATGATCTGGACTTTCCAAAGCGAGCATGATAGAAAAACTCTTCCTAAAGCTGAGTAACATTCAACATGACATACTGGCAAATTATAAAATATCTGGCTGGAATTAAGCACGTAGGCTGAGCCCATGGAAAACAAATGGTGTGTTTGATGTTAACTGCTAAATAAGGCCCAAGCTCGCTATTTCTTACCCCATAACATCCTAACAATTTAAGTTATTTATGAGGGTCTCCAAGGTCCAAAATACAAAACCACTTCACATAGGTTTCCCGTCCTCTAAGCTCAGTGTACCAGTAGTTTCCACACTTAGGCAAGCTGTAACCTGTATTCTGAAAGAACATAGGTCAGACATTACTTTCTGAAAAACCAAAAATATATAAAGAATGTGAATATGATTATGAAAATCATGCGGGCAACAACAGCTTCTTTATGCTTCAAAATAATTTTCTAGCCAAAGATATTCCAACACTAGACTGCGGAGCTCTCACGGCTGGGGATACTGCTTCTCATCCACCTCTGTGCCAGTGCTCAGGACACGGTTCACCATCCGACTGGCACTAAACTACTGACTTAATGAATACATTAAGAAAAAAGAAGAGGTAAAGTTACTAAATTTTGGAAAACCAATATTAACAGTAATAATAATAAATTTCCTATTTTGTATGCAGAGTAAATGATGATTATAAACTGCTTTCCAGTTCTTACACAAACCAATCAAACTAAAACAGGGAATGATTAAGACTAGCCTTTAAATTCCCAAAAAAGAAAGAACTCCATTGTTAGGAACTGTATTTATTGAACGTGAGGTTGATTCTTACCTAAAATATAAGCTGTTAATTATTTACATGACTAACCATGTACTAGAACTATGTTATATCACATTTATAACAGGTGGGATAATCTCTACGTTAACATATGAGAAAACAGATTCAGAACTTAAGTAACCTGGTCAACATCACACACAGAACAAGGATCAGAGCTGAGATTCAAAGCAACATGCGTTGAAAGCCAGTGCTTTTAACCACTGCTCTATTCTGCACTGCAAATAATATCCCCAGAAAATTCTGTGTGAAAATGCTTAAAGGTGTTAAAGAAACATTATTCTACTCAAATTAATTAAATAGGCACAGTTAAGACAAGGCAACCCTTCAATCACATTCAAAAGAACTAACTAATGGCTACTATGGTATATCTAAGGGTCATTTTGTCTCCCTGAGAGGGACACCAAAAGAAAGACCTATGAACTAAATTCAAGAAGTAATTAGAAGGAGCATCTCTTGTGGAACTGGGAGAGAAAACTGATCAAGGGACACAAAGGCATCTGGGCATCAACAGCCCAGCTGAAACTGGAGACCATTACCTGCACAATGAAAGCAGTTTGCAAAGGGAAAGGTCCCGGATCCAGGTACAGAAGAGTAAGCACCCTCCATCCTGTCTCTCCCAGAGGAAGCAACGAGAGAACCTGCACAGAACAACTCCAGAGGCTAAGTGATGACTCTGCCAAGGAAACAGTAACGGGCGGATTAGGAAAGAAGACTAGAAGTCAAACCACCTCCAAATCAGCAGATTTAAAAATGAGCAACAGTCTCCTAAGAAAATATCGTAAGTGTGAAGGATACACTCCAAACTTACTCAGCATAGGAAGAAAGAGGAAAATCTCAAGTCCCATGGGAAAAGAAAATCAAAATAAGCCAATACTGAGATGAAACAAATGTCAGAATTAGCCCAAAGACTTTAAAGCAGCTAGTATACAAACAATCCTATAAACAAGCACACACCCTCTATACCCAATATCATAAATTCTTCTCTTCCCTTTATCTCTTAAACCCATTCACCGGCTTTGGCGCCCACCACTCCATGGAAACTTCTCTATGCAAGATTGCCAATGACCTCCAACCTGCTCAATCCAGTGGTCAGTCCTCTGGTCTCAGCGGCAACTGACAAGAGCTGGTCACTCCCACGCCCCTTCTCTTGGTTTCCAGGATGCCACCTTCTCCTGGTTTTCTTAGCTCACAGGTGCTTCCTCCTCTTCTGTCAAACCAGTTAATTCTAGAGTCCCCCAAGACTGTCCTTTCTCCTCTTAGCTATGCTTACCTCCCATGCAGGCTCACTTTAAATGCTGTCTCTGTGCTAACAACTTTGAAACATGTATCTCTAGCTGAGACCAGTTGTCTGGCTGTTGTGTTGGACTGACTGTTATCAACTATGCATCACAGCCACCACCTTCTATATTCTCCTGTGCATCACAGAGGAGAAGCCAAAACCACATTTCCCAAAAACCCATTCCTGCTACAACTCAGGGTTGGAGGTAACTAGTAAGAGGCACTCGCGAAAGAATGGTAAGATGAAAGGGAGCATTATTCTCTGGAGGCAGGTGCGGGCAAAAGCCTGGTTGCAGGTGGATGTGTAGGGAGAAAAAAAGAACTCACCAACTTTGGCAGCTAAGACTCAGGGCGCCTTCTACAAGAACTGCCAGGGGTTTCTGAGAGAGATCCCACCAACCACCTGTTTGAACCAGGGATCAGCAGCAGATGCTCCAACTGCCCATGCCCAGATCACTGTCGATTCCGGAAGAGCTCCTGGGAAGCACTCACTGTAACAGCTGCTTCCCAGACTTCGACTCTGCCAGCCCTTCCAACGGTAGTGATGGATTCTAATTCTTTGTAGTAAAAAAGTCTAGAGTGGTTTCTGTTTTCTGACCAAACTGATGGTTACACTCTATGCTGGGATGAGCCTCTAGACCCCTTAGAGAAGTGAAACATGACCAAGAGAACTGAGTAAAATGTCCACCATCTCAAGGCCCAGGTCATGATCTTCCCCCACAAACTTTCTTCACGCAGTCTTCTCTGTCTGTTCATGACAACGCCCTCCTTCCAACTGCTGAGGCCAAACACAATGGATGTCATCTTTGACTCTTCTCTGCCTTCCACACTCCCCATCCAATCTTGTCAGCTTTTCTGGCAAAACATGCCCAGAAACTGTCCCCTTGGCCTCAAGTCCACCAACACCATCCTGACCTCAGCCACCAACATCATTCACCCAAATGACGGCACAATAGCCGCCGAAGTCTATCTACTTCAACCCTTGCCACTCGAACGCCTGTTCTCAACAGTGAACTGACTCAAAATCTAAGTCAGACAGCATCCGTTCACTGCTCAAAATCCTAAATGGCCCCCCAGTTCACACGGATGGCAAGGACATAATTAAATCATGTTTGACTACATGGCCAAAGAAATGTGTCGGAAAAAAATAAACTCATTTAAGGCTGTTAGCCTGGCAAGAACAGTTGCTTAAAGAAATGAGGACATCAGGACAAAATCAATCGTCAATTATAGAACAAGGCAAATGATTCTGAGTGGACTTCCTTGGCTGCTGCTGAGCTAACAGATGTTACCCACACTGCCCAGCTGTTGGTTCATGGAGTCAATGCGTCTGAAGAACCGGCCTCTAAGAATAGTCCATGTGGAACTACAGGTGAGAACATTTTCAAAGAACTTAGAAAACACTAATTTAATACAACCTGAAGTGGAATCTGCCAAGATGTATTAAAACTGATGACAGTAAAAACATATGGGGACCAGAAAAAGGGTCAGGTGGACAAGTTTACAAAGATTATGAAAATGTAAGACGTTTAAAGCATTTAGACATGGTTACTTAATGTATGGTTACTCACTGTATTATTCATCAGCAGGTACTTGTGGAAAGCATTTGAATCTATCACGTGCTACTGAACCAGTGAACTTCATTAAAACATCCTAACTTGTTCCTACCACACAGCAGGTCAATGGATTGTGGTAGGTTTTCTTGTGACTTTCTGACTTTCGAGCTAAGACTGAAATTTTTCTGAAAAAGACCCTCCTTCAGTTATCACTATTATCAAACACTGAATAGCTTTGGAAATTAGCTTTTTTGCTACAGACTTGGTACAGTTTCCTAATGAATTCAACCTGAATTTACAAGGCACAACAGTGCTCATAAGAGGGACTTCTCTGACAGGCAATGTTTGAATCACAAGTAATATCAAGCTTCTTTATACACCTCCTATGCTATCAAAAGTTAAAACGAGGGTCTGGCCCAGTGGCATAGTGGTTAACTTTGCCCACTCCACTTTGGCGGCCCAAGGTTCGCGGGTTCAAATCCTGGGTGTGGACCTACACACTGCTCATCAAGCCATGCTGTGGCAGCATCCCACATGCAAAACAGAGGAAGAGTGGCATAGATCTTAGCTCAGGGACAGTCTTCCTCAAGCAAAAAAGAGGAAGATGAGCAACAGATGTTAGCTCAGGACCAATCTCCCTCACCAAAAAAAAACAAAACAAAAAGTTAAAACCAGAAGTGAGATTTCCATTCCCACACAAATTTGCAGGAGATACATTTTCTGAGTTTAAACTACAGTTTCAGGAGCATTTCTTGAACCATGATGCAAGTACAATGAAAATTTACAAATTCCAAAATTTATTTAACTATGCAACTGAGGTGCTTCCATCTAACCATCAACTGGAAGTGATCAATCGGCAGTGTAATGATATGCTAAAAGGGAAATATCAAGAAGACTCTAACAAAATTCTGCAAATGCCTTCCAAGCTCAAGTAAAATGACATACTCCTGGACTGATATCAGTATCTGAGTACCTATCCATATGAAGACATTCTCAAAGATGAAATATGTAAAACCTCCTTGCAGATCAGCATTAAGAGATGAACATTTGGGGGCCGGTCCTATGGTCGAGCAGTTGAGTTCAGTATGGCGGCCCAGGTATTCGCCAGTTCAGATCCTGGGTGCAGACATGGCACTGCTGGTCAAGCCATGCTGAGGTGGCGTCCCACACAACACAACTAGAAGGACCTACAACTAGACTACACAGCTATGTACTGAGGTCTTTGGGGAGAAGAAGAAGAAGAAAGAAAAAAAATAACAAGATTGGCAACAGATGTTAGCTCAGGTGCCAATTTTTTTCCAAAAAAAACCAGAGATGAACATTTGTAATTATTTTGATGACAGAGAACACTAACTTTGAACTCCATTCCCTCCTCCCCCCAAAAAAGAATTCCATTCGTCTCATTATATCTGTATTATTAAAAAAAAAAAACTCAATTATTATTATTTTAAATTCTGTCAATGAAAATTTTGTGGAAATTTGTGATCTCTCTTGTCATTTAAGCACTTACATAACATCCTTGGTTTTGCCTATTAGTCTGCAAAACCTAAAATATTTACCACGTGCACCTCTACGGAAAAGTCTGCCTACCCCTGTTTGTCAACTAAACCCCCAGGTCTTCTGCACACAAGTGCAATGAATACACACTTCACCCATCTTCAACTTTCTTAGTTGGTTTTCTTTTTAACTTAAGTCTGCCATTTTACATTTATTCCTGATAAATTTTACCTATTGATTTCAGCACTTCATTACAACCTGTCAAAATATTTTAAAATTCTGATTCTAAAAATGAGCTGTCAAAAAATATTTTTTAAAAAAATGAGCTGTCTCCTCACATGACTCCTGATCTTTATTCAAACTCTTGATAAAAACATTAAGACAGGTGTCAAGTATGACACACTTCTGGAAATATCTTCACTTATGTGTAGAAATCATGATATTTGAGTTTTGTGGAAAATTATACTACATGTGGTTGCAACCTATAACTTGCATCTAAAAGCAATAATTTCTTGAACTCCCCAGTAATGCTAGGAATAATAATTTACTTTTTTAGGCTTCAAGCAGTAAAGGACTAACCTTGCCCAGCACCTGGGAAGCAACTTCTAAGCCCCTGGGATCTCCTGCCCGATGAGGTTGTCTCTATTTAGCTGGGGGCTTTGGGTCTCACCAGAATCCTATGTTACAATGTGACTGATGGTGGAGCCTAGGGCCACACAAAACCAGCTTGATCTCCGGAGGGGCTAGAGACTAAGTTCAGCCATGCTGGCAGTGCCTACGTGACCGACCTCCCAACAAATATCCTGGACCCCAAGGCTCGGGTGAGCTTCCCTGGTTGGCAATACTCAGTGCATGTTGCCACACATCATTGCTGGCAGAAATAAATGACTCCACCAGGGAGGACAACCGGAAGCTCACACCTGGTCTCTCCTAGACTCCGTCCTATCACCTTTTGGGCTTTTTTTGTTTTAATAGACAGTGTCTATTCCTTTTTTTTTGAGGAAGATTGGTCCTGAGCTAACATCTGCTGCCAATCTTCCTCTTTTTTTTTTTCTTTCTTTCTCCCCAAAGCCCCAGTACATAGTTGTATATCCTAGTTGTAGGTCATTCTAGTTCCTCTATGCAGGATGCCACCACAGCATGGCCTGATGAGTGGTGCGTAGGTCCACATCCAGGATCCGAACCGGCAAACACCGGGCCGCCAAAGTACAGGGCGCGAACTTAACCACCTGGCCATAGGGCAGGCCCCCTATCGCCTTTCCTTTGCTGATTTTCACCTGTATCCTTTCACTGTAATAAACCATAACCACGAGTATAATGGTTTTCCTGAGTTCTGTGAATGCTTCTAGTGAATCCGTGAACCTGCAGGTAGTCCTTGGGACCTCCAGGTCTTTATGATTCACAACTTATCTTCACTGACTCTAGAGCAGTGTTCTTAACATGTGGGGATGCTAGTTTAAAAAGCAGGTGACTGGGGGCCTGCCCAGTGGCACAGTGCTTAAGTTCACGTGCTCTGTTTTGGCGGCCCAGGGTTCACAGGTTCAGATCCCAGGCACAGACCTACACACTGCTCATCAAGCCACACTGTGGCAGCATCCCACATACAAAATAGAGGAAGATTGGCATAGATGTTAGCTCAGGGACAGTCTTCCTCAAGCAAAAAGAAGAGGACTGGCACAGATGTTAGCTCAGGGTGAATCTTCCTCACACATACACAAAAAAGAGCAGGTCACTGGACTCTACATCAGGAGTGATACTTCAATAACTCGGGGGGATGGCCCCAGACATTTGTGACCTTAATACACTCTCCTTGGTGGTTCTTGCACACGCTACTTTCAGACCACTGGCACGCCTAAAAGTTCATGAGGACAGAGACTGTGTCTCTTCTGACGAACCCCCACGACTTAGCACAGTGTTGCACAGGGCAGATGCTCAAGAGCACCTCAGGAAAACCCTTCCAGTTTGACACACAGGGGAGATGAACTAGCCTTATCAGTCTTTTAGAAGTTAAAATATATAAATATGTAAGTCTTGTTCATTTCTCAAATATCCAAGATAATGTGGAAATAAATAAGTGAATGGAAACCACAAGACACTTAGGAACAGTTTGGGCAATAGATTCAACGATGTCCATTTCTTATACCAATTTGCCAATAGTGTTGTTTCAATCTGCTCTCTGCCAATTAACAGGAAAGTTGAGTTTTATAAGCTGTCTTCAAACCCTTCTCAGCTTCTAAAAGAATCAGCATGAACTCAAAGTCAAGATAGCTAAGATTCTCTTGAGAGCTCGCCCATTTACCATCAAGCAGTCATTTATGCTTTCTGGGTTACTTCCTCATCTCTGAAGTAAGAGCTCTGGACCAGAGGACCCCTAAATTTAGATCAGCCTCCAAAACCACAGAGAATCTAATGCAACAAGAATAAAGGCAGCAACAGCTCAGGAGAAAAGTCGGAATGCTTTCCAACGAAACAGTCGAGAGGGTGGACTCACAGGACAGATGAAAATCAAAGACGCCAGGTCTTCACCAACCAAACAACCAACTGTGAGCTATCAAAAATGAATTCAATGTAGGGGTCGGCCCAGGGGTGCAGTGGTTAAATCTGCACACTCTGCTTTGGCGGCCCAGGGTTCACAGGTTCAGATCCTGGGCGTGGACGTACACACCGCTCATCAAGCCATGCTGTGGCGGCATCCCATATACAAAATAGAGGAAGACTGGCACAGACGTTAGCTCAGGGCCAGTCTTTGTTACCAAAAAAAAAATAATAATTAACTAATTAAATAATTAATTAATGTAAACAACTTGTTTTTAAACTAGGTTTCTCCTGCTACTTGTTCTATCAAATCAATTCCTTAGGACATGACTAACGTTATTTTTTCCAAACAGAAAAATTGCCACCTAAATTTTGCCATGACACAAGCCCAAATAGATTCCAAACTTTTCTCCTACGCTGGAATCACAATTCTCACTTTTAACGTCTACACCATCACTGAATTCCATCATTTCTTCTATCTTTGCCATTCATAACACTTTGTCCCTAATGGAGGTCACAATTTTTCTCAACAGGAAAAGAGAAACTTTCTCAGAGGTAAACCCATTACCAACCCTCTTCCAAGATCCACCCATACGGCAGCCATCTGTCACCAACGTCACCGAATCCCTGCGGGGACTGCTGTCATCTGTAGTCTGTAGTTCCTACATTACATACAATGATGTTGATGTCAAACATGAACCAACCCCGTAGACTCCAGAACACCACACTAATCTGCCTGATGCTCATATTTCAACAATTAATCGCCAGCTGCCCTGCTTCTCCTGCACGTGTTCGCCTAAGAGCCCACCCTAACAACAGGATGTAGGTATTGTTTTACAACTCACTATTCGCCCATCTCTAACTCGACAGAAGAAACTGCACTCATTTTTGGTATTGGCATATCCTACTTAAAACGTCACCTGTCCATCTCTCATAGCCATGTGACTATTATGATATGCCTAAATAGCACAGAAACTTTAGCTTTGCCTAATGTACAAGAGCATGCTGAAAACATTCCATGCCAAACAGAGTCCCAAATACCTGGCTGGCCTTCTATGTACCAAAAATGTGTCTTGCTGTGTCTTTTGGAGGGGGAGGGGAAACATTCAAATTGGCGGTTGATATAGTTCAATTTAGGAAATGGCTGCATACGTGTGCATTTTACTTGGCAGTTTGGGATGTATTACATTTAAAGTAAAATTCCTGTGATTTGAATGTTTAGTCTTCCCTTACCGCCTCAAACCTTTGTAGAGCGCCAGATGTCTACAATCTAACGATAAGGAGTGACTCTCTTTTTTTTAATTTTTTTTAATTTTTGGCAAGGACGATTCACTGTGAGCTAATACCTGTGCCAATCTTCCCCTATTTTGTATGTGGGGTGCCTCCACAGCATGGTTGATGAGTGGAGCAGGTCCACACCTGAGATCCAAACCCACGAACCCAGGCGACCAAAGCAGAGCGTGTGGAACCTTAACCACTCGGCCACAGGGCCGGCCCGGACTGACTCCCTCTTGAGGCTGAGCTTCTTTCTGATAATGTGATGAAAACCCTAGACTTCTCTCCCAAGGGAAAAACAACTCACATTCACACACAAGCCTGCTTAGAATTTCTGGTGTTCATGGACCTAGGAGCAAATGCTTCCTCCTCAAAACAACTGTTTGATCGCTAGTATTCACTTACAAGCAAAAAGAGCTTCGTGAACTTGTCACCAAATAAGAAATCTGGGAGCCATCCTGGAATTACCCTGCCACTTCAAGTCCCTGGTCAGAGCCAGGAGGCTACCTCAGATACAGGCTTCAAATCATCCCCTTCTCTCCAGTTCCTCAGCTGTGCCCTTAATTAAGGACCTCTTCATTTATTTGTACAACATAATTATATAATAAAAAGAACACAGGCTGTTAAATCAGACCATGTGAACTTTGCCCCATCACTTTTCTAGGTAGGCGACACCAGGCAGCATTTCCTTAATGACAAAGGTTTGATTCTGTCCCCTTTCTAAAGCGCGTTACTGTAGTATCTCCTTTATTGACCCTTGTGACGCTAGTCCACCCATCCTCCTGCTGTATAAATGTGTTCCATATCAGAATCAAGTACAAACTGCTTTGATCTTGCCTATAATATCAGCTCCATCTCCTTATCCTTCTCTACCCAACCCACCCTGTACTCCAAACTTGATAAAAACATTCAGTTCCACAAACTCCAGCCTCTCACACTTCACGCCTTTGCACAGGGTGTATCTTCTGTCTGGAAGGCCCTTCCTGCTTCCCATCTTCCACTGAACTTCTAACCTGCAGAGGTCGCCACATCTGGTCCACAGTCAGTTTCTGTATGGTTCCTGGATTAAGAATGATTTTTACCTTCTTAAAAAGTTAAAAAAAAGAAAAAAAGAGTATGTGACAGATAACATGTGGCCTGCAAAGCCTGAAGTGTTTACCGTCTGACCTTGCACAGAGAAAGTCTGCTGACACCTGAGCATCACCATCACCGGGGATGCACCCTCCAGGTCCTCAGAGCACCCCGCTGACACGACCACCGCGCACATGCCACGGAACTGTATCAGCCTCGCTCCCCTCACGTCTGTCCCACCAGGGCTCAATACTGTACCAGGCACATGACAGGCATTTAACAAAAGCTGAACAACTGAATTAGCTGAACAGACCAGCTCAAGAATAAACTAGGGAAACACATAAGCAGAAAGGACTGGCCTTTAGTGGCAACACACTACACAAGTCTGTTAAAGATCCTAATACTAGCACTCTCCATTTGTAAGCCACTTCACTAGCAAGTGCACACACAACTTCAAAGGCTGAGACCATAAATATTAGACCTTACAGACAAGGACAATGAGAATTACAGAAGCTAAACAACTTGTCAAAAATCATGTGACTAAAGGCAAAGAGCCAACCTCTGAACCCAGGTCTTCTGTTTCCTGGATGATATGCTCTTTTTATTAAAAAGACCTGCCTCAGCCTCTACAAATTTAAAAAAATTGAAATAATAACAAGCATCTTCTCAGATCATAGTGCTATAAGGCTAGAAATTAATTACAAGATAAAAGCTGAGAAAGGCACAAAGATGTGGAGACTAAACAACACACTACTGAACAAGCAATGGATCATTGAAGAAGTTAAAGAAGAAATAAAAAAATACCTGGAAACAAATGAAAATGATAGCATGCCATACCAACTCATATGGGATACAGCAAAAGCTGTATTAAGAGGAAAATTCATCGCAATACAGGCACATCTTAACAAACAAGAAAAATTCCAAATAAGCAACCTTAAAGCACACCTAACTGAACTAGAGAAAAAAGAACAAATGAAGCCCAAAGTCAGCAGAAGGAGAGAAATAATAAAAATCAGAGCAGAAATAAATACTATTGAAATGAAAAAGGCAGTAGAAACGATCAATGAGACAAAGAGCTGGTTTTTTGAGAAGATAAATAAAATTGACAAACCACTAGCCAGACTTACAAAGAAAAAAGGGGAGAAAGCTCAAATAAACAAAATCAGAAATGAAAGAGGAGAAATAACAGACTCTGCAGAAATACAACAGATTATAAGAGAATACTACAAAAAACTATATGCCAACAGAATGGATAACCTAGAGGAAATGGATAAATTCTTGGACTCCTACAGTCTCCCAAAGCTAACTCAAGAAGAGGCAGACAATTTGAACAGACCAATCACAAGGAAAGAGATTGAAACAGCAATCAAAAACATCCCAAAGAATAAAACCCCAGGACCAGATGGCTTTCCTGGGGAATTCTACCAAACTTTCAGAGAGGATTTAATACCCATCCTTTTCAAGCTATTCCAAAAAATTAGGGAAGATGGAACACTTCCTAACACATTCTATGAGGCCAACATCACGCTGATCCCAAAACCTGACAAGGACACCACGAAAAAAGAGAACTACAGGCCAATATCACTGATGAACATAGATGCAAAAATTCTAAACAAAATTTTGGCAACCAGAATTCAGCAATTCATCAAAAGAATCATACATCAGGATCAGGTGGGATTCATACCAGGGACACAGGGATGGTTCAACATCCACAAATCAATCAACGTGATACACCACATCAATAAACTGAGGAATAAAAACCACATGATCATCTCAATAGATGCAGAGAAGGCATTTGACAAGATCCAACAGCCATTTATGATAAAAACTCTGAACAAAATGGGCATAGAAGGAAACTACCTCAACATAATAAAGGCCATATACGACAAACCCATAGCCAACATCATACTCAATGGGCAAAAACTGAACGCCATCCCCCTGAAAACAGGAACGAGACAAGGATGCCCTCTATCACCACTCTTATTCAACATAGTACTGGAGGTCCTGGCCAGAGCAATCAGGCAAGAAAAAGGAATAAAAGGAATCCAAATTGGGAGGGAAGAAGTGAAACTCTCGCTGTTTGCAGACGACATGATCTTATATATAGAAAACCCCAAAGAATCCATTGGAAAACTGTTAGAAGTAATCCACAACTACAGCAAAGTTGCAGGGTATAAAATCAATTTGCATAAATCAATAGCATTTCTATACTCCAGTAATGAACCAACAGAAAAAGAACTCAAGAATACAATACCATTCACAATCGCAACAAAAAGAATAAAATACCTGGGGGTAAATTTAACTAAGGAAGTGAAGGACCTATATAATGAAAATTACAAGGCCTTTCTGAGAGAATTGGATGACGACATAAGGAGATGGAAAGACATTCCATGTACATGGATTGGAAGAATAAACATAGTTAAAATGTCCATTCTACCTAAAGCAATCTACAGATTCAACGCCATCCCAATCAGAATCTCAATGACATTCTTTACAGAATTAGAACAAAGAATCCTAAAATTCATATGGGGCAACAAAAGACCCCGAATTTCTAAAGCAATCCTGAGAAAAAAGAACAAAATGGGAGGCATCACAATCCCTGACTTCAAAACATACTACAAAGCTACAGTAATCAAAACAGCATGGTACTGGTACAAAAACAGGTGCACAGATCAATGGAACAGAATTGAAAGCCCAGAAATAAAACCACACATCTATGGACAGCTTATCTTTGACAAAGGAGCTGAGGGCATACAATGGAGAAAAGAAAGTCTTTTCAACAAATGGTGCTGGGAAAACTGGAAAGCCACATGTAGAAGAATGAAAATTGACCTTCTTTTTCACCATTCACCAAAATAAACTCAAAATGGATCAAAGACCTAAAGGTGAGACCTGAAACCATAAGGCTTCTGGAAGAAAACGTAGGCAGTACACTCTTTGACATCAGTATTAAAAGGATCTTTTCGGACACCATGCCTTCTCAGAGAAGGGAAACAATAGAAAGAATAAACAAATGGGACCTCATCAGATTAAAGAGCTTCTTCAAGGCAAATGAAAACAGGATTGAAACAAAAAAACAACCCACTAACTGGGAAAAAATATTTGCAAGTCATATATCTGACAAAGGCTTAATATCCTTAATATATAAAGAACTCTCGCAACTCAACCACAAAACATCAAACAACCGAATCAAAAAATGGCCTGGAGACATGAACAGACATTTCTCCAAAGAAGATATACTGATGGCCAATAGGCACATGAAAAGATGTTCATCATCGCTGATCATCAGGGAAATGCAAATCAAAACTACACTAAGATATCACCTTACACCCGTTAGAATAACAAAAATATCTAAAACTAATAGCAACAAATGTTGGAGAGGTTGCGGAGAAAAAGGAACCCTCATACACTGCTGGTGGGAATGCAAACTGGTGCAGCCACTATGGAAAACAGTATGGAGATTCCTCAAAAAACTAAAAATAGAACTACCATACGATCCAGCCATCCCACTACTGGGTATTTATCCAAAGAGCCTAAAGTCAGCAATCCCAAAAGTCCGGTGCACCCCAATGTTTATTGCAGCACTGTTTACAATAGCCAAGACGTGGAAGCAACCTAAGTGCCCATCAACAGACTAATGGATAAAGAAGATGTGGTACATATATACAATGGAATACTACTCAGCTGCAAAACAGAACAAAATCATTCCATTTGCAATAACATGGATGGACCTTGAGAGAATTATGTTAAGTGAAATAAGCCAGCGAGAGAAAGATAATCTGTGTATGACTCCACTCATATGAGGAATTTAAAACTATGGACCAAGAACAGTTTAGTGGATACCAGGGGAAAGGTGGGGTGGGGGGTGGGCACAAAGGGTGAAGTGGTGCACCTACAACATGACTGACAAACATTAATGTACAATTGAAATTTCACAAGATTGTAACCTATCAATAACTCAATAAAAAAAAAATAACAATAAAAAAAAAAGAAAGAAAGACCTGCCTCTCTACACAAACCACAACACCCAGACACCTTCAATTACTAACACCTGAGACTTCAGGGGAGGGATAAAATTTAATTTCTGATTCATTACTTAGTTTTGATAACATTCAAGTTAATGCAACTCTTTGTAAACAAACAAAACAAAAGTGATATAGATACCCAAAATAAGCACTAGACTAAAATGCTTTGGAATAATCACAAACTGAAAATGTTCTTTTTTGTCACTCAGTCCTTGAGAAAGTAAAATTAAACAGCTTAATTAACAAGTGCCACTGAAAGGACAGCAGGTGCAGTCCCAGCACGCACCCTCGCCTGTCAGCCGAGCTAAACAAGCCGGCAGTGGAGGCAGTCCCCCGTCCTTCAGCTTCAGTTTGGGTGGAACAGAGTCCAAAAGCTGACCATGCACATTAACACCTCAACTGGAGCCAGCAAACAGCACAAGTGTTTCCAATGACAGAAATGAAATATAAGAAACTCTATTAACTAAAAAATTTAGTCTAATCTCTTAGACTAATCTTTTTTGCATAACCAAGGTATAAATTATGCATAGATGGAGTTTAAGTAGCTAGGTGCCCAGAAGTTTCTGAGTTAGGACCAAGATGTTGGCCAAATTGAACTACGATATAGGTCTATATAAGATAACAGTAATTTCGAAGAACTGGTTTGATACAGAACACATTTTCCGACTACAATCCAATTTTAGAAATAAGTCACAACAAGGGACATCAAAAAAATTCATTCATTTGGAATTTATCACTTTAAAATAAATCATGAGTCATCAAAGGACTCAATGGAAATTAGAAAACATATCTAAATATTGAACATATCTGTTGACTGGAATAATAAATGCTTTATGAATACCACCACCACCTCATATCAAAATTGAGCCCTTGGGCAAAGAAAGATTCCTTAAATGAGACAAAAAAACACTAATCATGAAGGAAAAGACTGATAAAGTCAACAATATTAAAATTAAGAACTTTAGTTCCAAGATACCTCAAGAGTAAAAGACAAACCACAAACTGGAAGAAAATATTCACACCTTATAATGACAAAGGATTGTAATCCACACATAAAGAACAGCCATAAGTCAATAAAAAACAGAAAACTAGGCCAAGGACTTCACAGAGGAAAGAAGAGATATGGGCAATGTATTAAAGAGGCTCAACGCCATTAAGAAGGGAAATTCAATTTAAAGCCACAAGTAGATATTATTACACACTGCCAGAAGGGCAGAACTGAAAAAGTCAGACAAAATAAACTACTAGCAAGGATGTGGAGCAGGGGGGCCTTCTTCCTTACATTGGTGGGGATGTAAACTGGTGTGAGTACCTGGAAAGCAACCTGTCAGTAACTGGTCAAGCTGAAGACTAGCCAGCCCCAGTGCCCGGCAATCGCACTGCTGGACACATCCATGCACATGGGCAGCAGGAGACACGTGCAGCAGGGCTGCAACAGCACAAGACTGGAAACAATCCAAACGCCCCTCAGCTGTAGGCCTAGTCACAAAACAGTGCAAGTGAATGAACACTGGCAACATACCACACCTCAGATGAGTCCCAGAATCACAGTGTTGAGTGGAAAACAGCACATGACATAAAAACACAAATAGTGTGATTCCCTTAATATAAAGTTCAAACAGACAAAACCAACACAAAGATAAGAAATGATAAACACAATATTCACTCAGTGATCGCTGTTTTAAATGTTGGGGATACAGTAATGAACAGACAGACATTTTGCCCTCAGTTTACAACACAGCCCAGTGTAAAAGAAAATAAAAAAAGAGCCGGCCCTGGTGGCCTGGTGGTTAAAGTTCAGCATGCTCCACTTCTACTTCCGTTTCCAGGCGTGAAACCACACCGCTCGTCTGTCAGTAGCCATGCTGTGGCAGCAGCTCACGTAGAAGAACTAGAAGGACCTACAACTAGAATATGCAACTATGTACTGGGGCTTTGGGGAGGAAGAAAAAAGAAAGAGACAGACAGACAGAGGGAGAGAGAGAGCAAGACTGGCAACAGACGCTGGCTTAGGGCAAATCTTTCCCAGCAAAAAAGAAAGAAAAAGAAGTAAAATACAATCTCATTTGGCAAAAAGGGCTTGAAGAAGAAGGAGGTAGCAAAGGGGGCTAGGGGAGGATGGCTACAGAAGGCTTCATGACAGAGGCAGGGAGGGGAGTGATGGGGGCACACGTGGGCCTTAGAGGGAACAGGATGCTCCACTGTTTGAGCTGAGCCGTAGGTGCACAGGTTTGCTTTATTCTTCTCTGCTACACTTGAGTGGCAACCTGCGACCCTGGCCATGTGGCCCCATCGCAGGTCATGTGGCCCCATTGCTTGTTTTTGTACAACCCATTAGCTAAGAATGGATTTTACGTTGCATACAGTTAAAGAAACAATTAAAAGAATAATAACATGGGACCACCCTGTGGCCCAGTGGTTAAGTTCGTGCACTCCGCCTCGGGGGCCCTCGGTTTCACCAGTCCAGATCCTGGGCGCGGACCTAACATCGCTCATCTAGGCCATGATGAAGAAGCGTCCCACATAGCAGAAGTAGAAAGACCTACCACCAGAATATACAACTATGTACTGGGGGTCTTTGGGGAGAAGAAGGAGGAAAAAAAAGGAGTGGCTACAGATGTTAGCTCAGAGCCAATCAAAAAAAAAAAAAGAATACAACATTTATTTGCACTTGAAATTACATGAAATTCACATTTCAGGTTCCAGAAATAAAGCTTTATTGGAACACAGACAACTCATTCCTTTACATATGGTCCATGGCTGCTTTCGTGCTACAACGGCAGGGCTGAGTACTTGTGACAGAGGCCATGTGTGGACCGCAGAGCCTAAAACATTTACTGCCTGGGCCTTCACAGAGAAAGTTTGCCAGCCCTTGAGCTAGAGCCTCACGGGGGACTTGGGTGACCTTCCTCCAGGTGCTCAGAGCACTCTTCATCCATACCTTACACACATCTCGTACATTTTCCTTTTTATCTCTTCAGCGCTTAATAAAATCGTCTTTTGAAAAAGACTAATATTAAGCATATTTCTCTGATGAACCTTGATGTATTAAAGCTCCATGTTTCTCCATCTTAATGACTCAAAAAAGTAGACAGGTATTGCTATCAGGAGCATTAAACCAATACAGCAAAGTAAAGCAAGCTACCGTTGATTTTGACTCAAGTACAAGAAAAAGAGACAGACAGAAAGAGACAGACAGACAGACGGAAGGGAGGAAGGGAAAGAAAGAACCTTTCTGCTATGGGTTCCAAGTCTGTGGGGAGACTCCATGGCTTTGCTTAACTACTGGATGCCTTGCGGCATCAAGAACTCACCACATGGCCTTGGAAAAGCCACAGAGCTACAGATCCCTTCCCCACCTTCCTAAAGAAATGTGCCATGAATTCTTATACCACTTTTTAGCAGGGGCCACAATATCTGTCCCATGTTAACATATATGTCCCCAAAGCAAGAGCATTCACATCTGCTAGATATAATCCAGCATCCCTGAATAGAGTTAACAATATTAATTAATGATAATTTCTTGAAGGTAGTGATAAATACATAGGGGGTTCCTTAAAACACTGTTTTTGCATATGTCTGAAAACTCCCACAAAGTTTTAAAACAAAGTTGAAGATTCATATTTTAACTTCAATGATTACATATAATATCCATGTAATAGAAAATGTGACACAAAATTCCCATTTATGCATCTTTCAAAATGCTTAGTACAAAATAGTTTCCCATCATCCTTACTACTGGCAACTAAAAAAAAAAAAAAAGATGATTTTAAAAAATCTACATGAAGACACAGCACTGCACTTTCTGATCCTAAGAGAAAGGAAGAGGCGGGCATCAACGAACTGAGAAAGTGAAAGGACACTCATCCAGAGGGAAATAAGTTCTATTTCCCTAAAGTCCTCTGAGTCTTTGGCAGCCCCCAATACAAACACCTACTTCTCTCATTTTAATGTGTAAGAAAGGCTTAATAACTTCTATACTTGTCCACGTGCCAGACAGACTTTCCAAAGTAGTATGGTGAAGTACTCCCACACGAGAAGGCTGGTCATCATGGTCCCAGCCCTTTACTTTATGGACGGATGGGAGGGAGGGAGGGAGCCAGCAAGCATGTGCCTTGATTCTCTCCATGTGTAAAGCAGTAAATGAAGGAAATATCCCATTCCCTTTGAGCTACGATTTTACAAACTGAGCAAAGATGCAAGGAAGATCGAGAACTGTGAAAACTGGCAAACTTTTAATGTAAATGTTTACTTGTAATAATTACTATCTTTTGTGAAACACTTCCTAAGGCCAGGCACTAGTGAACATCAGAACTTCACACATCATGTATGATTTAATTCTCTCATCAGCCTACGGTTCCATTATTTGGCCGATTTAACTGGCAAGGAAACAGAGATTCGAGAAGTTAACAAACTAGCCCAAGATCACAAAGTCAGATTCTGACCCCAAGGCCATACCCTTAAGCACTGTACTCCCCAAGTTATTCAACTTCCACACTAAGGCAATGCCATCTTACGACCCATACTGTGAAAGCCAATGCCTTGCTACTCAGAGTGGGGTCCATGGACTGGCATCACCTGTGAGCCAGCTAAAAATGCAAGATTTGATGCCCACACTAGACAGGCTGAATCAGAACCTAAAATTTAACAAGATCCAGGGTGACGTATGTACACATTAAAGTGTGAGAAGCCCTGTACAGACACGCACACACTACATTTTGAGGTAGTTTATCCAGTTCAAATACATACTCTGGTAGAGTTAAACTGAGCTTTCATCTCTTCTGTTTGCTCTCTGATCCCACAACGAAGCTAGACGAGTGCTGGCATGCTACTCCCCAGGCGGCCATGAAGAGGGTTGAAATGACCAACCCATGTCTGGCCCTGACCCTTCCCCTACATCAACCCTCAGTCCCTTGTCATCCTCACCTCTCTGACAGAGCCTAAGCGGCCACGGCCCCCTTACTGACGCAGCTGAACCTCCTCCCTGGACTAAGAGACAACAGGCAGTGGCTGCAGTCACCATGCCCTGAGTCCTTGAAACGTGCCCAGGAACTGCCAGGCCATCTATGGCATGGCAAGTTGGCAGAAGGGGCAGGTGGGGCTGCTTCGGCATGTCCTACGATCCTGACTGTGAACCTATCCTCCAAAGACTGGCAGGCTGTGAGCTACCAAGAGAGGTTCTCACACATCCCTAATAATAACACTCTTACAAATTAACAGGAAACACTGAGTCAATGGACAGAATATCCTGAATTTTAGGTTTTCCTTTCATGATATTTTCTTAAATCTGTGGTTTCTGGCACCTCTCTTGGTACTCGAATCTAATTTAAGGTGCAGTAAACCCATCTCTGCACATTCCCACCAACATGGAGCTTGCAGGTGCTCTTCCACCTAGAGCCGCTCCCCTCCCTTCCCCATCCTCCACTCTGCAGCAGCCTAATTCCCACTGATCCCGCCCAGGGGTGGGGCAGCCCTCCTGCAAGCCCCTGCAGCGCCCAGCCGCTTCCCAAAGCACTCCTCACAGGGCACTGCAACCGCCTGTCTGTCAGACCGTGACCCCCTAAGGGCACGAATTCAAATCAGCACATAATGTTTTCACTAAATCTCAGTTAAACCGGCAGATATTTGTAAGTTAAATCTCAGTACTTAGTGGTTTTCTACTCAGTGCACCACAGCTTCCCATTCCCCACCCACGCCAGTCTGAGAACCCACACTGTCCCCCATGAAAGGCTTCACAATAAGCCTATTACAGGGCCTCAAGCATCTGTGGAGCTGTGGGCAGATTCCAGGAAAAGTCAAACTTTAAGCAGCAATGATACCTGTATTAGTGGTTCTCCAATGCTGACCCATGTCCCACTGCAAGTCCCCAGTGAGGGTCTCAGAGTCTGGCCAGTGCTGTCCAATAGAACTTTCTGTGATGATGAAAAATGTTCTATGTCTGCACTGTCCAATGTGATAGCCACTCGCCACAGGTGAGCACTGAGCACCTGAAATGGGACTAGTGCGAGTGCGGAACAGAACTTTCAACTTCATTTAATTTTAATTTAAACAGCCACATGTGGCCTGGGGCTACTATAGGAGACAGCAGGTCCAAGTCTAGACTCTAGACACTGGAGTGAAATCAAAAAGAATTTTCCTTGGTTCCTTAACTGCAGGCTATGTTATTTGGTCCAACCCTCCCCCTGAAAAAGACTAAGAAAGATGGGTAGAATACTTTAAAAATCTTAAAACAACCAGAAACTGACAATAAGGAAATACCAGGCCAAAATTAAAGTGAAATCAGGAATCCAAAGAGAGAAATAAGCAGAGAAACAACCTTTTCCCTGAAGTCATCTGCCAAGTCTGAAATTTCCAACTTCCCTTTTCACAACCGGGCAGGGAAGAGGGACAGGAATCAAAGCTGAGTCCCAGTGTCAACCCTACCTAAATACGGAGCCCAGAGGCTACACAGCTCGGGACGAGGATACACCAGAAGCGAACCACCTCACTGGCAGAATTACAGCTGAGTGGTCCAAAAAACCTCAAGCCTTGAACTTGGTTTAAGGGAACCCCAGACTGGCTGAAGCGAAAGCACTCTCTGGAGGGAGCTACCTACCTTCATTCCAGGCCTCTGCAAGGCATTTGGATCCATACCCCAAACCATAAACAAAAACGATCTCAAAATGAATCAGAGACCTAAATGTAAAACCTAAAACTATAAAACTTCTGGAAGGGGAAAAAAAAAACGGGAGAAAACCTTTGTGACCTAGGATCAGCAAAGACTTCTTAAATATGACAGCAAGGAAGCACAATCCATATAACAACAAGTTGATAAATGGGACATCAAAATTTGTCACTTCCGTTCTTCAAGACACTGTTAAGACAATCAAAAAACAAGCCAGAGCACGGGAGAAAGCACAACATGTATCTGATAAAGGACTTGTGTCCAGGATATATAAAGAACTCACCAATAAGAAAAAAAAATTTTAAATAGGCAAAAGATATGAATACCAAAGAAGATACATGGATGGCAAACAAGCATATAAAAAGATACTTAACATTATTAGGCATTTGGGAAAAGAAATTTAAAAGCACAATGAAATACCATTACACATCTATTAGAATGGGTAAAATTTAAACCATACTAAGTGTTGCCCCAAGGATACAGAGCAACTGGAACTCGCAGACACTGCTGGTGGGAATGTAAAATGGTAGAGCCGCTCTACAACACAGTTTGGCACTTTCTTAAAAAGCTAAACATACGCCTACCATATGTCCCAGCCATTACAGTCCTCGACCCAGCCATTGCCAGAAGAAACGAAAGCCTACATCCTCACAAAAACTCGTACAAAAATATTCATAGACTTTATTTGTAATAACCCAAAACTAGAAACAATTCTCCACACATTGATCAATACATTCAATGTCATCCTAAACAACATCTGTAGGAATTATTTTGGAAGTTGACAAGTGATTCTAAAACGTGTGTGGATCTGCAAAGGGTCAAGGATAGCCAAGGTACGCTTGCAGGAGAACCAAGTGGAAAGAGTTCCACAGTGAGATAAGACTTACTAAAAGCTACAATAATTTAAGCAGATTAATACCAGTGGAAGTGAACAGAGGGCAAAAACAGACACACACACTCCTGGACCTTTCATTTCCAACAGAGGCGGCACTGCAGAGCACGGGGAAAAGATGTTCTTTTCAACAAATGGTGTTGAGACAACTAGGCGTCCACATGTTAATGAAATTGGATCCCTTCTTCACACTATACACCAAAACCAATTCCAAGAGAATTATAAAGTTAAAGGTGAAAGGCAAAACTATCAAACATTTAGAAAATAACAGAGGAATTGAATTTGTTCATGACCTCAGGGTAGAGCGACACAAACAGCACCAACTACAAAGGAAAAGACTGATAAGCTGTACTACATTAAACTTAAGAACTTCTGTTCATCAAAAAAATCACGAGTCAATGAAACCGCATATGAGAAACTGGTGAGAGACAGTAGTAAAGCACATAACCAACAAAGTACTTGTGTTCTGAATATACAAAGAAGTCCACCAATCAATTTTTAAAAACCAGATAGAACAATATGTGCACTTGGTAAAACAGTGAATCCAACTGGCCAATAAACGTATAAAAATAAGTGAAATCTCATTATAACCAGGAAAAGGCTATTTAAAACCACAAGGTGGTAATACTATGGAAACCACCAGAAGGAGCGGGGAGGGGAGACCAATACAAGACCAGAGTGAAGAGTGGTCAACGGCTGGAGCCTAATGGTGTAGTGAGGAGTGACCGGAGAAGCACTCAGCGACATTTCCTGAGAAGCCACTCTGGGCAGGCGCTCTGAAGCACGTTCAATGGGGGCCTCAGTCTGTAACTGACTGTAAACTCTAACTTTAATCTCACTTGACCAGTTTTAAGGAGAAAGAAATTGTTCCAGAGATTGCTCTCCCATCCGCCCATCTCTATTACTTTCACCTTGAGAGAGCTGCACAGTTGACCAGGGTGGGCATTCACGTGGACACATCCTTCTCGCTGTTTTTGAGACGTTACACTTAATTCCGTCTGTCTATAACCTAATTCTTCCGCTCTACCTTGGTAACAACTTTCACATATTTGAAGACCCCTTGCACGAAGCCCTCACAACAAAGCCATTTACTTTAGTCTTTGGAAGTGACTCCCTTCAGGACCTCGGCAGGAGCAAAGACTCTTCTTCAATCATTAAATTACTGACTGCCCATCTCCTATAGTAGCATGAGGAAGGTGTGGGGGGCCTAAGATACGTAAGGAATAATAAAGAATCCTTGTCCCCGAGCTTAATATATTCTATTTGCCAAGAGGTGCGTCTAATTCTGCGTAAGACATAATAGGTATAAGGTTCACCACTAATCCCATCTTTGTACTCTAACTTTTATTTAGCCTTTTTCTTAGGAAAAAAGGAAAGGACAAAAGGCACAACAAAATGTACTAAATTTACATAGGAATTTAGTAGTAGGCATAGAATCAATGCACGCAACACTGCTTCATTAGCCACCTCAAGACTTGGCAATCACCCTGACTCTCATATAAGCTAGCCAATTTTTCAGCACCAAAATAAAACCACCAGGGAATGCGTGCCTTAAGCACTCACATGTACACACTCTTCTGTTATTTATCAAAAGCCACAAGTCCAGGAGCCATATAAACTGCTATTTCAACATAACATTGCTCATTTAAAATCCAAACCAGGATTCAACAGAATTAAGTGGTCTCAACTCAAAAGTAGTTAGTCGTGAGGTCTTCCCAAGACTCTAAAAATCCTGAAAAACATATTTAAGAGTCCTGAAATGAGGGCAATCTCATTAGCAAATCTAAGTAGTCAAGAAGAGACCATACACATACTTCTGCCCTTTAGGATTGATTTCTGCCTGCTACGACTTACATTTCCTTTAAAACACTCTAAAGCAGTGGCTCACAAACATTAGCAGGCATCAAAAGCTCCTGGACAGCATGTTAACACAGACTGCTGGCCCCACCCCCAGAGTCTGATTCAGTAGGTCGGAGGTGGGGTGAGCATTCACCTTCGTAACCAGTTCTGGGTGATTCTGCCCTGCTGTCCTGCGACTATTCTGAGACCCACAGCACACAACTGGAGCTTACTGGACTCTGGGTGTGGGTGTGGGTGTGGGGGGGTGTGTATGTGTTTCCCCTTAAAAGGGGAGCTTGCTGAGGAAGAGCAAACTGTCCTTTTTTACCCAAACGTTGCCTTTTCTTATAGAGTGAAGGTAAAAACCTGCCACTCTCAAAATGCTTTATCTGAATGGCAGCATAGCACGTCAAAGGAAAGGTGGCATACTGTATAAGTGGCACTGCAGTATTAGGAAGATGTGTTTTTAAAAACGGTTTCAGAGCATAATCTAAAACTTTTGTAAAGCACCCAATGAATCCAGCTGATTAGTAAAAGATACAGTAGAGCTCCTGGACCAGGAATCAGGATCTTTTATAAATCCCACTCATTCTCTGTCACCTGAGCAATTTTCTGTCTTCAGAACTTAGGATAAGTCCTGATGAACACAAGATTGAGATCTAGAAAAAAGAACACTTCAATACTGTAAAGGGCAGGGCAGAATCTTTTTTCTGGCCCAAGTCTGACAATACCAGTAATCTAAAATAAAGCAAACAAAAGTAAAAACAAAGATAATCCAAGTTCTTCCCTGGTCTCAAGTCCTCTGCGATCTTGAAGTAAGGTTCTTTCATAAGGCAAAGAAAACAGCAGACAGCTGACTGATGCTCCAATAGTTAACATGCCTGGTTCCTCCACTCAATAAATATTTATTGTGGCAGACGCCGGGGGCGCAATAGCGTGTAAAACAGTTTCTGCCCTCATGGTGCTTAAATTCTCACGAGAAGACACACAACCTACTAAAAATCTATCGCGTATAAAACCATTCGAGCTCTTTCTTCAGTCCAGCAAAGCCAAAGGTATAGTGCTTCGGTCACAAGCAGACACGACAGGCACCTAAGTTGACAGCAGAATCCAAACTGCCAGACGGCAGGACTTCTAAGATCAACTGTGGAGGCAGAAGGGAGATCCTAGACACAGCCCACAGACACGGCTGTGTAGGTTCTTCTAAGCCTTGGTTTTGGTCCACTGGCCCCAAATAAAGAAGAGAATATGTCAACTCTTAAAAGCAGGACGGAAAATTCTAAATTGCTGACAATGAGCACATTCATTTCAGAGACATTTATAGAAGAGCAATGTGTTAGAGATTATAAATACTAGGATTACAAGGGGCTTACACCTGTGTCAGAAATGTGTAATTTGTTTTTCCCTTACGATACTCCTTGCTTCCTACAAAAACATATTCATAAGCAACATCAACCCCAGAAAAAAGTCACCAATGAAAAAACTCCACAAATGTAGAGGTTACTAAAGAACATCCTTGACAAACAAACAGCATCGATCACTGTGCCACACATTATACATTTTTACTTAACTAATTCTAAATTAATTTAAAATAAACAATTTTGGTATATTCATTAAAATGTTTACCTACACTATGTTGGCCAGATCGGAACTTCATGATCTGAAAGTGTCAGATTCAAACAGAAAACAGGATTATTTAAATTTTCCCAGACACTGTAATTTACATGTACATGATCTTTACTCCCACTCCAGAAGACCGGGTTAAGACTTTAAAGATTGCTGTTTCTCCAGCCACAGAGGCAGCACGCTGTTAGGAGCTCACAATCCTAACAGAGTCCCTCAGGCCTGGCCAACCAGCAGCCACCACTTGTGGGCGGAGAGACCCAGGGAAAGCTACTCTAACTGCAAACTCCCAGTGTTTCATCTGTAAAATGAGGATATAAATAGGACTACAACTCAACAGTTCTCGTGAAGAATAAAGGAGAGAAAGCATTGGAGCACTCGGCTCAGGCCTGGCTAACACATGGTGTTTAGCAAATTAACTTACAGAACACAGCCTCTCCCAGATGTAATTCATCTGTAAAAAGATTATAATACCTACCAACATGTGGCACCCACCCAGGTACCCAGTAATGTCACTCTTCTTCCCCTATCATTGGATAATATTCAAACGTATAACTTTACCCACTTTTCTTATTCTGAAAAATGAGTCTTCGGTAAATGGTAATGTACGTCAATAAGATATGGATGGGATTATTTTAATTAAATACAAAGTTTGTAAGGAAACACCTTCATGTTTTTAAAAATAGGAAAACTGTGGTGATGCCACTAATGTTTTTCTCTGAGGATTCCAACTGCTGAAGAGCAGGAATAGTGCCACTCAGACAAAAACATCTATTTCCTACTTTTGTCTATAAACCGTTTTGTTTAGGAAAATCAGACTATAATTAATTGCATTTGCTAAGAAATTCATTTAACCCAAAAGTTGAACTATATATGCTTATCTGGATTTTACTTCCATCATAGAGCCCAGCAAAAAAAAATACAATTGTTACAGATAGGAACAGAGGGGTTCCTCTGCTGCTTTAGAATCAGAAACACATTTATGCAGCTCTAAATGGGACGATCTGGCACACTTCCTAGAAATTAATGCCAGAATTTGGTAGATATAAATTTCATTTCTCTTGTACTAGGTTGCCTTTTGGTAGTCACAAAACGGGGGTAAAAAAAAACGCTGCTAAATGTTGGTATAGAGAAAAAGCAATAAAGGGCTCAAATAATTGACTACTACACACTGTTTAGAGAAGTAAAAAAATAATTTCTCAATCTATCGTGGTGAGAGAGGGAAACAAAGGTGCGCCTAAATCTGAGTTGGGACTGCTCTCCACCCTTCTCCATTCCAAGGACGCTTCCAAGGACGCATAAGCAGCTTAATATTTGAATGCTGCTCTGCATTCATAACCTTCCTGGAGTTCACTACTATTCACTCAAATAAGGTCACTTACTTTGCCCCAATGTTTTTAATTTGCATTTTAAATAATTTATACAGGCATCAGTAAAAAAATTCTCAAAGATCCCCCACAGCAATTTTTTGCTAATTATTTAAGGTCTTTCAGTAAGGGGAAACAGTGATGAAAATATGTTCTTAAACTAGAGCTTTAAGGCAAAATAAAGTTCTACAAAAACTAAACTTTTCTGATTTAGAAGCAAAAAAAAATGCATTTCACAAGTATGATAAAAATAACAGAACTTTTAATGCCATTGAAATTTAAAACAAGATTTATTCTACGTGAAAACTTGTCTAAATTGAAAATGTTTAATTTCAAAAGTTAAAGACTCACATACTGTATTAACACTTCACATCACATCTTTTGTTACCCTTAAGACAATTTTTAATTGTTTTCTCAAAATTAAGACACCTTAAAAGACAGGAAAAAACGTTTCCATAAAATCTTGAGAGACGTGAACTAGGGTTCTACTTCTCTGACTCAAAATAACATCCAAAGACAGGACGGCAATTTTCAAAATTATTTTTTACTACATTATAGTATATATATCTATACAACATAATTTCTTCTGTGGGAGCTAATCAACATTTTTTTAAATAAGGGCCAGCTTTAACAACACTATTTTGTTATTTAGATAATTTCTTCAACTTCTTAGCAAGAAAAGTTATCTGACCAGCTGAAGAAGCCAGTTTTGAGAATTGGGACATGAAGTTCTGTAATTCCCACAATGGCATGGAGTGTTACAGAAACAGTTTTAGTGAGAAACGTCTTAATGATCCTCACTGCCACTCCTAACTTCTGCTTTCCGCAGACACTTCATCACTGCTGCATTCATGGAAATTCACTCCTAATCTAACACTTATTATTCACTTTCACTGGACTGCCGGCCTCAAAAGAGGCAAAAGCCACATCTCCTCTAGGAGTCTGCCCCAGTATTCTTTGTCCAAAACCAAAACACTAAGCTTTGGATTCACTTTCTTTGTTTATCCCAGGACATGCTTCGTGACCCATCACCTCTGAGTGACGTACAGGTCCTTCCATCCAGTGCCTATATTTAAGTCTTACAGGATTGTGGGCTCCTTTAAAAAGGAACATGTGTTTTAAATAATCTTTTCTGGTGTTCCTTATTAAATTGGGTTATTTGATAAGGACCTGAAAGAAATTCTTTCCGGGAGGATTTATAATATTTGATCTTGCCATTTCTGCAACATTTAGGTCACGGAAGTGTTCAAGAGACTAACAGTAGGCTCAGCTAGTTCTTCCCCTTCAGGGAGAGCCACAAACATAAAACACACTCATAAAGATGCCGAAACACAAACTTCCTTTAAAAGTTTCATATGTTTAAATACTGCAGGGTTTTAAAACTTAACTCTGTAGTACAACTGCATCAAAATATTATCTGCGTTGTACCTCAACAAAAATAAGTTGAATGCAAATATATTACGTATCTTTAATCACTGCATCCACATACCGCCCTCCCCCTTTTCAGAGGTTTTCAAAGATGGGACAACTGACCAGGGTGCTCAGCTGTGTCCTTTCGAAAAGGAGACTATTTTCACTACTCGTTTTACCAATATAATATTAAGGGTGAGGCTTTGGTACCTCATTTCAAGTAGTAACGGCCTATTTTTCTAACCATAAAAACATTTACATTCTAAGTAAAAATCGCAATGACGGTCGTTTTAAATGCAGATCCCCAAACTTTTACATCGCCTTCAGCTTGACCGTATCTCAACTAGTTCCCATAATTACTACAATATTACTATTATCTTAGTCTCACAGCCCAAACCCCAGCTGCAGGCTAACTCTACAAGAATGAGACACTATTGAAATAGCTTTAAAAAAAAAAAACCTTTACCCTTATTGCATTAAGCTACAAAATCCTGCAATTAAATAAAACCAAGTAACGACACACACCCCTACACACACACACACACACACACCCCTACACACACACACACACCCCTTCCTTCTCCGCCTCCCCCTCCTGCTGAGAAAGAATGGGGTGCTAGGACAGGAACCGAGAGAGAAAGCAAGGAGTTCTCCCACCCAACACGGCGGGCGGGTGGGCGGGCGCAGCGGAGTTGGGGGCTGGGGCGAGAAGAGGAATAAACTTGGGAAGCACAATGAATCAAACCAGGGCTCCAGGGCTATCGCCGACAAAACCACAGGCGACAGAAAACTTGGATCGCCGGCAGCGGGGGATGGAGCCGACCCCCGCCGGCGCAGACGCGGGTTCGAGGCGCACCCGCCCGCGGGCCCTCGGCGCCCACCCTTCCCTGCCCGCGGCCCCGAGTCCTCACCCCGTGTCCGGCCGATCCCCTCCGGCGTCCCCGCGGATTTCCCTCTTCCTCTCGCTCCCCTTTTGTTTTGGAGGCACTCGACCCGCCCCGGCCTCCCCAAGCCGCCCGGCCTCCCCGCGCGCTCCGACCTCGAGCCCCTCGGACTCTCCGAGCCCCCTCGAACCCCTCGGCCTCTCCATCTTCCCCGAGCCCCCAGCCTCGGAGCCCCCCGGTCTCGCGCGTCCCCCAGGTCCCCCCGCTTCCCCGAGCCCAGCCGCCCCGAGCCCCCCGACTCCCCACAGCCCCCAGCCTCCCCAGACCCCCGAGCCGCCCGGCCTCCCCACGCCCCCCGGCCTCCGCGAGCCCCCGGCCTCCCCGCGCCCCGCTCCGGCTTCCCCACATCCGCAGGCTCCCGGAGCCGCGGCCGGCGCGGGAGGGGCCGGTCTCCGCCGCATCCGCCGCCGGGACTGGCTGCTCCGGCCCCGCTCGGCCCTCCGCCCTGGCCGCGGCCCTGCCAACCACCATCTCCGGCAGTCGGCCGGCCCGCCCGCGCCCCGGCCCCGGCCCCGGCCCCGGCCCCGGCCCCGCACTCACCCGGACCGCGCCGGCCGCGGGGAGGCGAATGCAGACGACGACCGGGCGGCGCCGCGGGCGCACGGGCCGCGCTCCCTCCCACGCCTCACGCCGCGGGCGCACAGCGGTCCCGGCCCGGCGGCGGCGGCGGCGGCGGGCTCGCGCCCTCGGGGCCGTGCTGCGTCGGCGCGGGCCGCGCGTGCGCGACGGCCGCCTGAGGCGCGCGCCCCGCCTCCGCTGCGCGCTCCCGGCCGCGTCCCCGTGCCGAGCTTCCGCCTCCCGGGAGCACCGAGCATGCGCGCCGCGGCCCGCGCAGGCCCAGCACGCCGTCGGGCTCCGCTCCCGAGATCGCTCCGGGGCCACCGCGCCGGGGTTTCGGGGCGGCCGGGGGCTGCGCGCGGGCGTGGCTGCCGCGGCCCCGGGGAAGCCCTGACCCGGGCGGGAGGGGACGCCGCACGGAGCCGACGCCCTGGGGGCCCTCCCGGCGGCACTCTGGGCCGGCGGGGTTGCGCGGACGTCGGGGAAGCCTTCCTTTCCCGGGCCCCCTGCCCCGGGCGCGGCCCCTCTGCGGGAGGACCTCCCTGTCCGCCTCCCTGCAGCCCGGCCCCCGAGTCGGAACCACAGCTGACCGGCCGCCGCTGTGGGCCCAGCCCGGCCCTTATCCTCTCCCGGCTTCACGCCCACCCTGATCAGTTAGGTGCCCTTTGCAGAGAGGGAAACTGAGGCTTGGCTATTTGTTCAGTGGCATCCTAGCTAACGCTGAGCCGTACCAAGGTTTGCTCTCGGAAGATGGTCTAAAAGTGGCTTTAGAAGTCGACTAGGGCTAGACAGATTATCCACGTGAGCGCCAGTGGGGCACTGATCTGGGGCCGTTACCCCCCAAGTCACTGATCCCCTAGGTCTTGAGGCTTGAGAAAGGGGAGGCGGACCCCTGGGGACCTAGGAATCACCAAGCAGAGGGCGGCTGAGATGAGAGCCAGTTTAGGGGAAGAGATGACTGGTGATGACTGCAGCATGAGGGGTAAGGGTGGCCTGGAGGAGGTAAAAAATGCAGATGGCAAGGGCCTCTGGAGTCGTGCTTAGGTACCTGGCGTTCATTCTTTAGGCAGCAGGGAGCCTGTGGAAGGTTTTAAGCAGGAAGTGGTATCTGATTTGTGTCCTTTAAAAAAAAAAAATCACAGTTAACCTTGCGGTAGGAAATGAAACCAGAAGCAGAGCAACTTTAATTTTTATGATGTCACTTTGATCCTCACCACAAGCTAAGAGGCAGGATAGGCAGGTACTGTTTTTGAAAAGTGAACTCCCTGGAGCTCGGGCAGGTGACTTGCCATTCTGTTCTCAGGAGCTATAATTTGGCTCTCATTATAACAGAATCAGGTAAAATAAAATGCTTTTGCTTAGCAAGAGTTTCACCATATTTAAATGTCTTCTTTTTTGTTCTTCTGTAATGAAATGTATTACAGTGGTTTGGTTTTTTTAACTACATTTAGGATTGTAAGGAATCTGTGTCTTTTAATGTCAGCCCCAGGGCCTTGCACTGGCTGTTTGCTCTATCTGGAACTCTCTCCCTTTGCTTAGACCTTCTTACTCCTCAGGCTTAAACGTCACCTCGTTAGCTGTCAGCTGACCACTCTGTATATAATAGGAACCTCCCACCACCCTCCATCCTTTCACAAGCACTCCCCACCCCTTATTCTGCTCTGTTGTTCTCCAAAACACCTATTGTTCACCCAGCCCTACACTATGTACTTGTTTATTTCTTGACTGTTTGCTCCCTCCACTAGAATATTGTAGTCATTAGAGTAGGGACTTTGTTTGGTACACTTCTGGATCGCTGGCACATAATAAAACACTTGTTGAGTGAGTGAATGAAGCTTTGGGTGACGCAAAGTAAGAAATTATTATTAAAAGGAAAAGAAGGGAATGGGAGGCAGGGGAGGGGAGGGAAGGGACAAAAGGGATTATATTAAAGATGTCTTTGGGGGAGGGGGTTGTGCTTAGTGTGGCAGACTAAAAATGGCCGCCAACTCTTCAGCACTCCTCCCAACAAGACATGGAGTCTAGTTTTTCACCTCTTGAATTTGGACCCATCTTGTAAGTCGCTTTGACCAATATAATGCGTCCCAAGTGATGTTGTTTGATTTCTGAGCAGAGGTCTCAACAGGCCATGAGGCTTTCTTTTCACCCTCTTAAACAAGCTGAGCTAGGCTGGTGAGTGGCCCCTGAGGCCCCCTGGCTATCAAGCTGCCAACACCAGACATGTGAGTGAGGCTGCTCTGGACCGCCCAGCCCAGTCAAGCGTTCAGCCAGCTGCAGCCACGTGAGACCCAGAGAGAGCAGCAGAATTTTGTCCAGCTGCGCCCAGCCCAAACTGCCCAACCAGAGAATCATGAGCAAATAAAAACATGTGGTTTTAAGCCTCTGTGTTTTGGAGTAATCTGTTACACAGCCGTAGATAACTGATACATTCCATCTCCTCGACTCCCCCATGATACATTTGAAGTTGATGTTCTTGAAAGGCAGCTTTGATGATAATCAAAATCTTCTGCTGAATTAAGAAAAATAGGGAAAGGGCAGGAGGAAGAAGTGACACAGAGAAGGGCAGATACAAACAGGAGAAAAGGTAGACCAACCTAGGAAATGGTGAGGACCAGGTTGTGTAACAGACCCTCCTGGTCCCAGGAGCATACTTGTGGTGGCTGAGAGCTCAGGCTCTGGAGTCGGGTGGACGATGGAGCAAACCCAGGCTCAAGTGCAGCCGTTCCCCCATGTCTGACATGGGGCAGGTTGCCTAATGTCTCTGAGCCTCATTCCTCATCTAGAAAATGGGGCTCATAAAGAACCTACATAAAATCAGGCTGTCGTAGAAGGGAATGAACCATCTTTGTGAAACACTCAGCAGAGTGCTTGGCATAATATGCCCTCAATAAGCATTATTGATTAGCTACGGCATTACTGTATGGATTCCTATTAATCTTGATGATCGTGGAGAGGGTATTCAAAGGACCACCCAGAGCATAATGTTAATGAAGGCTGATTTTGCTCAGGCTCTCTGAGTCAGATCCTGTAGACACTGTCTCTAAATCTCCCAGCAACCCTGCAGCATAGACACAGTTGCCATCATACCCATTTTATAGATGTGAAAACTGTGGCTCAGAAAAAAAGAAGCAATGAGACAGATAGCAGGGCTGGAATTCAAAGCCACAATCTGTCCAACGGCAATGCCTGTGCTCCTTGCTCTCCCCGTGCAGCCTCTGCTGCACTCAAACCCCAGACCAAACCCAAAACACAGAGCATCATTCGGCTTCTCCCCTTCCTGCTCTGCGCCAGATGGGCCGAGCACTGACCCTGCGTGGGAAGCTTTCAGGAAGGGCTTCCTGTGTTGGCAAGGCAGCTGCACTGACTCTGGGAGCCGTCCTCCTCGAAAAGCCCCCTGCCTCCCGGGTTTGGTGAGGGTTTGCCCGCAGGAGGGACTCACTCATGTTGGGGAAGCAGAAACACACATTTAAGGCCAGGACGTGGATGCACAGCAATGAGGGCAACAAACTGATGACACCGAGGAGACACTGAGGCCTGGATTACTGCGCCCATTATGTCACTGACCAGCAGGCAGATGCGCCTAGAGAAGCTGGAATGAGAGAAAGTGGAACCCAGGAGACAGGTGCCAGGGGCACTTCTAGACCCAGTAAGATGCGCCCCTGGGAGCTGGGGGCCTGTTACATCACCCAGGGATGCTGGCCCTCAAGTGTTAAGAATCAGAGACTGGTCAGGGGAGAGGGAGCAGGGAGCAGTGGAATGAGAAAGGAGTCCGACAGACTTGGGTTCAAATCCCAGCTTCTCCATGTGATAGCCCAGTGGCCCTAAGCAGGCCACTTAACCTCTCTGAGCCTCAACTTCCTCATCTGTAAAATGGAGAGTGGGGAGGGACAGGCTGCAAGAGCAGAAGGGAAGGGGGCAGGGGATGTCCTGGGGAAGATGCCCAAAGGGGAAGCAGAGCAAAGGAGGAACAGTATGAGGGACCGGAAGACGGATGCCCTCCTGCAAATGCTGGCCAGCACAAAGACGAGATGGGCCACAGCCACTGTGTGCAGCTTGCCCAGGAGGGAACAGCCTGGGCTCGCAGGATAACCAGGCTGTCATGCAGGTTTGACTGCACATTTGAAGTTTCACTTTCCATGGGAATTTAATGCAAGGATGTAGGGATGCGGGGATATTAACACCTTCAAGGGTGGGGAGGAAGGGTCGTGACCGACAGCTGTGCCTGCAGTGGGCACTCCTCTCCTGTGGGGACGTGGGAACAGTTCACCCCAGGTGGAGGGCACGTCTCCAGCAGGAGCTAGCATGCCCCAGCCACTCCTGCTCACACAGATCTTTGTCCCTCCCTGTCCCACCAGGGTATTGCAGTCCCCCTGATACAGAGGGCACTAGCTGGACCTCCTCCAGTTCCCACCTCTACCCAGTGCCCCGCCCGCCAAGTGAGTGAGTGGACCCTGCCTCCAGCAGTGGACACAGGACCCCTCCTGGGGGCTGTCCCAAGATACTGCTCATCAGTCTGGACCCCGTGCCCAATTCCCAGCACACACCCCCCAACACACACACCGACACACACACACAGGAAACACTTCCTCTGGATGGTGCTCAGCAGGTCCAGGCCGGGGACAACCCCCGCCCCTCCTGACCTGAGATACCCCATTAGTCTAGAACTTGCAGCTAGGGCTCAAATCAGAGTCCGTCCAGACCTCATGTGTCCCCCGCACCTGCTGCTGCCCCTGCACCAACATCTAGAGCAGAAAAGCTCCACGTTTTCTGGGAAATTCTGCTCCAGATCGATATTATTTTGTTTAATTTTCACAACCTGCCTTGGATAAGTGCATTAAATGCATTTTACAGGTGGGTAAACTGAGGCCAGAAGGTGAGGGCCACCCAGCCCAAGTCTACCCAGGGAGTCAGTGGCAGAGGTGGAATTAAACCCAGCTCGTGTAGCTTTGAAGTTGCACCCCCAGCGAATGAGCCCCTTTGCCTCCCGCAGCCTCCCATGCGTCCCTGTGCCTGACAACAGAGCCAGAGTCCAGGGGAAGCCCACCCACCTTCTCCCTGGGGTGAACCGTCAGTAACTCCTCGTCTGGTAAAGACTCTGCGGTTGCACGGAAGCCACTGGACTTGTTGCAGTTGTGGAAGTGACGAAAATCACTTTCTTGATCGTTTTCGTGGCTTGGATCAGTATTCAATCTTCGTTAAAGCTATGTCCTCTCTGCGGACTTTGTGGGGGTGATCTTTAGTACAGGGGGTTCCTTGCTTTCATTATTTCTAGTCTCTAAAATTTAAGCAGGGGCTGGCCCGGTGGCGCAGTGGTTGAGTTTGCACGTTCTGCTTCGGCGGCCCGGGGTTCGCCGGTTCGATCCCGGGTGGGGACATGGCACCGCTTGGCAATCCATGCTGTGGTAGGCGTCCCACATATAAAGTAGAGGAAGATGGGCATGGATGTTAGCTCAGGGCCAGTCTTCCTCAGCAAAAAGAGGAGGGTTGGCAGCAGGTGTTAGCTCAGGGCTAATCTTCCTCAATAAATAAATAAATAAATAAAATTTATGCAAACTGCGGTTTTGGAGACTTCCCATTTCTTTCATCTTCTCAGCTTCGCTTTTTCTTTTCTGGGCTCCATTTTCGTATTTATCTCCATCCCGATCTTTACGGGTACTAATCCTCAGTGCTCTGTAGTAGTGCTTCCTGGACCGCCTGAGTGAGGGACCAGCTGTTTCTCCTTCCAATGTGTTGTGGCCCGATCCTTTTGTAAAATGCAATAAAAATGAATTATTAGAAATGAATAAAATTTTTCAAAAGCAAAGACATACACAGTACGAACCCCTATTTTTTATTGTTAGCTTCAAAGGATGTGAAACAACTCTGTCCAATCGCCTTGAAAGTTTCTAAAACTCTTAATTCCTGTACTTATCTTGCCACGACCTGCGCACACCATGCTGTCAATAGCACCGGTTAAAGGATTAAAAAATAAAATGCAATTGCATTCAGCATTACATATTTGAATATGCTTTCACCAAAAAAGTATACATTAAAGGCGATGTAAACAAGTTAATAATATTTTCATATATGTTTATAATAATCATTTTGTTTCTGTTGTTCTATTTCTATTCCAAATGTTCTATCAAATGAAAAGTTAAATACAAAATATAATTAATGAATATCAAATTTTATATCAAAATTAAATAAAGCTGAATTTTTAAAATTTAATGTTTTGAAGTTGTAATTAAATTTTATTTAAATTATTTTTGTGTGCGTGAGGAAGATTAGCCCTGAGCTAACTACTGCCAATCCTCCTCTTTTTGCTGAGGAAGACTGGCCCTGAGCTAACATCCGTGCCCTTCTTCCTCCACTTTATACATGGGCCGCCTACCACAGCATGGCTTTTTGTCAAGCGGTGCCACGTCTGCACCCGGGATCCGAACCAGCAGACCCCAGGCTGCTGAGAAGTGGAACGTGCGCACTTAACCGCTGTGCCACCGGGCCGACCCATAAATTCTTATAAAAATAAAATGATTCGCATTCTAGTATTCAGTATTCTTCCAGTCACCAATACACAGAATTGATGCCCCTCTTCACACGTCGTTTCTACATACATGCGATGTATACAATTTCTGCAGATATACATATACACACATTTGGAGTGACAGGAATTGTTTAAATATCACAAAATAGTCCTCGTCTACTGTGTGCCACGCCCGTGAATACTGTGCCATCTGAGATAGTGGCGACAGTTGCACAGCTCCGTGAATGTACTAAAAATCACTGAATTGTACTTTTTACAAAAATAAAAGAGGGACCCTACTCACTTCAGACTCTGAAACTTTAGATTTAGGCTGACCAAGACCTATCTCTTGAGGATGCTGTCTCTCCATCCTGCAGCCCTAGAGTTCAGCTTCACACAGCTCCTGCCTCGTGATCACCAAATGGTCCCATCCTGTCCCCTGAGCAGGTGCTGCAGACAAGTCTGTCCCTTGTCCAACAGTTTCAACTGAAGTCTCCCTGGCTCTGCTTGGCCAGGCTTGGTTAGGTCCCAGGCCCCCACGGATCTGAGAGGGGTCAGCTTCACCAGAGTCCCACCAAAGGGGGTGGTCACCAGTAGGAAGGGAAGGGATGGTGGACAGCCAAAATGGCCAAAGACCCCCCTTCCTCTGGTAACAGGACCCTACTTTTCCCTCAGGACATGCCCTGCTCACGTCTCATGGTCCACGGGAGGGGGTTGTTAAGCATGGGCGATTGTGGTACCCTCCTTCCTGGGCAGTTGGCCTCTCCCACTATGAAGCTCTGGAACGTCACAGAGAGAAGAAGTGTTTCGACAGGAGAATGCTCAGAGCTCCTGTGGTGGCATTCGGAGCTCACCCGCCTGCCACTCCCCCTCCGGTTCTGTGGCTGCGCTGTGCCCTCCCCTTCCGGCTTCCCTGAAGTTAGCTGGAGTCAGCGTATAAGGTTTGGGCACACAGTAAGGCCTCAGTTAACAATAGGTGTTATTATTACTCTTTCTCCCTTGAGCGTCTTGGGAACATTATTGTTTTCCTTTTAACAGGACTTAATTTTTAGAACAGTTTTAGATTTACAGAAAAGTTGAGCTAATAGTAGAGTTCCCATACACCCTGTACCCAGTTTCCCCTATTTATTTTTTTATTTTTTGGTGAGGAAGATTGGCCCTGAGCCAACATCGATTGCCATTCATCCTCTTTTTGCTTGAAGAAGATTGTTGCTGAGCTAACATCTGTGCCAATCCTCCTCTATTTTGTATGTAGGATGCCACCACAGCATGGCTTGATCAGCAGTGTGTAGGTCCACACCCAGGATCGGAACCCGTGAACCCTGAGCCACGAAAGCAGAACGTGCAAACTTAACTACACCACCAGGCCGGCCACTCCCCTATTTATTAACATCTTACATTAGTATGATACATCCGTTAGAAGGAATTACCCAACACTGATGCATTGTTATTAACTACAGTCCATAGTTTATTCAGATTTCCTTCCTTTTTACCTAATGTCCCTTCTTGTTGCAGGGTCCCATCCCAGACACCACACTGCATCTAGTTGTCCTGTCTCCTTAGGCTCCTCTTCGCTGTGACGCTTTTTCAGACTTTCCTTGTTTTTGATGACCTTGACAGTTCCGAGGATTGCTGCTTGCATATTGTGTAGAATGACCCACTATTGGAATTTGGCTGATACCTTTCTCATGTTTAGAGTGGGGTTATAGTTCATTGGGAGGACGACCACAGATGGAGAGTGCCATTGTCATCACCAAGAGTTCACACTATCTACGTGATTTATGACGGTCGATGTTGACCTCGGTCACCTGGCTGAGGTGGTGTTCGTCAGGTTTCTCCACTGTCTATACTCTCCCACCTTCCTTTCCAGTCTGTAAGCTTCGGAAGGGAGTCACTGTGTGCGGCCCACACCTGCAGAGTGAGGAGTGACGCTCCCCCTCCTTGAGGGGGGAGCATCTCCGTAAAGTATTCAGAGTTCTTCTGTACAGGAGTCTTGTCTCTTCTCTCCCACTTGTTAATTTATTCAATCATTTATATCAGTGTGGATTCGTGGATATTTATTTTTTCATTTGGAGTTATAATGCATTACCACTTTATTTATTTTGTTGCTCCTGGGGATGTTGTTAATGTCCAAAACACCTTCGAGTCTAACCCCATCCGTTCGACATCAGTCCCGTGTTTGGCTTGAGTCCGAGCTGCCTCGTGGAAGGAAATCAGGCCCGATGACGCACAGACATCTCCGCGCATGAAAAGAGCCAGGTAAGCAGCAGGTCTGCGGGAAGAGATTGATGGGTCTGGTTATAAAGCGTGAACTTACCGCCGGTGTCTGCATTCTTTGTTCCCTCAGTCAATCCCCTGGAGCTGCAAGCGAGGACGTGCTGCACGGCATGCTAAACACCAGGTGGCTGTGGTTTGGCAGGAGCAGACGAGATAACAGGTAATTACGACACAGTGCCCTCCGGGCTATGCTGACACAGAGGTGATGTTTATGTTGGGTCTTAAAAGCAGACAAGGTCAGGGAAGGACGTCCCTGGAGAGGGCACTGCATGGCAGAGCGTCAGAGGCCCTGTCCTTCAGGGAGGAACTCAGGCTCAGCTGGGTCAAAGACAAGGCAGACAAGGCATTTGGGGCTTGAATGTGGGGCTTGAGATTGCGGGGGAGAGAACAAATGGGACTGTGAGCCAGTCGGGACTCAGCCATGAGGTGACTAGCAACAGAAACCAACCCTGGTGGTCTCAAGCCTAAGGAGTTTTACTGGAAGGTGTATCTGTAGGGTCAGCTTCAGATGTGATTAGCAGAGACACTACTGCAATAGGGAAAACACACAGGGGTTTGTTCTGTCATGTAAACAAAACCAGAGACAGGAAGAAGAGAACTGATATTAGACTCCATAAATTCATCAGAGCCCCAGGCTTTGTCTGTCTTTCTGCTCCACTGTACACGACTTCCGTTCTCAGATCATCTCATGGTCTAGAATGGCTGCTAGAGCTCCAGCTGTTACTTCCACATTCCTTGCTGCAGGAAAGAGGAGGGACCAAATGGCACACTCTTCCGAAAGTCCCACCTAATACTTGTGCATACATCCCTTTGGCAGGGACCTACTCATGTGACCATACCAGCTTGAAGGGAGGCTGGGAAACGAAGCTTTTTAGCTGGCAAATCACATGTCTGAAAAAAAAAAATGGAGAAAATGAAATTGAGGCCATCAGGAGGATCTGCCACGAAAGGATGCCAGGAGCCTCAGCGAGCCAAAGGGGAGCTGGAGAAACAGAGCGAATGTTGGGCAGGACCCAGAGCCCTTCTGGGGACCAGGCAGAAGAAACGGTCAGGGAAGGTCCTTGCTGTCCTGCCACACACCACCAGGAATCTATTCTTACAGCAACTGTATCTTCCCACCACTTGCTTCGAACTCTCAGATGGGTGCATCCAAATGGCCGGTCTAGGTCACATGACTGCGCCCTGGCTGCCAGAGGGAGGGGAAGAGGAAACGCTGTCCGTTTCTCTGGTGGGAGGTGGAGTCCTGTCCGCTTACGGGGAATCTCATGATGTGGGAAGGGGGTTGGTATAGAGCAGACACACTCCATGGTCCCTCACTCTGATTCATCCTATAGAAATTCTCCGTCTCTGAAGAGTCCAGAGCCTCGGGGTCCAGCTCATGCTCCACCGTCCACCAGCTTCCCTTGCATTCTCTCCCACCATCTCTTCCCCTCTTCTCATTCCCTCTTACCTCTCCAGACTTTTCTATACTCTCAGTTCTGCCAAGGCAGGAATAGTCAATGACACAATGTCAGGACTGGAGAAAAGAGATGAACATATATTGAGCGCTTACTGTGTACCAGACTGGACGCCAGGTCCTCTGTGTGCAGTGGTGCATTGGAGCCAGCTATGCCGACTGTTAAAGTTTTAGGATTTTGTGAGCCAATTGTTAAACACGGCCATTATTAAAAATCAAATTATAGGGGCCGGCCCCGTGGCCGAGTGGTTAAGTTCGCGCGCTCTGCTGCAGGCGGCCCAGTGTTTCATTGGTTTGAATCCTGGGTGCAGACATGGCACTGCTCATCAAACCACGCTGAGGCAGCATCCCACATGCCACAACTGGAAGGACCCACAACGAAGAATATACAACCATGTACCAGGGGGCCTTTGGGGAGAAAAAGGAAAAAAAATAAATAAATAAAAAATAAAATCTTAAAAAAAGAAATCAAATTATACTCGGGGCTGGTCTTCCTCAAGCAAAAAAAGAAAAAGATTGGCAGGAGATCTTAGCTCAGGGCTAATCTTCCTCAGCAAAAAAAAAATAATAATAATAATCAAATTACATAAACTTACAGTTAAATAAATTATATTAAAAACAAAGGTAATAAATATCCAAAACATCATTTCCTAATTATTTTACTCCATACTACTATTATCTATGCTCTTGTCTTCATATCTGTAAGGTAGAAACCCTATGTAATGATGAATTACTGTGCATCTTCCTGACTCTGTCTCCAGGAATGTCGCATTGGCAGCTTGAAATTGGCCACGAAGGGAATATTTACGCCACGGAAACTGGCAAACCCTACAAATGAGAGTTCTCCTCCCCGCCAGAGCCTGTTGTTAAACATCCACCAGCACACCACTGTCCGCGTACCCGCTATCTCATGTGATGAGACGTCATGGTCAGGGTTTGGAAACAAAGGAGACAGGGACATTTAAAACAAAGGCCAACAAAATGGAATTTATTCTGAGCACCTGTTGATTCTGCACCTGGTCTTCGCTTCCTCTGCTGAGACTCTTAACGCTCACGGCTGTAATTTTTGAGCATCTGTTAGATACCAGGCATATGAATTCATAGTCTCTGGTCATCAGTTTCAAGTTAGACATTATTATGCCATTTTATGGATCAGAAATCGGAGGCACACGGAGGTTAAGCGACAGCCCCCAGGTCAAACCTTTGGCTCCCTGCCACACGGCCTCTTGTCTGGCTGGGTGTATCTGTCTGGCCAGCAACTGTGTCATCGGACATGCTGTCACTTTAAAGTACAGTTGCTCTTCATATCTGCCTCTTCTGCGTTTTCTGAAATGTCATTTATTCTTTGGCTTGAACTATTCTCCTTTTCATCTTCGCCGGCTTTATGCTACTGCGTTGGACTATGATGGTGACAAAGCCTTTTCTTTAAAGTTATCCAGTCAAAGCAAGTGGCAGTTTATAACCATCCCCAGAGAATAACGCATGTGACAACCCACAGGCGTTGCACGGACCTCAGGAGCAGGCTTGGGAGGAGTTCATAAGCACCAGAGCTAGCAACAAGCTGCAGGGGAAAGGCCTGCCCCTACTCCCCGGAAGCTCACCCTCTGCGGATGGCATCTTGTCATTCTCACAACATCCTTGTCAACAGTGTTGGTGACCAGTGTGGTCATCCTAAGGGGAGACTGAGGCCTGGAAAGGCTGATGACTTACCCAGGCCATCAGCAAATTAGCACCAGAGGCATATGGGAAACAAGAGTTCTGAGCAGAACCCAGCCAAGAAAGGGGATCACCTCATGCTGAACCCAGTGTTTGCTGAATGACTGAATGAAGGTTTCCCTCACGACTTACTTCTCCCCTTGATTGTGTACACAGTGTTTCCTTTGACTCTCGGACTTTGTTTTGTATTTCTCAACTTGGCTGTGTTGTAAACTCCTTAGGATAAGGAACACATTGTCTTGAGCTCTGTAAAATTGAGTTCCTGGTCTTTACTGTGTGGATCATCGTAATGCCTGCCTCACGGGGTTGCTAAGAGTAGTAAACCATTTATGCATGAGAAAGAGGTGGCATCTCCTTCACCGTGCGTCTCCCTTACACAGACACTCATCTGATAGGAGGCACTTAAAATTATCTGTTGGTCAGGTGCAGGCGTGCACAAACGTCAGTGGTCATCATTCTTACTTTAACACGTGTCCACAGTTTGTAGTTCATCTAGCGTGACCAGCATTCTGCACGTTCTATGAATGGGCTTTGAGGAGACATATCCATGTGGAGAGAGACTTATTTCTAAATAGGCAGCCCGGGGCCCCCTCCACACGGGACTAAAGAACTCTGGGCTCGCCTAGGTTGGTATTTACTGTCTCCACCTGGCAAAAAACCCCAGTGACTCAGCTGGGTGGAAATGCCACCTATGCCTCGGGGACAGGAAAAGAGCTGGGAGCTTGGCCAGCCCTGATGGGGCAGCGGCTCTCTGGCTCCCGGTGGAAAGTCAATGTGGGCTTTTACTTGCCTCGCAGGAAAGGACATGCAACCGGGAACCACAAGCCACCTCTCCCGCCTGGCAGTCACTTTGCCCTCCGCAGCCTTGAGCTCCTGGTCTGCCAAAGGACAGGGGACTTGGGTGAGCTCCCGGGTGGCCCCTTTAGCTCTGAAATCCTGTGAACTCACAAAAGGGTGGCATTTGGTCGGCCAGACTGTTAGCAGTCCCCACCAGGGGCTCTCCGAGGGGGAGGAGGAAGGCTCGCTCTCACACGGGTCGCAAAGCCGGCAGCGAGTGTTCAACGCATAGGCCATTTTACCTGCTTTTGAAACAACGCTTTAGGAAAATCCCCACACCTCCAGCAGGCTGACTTGCGGCAGCAGGTAGATTTTGAGGACAAACAAGTTGCAAGGCACTTGGTGGTCCCAACCGGCTGAGGTTTTATGTAGATCAGACCAGAGCCCCGAATCAGTCTGCGAGAAGCTGACCTGGAAAGGAGCCTCGACAAGGGCGTCTGCCACCGAGGATGCTGACTTAGGACCGAGGCAGACCGAGGCACCCAGGAAGGAGGGATTGTGGGAAAAGACTTCAATGTAAACCCAGCGAGAACCGAGTGTACTTGTCATGCTTAGAATCCACCCCCTTTGATGCAAGCGGGTGGCCTGTGCTTAAACACGTGGATCTATTTGTAGTTCTCAAGAGAACGTAGAATTTGAGAGCTGGCGGGATGCGTCCTCCTGTGTGTCCTTTCTGCTCATCCATAGGCCGAGTCAAGGATTCTCGTTCAAATAAGCACAGTTATTTGCCTTACAGAGTCAGGAAGCAGAGACTGTGACGGAGGGTGACGCCATGCGCTGCTGGGGGTGCTGCCGTCTGTGTCATCCCTGAGGACAAGGGGGGCCTAGCACACCGGGAGCACCTTCGGCATCCAGCTGTCTCCTTCCAATCGGTAATCAAGCTCCAAGTATCCACTGAGCTCCTACTATGTGCAAAACGCTAGGCCAGGTCCCATGGAAGGGCAAAGAAGTGGACGTCACTTCGGCTCTGGCTGCCTGTGGGGCGTTAACGGGCGCCAGCAGTGCCAAAGGCCCGTGGGGACTGCAGAGGCGCCTGCTGGGGAGAGGAAGGGCCTTGGGGGCCATGGTGGTGGGGACCCGTCTTTGGCTCATGGTCCTAGGCCCAGCTCCTCTCCCCTAATTCCATGGTTCCCCCTGTCCCTGTGGATTCTCACTCATTCCCCACGGTCACCCCGTCCTGATGACCCCCAAATCTGGACCTCGGGCCAGGCCCCTGCCTGGAGTTCCACACTGGGGCTCCAACGGCCACATCAAACTCAACATACCCCAAACAGAAGCCCTCCCCTCCCGCAAGCTGTCCTTGCTCCTGGAATTGGGGTCTCTTCCCAGCCCCTCACCCGATTCCTCCCTCTGCCCTGGCCACCTCCACCCAATCCCTTACCATCCATGTCCCTTCTACCGCCCAAATCTTTTCTAATCCACCCTGTTGTTTCTGTTCCTTAGGTGCCACCCACCTGGGTCCCCAGGACTACCCCAGTTCCCGGCCTGCCTGAGGCCTGGGTCTTTGCCTCTTCCCCTGACTGTAGGGGTTGATCTAAATGGGTCCAGCACATCCATTACTTTTGTGCTAAAGTCAGCCATAGTCCGTTTCTGTTGTTTGCATCCGCATACTCAGAGCTGGGCTCCCCTCTCATGCCCGGTGCTTGTGCAGCGCTGGTCCTACCACGAGGCGTGCCCTCTCTAAGCTTGGCCACCTGGCTAGTCACCACGTCTCCTGGCAGATTCCGGGGTGCTTACTCTTTGCCCCTGCTCTTTCTCCTACTTCCCTAAGGACGGTGACAGTCACGCTGTGTCCAAGTCTCGGAGGCAGAAGGCTCCTGGGACTCTGGGCCTGACGGACTCTGCCTCCCTCATCTCTTGGCTGCTTCTCTCGGGAGCAGGGCCCTGCAAGGTCACCCCTCCCCAGCCCATGCCCAGATGCATCTGAGACAAGAGGTGGTAGATAAACACCATCACTTCCACCTCATCGTGCCTCCATCCTTGACAGAGCATCAACACCAGAGCATATTCTCTTCCAAAGAAAGAGATGGTACTCACTGCCTGTTATCTAACTCTGCTTCCGCTTCTCCGGACCACGGCTAGCCAGCACTTTACAATTATCCAGGCAGAAGCAGAGTCGGCAGGGTGAAGGGCACGGTGAGGGGAAAGAGCTTGTGCCTCAGAACCCTGGACAGCTGGGTTTACATCTCAACTCAGCTGCTTCTTAGCTGTGTGACCTTGGGCAAGTCACCTAACACTTCTGAGTCTCAGTTGCTTTATCTGAAAAATTAGCAATATTTCCTTGTAAGATTGTTGTGAGGAGGGAGCAATGAAACACATATAAGGTACCCAGCAGGTGTCTGATAAATGAGAGCGTTCAGTGGTCCTTGGTAGATGGGAATGCTCCCTTCCCATTCCCCGTCCTCCATCTGGGCGTCTGAAAGAATCCCGCCCGTCTGCACCCTTTCTCATCTGAGTGGGGAGTGGGGAGGCTGGGAGTTGGCACTGAGCAGGCTCGGTTCCACCTTCTCCTTCCCCTTCTGCCTCATCCTGCCTTCTGGTCACAGCCTGGGTGGAGGGTGAGGGGTGGACACCGGGAGCTTAGAGGACAGGCCCTGGCAAGCGTGGGGTGAGGGCAAGTTCAATTTTTCTTTGGGTATGTGACGGTGGCTGTGAGTCAAGGCTTCCTCTCTAGTTCAGCCTCACCCATAACAGAGCTGCTATCTGGCTGTCCAGTGTCTTTCTCATCTGGTCCAGAGCTCAGGAGGGAAAGAGGGAAGTGTCATTTACTTAGCAAATACTCGTATAGCATTAATATGCGCCAGCCACTCTTCTAAGCGCTTTCCCAATCTTAACCCATTTGAACCTCCTAACAGCCCTATGAGGTAGTTACGACTATTACCCCGTTTTACAGATGAGCATCCTGAGGACCAGAGACTGTAACTGGCCCAAGGACCCACAGCTAATAAGTGGAGAGCCAGGGTTTGAGCTCAGGTGGCCCAGCTCCCGAGTCCCCCGCTCCCGGCTGCAGTATTCGCTGCCTCCACCAATGCGTCCTGTAACATTCATTCAATCCACAAAGCACACCGACCTGTCACATCTATTAGTCCTGAGTCCTATTTTAAGATGAAGCAGCGGCTGGGAGGAAACAGATAAGGGATGTGTGCTTCCCGGAGCTCTGGGGCTGGCGGACCCTCCCATCAGCGAGGAGCAGGCTAACTGAGCAGTGGACACGAGAGGCCCTAAAAGAGGTCACGGGAGCTCGTGGGGCTGGCTCCCTTCTGGTCTGCAGGCTGGAGGCGGAAATTACAAACTGGACATCAAAATACACGAGCTACTGTGAACAAATTTAATAAACACATGGAAATCTACCAAAAGAAGAAAGGGAAAAATGTAGGTACAAACCAAAGATGGGCAGGCAGTGGAAGCCAGCAGGCCCCGGGACCACCGTTGGGCGCGAAGGAAAGCACACCACCAAGTCCTACTGCACTCGCTAACAGATTAGCTCCTCCGAAGCACATGCTCCTTTTGCTCTTAAATAATTAATGTAAATTTAGTGAAGGGTGCATATGGCAAGGGGGAAAATAGCAGCAGCAGCCGTCACAGCAAGGAAGGAAGCTGTGTGTGGCCTTGCAAGCCCAGAAAGGGGGAAGGGCCGGCCTGGAGCGCAGCTGGTAGGAGCACAGCTGTGCAGGTCTGACAGCTTTGGGGCGCGGCCCAGCCCCGCCACTTGCCAGTTTTGTGGCCTTGGACCTCTGAACCCCAATTGCTCCTCTGGAGTGAAGGGCCTGCTGGCATGTGGCAGCAGCTCTCCATCCAGATAGGCCGTCACTGTGGTCCCGAGCTGTTCTCTCAGGGCTGGAGGGTGCAGCCCGGAGGAGCTGGTGTGAGGGGTGGGGTGGAATCCGGTCAGGCTGGGCTGGAGGATAAGAGAAGTATTTCCACCAGGGCCTCGGGCTCCCTAGTTGTTCTCCTGGGGCCACTGTAGCCCAAGGAAACCCCGGAGGCCCTGAATGTGCAGGACAAGCCCTCACAGGGACGGGTGTGAGCACCTCTGGTGACCGGGCTGGGTCTGGCCTGTGGCTGCCGCCCTGATGAATGGGCAGGGCTGCGGCCGCAGGAGCCAGGCGGCCAGGCCCATGCCCATCCTGTCTGGACAGACTGGGCAGAGCGTGGCTGGAGGGCTGGCTTCCTGGGCACGTGACCGGTGCAGTTACAGAGAGCTCTGTCTCAGAAGGGGGCCTGTGATTGGGGTGTGATGCTCTGCGCTCACCATCTTGAAATTCTTCATAATTTTATCTTTGAATCTGTGTTTTGTGCATGAAGGCTAGGGACAACGAACCCCGCTGGGGCAGTGATGGGCTTGAAGCCTTGGCTCACAGGTGGCCCCACTCTCCGTCACTTCCCAGCCTCCTTGTCTCTTAGTGCCCTGGGCCCTGTCCAGCCTCATCCTTCCTGCCCCCACCCTGGGACAGCTGCCATCCCCCATCCTTGGCCAGCGGGGCATGGTAGCGGCTGTCCCCACCTTTGGTTGGCAGTACCACAGCGTCCCCCTCTGATTCAAGCACCAAATGTGTCCCGGTGTTGACGTTGCGTTCTTTGGGGGTTGCCCTGAACCATGGTTAGGGTGACGCAAGTAAGAAGGGGAGCTGGACTTCCTGCACCTGGCAGGACGCCACATCTGCATTTCGAGTTGGGCCTGCAATTTCTACTGCTGGCCCTGTGCGGCTGGGGCAGTTCAGAGGAGAACGGCCATCAACAGTGCTCTATGCTGTTCCCAACAGGGAAGGACAGCTCTCCTGTGCCCCTGGGCCTCTCCTCAAGGCCCCAGTTTGGCGTGGAGACCATGTGGCCCATCCCACAAAATTCTCAGCCTCTGCTGGAGCCACACCATCCACTGATCTCCACGTGCAGAAGGACGTTTCCTAGAGAATATGGCAACTGAGTTGAATCTTCCAGGACGAGCAGACCTGGGTCACCCTGGAAAAGGCACTCGGGGCTGGAGGAACAACATTTGCTAAAATTCGTAAGCTTGATGTTCAGGGAATCCGGGGTTGGGCAGGCTGAGAACAGAGGCTTTGCGGCAGGGAGAGGCTGCTGAGGGGGCCGGAGGAGGACAGGGCCAGACTGCATGGCCTTGCACACCAGCCACAGAAGTCTGGACTTTATCTTTTTGGCCAGTTCTCAAATCTTATCAGGCAGCCCCGAGTAGATGCCAAAAAGGCTTTATTGAAGCAAGACATTTCCTTGCAGTCTCATAACATTTCCTTATAATATATGTGAATTGTACTGCAGAAGAGAATCACATTTTATTTTATTATAAAAATATTTCAAAAGCTATCCATCGCAGGGCCAGCCCCATGGCTGAGTGGTTAAAGTTCTGCTTGCTACGCTTCAGCCACCTGGGTTCGCGGGTTTGGATCCAAGGTGCAGACCTACTCCACTCATCAGCCATACTGTGGAGGCATCCCACACACAAAGTGGAGGAAGACCGGCACAGATGTTAGCTCAGGGCTAATCTTCCTCACCAAAAAAAAAAAGAAAAGAAAAGAAAAGAAAAGAAAAGAAAGACATCCAGGGGCTGGCCCTGTGGCCGAGTGGTTAAGTTCGCGCGCTCTGCTGCAGGTGGCCCAGTGTTTCGTTGGTTCGAATCCTGGGAGCGGACATGGCACTGCTCATCAAACCACGCTGAGGCAGCATCCCACATGCTACAACTAGAAAGACCCACAACGAAGAATATACAACTATGTACTGGGGGGCTTTGGGGAGAAAAAGGAAAAAAAAATAAAATCTTTAAAAAGAAAGACATCCATCGAGGGGTGGAGTAATGCGGATGCTCCAGGGGAACAATCTTCCTTTCCTCTGGGAAACGTTTCCTCCCCAGGCTGCTCCAGGGGGAGACGTCCAGAGGAGGGTGATGAATGAATGATGGATCAGTTAAGAGCTGATAGATCAGTGCAGTTGTAAGTAGATATTTTTAAATACTTACGAAGATGTGCAAAGATATACAAGACACGGTCCCTCCTTGAGGCTCTGATATTCTAGTAAAGGAACAATCCCAGCTATTGCTAATCGCAGTAGTTTCCTACCGCTGCTGTGACAAAGCACCACAAACTTAGTGGCTTAAAACAACACAGATTTATTCCCTTACAGATCTGGCGCTCAGAAGTCTCATATGGATCCCAGGAGCGAAACCCAGGTGTGGGCAGAGCTGTTTCCTTCTGGAGGCTCCAGCGGGGAATCTGTTCCCTTGACTTTCCAGCTTCCAGAGGCCACCTGCACTCCTTGGCCCGTGGCACCTTCCTTCATCTTCAAAATGCATCGTTCTAACTCTGCTTCCATCGTCATAGCTCCTTTTCTGACTCTGACCCTCTCACCTCCTCTTATAAGGACCCTTGTGATTACAGTGGGCCCACCAGGTAATTCAGGGTGATCTGCTCATCTCAAATTCCTTAACTTAATCACACCTACAAGCCCCTTTTGCCATGTAAGGTCACATATTCATAGGGCCAGGGATCAGGAGGGCAATATCTCTGGGGGATTAGTACTCTGTCTACCACACTAGAGATTACAACAAGTCAAAGTGTCAAAGTGGGACAAAGGGATTTAACGGTTCAAGAAGGGAGAAGTGACATTTGACTGTGGTGATCTGGGAGGACCCCATCAAGGAGGTGGCATCTGAGCTGAGATGACAGAGTGGGGAGCATTCCAGGCAGAAGGCAGTGCATGAGCAAAGGTGTTGAGGCACAGAGGGCGAGGGTGCTGGTGGGAGAGGATGGTGTTGACTGGAGCATCAGGCAAGCGGAGGGGGTGAACAGACACATCCGTCACGGTGCCCGCACTCCCTTCCCTGCTGAGGGAAACTGTCACAGGTGCCCCTCAAAGTGGGATGGATGGCCCTGACCTCTCCAAAGCCCCAGCTGGAGGGAGCAGGGCAGGATGGGAAGCTCACCCTCGGAGACTGGTCCATGGGCTGGCCGTGCTGACCACCTGGCTGCACATGAGAAGCTGCCCAAGCCGAGACGTTGGCCAGCTGATCTATCTCAGGAATTCGGACCGGGAGTTATGGAGAGAATCCTGGAGCTGGTGGTGGGAGCAGAAGTTAAAAGGATGCACAGCAAGAATCCCTGAGGCAGTAGGGGCCAGGAGGGCGACGAGCGAGACAAAGTTACGAGGAAGCCGTGGGAAAGCAGGAGGTATAGGAAACCCAGCCGCGAGTAAGCCAAAGCCCTGGGCTGGCTGATGGCAGCCAGACGTGGGGAGCAGCCGGGGAGATGCTGTGTGCGCACGAGGCGGGTGATGGATGGATGGGGAAGACAGCTCTGGAGGAGCCAGGCCCAAAGGCTCCCTGTGGTACCTGTCCTTCCCTGAGTCTCCTGGCTCTTCTTGGTCCCGACCTGGCCCCAGTCCTTAGGGCAGCCAAAGTAAGGCCCTGGAGTAAGCCCGGAGGAACCCAGCAAGCACAGCAAAAGAAGGAGACCAGACCAGAAGGGAGGGCAGGGAGGGACAGGAGCCGGCCTCACCCCAACTTCCCAGCTCCTGTCCCTCAGACAAGTCCCTCCCCAGCTCCACCCGATGACCCCCAACAACCTCCTTGCCCACCCCCCTGGCTCCAGACTCTCCTCCATCTCTGGGAGCTGTGAGTGGTACCCCCGGAGTCGAACAACGCAGGGACCCAGCTGACCAGCTTTCCCCATATGAAGCGAGAATGGGCTTTGTGGTGAGCTCTGGGCAGGGACCCCTGTGGTGGCTTTAGAGCCACCTTCTCTGGATAATTGTCACTGTCCTCACTTTACAGACTAGGAAATCGGGCGAGGTGACTCTCCCAGGGTCACATGATGGTGAATGTCTCTCTCTAGCTGAACTGCTCTGAAACCACGACTTCAGAACATGCCAACTTGCTGATTTATTTGCCCCGTGTTATTAGTGCCCAAATGAGCTGGTCATGGAGATACACACACGTCACATACGCACTGCGGGAGCGCGTTGATCGTTTCAGACGCTACAGAGTGCTACAGGAAAACACAACGGGGCCTGGAATGACGAGGGACTCTGGCGGGGGTAGACAGGAAAGGTCAGGAAAGGCCCCTCCGAAAAGATAACTTTTGAGAGAAAGAAGAATGAGGAGAATGAGCCAGCCGTGTGAAACTCTGTGACGAGAGCACTGCAGGCGGGGTTGTTAATATGTACTTGCTTGATTATTAGAGGCACCACATTAAATCTGCCGTACTTAATTCCCAGGTGGCATTTACAGTGACTTCGGGACAGTTGTAGGAAGCGGCCAGGACGTGTTCGCAATGCTGGGTCACACTACAACACGTGGATATTACAGTTTACGTGCAATAGGACCCAAACTATGGGCGTCCAAGTGCTCCTGGTGCCCCGCTTCTCCCCTCATAGGGAGAACGCTGCTGGGGCCCACGTTCTCCGTTCTCCTTCCCCGCTCTTTGAGGGGGACCTTCTCCGACCGGAAGGATTCCCTAAGGTTTCACAGAGTCCAGGGAAAAGGAGAAGGGAAGAAAGAAGCAGGGTTGTTGGAGGAGGTTGAGCCAGTGATATGACAGTGCACGAGGGTGAGGGCGGTGGAGGAGAGGGGAAAAGGGGATTTTCGGAAGCCTGGCTGTGAACTCTGTGTCGCCTTTCTGGTATGTGATGAATACAGGATTTTTCACGGATTTTTTCATGGATTGAAATTGCCCCTGGATGCTGGGCTCCTCCGGCCGTGACGCGACTCGGGGACAGGGTCACATGGGTCACAGCTTTGCAGATGTTCCTTTATACGTGTGGCCTACTGTCTACAGCCGTGGGAGGGAGTTTGGATTCTATTTTGTAGGGAATTGGAGGCCACTGAAGAGGTCATTGAATGGAGGAATGAAGTCATGTCTTTTTTTTTTTTTTGAGGAAGATTAGCCCTGAGCTAACATCTGCTGCCAGTACTCCTCTTTTTGCTGAGGAAGACTGGCCCTGAGCTAACATCTGTGCCCATCTTCCTCTACTTTATATGTGGGACACCTGCCACAGCATGGCTTGCCAAGTGGTGCCATGTCCGCACCCGGGATCCGAACCGGCGAACCCCAGGCCGCCAAAGCAGAATGTGCACACTTAACCACTGCGCCACCAGGCTGGCCCCCAAAGTAATGTCATTTATGTTTGAAAAATGTAACCTGGACTGTTGTAAGGGGAGCTGGCTGGTGGGAGAGGGGCAGGCACGAAGCAGTAGAAGGCCAGATGGAAGGTGCTCCATCTGACCCTCTGCCCCACTGGCCTGGGCTGCTGAGGTCCCAGCATGCCTTGCAGCCACCCCTGCCCAAATGCGCACTGTGCCGTCTCTTCTGGTTTAGAGACAGCCGAGGCATCTTCCCTCTTGTCCCAGCCTCCACCAACACAAGGCGCCGGAGCCCAGATCGACTCCCTCCCACACTCTGCTGCCTCCTGTATCCCCTCTGCACCCAGCCTTCCCACCACCTTATTCCGAGGCTCTGGATGAGTGTTCCAGAAGCTGACGACATGCAAGATTGTCTCCTGCACACACACAAATGCCATGGCAACGGCAACTCCGGGACAACAGCAAAGGAAGTCAGACTGGAATTTGCCAACCCAGAGGGCCGACCATCTGCGAGGCCAACCCTGCAAATGTCGCCTGTTCTAAGAGCTCACTGCAACCCAGCTTTTGCACACAGAAGAGGTGACATTTAAGTGGCATAAGAATAAACAGTGGATGCATGTGAAATCCCTTTAAAGTGTGTATTTTTCTGCCCCAACGTGACTGAGAAAAGGAAGCAACGGGGACTGGATTTGAGCTGGTAGGCAAGCTAGATTTTAGTAATGGGAAATTTAGATCTTCCAGATGGGGAAGGATTCTCCATATAAAAAATGGTCCAGTTAGTTTACATCCATGATTCCATTTGCAAGGCCATCCATCTTTTACAAAGCCCACTTTCTATAGAGGCAAAAATCTGTGTAGATTCGAATCAAAGGCCCCGATGGGTTTAACCCTCTGGGCTTCGGTTTTCACGGGCTTGCCTTTCCTTCTAATAATAATAATAGTTTTCTTTCAGAATATATAACATCTGCTAGGACTGTGCTAAGCCCTTCACCTGCAGTAGCTCATTTACTCTTTGCAGCAAACTTATGAGGAGGTACCACAATTATCTTCCTTCGAAAAATGAGAAAACATGCTAAGAGATGTTGAGTGCCCACGGCCTTCCAGCTAGTAGGAAGAGGAAGAAGTCACTACGCCAGGTCCCCGTCCTGCTCTGGAGCGTGAACTCTCGACCTTCACTGAGGGGTCAAGGCAGCCTGGCTGATGCGCTGGTACAAACGTGCCTCGTAGTTCCCTCACGTGCATTCGGGGGAGCTCTGCACCAGGTGTCCCTAGGGGGCCCTGCTGTGGCCAGTGGCCAGTGGTCTTGGAGCACTGGAGTGCAGTCTAGCAGACCTTGACGCTGGTTTAATTGCTTATCTTTCTACATATCCTCTTCCCCTTGTGTCTAAGCACCAGCCTCGAGAGCAGAGATTATCTCCGTGGCAGAGACGCAACAACGTGGGTTGGTTGAACGCAGGGAGGGCTGGATGGGTGGGTGGTCGGATGACAGAAAACTCAGGGGAACTTCAACAAGCTGGCTGTGTGTGAGCAGCACGCTAGTGCGATGCCCAGGGTTTGTGGGACTCAATGCGCTTACAATTTGGGGAGGGGGCCCTTTTAAGAAAGTGAATACAAAAACAGGAACGCGGCTTTATAAGGGGTCGGTGCAAGTGAGGGGGCCTCGCAGCTTCATTGGCATCGTGGCAAGTTCACCTCTGCTGTTGGTTTTGCTGGAAAACGCAAAGTTGCCGGCTTAGGTGCAAAGAAGCGTGGCCGGAGGACTGCGCTGCCCGCGGTCACGGGCGCTGAGCAGCTGCCGTCCCCACTTCCTCCCGCGCTGACCGCCGACCGCAGGCGGCACTTTCGCCCGAGATTGCTTCCCCTTGCGATCGCAGGTCTGAGGCGGCCCAGGAGAGCCCTGGTCCCCTGCAGCCCCGGCTTTCTCAGCAACTGGCTGCAGCTGCATCAGCCACCGCCCAGCTTTCCAAACCATCCTCCTGCTTTCCAAACCCCCTCCCCAACCCGGCCCAGCTCCATGTGATTTTCCCAGAGGCAGCCACCCGGAGGGAAGGAAGCTGGAAGTGGAGGCCAGGGGACCTGCGTCCCCTTCACTCATCTGTAGGGTCGTAACCTCCGAGTGGGCCTTGGTGTCTGTGGAGATTCGTTTCCAAAACTGCCGTAACAAATTACCACAAACTGCGTGGCTTAAAACAACGCAAATGTATTCTCCCACAGTTCTGGAGCCCGGAAGTCCCAAATCAAGGCGTGGGCAGCTGCCTCGTGGGGCTAGAGGGGAGGAGCGCTCCCGCCTCTTCCGGCTCCTGGTGGGTCCTGGCGTTCCTTGGCTTGTGGCCGCATCCCTGCAGTCTGCCTCTGTCTTCACACGGCCTTCTTCCCTCTGTGTCTTCCCTCTTCTTATAAGGACACCTATCATGGGATGTAAGTCTCACCCTAAATCCAGGACGAACTCCTCTCAAGATCCTTCACCTACATCTGCAAAGACTTTTTCCAAATAAGGTCACATCACAGGAACTGGGGGTTGGGACTTGAACGCATCTTTTTGGGGGACACAATTCAGCCCACTACACATGGGGACAGCCTCCTGGATGGGGAGCCGGGAGAAGGGAGGCACAGAAGCAGAAGGGCTCACAGCTGCTCAAGGTCCCCCCTCCCCCCAGCAGCAGCCCCCCATCCGCGAGAGAGCTTACCCGGGGGCCCACCAACCACGAGGCTGCCTGTCCTGGACGTCTGTCTGCCTCTCTCTGTCTGCGCAGCAAGACCGAGGGCCTCTGTGGGGCGCGGTGCATCTTCCGCCCAGCTGGGGGCCTCCACCTGCGCTCCTTTCTGCTTCCCGCTCTCTTCTCCCGCCTCCCTCCCCTGAGTGGTCCCCCACCCTTTTTACGTTCCCTTTTTCTCATCTCCAGTTCTCCCCTTTCTTGCCAGCTTCCCCGGGGCTCTCCCTGCTCCTTTTCGTGGCCTCTCCCCCTTTTTCTTGCTCCGGGCGAGGATGACGACCATCCGCTGGGTACCCTCTTGGAGGACCCCGAAATGACAGTGAAAGGTGGCAGTAAGGCACCCGCTCCTGAGCCTCCCCCATGGAGGGACTGTGGCCACGCATGGGGTCACTAGTTCCTGTGACATCCCTGTGTGCGGGTGAGCTCACAGCCTGGCCGCAGCTGCCCTGACCTCACCGAGGCTCCTCCTCCCTCAGCCTGTGCGCGTGTCCATCACGGAGGCTCCTCCTCCCTCTGTGTAGGCGCCTGTCCTTCCATCTTTCTCAAGGCCGGCCCAAGGCTCCGCCCCCTGTCCCACCCCCCCCCACACCCTCGGTTCTACTGTACGGCCCAGTTGTCGGTTCACTTGCCACCTCCTCCTGCCTCAGCCCCACTCCAGATCGCAGCCCGCCTCCCCACCCCCGTTTGGTTCCTTCCTAACACTTGCTACTAGTTGGGGAGCCCTTCCCCCTCCTCAGGGTTCCATGGAGGCAAGCCCCTCCACCCCTGGGAGGTAACCTCGCCCCTCCCTCCACCCCTTCCTCTCGGTGCAGCTGGACCCTGAGTCCACAGCCTGTTGCCTTCAAGCCCAGCCTGGCTATGGCCCTCGGGCGGCTCCCCGGGCAGGCTGCGGCGAGGGGGGGGGCGGGGCGTAGGGTACTGGGTGCTCATCCTTGCCTGCGCCCCTCCTGGCCCCTTCCTGGGGTGGTTGCCTTGAATGCAGGGGGATGGTGCAAGAGCCCATCTGGTTCTGAGTCAGAATGTCTCTAACGGCCTCTCATTGCTACTTTCCAGCAACAGAACTGACGTTTTGGTCCTTATCTGCCTTCTGACTCAATTTCTTAATTGAGTCAGAACACAGAGGGGTGAGGAGTGAGATTAGTCAACACTCTCAACCACCCCCCTGGGGGACTCGCTTATTTGCCTGTCTCTGTTTATTTCTGTCGCTTTTCCCCAGGAGCAATGAGGTCTGTGGGGCAGGCCAGGGTCTGGGTGGGTTGCCATCGTCGGACAGCGCCCAGATGCACGGCGATGCTTGGAGAACGCGTGGTCCCCCGTTACAGACAGGGAAGCCAGGGCACAGCGCCGAGGTCGCACAGTGAGGGGGGAGCCGGGATGCAGGTGCGTGTTTTCCAGACCCTGACGTCATGACTCTGCCTCCAGGCTCAGAGAGTCAGTGCTTGACGGGACAGGCAAGTCCTTAGTGGCCTGGGGGAGGTGGGTGTCCTTCCCAGCCCCTTCTCCGGCTTGCTCCACGGGAAGCCCTCCCTTGGGTATCACTTCCTACAGAGGAAGTCTCCTTTGTCTGTGGAAGTGCAAATCTGGCTGTGAGGGGGACCGCCTCGAGGGAGCTATTGTTCCACGCTTCCTTCTTGGCACTGGGCCTTGGTTCCAGAGCTGCTCCAGGCTCCTGGCCTCCTCTGCTGCCCGGCTGCTCCCATCTGGGCTCTCCCAGGGGCCCCTGGGCTGGGATTGCGCTGCGGAAGCAGCCGGTCAGTTAGTCAGTCAACAAATTCTGGATGGGGGCCCTGAGATAACTATGACTCAGTTCCTGCCCTTAAGGAGAAGAAGATGTGGTGAAAGATCCCGAGCCAGACCACTCAGAACCATCCAGAACTATCCAGCCAGCCCTTCGGAACTTCACACCCACAGAGACTGAGAGATGATAAAATGGTTGCTTTTTTAATTGTGGTGAAATACAAATAGCTCAAAATTTACCATCTTGGCCATTTTTAAGTGTCCAGGTCAGTGGCATTAAGTTCCACATTGTTGTGCAGCCATCACCACTGTCCATCTCCAGAACTTTTTCATTTTCCCAAACTGACACTCTGTCCCCATGAAACACTATCCTCCCCGTTCCCCTCCCCCAGCCCTGGCACCCACCATTCTGCATTCTGTCTCCATGAATTTGGCTGCTCCAGGGACCTCATATGAGCAGAATCCTACAGTATTTGTCCTGTTGTGACTGGCTTATCTCACTCAGCATAATGTCTTCAAGGTTCATCCACGTTGTAGCATCTGTCTGAATTTCCCACTTTTAAGGCTGCATAATATTCCTGTGGATGGATGGCCCACATTTGGTTATCCATTTATCAATCCATGGATGGTTGGGTTGTTTCCACCTTTTGGCTGTTGTGAATATTGCTGCTGTAAACATGGGTGAGCAAAATAACTTTGAGATTCTGCTTTCACTTCCTTTGAGTATATACCCAGATGTAGGATCGCTGGATCAGAGGAGAGACAGAGACAGAGATGGAGAGAGATAGAGACAGACAGACACAAAGACAGAGAGGGGGAGAGAGAGACACACGTGCTCATACACACAAAGAGAGAGACAGAGACACAGAGAGAGACAGGGAAAGAGAGACAGAGAGAGATGGAAAGACAGACTGACACATGATGGTCTACCTACTGATCTAGGAGGTGCTGGCGAGAAAAAAATTTGAATATTAAAAATCAGCCTTGTTTGTACCTTAAGCTGGTAAAGTTGACCAAACCTATTTAAATAAGTAAATACCCCACAGGTTGGCATAGGAATTAAGTCAAAATGTTGAAAGCATCAAATACAGTGCCTGGCTTGAGGAGGGCACCGGATAGATAGTTGCTTCTTTCTGTCCCTTCCCCAGGGCTTCCACCATCCTGGGAGTCTGGTCTGTGCTCCCAGGGCCGAGGCTGGGGCCTGACATACAGTAGGCGCTCAAGTGATGCCTGCCAAGTGACTAGGCAGCTGAGTCCAGACCATGGGGGCTCAGGCCCCTGCTTGCCCACCTCGAGCCGGCCCTGAGCCAGGCCTGGTATTCCAGCTCCTGTCGGGCCCTGGACACTGAGAGAGAGAGAGAAGAGACAGAGACAGCGGGACAAAGAGAGACAGAGACAGGGAGAGACAGAAAAAGAGACAGATTGAGAGGGGAAGAGACAGAGAGAGGGAGATGGAGAGAGAGAGAGAAACAGCGTCAGAGAGATGGAGAGAGAGAGAGAAACAGAGAGAGACAAGACAGTCCGCTGAGAGTCCGAGAGATGGAGAGAGGGTCCCTCTGCTTGCTCCAGGCTGTGGGCAGTGGGCCAGCACATCTTTCTCCAAATCGCTTGTTAGACAGCCTCAGTTGGAAGGTTCTTTGATTTCCAGCTCCCTCACTTGTGAAACTGTATAAAGATCTCCCCTGTGCCCCGGGAGTGGGGAGCAGGGTTCCAAGCGCTAATGTGATGACACCGTGTTTGGCCCAAAGAAAACAGCCTAGAGAGGCGGATTCTCACATCAGCACCGTATCATCGAGCGTGAGCTAGCTTGTGGTTAAGGTTCATCTGGGTGGCTTCCAAGGCGAGTCCAAGTTCCTTTGGTTTATGAGATGCACTCATGCCTCTGTGTGTGCGTGTGAGTGTGTGTGTAGACGTGTGGTGTGTGTGTGTTACCACTTGTGGTTTAGTGTGAACGACAGGGCTCTGACTCCCCAACCCTTACCAGACACTGACGTTGACAATTTCCATTTACGCAGCAGTGTTTTTGTCTCCAAATCTTTTCCATATTGATTACATCATTTTAGCATCACAACCCCCAGGAGATGGATATTATTCTAGCTTTAAAGATGGAGAAACAGCAACCTAAAGAGGTAACACAACGTGACATGCTAGGACACAGTAGCTGGGACTTGAATGCAAGCTCTGGGAGTCTGGGTCCTGTTTTTTTTTCCACATGGTGCAGAAACATCCTACCAGGCCCTCAGCTAAGGAGTAAGGGAGACACCTGCGTGAGCAAGATGGGCCTGCCCCAGGAAGTTTGTATTTTGTTGTGGGTGATGGACAGGTGTACCTGGTTCTCTGGAGAGACAATGGGTGTTAAGTGAGATGAGGAAAGAGCCAAGCTTGTGTGAGAACACAGAGCCCCAGATTGAACCTGCCAGGGAAATCCAGGAAGGCTTGCTGGAGGAGGTGTCCCATGAACTGGTCTTTGTGCCAATTAGGCTTTCCATTGGCTGCACGTACCAGCCACGAACCATAGTGGCTTAACCAGTAGGGGTTTATCTTACTCACAAAACAGGAAGCCTGGAAGGAGGCAGCCCAGGGCTGGAGCAGCCCCTTGAGAAGGGGTCACAGAGGAGGCTCCTTCTAGCTTTCTGCTCTACCATCTCTAGAGCGCGGCATTCGTCCTCACTGTCACAAGCCGGCAGCTCTGTCTCTAGGCTTTGGGTTTGCAGTCCGGGCAGGAAGGAGGGGAAGGGTGAAGGTCAAGAAGCAGAAGGTCGGCGGAGTCAGTGCTTCCCATCAGCAAGAAACGGCGTGCTCAGGAGCCCCACGGAGTCGCCTTCCGAGGGGGCCCTGTGGCCACTCTCACTGCAAAGGGGATTTCAACCTGGCACGTGGTCCCCAGGACAATGTCAGGGCTCTCTCAGTAAAGCAAGGAGAGGGCATTGAGTGGGGTCTGCCGTCTGCTGTCTGCTTCCATCTTGTTGGCTGGGTAGGAACTTGGGGCTGTTAGCAGGTGAGTGACAGGTGGAGCCGAGCCCGGAGGAAGGTGGAGGGTAGGGAGTGCAGGGGCACTCCCTGGAAACCGGAGGTGGTTCACTGCGGTCCGGGGGATGAGCGGTTGTGTGTGTGGTTGCGTGCGTATGCACGCATGCACACAGGTGTATGCACGTGTGTCTGTATATGCACACACACGTATGTGTACACGTGTGTGCATGTTGCTGTGAGCAGGTGGGATGAGGAATGAGCTCCGTTGTGAAGGCCTGGAGAAGTTCAGATTGCTTCCATCCCTGGAGCCACTGACCACTGCAGGGGAGTGACTCGGTGGGGTCACGGTGGCCGTGTGGCTGACACTGGGTGAGAGAGAGGGGAGCCTGGAGGCCAGGAGACCAGGGGTGGGGGGCTGTCAGGATGGAGCAGGGGAGAGCCACAAACTAAACGCCAATCACATTCTCAGAAATGTGACCCCAGGTAGGAGGGCGCAGGAGCCTTTCCTGCAGGTGCACCAGGAGGCCATGCAGCCTGGCAGCCAAACCTGTGAGCTCAGGGTCAGGGCGCCTCGGGCCCGGTCCCAGCTCTATCACTTCAGATGCGGCCGACGACTAAATCCTCTGTGCCTCACTCTCCTCACGGACGAAGCAGAGGGAATCATTTTGCCAACACACGGGAGAGGCAGGTGCGATTACGTGAGCAGAGTGCCTGGTATAGAAACACTGAATAAATGTTAGCTACTGTTATGATAATACACAGGCAAAGGCCCATTTTCATCCGACAGCTTACACATGGTTTCCTTTAAGGGCACTCCCCTGTCCAGCCGGGTGTAGGACCAGGTGCACGCTGTATGCCCAGATGCAAGCTCGCACGTTCCCCCTCCTGCACGCGGGAGGAGTGAGCCCCTCGGGCCTGGGCATCTGTGAGCAGCTGCTCTGAAGCTGGGGGCCAGCTGACCCCAGCCAGAGTGCCCTGAGGAGTCATTTCCAGGGTCATTCATACAAAATCTGAGAGGGTGGCATGATTCTATTACCCAGCGCCGTCTTTGCCCTGATGTTCTGCTTCTGTTCTTTCCCGGAGGCCTGTGCCTTTGATCATGGCCCCTTCTTGCCCTCAAATTGCTCGCAATCCAGTGGGGAGACTGATAATCAGAGCAAAGGCAGTCGCTGAACGAGCACTCGAGGTAGGGTGGCTGGTAGTGGGGCCCAGCCCAGCCTTGAGCTCGGAGGAGACTTCCTGGCGAGGCAGCGTGTACACAGAGGGAAGGGGACTCAGTCCCTGGCCCTGAGGGTCCAATGGTCCCCTTGGGGACACAGGCATTTACAACATTGTGTGGTAACTTCTGCTTCTGGCTGTGATGGAGTCACTTGTATGGAAAAAACCCTCCAGCAGAAAACAATTATGAAGCCTGGAAAAAACACAAAACAAAATCTGAGAGATTTGTAGATGAAATAAGTCCATGTGGAGTCGAGGGGCCACAATCCTAGAAAGGGAGAGACGCTGAGGTCAGTGCGACCTTGTCCACTTTCCCCTTCAGGACATAAGCCAATTCAAAGTGTCAGACACAGGCTGGACATGAAGCACCTCTAGCTTCTGCAGCCTCAGAGGCTTGGGGAGTTCAGGGCTACCAACGCAGCGAGGGGTTGGAGAGCCCTGAGCAAAGCAGACCAGAGAGAAGGGAGGCTGGAATTCTGTGCAGCTATTGCCCTCAAGATGTTTGCTGAATGCTGAGCTGCTCACAGGTGAGAGGCCAAGAAATCAAGAAAAATGTGGCTGCTAAGAGGCTAAGACAATAAGCTGAGCTTTGGGGGGTCTCGAGATGCTGAGGAAAGAGAAGATTGGAGCTCAGAGCCATTCAACGAAGTAAACACCCCCAGTTTTCAGCTGAGACCCTTGTTGGCTATGCTTGAGATTAAGAGAAATCAGAAAGACACCAGTCCTTACAAAGCCTGAATCCCGTCTCAGTTTCTCTCGGTTCCTCATTGTACCAAGTGGCTTTGCCCACTCTCACTGCCAGCCAGAAAAAATCAAACCCTCTCTGAGGGAGGGAAAATTCTCCAGAGCCTCTGATTTTTCAAACAGAAAGTGTGACATTTAACTAAAAATGACTAAGCATCTCATCAAACAGAGCCAACGAAAGAAAACCAAAACAAAACTGAAAAATTCAGACAATAGAAACAAACCCACAAGTGATACAAATATTATATTTGAAAATGTGATTAATATGTTGGATACATAGATATTATGATGGAGAATTTCAGAAAACTGGAATGTACAAAAAAGAACCAAGTAGAAATTATACAACTAAAAAAATATAATAACTAAATTTAACAACTCAACATATGGTTTAACGGCAGGTTAGATACAGCAGGAAAGAGGATTGGTGAAATAGAATTTAGATTTGTAGGAAATGTTCACACTGAAGCACGGAAAGGAAAAATAGGATGGAAAATAAAGAAATGAACAGTACAGAGATATGAGGCATTGTGAAAAAGTTTAATATATGTGAAATTACAGTCCTAGGAGGAAAGGAGAGGATAAGCCAGAAGTGATGCTTGAAGAAATAGTGGCTGGCGTTTCCAAGTTGACAAGACACCAAGCCACAGATTCAAGAAACTGCAAATCCCAATCAAGGAGAATAGAAAGAAGATCATACCTAAGCACATCATTACTAAATTAGTGAAAAATAAAGTCAAAGAGAAAACCTTAGATGTAGCCACTGGAAAAGATGCAATCACTTTAAATAGAGCAAGAATAACTAAGAGGGAACTTCTCAAAAGAAACGATGGAAGCCGGAAGACAATCTTCAAAGTGCTGAAAGAAAACTCTTGACAACCTAGAGGTCTATCCTAGGCTAAAATATGCTTCAAAAATGAACATGACGTAAAGATGTTTTTCAGATTGACAAAAGCTGTCAGGATGTGTCACCAACAGACCCACGTTAAAAGAAACACTAATGGTAATTCGTCAGATGAAGGTAGTGATGCAGGACTGGGAAGTACCAGAAAAAGCAAATAAGCAGATAAAACTAAATAAATATTTACTGTTTAAAATAATATTTTCTTATGGGATTTAAAACATATGTAGAATAAAAACTTTTAACAACAGTACAAAAGTCAGGAAAGAGTTTTATGGAGTTTTATGGAGGTCCTTCCATTGTCTGGGAAGTGACAAATGAAAAAAATTATAGTAAACTAAAAAGTCAAGGATGTATTTTGTAATTTCTAAAGTAACTATTAAAAGATATTGACAAAATGCATAATTAACAATCTAATAAAGAGAGAAATAGAATAAAATATATTTGAGTACTCTGATAAAAAGGCAAGAAAGGAGAAAAAAGGCACAAAGAACAGATAGGGTAAACAGAAAACAATAATATGGTAAATTCAAACTCAAATACATCAGTAATTGCTCTAGATGTAAACAGACAAATATTCCAACAACAGACAAAGATTGCCAGACTGGATTGAAAAAAAACCCCAACTACATACTACTTTCAAGAGACACATCTTAAATATAAAGATATGGTTTCAAGGCAAGGGAAAACAGGATTGAAACAAAAAAACAGCTCACTAATTGGGAAAAAATATTTACAAGCCACTTATCCGACAAAGGGTTAATCTCCATAATATACAAAGAACTCACACTGCTTAACAACAAAAAAACAAACAACCCGATCAAAAAATGGGCAGAGGACATGAACAGACATTTCTCAAAAGAAGATATGAATATGGCCAATAGACACATGAAAAGATGTTCATCATCGCTAATCATCAGGGAAATGCAAATCAAAACTACACTAAGATATCACCTTACCCCCGTTAGATTGGCAAAAACATCCAAAACCAAGAACGACAAATGTTGGAGAGGTTGTGGAGAAAGAGGAACCCTCATACACTGTTGGTGGGAATGCAAACTGGTACAGCCACTATGGAAAACAGTATGGAGATTTCTCAAAAAGTTAAAAATAGAAATACCCTATGACCCAGCCATCCCATTACTGGGTATCTATCCTAAGAACCTGATATCAGATATCTCAAGAGTCCGTTGCACCCCTATGTTCATCGCAGCGTTATTTACAATAGCCAAGACGTGGAACCAGCCTACATGCCCAGAAACTGATGATTGGATAAAGAAGATGTGGTATATATACACAATGGAATACTACTCAGCCATAAAAAAAGACGAAATTGGCCCATTCACAACAACGTGGATGGACCTCGAGGGCATTATGTTAAGCGAAATAAGTCAGTCAGAGAAAGACGAACTCTATATGACTCCACTCATAGGTGGAAATTAGTATATTGAGAAGGAGATCTGATCGGTGGTTACCAGGGAAAAGGGGGGGGTGGGGGGAGGGTACGGAGGGGGAAGTGGTGTACCCACAACATGACTAACAAAAATGTACAACTGAAATCTCACAAGGTTGTAATCTATCATAACATTAATAAAAAAAAAATAAAAAAAATAAAATTCAAAGCTAGAAAGAAAAAAATAAATAAATAAATATAAAGATATGGAAAGTGTGAAAGTAAAAGGATGGAAAAACATCCTTTTCAAACACACACACTTACCAAAAGAAAGAAAAAAGAAAAAAGGAAAGGAGAAAGGTGGTACAGTTCAACTAATAACAGACAAAAGACTGACTGGCCTTGATTACGTTATCAATTGCAATGTTCTTGATCTTTAAATATCTCTAAATATGTATAAATATAAAGCAAAAAAAGTTATCAATGAGAACTTATAAATCTGTAATAGGCAGTTTGAAGTGAAAAGCTTATCCACCTCTCAGAATACTGATATGTCTACTGCCACCTAGTGGCAGCATATAATAATTGCAGGGAAAGTGTATGAGCAAAGAGAGTTTTCCCAAGTGTAGTAGTAACCAAAAACCTAAATAAAATAATAGTAAACGTTGGAACCTGGCACCAAGTTGTTCAATAAATATTTGTTGAAGGAAGAGACCGTTGCTAAGCTATTCTGTAAGATGCTTTTGTTTCACAATCCCCATGATTTTTTTCCTCTTATTTTAAAAATAAAATTGTTTCTCTTTGCTTTTACAAATGAAAAGAAAAAAAAAAAAAGAAATAGCAATCATCCATGGTCTCAGTACTCAGTTTCCACAACTAATTCTGATTAACAATCTTAATACATTTTCTCCCAGTCTTTCATTTTAAGAAAAAAATTAAAAAAATAAAAGCAATACCTGTTCATTATAAAGAATTCAAAACGTGCCAAAACCCCCAAAGATGCAAGTCAAAAAAAACAACCCAAATCCCACCAGCCAGAAATAACCATTAACATTATTAGGTGAACATCATTTTGGACAACTCTATCTGCAAATACATAAACAGAAGGATGGGGAAGGAACAGATGGGTAGAAATACTTTTATAAAACCAGAAGAATCATATTTTGGATATTATTTTTCATTTAATTTTACTTGAATTTAACAGAAGAAAAAGAAAGGGAAGTGAATGGAACTTCTGACTTCGTATAAATATTTCTTCTATACAAGAGATATTTTCCCTAAAAGATCCCCTGAGTTTAAGAAATGAAACTGTGGGAACATTAAAAGGTTGAAGTCATTATGATTCTTTTCAAGGACACATTTTCGTTTTTATCTGTAGGGACTGAGTTCTTGCTTGGAGGATGAGTTAACTGGCTCCGCCACCAGCACAAACACACAGTTCCGAAGCTATTGAAGTCTCTCCATACCAGTTGGTACGTATTGGCTGCTGGACTCTCTTCCCAGTGCTCTGCCTCGGTCCTGGCTGCCCCACCCATTAGGGAGTGTCCACTACCAGAACCAACCCCATCCTCCATTTCCCCAGGGATCCAGAGCCACAGGGCAAATGGACTCTGGACCCTTGTCCCGCTCAGTCTTCAACACTTCTGCTTCAACCAAAAATAGCCCAGTGCTCCGCTGTTTTACATACTGGGCATCCACAGAAGGCGTTGTCTGCAGAAAGTGTTCAGCAACCAAGAGGGTTGAAACTGGTTTGAAAACCCCTGCTCGAGCTTAGCTGGCAGGCCCTTGCGGCTTGCACAGTCCTGGAGTTTCAGAGAACAGAGACCTTTTGCCCAAGCGCATGGAGCTCATTAAGTCAAAGTACACGTCGGTAATCACCGTGTAATTACCTTGCATCCTACCTGGCAGCAGACACAGGCCTGCAGGCATGGAAACTGCGCCATGAGCTGGCTCCAAATAGGCTGAAGCTGGAGCCCAGGTACTCGCGGGGTTGGCTCAGTGGGTGAGCTCTGCCTGGGCTCTCAGGCTCAGGATCTCCCCCGATCCTGGGAGGGGCGTGGTCCCCCCACTTACGGACCAGGAAACGGAGGCCTGGAGAGGCACGTGCTTGGCTGAGACCCTCCCCAAAGGGTCGGGCAGCCCGGATGTGGACCCCGGGTCTGTCTTCTGCCAAAGTCTCTGCTCTTCCCGCCCCAGGCCTCCGAGGGCACCCCACCCTGCATGGAGAGGGGAGGGAAGAGAAGAGATCCGGAGCCGCCGCAGGCAGGGACCGGGAGCCAGGAGCTCAGAGTAACCTCCATGCTCCCTTCCACACCTGGAGACTAACACCTGGGACGTGACTCAGCGCCTCCGTGTCCCGAGTGCAGCGGCTGCGGGCACTGGGAGGTGATGCGGAGGAGCAAGGGGGCTTTGGGGAGAATGACTCCCCTGGCCCGCTTCCAGAGAGGCCGTGGGGCCTGGCCTTGGAATCCAAGTGATGTGGGTCAGTCCTAGCCCTGTTCCTTATCCCTGTGGCCTCAGGCAGGTCACTGTCCTCTCGGAGCCTCGGTTTCCCCCTCCATAATACGGCAGCAGTTCTGGGGTGCATCCAGCACCCCCAGCAGGGACCCAACCAGTGGCAATGGTCATTATTTTTTGAGCCTGGAAACTTGGTAAGTTGGGCTTCTCTTTACCCTCTTGTCCCCAAAGCTAACTATGGGTGCTTGTGTATGTGTTGGGGTGGGGAGGGGCCTCTAACCACCCCCCAGGTCAGTAACCTCGGCTGTGCCTGTGTGTGTGGAAGGGGGAGAAGCTGTGGGTCAGGACTCAAGCAGAGAAGCAGATCCCACTAGGCTGGATGGATATGAACATGTAACAGACACACATACACGCACACGCACATGGGGCGGGTCACAGGGGTGACCTCAGGCAGTAGAGGAGGCAGTGGCGGTCTCTGTGAGCCTGATGGCCTGACGGTGAAGCCCTGAGTCCACAGGTAGGTAGTCGGGGCCGGTGAGGTGATGGAGGAGAAATGGGCAAAACCCATGCCATGAGCAGGAGCCCAAGGCGGGGGCTGAAGCCCAGGGGGCCTTGGACTCGGTGGCGTAGGTGCCCTGCGGATCCTGGGGCCTCTGTCACACAGCTAAACACACATACCCAGCCGGGGAGTGGGACAAGGGAAAGGAGGGCCAGTGGCAGCCCAGCCGTGCTCCCACCCAGGGCGTGGCGGGCAGATCCGCGACCCCTGAGTGAGCCTCGAAACCGCCGCTGTTTCACCTCCCCCCTCTGACTCTCCCCGGAAAGGCCCTGGCGGCCCGGCCTACAGAAACACTTCAGGGACATGGGTTCTGGGAGAGGACGTACGGCCTAGCCCAGCTGACACATTTCAGAGCCACCCAGAGCTGCATGGGCGGGTTTGGGACAGGGGCAGGGAGAGGTCCCGGCAGGAGAAGCACCCCATCCTGCCACACCCAGACGGACGAAGGGGGTTCTGAAGCCACGGCCCCCTGCACTGGCACATGGAGGGGCTGAGGGCTCCGTGCTGGGGACTCGGAGCCGGATGGGTACAGTGATGTATGCTTCAGCCATCTGTCTCTGCCCTGCCCCCAAGCCAGACGCTGGGCTTCCTGCCTTGTTCACCTTCTCCATCTGTCCAGACCCAGCCCCCTCCCACCCCACTGCCCTTGCTCCAGCTGGCCCCTGTCGTGGCTTGCTGGGACTGCAGCCACCTTGTCCTCCTCCTCACTCACTGTCCCCCACCTCCTGCCCTCCTCAGCCCCACACACATATTTCATTTGCCCCACACTCCTATGGGCACCTGGGTCACGTATCCCATTGGTGCTCCTACTTGTCTAGCTGCCTGGAACACCTCCCCACCTGCTTTCCTTCCGACAAGCTCCTACTCATTCTCCAAGGCCGCACTCAAAGCCCACCTCCTCTGTGGAGCCCTCCATGACTGCTTCCACAGCCACACTCCTATACCACATTTTTCCTCAGTACTGACCACTTTGCTTTGTGGTGTGTGGTCCTCATGCCTGTCCTTGGGGGGAGGTGGGGCAGGGGCCTGACTTCAGAGCAGAACCTGACACAGACTAGTGAAAGAATGAATGAGTGAATGAATGCATGGATGATCACCTGTGGGACGTGCTCCCAGGGGTGGGTTGAGGGCAGTAGAAGACAGAGTGGGGCTCTGCCACAACCTTGAGTTGTGGATGGTCCCAGGGAAGGTGGAGACCTCGAGGTCATCAAATGTTCATTTTCTTTTCATTTTAAAAAACATATAATGGGGCCGCCCGGTGGCGCAGCAGTTAAGTGCGCACATTCCACTTTGGCGGCCCCGGGTCCGTAGTTTGGATCCCGGGTGCGGACATGGCACCGCTTGGCATGCCATGCTGTGGTAGGCATCCCACAAATAAAGTAGAGGAAGATGGGCACGGATGTGAGCTCAGGGCCAGTCTTCCTCAGCAAAAAGAGGAGGATTGGCAGCAGATGTTAGCTCAGGGCTAATCGTCCTCAAAAAAAAAAAACATAATGCATGTTCTCGGTAAAAATTCAAATAATCATGGAAATGTGCAAAGCAAGCCCTTTGCACAGCAAGTGTCGTCCCCTCCACCACCCCGCCCCCCCCCCCCCCCCCCCACTCCCTGCCGCAGCCCCCTGTCTGGTTGCAGAGGTGATCCTGCTGGGGTATTTATTTTCAGAGCTGTGGGCTGTTCCCAGACCAGGCACGTTCTTTCCTGCCTCTGTGCCTTTGCACATGCAGTTCCCTCCACCTGGAATGCCCTTCCTCATCCTTCAGGTCCAGCTTTAGTCCACTGGGAAACCTTGCCTGAGTCTCTTCGGCACTGCTCCTGCATTCTGCACCCGCTTCCGTCACAGCCATTTTCTTGCTGTATCAGGGGGTTGTTGGTGGGCTTGGCGCTCTGGCAGGGCTCTGAGGTCTTGGGGACACAACTTCACCTTCTTACCCCTTTGTCCCTATTTATTTTCAGTGGAAAGTCTGGGGAGCCTGAGGGGTCTGACCGGTTTCTCCCTGACTTGAGCTGGAGCCCAGCTTGCGGAAGACCCACAAGGGGAACACTCAGTGGCCCTCCTGCCCCGAGGTCCCTCTCAGCGTTGTCTGTGCCCCAGCCGGCCGGCCTACCATTGAGGGCTTCCGGGCCTAACCTGCTCCTCTATGTCCAGGTGCCTGGTGCCGGTCAGGCTGGCTCCACAGCAGCACAGGGTCTGCCTGTGGCCAGCGACTTTGCTTCCCTGACCCTCAGTCTCTTCATCGGTCTCTTCTGTGACTCTTCGACCCAACTGCCAGGGGGGCGGTGGGAGCTCACTGAGGCACTGAGGATAAACACCCAGCTCGGGACTTCACTCAATATCCATCCTTGGCTCCCTTTTTCCACCTTGAGCCCTCTCTATGATGGCTTAGAAGCAGGCTGCCTGGGCTCCAAGTCCTGGAGAGTGTCCGACGAAGTGATGAACACGTGCCTTTGTTAAGGCCTCCTGAACCCTTCCTTCCTTCCACATTTACTGAGCATCTGCCTGTCCAGGCACTGGGGACAAAGGGGTAAGAAGGTGAAGTTGTGTCCCCAAGACCTCAGAGCCCTGCCAGAGCGCCAAGCCCACCAACAACCCCCTGATACAGCAAGAAAATGGCTGTGACGGAAGCGGGTGCAGAATGCAGGAGCAGTGCCGAAGAGACTCAGGCAAGGTTTCCCAGTGGACTAAAGCTGGACCTGAAGGATGAGGAAGGGCATTCCAGGTGGAGGGAACTGCATGTGCAAAGGCACAGAGGCAGGAAAGAACGTGCCTGGTCTGGGAACAGCCCACAGCTCTACCTCGTGGGAGGGTGATGAGCGACCCACAGGATCTGGAGCCCCTGGTCCAGGAAGTCGCCCCGGGTTGGGCTGGGGTCCCCGGATTCATTTCCTGGACCCTCTGCCTCCTTGACCTCCTTTGCTCCCTGGTGATTCGGAGGAAGTAGCCCCAGCCCCAGCTGCACAAAAGGAGGCTTTGATGCCGGAGAAAGGGGGTGAGGAAGGAGGGGCGTGCTGCTGTGTATTTTTGGATGAGTCCCAGGACCCTGTTCCTCCTCCTCCTTGGACACCATGGCAACCAGGCAGCAGCTGGGGGGAACGACTGGCAAGTGTGGGGAGCCTCTGAGAGCTGCTTGGTTGAGGGGAGCACTGGGGGTGCAAACCTCCTGCTCTCACTCGCGGCTGCCCAGCCCAGAGAGAGGAGAGCAGCTCTGTGGCCCTGCAAGCTGCTCCCTCTCTCGGAGCCTCAGTTTTGGCATCTATAATATGGGGATAACAGTAGAGTGGCAGCGGGACTGACAGCAGCTGCTCTGCTCCCGTCAGCCGGGGTCCTCCGGGAAGCAGGTGCCCAGGCAGGATTAACTGGGGGAAGCCTGTGAGAGGAGGGCAGGAGCTGGGGAGCATTATGGGTTGCCCTGCCGTCGGGGGTTCGGCCAGGCTGTCGGGGAATCCTGAGCCAAGTGGCACATCAGAGGAGACCTGCATCACTGCAAAGGGGCCTGCCCATGTTCCTGCCACGCTCAGTCACTGCCCAGGGGCACCCAGAGGGGCAGGCCGAGGCCTGAGCGCGGGGATGGACTTTAGAGTGGCAGCCGGGTCCCTGGTCAGCCCCCTGTAGTTGGAGGTGTGAGTGGGCATCTCGTGGCTGCCCTGCTGCATGAACCCCTCTCCCCCTGCTAGGCACCGGGGCTAGCTACCCTCCCTGAGCCTCGGTTCCCTCGTCAGTGGAATGGGGTAACGCAAGGCTCTGCACAGGGCTGCTGGGGAGGGGGTGTGACTCCAGCACTGGGCCTGGGGGGCCGTCCCCAGCCTTCAGCCCAGGAGTAGCTAAGGTGGGATGGGCTCCCTGCCCCATGAGGAACGCGTGGCCCGTGGCCATGCCAGAGAAGCGGGAGGGGGGTCGCCGAGCTCCTGGGGCTCAGGAGCAGAGCCTTGGGCGAAGCCTGTCACCCAGGGTCCCAGGGCCCCTTGGGACGGCCTGAGCCTGCCCTGAAGGCCTGCTGGGCCCTGCCAGCTCCACACCACGTTGCACCCCTCAGCCACACACTCACGCACACTTACTCTCACATTCACCCACGCATAAAGATACCCTCTCACACACAAACTCACACTTACTCTTACACACTCACACACTCTCTTACACACTCACACACTCTCTTACACACTCACACGTGCTCATGATCTCAGGCGGCCACACACACTCACACTGACCACTCCTTGGAGCCATTCACGCCAGACCCGCCAGGCAGCAAGTGGAGGAACAACCCCTTCCCGGATGCCTGGCCTCCCCTCCCTGCCCCTCCTCCCCTCCTCTCTGTCCTTCCCTCCCTTGCTATCCCCTCCCCTCCCCTCTCCTGCCCCTCTCCCCGCCCCTCCCCTCTCGCCTGTCTGGGCCTCCCTGCCTCTCCCTCCTCCTGCCCCAGTTTCTGGGTCCTCCCAGTGGAACTCTGAGAACAGGCAGTTCCCGGCCCGCCCCGCTGCTTCCCTCCTCTCCGACCCGCCAGCTCCCTCCTGCCCTTTCCGGGAAGGTTTGGGAACCAGGCGGAGGGAGGCCAGGATGGAAGCCCAATGGGCTGGGAGTGGAGCTGGGCAGAGACACAGGCCCCAGGGGTCCAGGTCTCGGCCGCCTCTCCAGGGCCGAGTCCATCTGGGGAGGCCAGGGGCACCCCAGGTTCTAAGCAGGCATCCCACGCCCTCCCCACACCCAGCTCCTCCTGCCCAGATGCCCCCACCCTGGTCCAGGGCCCTGGTTACCCTTCAGGATAATGCGACAGCAGCCCCTCACCAGTGTCTGCCATCCAGCCCCCAGGCCTGTCACTGTCCTGCGTGCTGGTGGCACACCTTCTGGGTCCTCAAAGGCACTCTCCTTGCTCCTGTGCAGGGAGGGGGTGGCCAGGGTGAGCATGGCCTGTGGAAGCCCAGACCCAGGTCCCACTCCTGCACCCACCTCTAGCCCCACTCTCCCAGCAGATGGGGCTGTGTTGACACCTTAGCCGCTGCCTGGCACAGGGCAGACGCCTTCCCCCCAGCTGTTGTTCCTCCCTGCACTGCTTCATCTGATGCATGGAAACCGGTGCCTAGAGCTGGGCCTGCCTTGCCCCACGTCGCAGGTGAAGAAGGGTCAGCCTCAGGACCCAAACTCAGCCACCTCCCTCCAGGGCAGAACTGAGCCTGCCATCTACACTGCCTGTCTACACTGCCTGCTACACTGTTGTTAATAATAGTGCCAGCCATTGAGCACATAGGGGTGCTGAGTTCTTACAGAGAACGCCTCCAGTCCTGAGAAGCATGTTTACTAACCCCGTTTACACTGGAGGCATTGGGGGCAGAGAGGGGAGGTCAGGGCACAGGTGCCAACCCGGCTGGCCTCTCCCAGGCCCTCCGCTGTGCCAAGGTCCTTCAACCCTCAGGGCCTTTGGACGTGCTGTCCCCTCTACTGGTGTTGTTCCCCTCTCTCTGTGCCTCTCCAGCTCCTAGGTTCCCTTCGCGTCTCAGCCTGAATGTCACCTCACTGGAAAGCCCTCCCCGCCGGCCCCTCTCCCCTGTAGGCCCTCTCACAGAATCCAGTGACCTGCCAGGAGGCACTTATGACAATGTGCCCAATCTATATGGATGTTTACTGGTGTTCTGCACATCCCCTCTGCTGCCCATAACTTCCCCAAGGGCAGGAACAAGGCATCCCTTGTCACAGAGCCCGGCACAGCATCTGGCACGCAGGAGGCACTTGGTGAATAGATAGGACTCGCTGGGGACAGTGCTGGGGGTCCAGGGACTACAGGCCACTGGCCCTGGGGGGCCAAAGGCTATCTTCAGACTCCACCATCTGGGCGGACTGACTGTGGTTCAGGCCAAATGGCTGGAGCTGGGCTGGGGTCTCAGGGAGGAAGGACAAACCAGGTCACAGTGCACGGGGAGGAGCCGAGCTGTGGGTAGGGACACGAGGGCCTTCAGGGGCTTGGCAGCCAGGGCTGGGGCATGGGGCCCTGCAACACACGGGACGTGTGGGGTGGGCCCAGGGTCAACATCGTCTGCAGGGTGTCCCCTCTCCAGGGCGTCTGTGCCCCCCGGAGGGTGTGGGCAAGTCACATGCTGGGGCTGGGGCTGCTCACCCATTACTGACCACGGGCCCGAGTCTGAGCGACCGCGACACAGTGAACCCACACGTCTCTCTAGAACGTGCTTCCTCATCTGCTCACTGTCCGTCAGCCTCACGCCAGGCCACTTAGACATAAGGGCTCCCGCGTCCAACGCTGAATTTTCAAAAATAGAATGAATCACAAGAATTTAATAAATAATGGTATTTGGTGTTAATTAATGAAGCTTCAAAATAGACAAGCGATTTTGAAGGGATTACTAAACATCACGTTTTTATTTTCTTTTGGAGCCAAACCGGAAAGTACTGCCAGGAGAAACGGCCGCCCTGGGTGTGCTTGGATGAGGTCTTTCTCCCACTAATTGTTAGAAAACAGCCGGCAGGTTCCCCAGGGCTGGTGGCCGGGCAGTGCGGCCCTGAGGGCCCCCTCCTTTGCCCGCAGCCCAGGGCCTGGAGGGAGGGGGGCCACCCGCTGATGTTGAAGCTGGAGGACGGGGCCAGGAGCCAACGACTGCAGCTGCAGAAGCCGGAGATGGCCAGGGACGTGATTCCCCGAGTGGCTCCAAGAGAGAGCACAGCCTTGGCCAGCCCTCGATTTGGGTCCGTGAAACCGACGGCTGACGTCTGCCCTCCGGAGTTGGGCGAGAATGACTGTGGGCTGTAATAAGTCACCACGTCTGTGGCCATGGGTCACAGCAACCAAACATACAGCATCCTTGGTTCATCCCACCGGGAGCCATCTTTTTCCTTCTCACCTTCATGTCTCCCTCTCCCCTCAGCAAAGAACCTGCTTGTTTGCTCTCCACATTGATTAAGCACTTCCTGTATGCGGGCACAGCCCCTGCTCCTTCCGAACACGCTGCCGGGCACTTCCATGCACACGGTCACGTGTATTCCTCACAGCCCGTGGGGAGACACCAGGGTGCGATGCCGGGTGGGCACTCGCTCCCCCTGGAAAAGCCTTCGGCGCACCAAGTCTGAGCTGACATTCAGGTCCCTCAGTGCGCACAAGAGCTGCGAATGGCGGTCCCGAAGCAGCCTGTGCATTCTCTAAAGACATTGTATGGCAGGTGGAAAATGCCCGTCAATGGCTGTGACTTCCTATGTGAAGCGGGGTCCGGCTTGGGCGCCTGCTGACCACCCCGGGGCCCTTGGACAGTCGGTCTCTGTTTCTGGGGTGCCGCCTCCCTTGTCGACTCTCTTAACCCCGCTCTCACGCCTGTCAACAGTCCCTTTGCCAAAGTCCTTCCAGAAAATCGTTTGCGCGTGCCATCTGTTTCCTGCTGGGACCATGACAGAAGTGATTTGGAAAGGAGACAAGGAGGGCAGTGGCCCAGTCCAGAGTTCAATGGAGGAGGTGCAGACGGACGCTCTCTGCAGTCCCTGATGGGCTCTGGGAAAGGACAGTGAGGCAGGGGCGGTGGTTAGGGAGTGGAAAGCCCTCAGGGCAGGCGGGACACACACCAAATCACCCCACATTCCTTTCAGGAGCAGCCGCGACCCATTTACAGGTGAGGCCACTGCAGCACAGAGAGGGAGAGTGACTTCCTCAAGGGCACACAGCAGGAAAGGGGCAGAGCTAGAAATGGAACCCTGACCCGCCCATGTCCTATGTCTTCTTTCCCCGTGGCCTCTGGGTAAGTGCCGCCTTGCCTTGCGGCCACTTGTTCTGATAGGCCTCACCCCACTGCCCTGCCTCCAGACCTCCTGCTGTCAGCCTGCCCCACCTGACAGCTCGGTGTGGACCCTGCCTCAGGAAGGAGCCACAGGAAAGAGCACAGTTAGATTAAAATGACGCGTGTGTCCCTGTCCTAACCATCCAAGGCTCAGAAATACTGGGGTCCAGAGCCAGAGCCCCCGGCCCAGCGAGGGTCTGCTCTCTCTGTCCCGTCCAGTCCCTCCCAGCCAGTGCCCTTGGCGGGGTCACGCTGTCCTGGGGCGGGGGCCTTCCCTGGCGTGGGTGGCTTAGATTACAAAGCACCATTATTTATTCTTCATCGAGCTTCCGCCCACCTGCCTGCCTTCCCTGGCAGATTTTTTTTTACCTTGAAAAGAAAATTGATTCAGGGTTCTGCAAACCACCCAAGTGACTTCCTGAATTAGCTCAGGGAGAAATGGAGCTGCGGCCGGTGCTGACTGATCTGGCTGCGGAGGCCACCCCTGCTCTGCGCCACTTCCTCTGTCCCCTGGAGGTCCCCATGCGGTGCGCAGCACCCCAGGCTCCCCCTGCAGCCCAGGGGCCCCTGCTGAGCCCTAACCCCATCCTGTCACCAGGCCTGCAAGTCCTGCCTGTGGCCCCAGGGTCCTCCAACCAGCCTTGGAGGGGTGGTTGGGGAGGCCCCTTAGACATAGGGCTGCACATGCAGGTGGGCACACGGCCCCCCGAAAAGCCTTGAGCATTGAGTCCGAGCTGGCATTCAGCTCCTGGAGTGGCACTGGGAGCCACTGGGGAGAGAGTGGGTGGGGCACAGACCAGGCGGGTCTTGACACTGGGCGGGTGGTGGACCAGGATCCCCAGGGTGAGGATGGGCTCGGGGGGAGGGGAATCGGAAGCGGCAGGGACCCAAAGGAACCCAATCCAGGGAGGGTCATTTCAACTCTCCTGTTCTGTCTGAGCTCTCTGTGCTGGGGACACAGAAGATGATGGGGGTGGGGAGTGGGGGGTGCTGTTCTGCCCCCGGGGAGTTCATGGTCAAGTGCAGCCACAAAGCGCAGAAGTACCTGGAGCTGGGACCAGGTACAGGATGACAGCCGGGGTGAGGCTGGGGGAAGGGCTGATGGGGGATGCCTTACATGGGGAGGAATTTGGCCTGCACCCCGAGAGCAGTGAGAGTCAGGAAAGGGGAAGGAGGGAGAATTCGTCTTCAGAAAGGTACTATAGGCCCTAGCCCCCATGGACGGGAGGGCGACAGGCAGGTTCCTGGGGCAGGATCCAGGGCAGGGACCAGGGGGTCTGGGCTGGGCCTGGCGGTGGTGGAGAAGAGGAGGGTGATGTTTTCCCGTTCCCTTGAGGGCCACACAGCCTGAGTTAAAAGCCGGTCTGAAGCCAGATCACCTGGCTCTACCTCTGGCTTGCTGGTCAAATCGATTCCCCTCTTCCTGCCTCAGTTTCCCCATCAGTACAAAGGGTTTAATAATAGTACCCATGTGACCGGGCTGCAGCGAGGCTCACATAAATGGCTGACTGTGTGCAGATGCCCTACCCTCGTCCTTCTGCTAGGGTGAGCGCTTGTGACTGTCCTAGCCGCTTCCCAGGTCGGGAGGGGCCTGGGCCACACCCACGGCGCCGAGGAGCCTGGGTGCAGACCTGGTGCTGAGGCCGCTCTGCTGCCGAAGGGCAGTGTCAGGCTCCGCAGCCAACGTGAGACCTTCGGGTTAGGACGCCCCAGGCGACCGGATCAGAGCACACGTCAGGAAGACGGTTGGAACCAAAGCTGGCTCTGTAGATCAACACTGTGGAAACCTCTAGGCAGACTGACAAAGAGAAAGAGAGAGGAGACACACTGTGCACTGACATTTCTGGTCCCCCTGAGGCCAGAGCCAGCTGGGTCCATCTCAAGGGTGGAGGGAGGATGCTGGAGGGATGCGGGGAAGGAGAAGCCCCCAGGGAAGCGGCACTCTCCCACCCAAGGAAGACCGGCCTCCTGACAGGCATCTCGGCAGCGCCCCTCAATCCCGCACCTCCTCTGGAGCACACCAGCAGCGGTCACATCTGCTCCTCACTGACCTTCACAGCCACCCTGGCAGGAGGCCACTGGCGTCCCACTTCAGGGACAAGGACACTGAGGCTGTCCCGAGGTCACCGGTAGAGTCCAGTGTGGGGCCTGAGTCCCCGATTCCAAAGCCCCATACCTCCTCCGCAGGCAAGGGAGATGCCCGAAAAGATTCCGAGGTAGGATGGGGAGAGGGTGCTCCCAGGCCAGCAGGCCTCAGGGCTGGGGCCGAGGGTCTCCGTGGAACAGATCTCATCAGTGGCAGCACTGCTTTAGCCATTCTTGGCGAAACGGGGTTTCCTGAAAAGGGAGAAAGAGGCTGCTGCAAAAGGAAGCAAATTCAGCAAGACCAGGAGACGCAGGAGGATGAGAAGAAGGGAGGCCACACTTTGGGAAATGTGCTTTGCAGGGGCAGCGCCACGTCCAGAAATTTCTGAGGCTGCACCATCACCCCAACCTGGGTCTGAATCCTCATTCTGCCTCTCGCTGGTGCGTGACCTTGCCAAGTGTCCTCAGCTCTCTGGGTCTCACTACCTGTGGAAGGGGGATCTCTTACCCAGCACAGTTTCGGGAGCTGGGGGACCACGGTGCAGGGCAGCGGCCGACTCAGGCTCGCGGTCTGGGAGGCGAGGGCAGCTCAGTGTTCTGGATGCCAATTCTTCACTGAAACTGTGTGGGGTACATATTATCTCCACCTCTTGGAGGAGGAAACAGGTTTCAGAGAACTTAAATATTTTGCCCAGGGTCATACAAGTGATAATGATGAAGATCAAGGCTGCCCCAGGGAGAGAAGGCCAAGGCGTCCTGCCCTGCATACCGATCTGTATCATCCTCCGGGAAGCACAGGACGTCCTGACCTGATGCGACCTGATTCCTATCCAAAGTTACAGGACCACTCGATAACCACACCCCACCTGCACTGATATCATTTTAGCGACTTTTGTACTTGATCGTTCCTTTGTCTTGCAAAGAAGTAACTCATAGACCTATGCCTTATAAATTTAGCCCTACCCTCAACCCATTGCAGCTCTTACTGCCCACGGGTCCTGTCCCCATGCCTGCAGCTCTTACTGCCCACGGGTCCTGTCCCCACGCTGCAGCTCTTCCTGCCCACGGGTCCTGTCCCCATGCCTGCAGCTCTTACTGCCCACGGGTCCTGTCCCCACGCTGCAGCTCTTACTGCCCACGGGTCCTGTCCCCACGCTGCAGCTCTTACTGCCCACGGGTCCTGTCCCCATGCTGTTCTCTGTAAAGAAGCACTACTATCAGACCTTGAGAGTCCGAGAAATCTTTCTTTTGACTGCTGGACTCACCGAGCCCCCATCAGTAAGTTATTCTAAGTGATCTGTTGCTGCATGACAAGCCACCCCAAAACTCAGTGGCTTCAAACGTTTCATAAGGCATTTAATTTTGTTTCCAAATCCACAGTTTGGGCAGGACTGAGTGAGGAAGGCTCTGCTCTGCTCTGCTCCGCGGCATCAGCGAGGCTGCTGGACCGGAGCTGGGGCTCTACCTCCAAGATGGCACACTCCTTTGTCACCAAGCTGGCGCTGTCTGGGGGCTGTGGCTCAGTGCTTGGGCTTCCTCACAGGATGGCAGCCTAGTTCCAAGAACAAGTGCTCCAAGAGACCAGGCCCTGCCTGTCTCCGAAAGCCCAGACCCAGAAATAAGCGCACCCTCACTTCCAGCATGTTCCGCTGGTCAAGCCATCGTGGGGCTTGCTTCTCAAAGAAACGATGTCAGAGACTCTGTGGCTGTCTTTCATCCACCACAGCAACTGAGCCAGGATTTGAACCCAGATCTTTCAGAAAGCTTTAAGCGCTCCTGCACCGAGACTTAGAGAGACAAGTGAGCTAACCTGGTAGACGTCTGCCCAGGATTGACCCATCTAGCTGGCTGTGCCATCTCACATTCACTCAGAGTAGGAGGAGTTAGTATTTTAAACCCAGATGTCTTGAAGGCCGGGCCGGGGCAGGGGTGTGCCGGCTCCAGTGGTCAGCTGTGGTCCCCCTCATTCCTTCTGCGAGCTACTAACCCCAGCTCCATCCATATGGTTCCCAGGGACGAGCCATGCTTGTGCACGACCCTGTCTCCAGCCACAGTATGATGGTCTGGGCGGGCATCTGCCCCCAGCTGGGCCAATGGTTTCCGAGCTGGGACTTGACACCAGCACAGGGAGTTGAAGGGGCCACGTTCACTGCCACGCGGAGAACATCTCTGGGGAGACAGAGGGAGGAAACCACGAGGCTGGGAGAAGCAGACAGGACAGACAGACAGGGCCCTGACAGCCTTCCGTGCCCCGATCCCCAGCGGCCAGCTGTATGGCTGCCATGGACGAGGTACCCCTGGAACCTCTCTCTAAATTGCCCTTTGCCGATTTCTGTCACTGGTCGCCAGGAGAGGCCCGACTAAGGAGCCTGGTCACAGCAGCCCAGAGCCCCCTGTGGCTTCCTCCCGGACAGGGTGCTGGCCTCTTCATTGGCCTTCCCGCCTCCCATCCGGCCCCTCCAGTCCCTCTCCACATGAGGCCACAAGAAGGTTCCAGATGCAGACCTGACCTCCTCACCCCCCTGCATTCAGCCCTCCAGCGGTTCCCCTTGATCCGGCCCCTGCTGGCGTCTGCGCCCTCCTTCCTGTACCCCACCCCATGGGGCAGCTCTTCTGAAAAATTTGTCCCTCTGCCCATACCCTCATGCCTCAGGGCTTCTGTTCATGCAGTTCCCTCTGCTGGAACTCCCTTCCTCTCCTTTTCATCTCAATAACTTCTCCTTGTCCGTCAGCCACATCTGGCCAAGAAGCCGGAGTAGCTATAGGGCACCGTGCTAAGAGGGTAGTGTTGCCACATCATCTGTGTTCTCACCCCAGCTCTGTCACTTACTGGCTGTGTGACCTCAGGCAAGCTCCTAAACCTCTCTGTGTCTGGTTTCCTCATGTGTATTATGGGAGGATGATCGTCCTGTCTGTTCCATAGGGCTGCCGGGAGCGTTCGATAAGTTAGATGTGCTCCTGGACGTGGGAAGCTCCGCAAAGCTCTGGATCTTACTACCACCAGAGACGCACGGCCCGGGCCGGCCCTGCCTGTGGCCTGCGAGACACCTCCTGGCGGTCACCCCCGCGCCCCGGGGACGGATGCCGGTCTCACCCAGCGCTGTCCCCGCGGCGGTCCCGCCCAGGGTCCCAGCCCGGCCGGCCACCGGCTCAGGGGCCGCCTCCCTCCCGCTCGCCCCGCCCCGCGCAGGGTCCCCGGGGCAGTTTCGGGCCGCCGGCATCCAGGCTCTCCGGGGGCGGCCGCGCCCGCGCCCCCTGCTGGCCGGCGCCCGTTACTGCGGGGGTCCCGCAAGCGCCCCCCTGGAAGGCGGCCGGGCATTGTCACCCCATCTCACAGGTAAGGACCAGGCCTTAGGGCCTCCAGTCACTCAGCCGGAAAGCAGCAGAGCCGGGATTTGGAATCGGGACTGTCTCCCCAGCCGACCTGCTTCAATACAGCGCGGTCCCCACTGTCACTCACCCGGGAGGCTCTGAGTCCCTCCGTCCTCCCTTCCTCCTGCCAAATGCTCCCGTCCCCCAGGCCCCATCCACCCTGGGAAAATGCCCTTGAGTCACAAACCTTGGCTGGGCGTGAACTCAAGCTGAGCCTGGGCCAGGGCTTCTAGGAGCTCCTGGCAGGTACGGGAGCCCAGCCAGAGATAAATGAGGTGCCGTCCCGCCCCTGGGGGCCACACTCTTGTGAACAAGTCAGTGGAAAAATCGCTCAACAAACGCTTGTCGAATGAACACATGATTAAATAAACATACTTGGTGACTGGCATAAAGCAGTCAAATCCTAGGTTGATTGGCAAACTCTTACTCATCCTTTGAAACCCTGTTCAGGGTCACCTCTTCCAGGAAGGAAGCATCTTCTGAAACCCTTCAAGGAGGTCACCTACTACATTTTACTTTAGGGCGGAATGTGATGCGTGCTATAGTCAGGTACAAAGCGCTATGGGAAGTTGGGGATGGGGCAGACGCTTGCAGAAGCAGCAGTGAGAGGGAGGAGAGGAGAAGATACTCAGGGAAGGCTTCCTGGAGGAAAAGGAGGCTTTGAGACTAACCTGGAGGGAGGGGATGGTATTGGGACAGGGGAAAGATCAAAGGGAAGTGATGCGTGGAGGGAAGAGGGCAAGCGTGTGAGTTTCCTGGGGCTGCCCAACTAAGTCCCACGAGCCAGGGGCTCAGGGCAGCAGAGACTATGGTCTCCCAGTCCTGGAGGCCAGAAGTCCGAGATCAGGGAGTGGGCAGGGCTGTGCTCTCTCGGAAGGCTCCAGGAGAGGGCCCTTCCTTGCCACTTTCTGGCTTCTGGGAGTTGCCAGCTGCACTTGGCATTCCTTGGCTTGTAGACATCACTCTAATCTCTGCCTCCATCTTCACATGTCCTTCTCCTGTGAGTATCTGTGTCCAAATTTTCCTCTTATCAAGACAGCAGTCATCGGACTAGGACCCACCCTACTCCTCACCTTAATTTGATTACATCTGCAAAGACCCTATTTCCAAATAAGTTTACATTCTTGGGTATCAGGGGCTAGGTCTTTTTTTTATATAGAATTTTTTGTGTGTGTGTGTGAGGAAGATTGTCCCTGAGCTAATATTCGTGCCAGTCTTCCTCTATTTTGTATGTGGGATGCCACCACAGCCTAGCTTGACAAGTGGTGTGTAGGTCCACGCCCAGAATCCAAACTCACAAACCCCAGGCCGATGAAGCAGAGTGCAAGAACTTCACCTCTATACCACCAGGCTGGCCTCACGACTTTAACATAAGAAAATTTTTGTATGTTGAGGTGTCTGGGGAAGCCATTCTGTTTAAACTGGATTTGGCCTAAATTTTATCTGAAGCGAGAGGTCTGACTTGTGGCTCGTCAAACACACTTTGTACGTCTGCTTTAACCATCATCCTCAGTGAAGAATCTATTCTTTGAAGACAAGAATCGACACCTCCCTTCCTATGACACCAGCGTTCTTTGAAGACAAATGTCTCTCCTGTGACATCGAGATCTCGTTGGCCTGCTGTGTATGTGCTACTCTATGACAAACCATCTCCTTGAGTCCTTGAAAGAATGTCCCCCTGTCACGCCTGGTGCTTGTCTCTTTGTCGGGAAAGGTACAGAGCTGTGCTGAGGGTCCCTGGTCTCTGGAGCGCTTCCTGCCTCTGTAAAGGCTGCACTCCCGGGCTACAGCCCTCAGTTTGGCTCGAATAAAACTCTCTCTCCCTTTCTTTTTTGATAGAATGGTTATTGATTGTTTGCATTGACAACTTGAACGTATTTTTTTAGGGGGAACACAATTCAACCCACAGCAATAAGTAAAGGTGACTTGTTCACATCTGGGAAGTGGGGAGAGACGGGTTCCATTTGGGAAGAGCCTAAGGGGCGAGAGCAGATGAGTGAAGATGCTGGAGATGTAAGTGGGGGGATCACAGCGATGCCTGAGTGCCCCGGGGCGTGGGCAGAAGGGGGTCAGCCAGGGGGTTGGAGGACTCACAGGGGGTCCTAACAGCCCCAGGGGTTGCGCCCAGACTCGGGGACAGGCTTTGTGCTTCCCAGTCATCTGTATCATCCTGTTTAACCCCCGTGACAGCCTCCTGGGTGGGGGCTGTTATCAGCTCCAGGTTACCGAGGAGGAAACTGGGCCCGTGAAGGCAATGGTGTCAGCTCGAGGGCCCACAGCTGGTAAATGCTGAACTCAGGTTTGCACCCAGGTCCAGCTGTCTTCACTGCCTGCACCCAAAAGCTAAGCCAGTGTGCTTGTGTTGTGCAGTTGCCTGTAGATGTTAACATGTTTAGGTGTGATTTGTGGGGGTATACACTTTCACAACCTTTGTTTCTTTTTGTGTTTGCAGACCTGGAGACAATGGCTGGAAACGGTGGCCTCTTTTAGTTTATCTCATGGCTTTGTTTATACTGCCTTCGAGCTGTCACATGTGGGCAGATTATTTTTAAGCTCTCCACCTTGGGGGCATTGATTTTGTCTCGCTGGCTGAATTTTGAAGGACAATGGCTCTGGCACTTGGCGCGCAGAGAGCTGGACTGGCTGGGCTGTCTACACACACTAGCTCATCGAAACCGCCCAAGGCCGAGCCCACAAGGTTGGAGAAACAGCCCCACAGAGCTCCCATGCCTCGTGGCAGGGCCAGGATTTGCACCAGGGTCTGCTTGACACCCATGTTCACGCTAGTTGGTCCTTATCTCTGCAGGTGGTCTGTGACCAGCCGAGGTCAGCAGGGCAGAACACTGTCCCCCTCCTCTCCTGTGAGTATCCAGAGAGAGCTGCCCCTTCTGTGAAACCCTCAAGATCCTTGGGCTTCACCATGGACAACAACATGGAGCTTCCTCTAAAAATTAACGTAGAATGACCACATGACCCCGCAATGACACTTCTGAGTATACACCCAACGGAATTGAAAGCAGAGACTCAGGTATGTGTATATCTGTATTCATAGCAGCAGCATTCACAACAGCGAAAAGGTGGAAACAACCGGGTGTCCATCGATGGATGGATGGATAGACAAAATGTAGTCCAGCCACACAATGGAATACTATTCAGCCTTAAAAAGTGAGGAAATTCTGACAGATGCTGCAACATGGATGAACGTTGAGGACATTATGGTCAGTGAGATAAGCCAGTCAAAAAGGGCAAATACTGTAGGATTCCACTTACGTGAGGGACGTAAAACAGTTAAATTTGTAGAGACAGAAAGTAGAAGGGTGGGCGCCAGGGGCTGGAGGGATGGGGCAGGGGAGCTGGTGTTTCATGGGGACGGAGTTTTCACTGGAAGATGAAAGAGTTCCGGAGACGGACGGGGGTGACGGTTGCACACCAATGTCAATGTACTTCATGCCATTGAACTGTACACTTAAAAACGGTTAAAATAGCAAATTTCATATTATGTATATTTTACCACAGTAATAAGAAAAAAAAGATCCTTGGGTTTCAAAAACTCATCTTGTGCTGACTTTTCCTGAGGCACACAGCTGTGAAAGCGAGCGCCCCCACCGGCAGCGTGTGAGGGATTCCGTTTCTCCACACTTTCTACAACCCTTGTTCTTATGTGTCTTCTTGAGAAGACCCACCCAGTGGGTGTGAGTGGTGCTGGGGACTGAATTGCGTCCCCCCAAATCCATGTGTTGAAGTTATAACCCTCAATGGGATTGTATTTGTCGACAGGGCCTTGAGGGAGGTGATTAAGGTTAAATGAGGTCGTAAGGGTGGGGCCCTAATCTGATAGGACTCGTGTCATAGAAGAGGGACACGCCAGGTCCCTGTCTCTCTCTCCCTCTCTCCCTGCAAGCACAGAGGAAGGGCCATGTGAGGACACAGCAGGGAGGCGGCTGCTACAAGCTGGGAAGAGAGGGCTCACGGGAAACCAGCGCTGTCTACACCTAGAGCTCAGACCTCCGGCCTCCAGCACGGGGGGAAAACACGTTCCCGTGGTTTAAGCCACCCGGTCTGTGGCATTTCTCATGGCAACCCAGCAGGCTAACACAAGTGGTGTCTCATTTTAGTTTTGATCTGCATTTCCCTGATGGCTAATGATGTCGAGCATCTTTCCAGATGCTGTTTGCCGTTTGTATATCTTCTTGGAAGGAATGTATGTTCAGATCCTTTGCCCCACCCCACCCTTTTTTTTTTTTTTTTGAGTAAAGAAGATTGGCTCTGAGCTAACATCTGTGCCAGTCTTCCTCTATGGAAGCATGGCTCATAGCCTCAGCATGGCTGATAAGCTTTGTGTAGATCCATGCCTGGGATCTGAACCCGCAAACCCCGGGCTGCCATAGAGGAGTGCACAAATTCAACCACTACACCACTGGGCCGACCCCCTTTGCTCATTTTTAGTTTGGCTCATTTGCTTGTTATTTTTGAGTTTAAGGTTCTTTATATGTTCTGGATATAAGTCTTTTATCAGATATATGATTTGCAAATATTCCTTCCCATCCCGTGGATGGTCTTTTCCCTTTCTTGACGGTGTCCTGTGAAGACTAAAAGTTACTTTTAATAAAGTCCAATTTATCTTTTCTTTTCTTTTGTTGTCGATGCTTTTGGTGTCATATCTAGAAACCATTGCCTGATCCCAGATCATAAAGATTTATCCTATGTTTTCTCCTAAGGGTTTTATAGCTTTAGCTATGGTCTCTAGATCTTTGCCCCATTTTGAGCTAGTTTTTGTATGTGGCGTGAGGTAGGGGTCCCACTTCCTTCATTTGCATGTGGAGATCCAGTGGTCCGCGCACCAGCTTGTTGCAAAGACTTTTCTTTCCCCATTGAATCATTTTGGCTCCCCTGTCAGAAGTCAATTGACCAGAAACGTGAGGGCTGATTTCTGGACCCTCAATTCTGTTTTACTGATCTATTCATCTATCCTTATGCCAGTGCCACACCGTCTTGATTATCATAACCTTATAGAAACATTTAAAATGAAGAAATGCGAGTTCTCTAACGTTGTTCTATTCTCATGATTGTTTTCGCTATTCTGGATCCCTTCAATTTCCATGTAAATTTTAGGATCAGCTTGTCAATTTCTGCGAAGAAGGGAGCTGGGATTTTGATAGAAATTGCGTAGATTCTGCAGATCAACTCGCAGAGTGTTGCCATCTTAACAGTGTTAAGTTTTCTCACCCACAAAGGTGGCAAGATTAGTTTTTACAGTAATTTTATTTTTTTGAGTGGGTAAACCTTGTACAGTGGAAAATTTTTTTAAAAGTACAGAAGGATGGTAAGCAAAAGTAAGTCACTTGGCCTGTCCCACCCCCACCCCCGCTTCCTGGGGCCTCCCCAGAGGCAACCGCCAAAGCCAGATTCGCTGTGCGCTCCAGCGACAAGCAAACACTATTGTGTTCTCCAACCTTTATTTGGCCCCGGTTGTACATCTGTGCAGGCCATTCTTCCCTTGCTCTTTTCGCCAATGATTGTATCAGACAGCATTGGTGCTCTGCCCGGGGCCCCTTGGATTTTGTGAGTGTGTGCACGCAACCCTCTCCTGGCTTTGGGTGTTTTCTCTCCAAGGGCCGGCAACGGAAGCTCTTATTTGGAGAACTGACCTTGGGCTACCAGAGTCTGCTTTGTCTACACACACAGAATCAGAAGTGGCTGCGAATTCACATCTCCCGGAGCAGCCCATAGCCTAAGACTGAGACCCAGTGCCCTGCTCCCTTGCCTGGACGGGAACATAGCTCACCTCCCAGGGCCGTGAGGCAGTACCTACCCGTTGCTCACTTCTGAGGACCACCCAGCATGCCGTTCTGCCCTTTCTGTTGATCTGATCTCGTTTATTTGCTCAGTGGATCAGCCTGCATAGACCTCAACTCCGCCATCTCACACACGTGTGTATGGACATGCTTAGAATAAATTCCTGGAAGTAGAATGACAAGGTCAAAGGGTACGCGTGTTTGTGACTGTGAGAGATGTTGCTGCATCGCCCTCCGTGGAGGTGGCAATTGTTACCACCCCAGAGATGTTAAAGGGGAACGAGTGCCAGGCTCCTTTGCCCTGGCTTCCTCTAGGGGGCGCACACACCCTCCTGTTCGGAAGGGCGGGAGGTCTCCACGGTGCCTGGCATGGGAAGGTGAGGGAGGCCTGGGGGCTGGTTTGCAGGGCTGGAGGGGTGCGCTGCGTTTTCACGTGGGGAAACTGAGGCAAAGGAAGGAGAAGGGACTTTCTGTTTGCTCTGTTTACCTTGCACCGGCCGCAATAGTGACGTGAGGCTCTTGCGATGCTGCGCTCAGTCCACGCTGTTGTCTCTCCTGCAGAGCCCTCCCGGCCTTCATCTCCACCTTGCCCTCCTCCGAGTCCTGTCCCAGGGCTGATGGTGGGCAGCACACGCTACTGAGTGAGTGGATGGAGGAACGCGCAAATCGATGCCCGAGCCGCCTGCCCTGGTCTGCGCCAAGGAGATAATGTGATGGCCGAGATGGGCCGCATCCTTCTGCCACAACGCCTGTGCCTGAACGCAGGGTCCGGGGCCCCAGGGCCTCCTCCCATCCCTTTCATTCCTCTCGACTTGTTGTAGTGTTTTTAATTTGCTATTTAATGTCATTCTAAGTAAAGAAAAATTAAAAATTTATATTATTCATATTTTGAATAAACGTTAATAAAACAAAACAAACAAATTTTGAATTTTGATGTTCACGTATATTTTGTGCGATGCCAGTTTTAAATGCAAAGTCCCTAGCCTGCATGCGGACTCACCGAATTACACTATTCGTGCTTCGTCATTTGCACAGTGGTCCCCGCTTAGCCGAGGTTTCCCTCTTCATGGTTTTACTTACCCATAGTCAACTGCGGTCCAGAAGCAGATGATCCTCCTTCAGAAGGCTGATAGTGGCCTAACACTGCTGGCCCACCTGGGGGCTCCTCTGTGTGCGGGCGTGTGCCACTGCACGTGTTGCATGTCAGTAAAACTGGCCCTGCCCCTGAAATGTCTGGAAGGAGAAGGTGAACTTCCCCCGAGAGAGGTGCTGGGGCTCAGGGGAGGCTCAGGATGGGGATATAAGTGTGGGAGTTGCTGACATGTAGATTCAGGGGATGCAGAGATGTTGGGTGTGAGTGAAGGAAGGCACAGACCCCAGGGGAGACATAGGAAGGGTCTGGACTTTAACTCGGACCCTTGCCAGCTCTGCCGTTGACATCCTCTGAGTATGAGACTTAAGCTCACCCATCCACTCATCTACCCCTCCATCCATCAATTCACCCATCCCCATCCATCCATTATACATCTACCCACTCATCCAATCATCCATCTATCCACCATGCATCGTCCTTCCATCCTCCTGTCCTTTCATCCATCCATCCATTCTCTCATCTATCTATCCACCCATTCACCCACTCATTTATCCATCCATCTACCCACCATCCGTCATCCATCCATCCACCCATCCATCCATCCACCCACCCATCCCTCTACCTGCTCATCTCTCCATCACCCATCCATCATCCATCCATCCGCCTTTCTTTCCATCTATCCATCATCCATCTAGCTATCATTCATCCACCCACTCATCCAGCAACCCATACTCCACCTGTTCATCCACCCATCCATCCAATAAATACTTTTTGAAATCTAGTAAGGGCCAGACACTATGGTGACCATGTGGTAAACTTAGTCTCTTCTGTGAGATGAGTGACAATGTTATAACAAGATCGTATTTGTAAGATGTCGGGCACAGAGCAGGCCCAGAGTAGAAGATTAACGTATAGAAGAGTAATTCGCCAAAGTTCTTCCTCGTATTTACGCTTCACTCCCAAATTGCTGAGAAGTAAAACAGGCACTACCATGATTGAAGATTTTTGATTTTGGGCTTTGAGAGAAAAGAGCAGAGGCCCAGCTTCACGCAGGGCTCACTCAGGGCCTGCCAGAAAGGGGATGGGGACGAGAGGGCAGGGCAGCAGAGGCAGAGGCTGGAGGCAGAGCTGTAGGTCCCACACAGGAGGGAGGGGCTGGGCACAGCCACTCATCAGAAGAGCGATCCCTGCCACAAGCCCTGAGAGGTGGCCCTGCTGCGCCCACTCTAAAGAGGGGTGTGGTGCCCACTGCTAAGTGGCAGAGCTGAGACCCGGCCCCGGGCTGAGGGATCAAGCTCTGCTCTTGGCCAAGGACCCTCACCTACCCTGAGACTCCTCTCCTCCTCCTCAGGCCGGCTCCACCGATGCTGGAACTGGCCCTCTGGGTACCAGCTGCCACAGGGTGAACCTACAGACAGTAAACAACCTCAGCGAAGTCTTGCTTAACCCCGAGAGCAGCAGGGCAAGAAAAAAGGGAAGGAAATGAGGCCAGCCAAACACAGTGGGTGCCAAGCCTGGGGATGGCAGCAGTCATTTCTCATGATGGCCAGAGGTCTGTGCCAACACCCCATTTTACAGATGGGAAGACTGAGGCTCCCAGAGGGGAGGCGAGCTGCTCTGGACCCCTGCCCCTGGCACCCCCACAGCTCAACAGCTCCGTGGCCAGCCCCACCCCTGCCCTGTCTTTTTTCCTGAATTTGATTGCCCCAGCAGCATGATAACCAGAGAGGAAATGAGAGAAAGAAGAAAAGCCCCGCCCCCAGCTCCCGACTTCTGGGTTCTTTCCGGGCCCTGTCCACATCTTGGCCACATGTAGATGTCACATTAATCATTGTGACCCTAAGGGAGTCGTGGGGCTGCTTTCAGTCAAAAGCCCCTTCATTTCCTTGTGGTCACAGCAGCTGTGCAGTGACAAGGTTTTGAAATAATTGTGGTTTCTTTCTCATATTAGAAATTCTATATAATTATTGCAAAAAAATTTAAAAATAAGCAAAAAGAAAAAAAATCATCTGTAACCCCACCACCACACGGCAGTAGAGTCCTCCGTCCATTTGTTCATTCACTCAGCACACGTTTGTCGAGCACTGCTGCGTGCCAGGCTTGGCAGGCCCTGGGGAATGAAAATGAACAACGCAAACATTCACAGAGATGCACGACTCAGACCTCAGGCTCTGCCGTCTATGCACCCCACCCAACAATGCGTCCACACTGGGTGTGGCTGTCCACACTGGGCTATCTCAAAATAGCAGGCCTCCAGGACAGGGAGGGTGTCCCACATAGCACATTTCTTTGCCAAGCCCTTTCAGGTATAACCTTGTGTCTGGCCCTGAGCAGAGGCCCAGCTGCCAGGGTGAGTCTGGGGTGTGTAGGTGACGGGGCCAGAGCATGCCTCTCTGGGCCCTGGTTCCCCATCCTGGGGCCTTCTCAACTTTGCCTCTCCCAGGGGCCCCGCTTCTTGTGTCTGTCCTTGCTTCTGCGGCCGCCTGCCTCCTCTTCCCGAGTAGCAGGCGGCCCAGGCTCCCACAGCAGTGCTGCCCCCCGCCAGCCTGCAGGGTCGGGTGGGGAGGGCCGTGGCCCTGTGCACCAAGGCTCTCCTGAAGATATCAGAAGGCAGGAGGGGGTGGTGAACGGCTTTCACCCAGGCTGGAGGGAAAGGCCAGGCCAGGAAGGCAGCATGCGGGTATGCCGTGGAAGCGGTCAGACCCACGCTGTCCCGCTCCCACAGCAGCTTCCCAGGGAGGTGTTTGATCCTTCGCTTCACAGATGCAGAATCGAAGCTGGGATCAGACTGCGCTCCTTCCTCTGGGTTAGCCACTCCTCTGGGCTCAGGGTGCAGCACCTGCCACCTAGTCTAGGGGAATGAATGAACGAATGAACGAATGGGCCATCTCTGGGCCCCTCTGCCCATCCACGTGCCCTTGGGTGAGCCACCTCCAGGCTTGGGAGCCGGTGGATGCTGGAGCAGGCAGCCTGCTCTCTGTGACCCCAGTCACAATACTCTATTTCCACCAGACGTCGGTTCCTCTTCTGTCGTGTGGGCGTGACGAGGTTTCCCAGGCTCCTGGGAGGATTAAGTGAGGCGTCTCTAAGGCCCCAGGCGCAATGCCTGGGGTGCAGCTGGTGCTCCACAGATGCTCACTGTGTTGGTCTCGCCCTCATAGGTTCCTCACTGCCAGGAGCCATCTCCACAGCCCCTTCCAGCTCTAGGCTGACAGAGAGCTGGTGAGGTGACTTACCAGGTATCACGGGTTTGTGTGGGCCAGCCCCGAACCAGGCGCTTGCGGAGCCGAGGGGAGTGAAGACAAAGGAGACGCAGATCCTACCTCAAGAGCCTGGAAGGGACCACAGGCACAAGCAAGGTCAAGTGGGAGCTTCCATTGGAGGGCCAACTCCAGGCCCAAGACTGAAGTTCCTAAAACCAGCAAACAACCTCCCCCACATGCCAAGTACTCATGTTCACACAGACACACATGCACAGGCAGACATATATGCACATGCACACTGATCCATATGCACACACGGGTACACATCACAGATGTGCATAAATGTACACACACATGCACAGGTTGCATACACACAGATACCCATCACAGATGTGCATACATGCACATCCAGACACACATGCACAGGTGTATATGCATGCACACACAGAGACACATACATCCACACAGAGACATACATGCACAGATGTACATACATGCACACAGATATGCTTGCATGCACACAGGCAGACACACATGGAAACACAGAGACACACACAGATACATACGCATGTGTGCACACAGACACACTCTTCTCTCCTTCTCGGCTTTGCTCTTCTCTTCTGCACGCATCACCCGCAGACACACTGTGTATTTTGTGTATTTATCATGGACTCTGGGTGCGTAGCCCTGCGAGGCCACTGTCTCAGTCATCTTAGGCTGCTGTGACAGGACGCCACAGAGGGGGTGGCTGAGACAGCAGAGGCTGGAGGTCCGAGTGGGGGTGCCACCGTGGTGGGGTCCTGAGGACGCCTCTTCCTGTGTCCTCACAGGGTGGACAGACAGAGCGCCAGCTCTTCTTCCCCCTCCCATCATGGAGGCTCCACCCTCATGATCTGATCACCTCCCCATAGCCCCACCTCCTAACACCATCCCCACGGGGGTTAGGGTTCAACATGAATTTTGGGGGGGACAAAAACATGCAGTCCGCAAGAGCTATGTTCTAGCTGTGTGACCCCAGGCAGCTATTACACGTTTTTGTGCCTCAGTCTCCCCATCTGCAAAGTGGGGACACTCCTATATCTACAGTACAAGTGCTGTGACAACTATGTGACATTTAAACAAAGCACCTGTCACCACATCAACGTAGCTGTCCTTGCTAACACCGCATCTCGCCTGTTGTCCATCTCTGCCCAGAATGTCAGCCCCAGGAGGGCAGGGGCCTCCTCGGCTTGCTCTCTGCTGCACCCCCACCCAGAACGGTGCACAGTCAGAAATCACTGGATGGATGAGCGACCCCCCGCAGCCTGCCTGGGCTTCAGTCTAGAGAATGAAGGGCCCTCCTCAGTCCAGTAGGAAGTCCAACCTGGCTCAGGCCAGGAGGGTGGACAGCTGGGGCCCAGAGCCAGGCCAGACCCCGGGGAACCAGTTCGAGAGGTTCTTCCTCTCCCGGATACGTGGGGTGGAGGGGCCGGCTGGGAGGATCTCTCTGGAAAACTCTGGGAAGCTGAGCCACACAGCCCACACCCAGGCCTCAATTCTAGCCCTGGCTCCAGTGAGGGCCCAGCCTCCCCAGACAGGTGCCCTCCCTGGTAGCAGCCAGCACGTTCTCTTGGCCTCAGGGCCCCTGTGGCCTGTCCAGACAGTAGTGCCACATCGGGACCAGCCAGGAGCGGGGGCTGGGGGCACTCAGCAGGAATGTGAGGAGAGTTGGTGGTCTGGGCTCTGGCTCAGAGCAAACCCAGCCACCCCTGCCCTACTCTCGCTGGCGACCCAGGCGGGTTACTCAGCGTCTGGATCTGTCAAATAGGGTAAGCCCATTCTTCTGTTGACATTAGTGGGATTTCCAGTTGTGCAAACATTTATCAGCTCTGCTGTGTGCCAAACGCTGCACATGGCTCCAGGCCCAAGGCCGAGTGGGTCATGCCTGGCTTGTTCCCAATGGTCCGGCTGACTCTCAGTCTCTCCGGGGCTGCCCCTCTGTCCTGCGCTCTGTCCCAGGTCCAGGCTGTAGGGTTGGCATGGAGGTGGGCTCTCTGACCCTTTGAGTTGTCATCTGTCCACAGTGACATCTGCTGAGATGGCCCCATTCCTTTCACCTCTGGGCATCTGTCGGGCCATGCAGGCAACCGCCACGTGCTGCCCACTGCCGCTCTCAGGCTCTGTCACACTGAGATGCAGAGCTGTCCACGAGACTGCCTGAGGCCTGGAGTAAGGGCGCCGTCTCCTCTTCTGCCTTTAGTTTCTCCCGAATTTTCTGGGTTCTATCATTCCCACCCCACCATCACCGGGAACTAGGCTGGGGCTGGGGGCGGGGGCTGGGCTGGTCCTCCCTCTGTGCGAGCCTCTCCCTCCCTCTGTGCGAGCCTCTCTGTGGCGTGGGCTCGGAGGGTGGTGGTCAGGCCTCCCATCTGCGCATCCCTGCCGGAGCCTGGAGGTTGAAGCAGCCTGGATTCAGCTCTTCCGCTTCTGTGAATTTTCCTGTCATCCCTTCCCCAGGCCGGGAACTTCGAACACTCACCCCAGCTGTGGCCAGATCCGGGAAGGGTTGTGGGTGGCAGGAAGTCTGGGGGAAACCCACAGTGGTTCATATCTCAAGAATATCAACCCATTCACAGCACCCACTCTGATGTGGCCAGAGAGACAGACATGAAGCGGGGCAAGAGAGCCCGGAATGCCCCGCCAAGGGGCGGTCCTGTCCCTGTTGGGGGTGGGGAGCCCTGGAGGGCTCTTGCTGCCGTAAGGGTGTTGGATGGGCGTGGGTGAGGGTGGAGACACGGGTGATTCATTCAGTCATCTGGGAGAGGTGGCACATGACCTGGACATGGGCAGCGGCTGGTCAGTGAGGTGTCTGGGAGCAGAATCAGCAGGTGGCAGGGCCGCAGCCTGGGCCGCCCGGAGAATGCAGTGCCTCCCTACCCTGGCCCAGCACGGTGCCCCACACAGAGCAGGTGTTAGCAGTGAGGGAGGCCTTCCCCTCACTGGGTGTCAGGTGGGGTGCCAGGTGCTCTCACGGCCCATGAGGTCATCGCAGGAGACAAAGCCCACCTGGTCACATGCCAGCTGAGGGTCCTGGGGCAAGCTGCTTCACCTCTCTGAACCTGTCACGTGGTATGATGACCTCCGCCTCACAGGGTTACTGGGAGGAGTCAATGGAACAGGCACATAACCACAACGATTTGTAAGGGATCTGGGTGGATGGCAGTTTTGGGGTCACATAGTTTTAAATACCCCCAAATGCCCACATAAAAAAAAAAACACAACTAGATAGCAAAACCAAAGAACAGCATTGATGGCGAGAGTCGGCTAAAGATGTTCCCACGAACCCCAAATTATAAGTAGGTGGGGATAATTCTAGGGTTTCAGGTTTTCCCCAGGAAACGGGGCTCAGGTCCCTCTGACCTCAGTTTACCTTAATCTATCTGGGGTTCTCTCACCCACCCACCCGGTAGGACTCAGCCTGGGGGTGAGCAGGCCAGGCTGGGCCCCCAGGCCTGTCTGTTGGGTATCTACATCCACGTGTGAGGAAAGAAAATGCTGTCACTGAGCAGCTCATGGACCTGAGAACAGAAGGGCCCCAGTGGCCACAGGAAGTTACCAGGGCTGCACGTGCAGCCGTCTGAGGATGGCAGCTGGACTGCAAGGGGTCTCACCCTTCCAAAAGCAGGTGAGTGCCGGGGGCTGCAGGGAGGGGTGAGGGCTGGGCCCCCCGAAACCTCAAGACTGCACCCTCCAGGGTGGGGTACCCACCGCTAAGAAGCTGCTGGAGTAAAGCCAAAATTGAGCAGGATGGAGACAATAGAGACAAGAAAAAGAAGGCCCAGATAAAGTTCAGGGAGGGGAACAGAGCCCAGAAATCTCGGGAGGGAGCCGCATGAAGTGTCTCTGCGGATCCAGCTGAAGAGGGAGCTCTGTGAATTGAAAAGCTGCCTGGCCCACAGCTCCTAAAGGCTCAGAAACCAACTAACTTCACACAAATGTGAGCAACAGAAAAGCACGGAGATAAGTTCCATACAGAGTTATTATTAAATAAGAGGGAGTAAACAGCAGAATAGCATCCCTGGGAGACAATGGAAGCGTTCCAGAAAGACGTATCACATCCGGATCAAAGCTGTGTCCTGCTAGCTTTGCAGACTCTGAAAATGATCTATGTCAAACGAAAAAAGACAAAAGTAACCTACTATTCCAAAATGGGCTAAAAGATGCTAAGGGAATAATAAAAGGCGGGACAGAACAATGCAAACCAGAAACAGAAAAACTGGGAAATGAGGAGACAGGATTCAGGAAAGATTTAAAACAAAGAAAATAACAATTGCAGAAATGAAGACTAAACTTGAAAGAACATAATAGATAAAGCCTTAAGAGGAATAAAAAAAGTGAATGGGAGGGAAAATTTTAAAACAAAGGAGAAACAAAGACGTGGATGAAAAGTGTTCGAGAGAAAGCTAGACCCTTGCCCGCTGTGGGCAGGCAAAGATGAGACGCGTGGATAGCAGTTGTCCCCCAGGTGCGGGGCTGGCAGAGGAGCCGACTAGTGACCGCAAACCCGGAAAGCTGTGCTGTAACGGGGATATTTGGGACTCCACATTTAAAGAGCGCACCACGTATTTGAGAATATTTACCCCGAATAACCAACACCGAGACACGTTTGAGTAAAATTACCAATCTTTAAAGAAAAAGAAAAAAAAATCCTCTGGGAATCTAGGAAAAAGGAGCAGAGAGTTATAAGAAAATGAAAATTCGATTGTCTTCAGACTTTCCAACAGCAACAGTTTCTGCCAGAAGAAAATGGAGAAACGTATTTCAGATGCTCAAGAACGAAAACGTGAGCCAAATACTGTACCTCCAGCAAAAGAGGCGTTCAAGGACAAAAGGCACGTGCTGATGGTCAGCAGCCCCTAAGAAATCAAGGAATATTATTCCCAGGGGCCAAGGGACCCCGGGATTCTGCTAGAAAGTGAGCTTCAGGCAACCAGAGAAGTTGTTAACAACAGCTTTAGATATAGGACTCAGGCTGGGTGAAGCCCCAAAGGATAGACTATAGTATCTGACAACGTAGATATAAGTGAGATATGAAAGACGGAGGGAGGATGGGGAGAGTGCATAAAAATTTAATTGTTTTCAGTAATCGGATTTGTGATGGTGATATTGGTATTCTTCTTCCAAGACTGTCCAGTGTGCGATGTGGAACAGAGTAAACGAATAATTATGAGATATTGTAATCTTATTATCCCATGTGTCCTTAGAGCCAGAGCTGTAAATGTGGAGGAGAAGAGATAACAGGTGTAATAAAGCGGAGTTTAAGTCAAAATGCGGTAGTCCTGAGTTTTTAATTGGAAGTATCAGTTTGAACTCACGAGGCACTTTATATTTAAAAGAAATATTGGTATATTTCCTAGCTTTGTACACTGAAAAAGCCTTAAAAAAAAGACTAACATAGTAGGAATGAGCATCCCTGAAATCCACATTGTGGTCTTGAAATACAATTTCCTACAAAAATAAACCAGAGCTTTTTGGAGAAATGGCTGATTCCAGGTTGGGCAGGAAATATCCAAGATGAGCCTGGAACATCTGGACATTTCAGATAGCAAGAAAGCTCTCGGAGTCTAGGGTCATGTCGACAGGTCTCTGGGTCTAGCTTGCAGAGGTGGCCACTGGCCAAAGACGGGTCAAGCTGAGCTTGAAAAAGGATAGTAGTTGCAATTGATTGAAACTTTCAAATGTGTCCAAATCCACGCGTTCGCAGCAATATTAAAAAACTCTGATCGGTCACCTGTGGAGGATGAGAGGGAGCCCACTTGGTCAACTCATCATCCCCAAACTGGTCAATGAAAGGTTTAAGATTCGAGTATTTCAAACAGGGAAGATTGTCTATTATATTGTCTGGAGGTGGATAACTGGGTGATGAGACCATAAAACCAAACTCCCAGCGAAGCTATGTCTACAACAAGTTGGACCAAAAAAAAAATTACATGAGGGCAGGTAGGGCTGTGAGTGTGACGTGGCCCACGGGGGCTCCAGGGGGGACAAAGGTCTCTTTCTTGGCCTGGAGGGTGATTGAAGGGAGTTCGCCTCATGACAATTCGTTAAGCTGTACGAATGTTTCGCATATTTCTCTGTAGAGGTCTTTATTTTATAATGCAAAGCTGGACCAATAAAAGAATGATTTGTGAGATGGCGATGCTGTTCCCCTTGTGGGAGAGGGCTGTTGCTATAATGACCACCAAGAACACTGGAAAACCCGATTAAGGCCAACAGGAACAATTAATGACAGACAGCAGACCAGGGCTGGCTTCCCGGAGGAGGCGGAATTGAAGCAGGCTTTGGGGAGTGGCTGGGATTTGGCTCAGAGCAGGCCTCTCAACCGTGATCCTCGGGGCTGGACAATTCTTTGTTGTGAGGGGCTGACCTAGACATTGCACGACGTTCAGTGGTATCCTCAGTTTACCCACTGGATGCCAGTGGCACCCTCTCCCCCGGTTGTGACATGAAAAACATTTCCAGATCTTGCCAAACAGTGGGGACACCATTGTCCCAGTCGAGAAGCACAAACAGATTAGAGATAAGTAAAGACCCCACAACTTCTTGGAGGATCTCACCATGTAGGTGCTCCTCGCCTTTGGATTTCGGGCACGTGAGAGACCAGAGCGGCCGCTGGCCCAGGCCCCACAGGCGTCTGCTTCCCGCCCAACCGTGGGCACTCCGCAGGCTGCCCCGAGTCCAGGATGGGTTCCATGCCCTCGAGAGGCCCCATGACCCCAGCTGTGGCCAGAGTCAGGATGCAGGATGGTCACAGACATTCTGGTGTCAGAGCACATGATCCCACCCATGCCGGACTGAGGAGGAACCTGGGGCTGGGGAGGGAAGTGCCTGCCTGCAGTCACACAGACGCTGGCCAGAACCAGCATCCCCTGACCTGGCTGCCACAGGACCAGCAAATCCTGTATCTGACAGGCAGCAAGCTCAGGGCCCTCACTTCTGTGGTGGGGCAAACTGAGTTTGGGGTGGGGGGCAACTGGCTAGTGATGGACAGAGCCAGACCAGAACTCAGATGTCCTGATTCCTGAGGGATGTGGGACTCCTGTGGCGGGAATCGCTATTAAGCACCTACTTTGCCCTGAGAACTTTCTGCTGTTCAATAGTTTGGCACCTCCTGCAGGCTTAGCCCCGGGCTCAGGCCACTCTCTACGTCACTTCACTGAGGTCTATAAAGCCCCATGAGGGGCGTTCCTTGTAGGGGCAGAAGGCCAGCGGGGAGGGTGACATGGGCAGTGTGTGTCCTAGGGCACCCATGACAGATTGCAATCCAGAGGCCAGCGTGAAGTGCGTAGTGAGGTGCCAGACAGCCAAGATGCTGCCACCAATATGATGGCCCTCGTTGCTGTCGTCGACTGTTTCAGGAGAGACGTGAGAGAGACCTCATACCTACAGACCAGGGAGAAGCGTGTTCGCGGGGCCCCTGAGCTCCCTGCTGTCCCAGGGTCTGCCATGGCAGGAAGGGGCACCCCACCCCAGTTCCACTTGGATTTGCCCAAGGTTTCATTTGAAACCAAGAATTCTATTGTTTTAAAAGACAAGTCCTCAAACCACAAATCTAGATTATCTATGATTAAGGACCAAAATGAGTGTTAGAGAAAAGAACACCCATGGGCGTTCTGAGACGTGAGGGCAGCGTGGGCCAAGAGAGCCCAGAGAAAGGGGGTGGGTGTGGTGGATGTAATGATAATAATGGCTGAATGTTCTGATTATCGATGGCTGTGTCACAAATCGCCCCAAACCTGCCACCGTGCTACTGCACTCATGGACCCTGGGCGTCACGAGTTTGGACAGGGCTGGTGGGGGACAGCTTGTCTCAGCTCCGTGATGCCCAGAGCCTCAGCTGGAGCCTCGGCTGCGATGACTCCAATGACTGGGGCTGATTCAGACAGCTGGAGGCTGGGACCACCTGGAGGCTTCTTCACTCACACCCCTGGCGCCAGCGCCAGGATGACTTGAAGATGGGGCTCAGCTGGGACTGTAGATTGGTGGCCTCAAGGTGGAGCCTGGGCTTCCTCACAACATGGTGGCCGCCTCCCAAGGGAAACACCTGGAGAGCAAGCCTGCTAGGAATCCAGACAGAAGCCACATGGGCTTTTGTGACCTGACCTCGGGGGTGGTGCCATGTGACCTCTGCTGCACGGTATTGGTCAGAGTACTCACCACACAGCTAGATTCAAGGGGAGAGGGACACAGACCCTACTCTCAACGGGAGGAGTGCCAAAGATTTTGCAGTCGTTTTTTAAAAAACTGCCACTGGACGTTTATAAAGAGCTCACTCTGTGCTAGGCAGCATGTAAGCGCGTGACCTGCTTAGTCCTAGGTGACACTCGCTAAAACCTTTTGAAGCCCTTACTAGCCTTGGTCCCATCTTACAGAAGAGGAAATAAGGCACAGAGAGGTAAAGGAGAGCCCAACCCACAGCTAGTAAATGGAAGAGGGCGTGTCCAGAGCCACATCACTCCCCCGGTTGAAAACCACCCATTTTAGCCAATTACACTTCAGATAAACTCAGGCTCCCCACTCTGATTGGTAAGACCTCACATCGTATGGCCCCACCCCCTCACCGGCCTCATCTTGTCCCCTATCTCCTGCTCACCTCATTCTCCAGCCACACTGGACGCTCAGCAGTTCCCTCCTCCTATAATTCCCTTCCCAGATCTTCACTTATCTGCCCCCTTCTCATCATTTAGATTTCAGCTCAAGCGTCCCCTCCCTTGGTGGTTCTCCACTGCATCCCAGCCCTTACCGCAGACTGAAATTATCTCATTGATGTGTTTGTTTTACTGTTGGCCTCCCACTGCTGGAATGTCAGATCCGAGGAGGAGAGGGCGTCCTTGCTCACGGCAGCACCTCCAGCACCCGGCCCGGGCTGGCGCGTGGTCCCACTCAGCGCTGTTGAGTGAGTGTGTGAGCGTCTGACTCAGCGCCCGGCCCCCTGATCCTTGTGCAGTTCTGCACTCTTGCCCTGCGTGCCTCCGTTCAGCACGTGCAGGCTATGTGCAGGCAGGAGAGATTTCTTTTCATTCATGGTTGGATTCAGACAGAACGGGTACAGTTTTAGAGCTACAGGGACCTTCAAGTTCATCCTGTCCAGTGTTCACTCTGGTCCAAGCTGCTTCAGCCTGTTCGTTTGACAGACAGAGAAACAGAGGCTGTGACCTGCCTGAGGTTATGTAACTGGTGCGTGGTGGCGCCAAGATCCACCGGGGGCGCGGGGGCCATCTGATCCACACCTTTTCCCACCTTCCTGATGGAAAGAACAGTTCCCGAGCAGCAAGAGACTTGCCCAGGCTCGTAAGTGCAAAGCTGGGGCTGGAACCTGTCCCTTTGGGGGTTCCCCGAGGCCCCTGAGGCCTCCCAGACTCATCTGCAGCTTTGCCTCCTTCCACCGCACTGAGGGCCACCCCGTGGGCACGCTGGTCAATGAGCGCTGACCTCAAGGGTGCCGGATCTGCTTTAAAGAGAAGCCCTCTGAGAGGACCGGGCCCCTCCCAGCGTTTCCTGTTTCTGGGGAGCTGGTCACGGCCGTGTATGTGCCGCTCTGCAGCGGCAGCGGAGCGAGGGGCTCCCGGGGGACGGGCGGGCCGCTGGCCTGCAGGTTCCCCACAAAGCAAGGAAGCGTGATGTCACCAGAAGGAGGTAAACAGGAGGACGCTTCCTCTTTTGCTTCCACGGGGCTCTTGTCAAATCCAGATGGGTCTGAAACTGCAGAACATTTCTCTTCCAGCCTGCCCGCGGGCTCAGGTGGCTTTGCCGGGGTTGCGCCTTTGCAGGGAGGAGCAGGTTAGAACAGACCGGTGACACGCAGACAGTGCTAGATCCCAGAGGGAGAGCCGGGGGTGGGGGGCTCTGTGGCTGACACCGGCCCCACTCCCACCCACCCCCACTTCATGGATGAGGACGCTGCGTCCCAGAGGGTTTAAATGACTCCTGAACAGATGCTTCGTTACCACTGTGAGCACACGAGTCCTCAATACTGTGGCTTGGGGCAGGCGGTGGTCAGAAAACTCCACTTAGCCCTGAATTGTCTTCATGCTGGTCTACTGCAGATCCTACTTTCCCATCACTAAATGTTTACTCCTTGGGTAGCTGGCCTGGAGCAGGAAGGCCACCAATGTCAGGAGAGCTGCCCTTCTGCCTTGGCTCTCTGCTTTGACAAGTCACTTTATCTCTCTGATCCCAGTCTTCTCCTCTATGAAATGGGGTAATGATACCCGCCTCATAGAGCTACTGCGAGAATTACCGAGACAATATCTATAAAGATCCCAGCTTGGAGACTGGACCATGGTACGTGCTTAATACTGTTTTCTATAAAATGGGGAACAAGGTTTATACCTTCTGCAGCCATTAGGATTAGATTAGGCAACATGTGACAAAAAACCTCAAATAACAGTGGCTTAAGCAAAATAAAAGTTTGCTTCTCTCTCCCATTAGAAAAATCCGGAATTACCTGGTCCAGGGTTGGTGCTCCATAGTCATCAGAGGCCCAGGTGCCTTCTATCCTCCTGCTCTGCCATTCTCATCAGCTTGGGGTACAAAATGGCTGCTAGGGACCCAGCCATCACATCCCAGCTCTGGGAGGCAGGAAGGAGGAAGAAGGAAGAGAGTAATGCATAAGAACTTTCCTAGAAACCTTACCCAATGGCTCCTCACTCATTCTTATTTTCAAGGAAAGCTAGGAAATGTCATTTAATTTTAGCTGGGCACATTGCCATCCCCAGTAATATAAAGGTTTTGTTGATAAGGAAGAAGGGGGAAGTAGATATTAGACAGGAGACCAAGTGTCACAGAGCAGTTTTGAAAAACAGATAATATCATGGTTGACAAGGTGCCTGATTAATTAATTAAGTAATTAATCAAGTAGAAGGAACTACTATCTGAATATCGAAAAAAAATAAAATGAAAATAGATTTTTAAAAATCACCTCCTTTTCACAAGGATGGAGCTGGAAGTGAAGAAGGACGCCCCTGCCCTCTCAGAGCCAAAGCGAAGGCTTTGAAGGCAAGACGGCAGCGCTGAAAGGCGTCACAGCAACCAAGGAAAGGGAGGTCCATGTCACCCACCTTCGCAGCCCAGGCATCCTCGGAGGAGAGCCCCAGGAGCAACAGGCCTGAGCTCTGTGTCCTCACCGAGGTCCCCGGCAGCCGCGAAGCCGCGAAGGAGACAGAACAGCACGTGTGTTCATTGTCGATGGTCAACACCAGCGCACACAGCCTGGGAGGCTCTAGGGGACGTCATGTGGCCCAGGCCACCCCCCGACGGGCCTGAAGGGGAGAGAAGGCACGTGCTCCACGGCTCCAGGCTGTGGGGCTTTGGGTGTTGCCCAAACTGGGATCATTTGAACAGGGTCCAGGGGGGCACCCAGCTCTGAGATCACTGGGGGATTTTCAGTGAATCGCCCAATAACAGCCGCCCATTGCCGAGGTCCCCAGGCCGTTCCCTGATGGTCCTGGCTCTGAGCCAGGAAGGGGTCTCCCTACGGGCCTTTTGGACGGAGGGTTACCGGGAAGCAGGACTCTCAGTGCTAGACCCGGGCTAGCCCAGCTTCTGGGTGACCCCGGCTCCTGCTCGCAGGGCCTCGCCCGGAGGAGGACTTCCCTCCAGCTCCGCTCCCCCAGCACGGCCCTCTCTGCCGGCGGTGCTCCCATGTGATCACTTAGCTCATTACTTCAGAATGAACTGTTTCTGTACCTGTTTGCTGGCCCAGCAGTAAAGCCCCTCAGGAGTGGAGACCCTGCCTCGCTCATCCTTGTGCCTCCAGGGTCTAGCCCCACGTCTGAACGCCCACCATCCCTGGACCCCAGACTCAGCATCCTGTTCTCGGAGTCGCTCCTCCTAGTTACAAAGCACTGTGTACAGGGCCCAGGTGAGGGAGCATGTGCCGGGCAAGCCAGGGAAGCTTCACGGAGGAGGGCAGGTGGGGAAGGGGTAATGGCATGGAAGAGCCTAGAAGGGCCTCGAAAGGCCTGGAGAATTAGATGCTGCTGGGGCTATTCTAGTTTAGTGGAGTTGGGGGTGTGCAGACGGGGTGGGCAGGAGTCGAGGAGGGCCTGGAACGCCATGCTAGGGGACCTCGGTTCATCGTGAGGGCACTGGGAGCCAGTGAAGGATCCTTGCGGGGGGGTGTCTGACGGTCCAGGCCACGTGCTGCATGGGGAGAGCGGCCGAGAGGTCTTGCTGGACTCTGCGGAGCCGAGGCAAAGGAGGGCTGGGGTGCTGCCCCTGCCTTCTGCTCCGCTCCGCCCGCACCGAGGGCCACTCCCTGCAGGAGGAGGCAGCAGTGAGGGCCAGGCCCCTCTGCCTGCACGTGGCTGTCCAGAGGGGAAACTGCTATGAGGGTGCCGGGCCTGTGGCTACCGCACAGCTCAGGAGGGCAGCCAAGGTCAGTCTAAGGCCCCAGCGAGGTGCCAAGGGGGCTCCACCAGGCCAGGCTGGGGAGGCGAGTGCCAGGCTGGGCATGGAGGGCAGCCTCGGGGTGGTCACCAGTAGCCATGGACAAGAGGCAGGTGGGGCCTGACAGAAGGCCAGAGTAACAAAGATGCTCTGAGCTAAGGTGGTGGCGGGTGGTGGGGAAGAGGTTTTGGCTGCAGAGGATCAATGCTTCATTCTGCTGCACACCAAGGGCTCCCCGGGTCTCTCGGGATGAGGTGACAGCTGCAGAGCCACCGCAGGACTCCTCCAAGCCTGCGTTTTATGAAGTAGGCTTAATGATCCCTGCCCAGAGCGTGGTAGGGGGTCAACAGGAGATGCCGGCAGGAAGTGGGCACCCAGTAAACCCTCGCGACTGCCCACCAGCTGGAAGGTACTCGCCGGCTCTGGGCCCCAATTTTCTCTCGTGTAAAATAGGATATTCATTCTTATCTCATGAAGTGTAGTGAGGATTAGATGATGAAGTGTGTAGATAATTCTAAAAGGACAAATGGTGCCATTAGCAATCTGCAGATCTCTTTTCAATAACTGGTATTTAACAAAAGAGCTCTGCTCAGTTTTGCAAGTCGTGAAGGAGCCGAGGGCTTCCCAGCCTGTATCATTTCTGTGTTTCTCCAGGTGTTTTTTGTTTTTTTTCCAATTAGAATCATCAATTGAGCATTAGTCAGATATTTCAAGTATGGATGAGCCAGGAAGTTTAAATCAGAACATTGATGCAATGTGAGGGGGCACTTGGCTTTCCTGATAAGGTGGAAAAGTGAGGGTCAGAAGGAAATGTTTTCTGGAAAACTCCACCTGGGGCTCAGTTCCTATCAGCAAACTGCAGGCGAAATGACAAGACAGCCTCGCTGAGCAGTCTGGGGATGAAGAAGCCATGTGGAGAGGTCAGAGCCTGAGCCGCGCTGGGTCTATTCAAGGAAAGCTGATTTTACATAAATGAATTTTCGTCTAAAGAAAGATTTCACATGAAGGCAAAGAGCAGAATTGCAGGTTGACTCGGCACTTTCATTTACATTTCTTTAAAAAGGGTTTAATAAAAATAGGTTCAAAAATGATTGTAAGAAAACCCCCATCGTACACACTGAATTGCAGACGCCCTCTTTATAAATCCTCCTCCAACCTCTATATTTGGTGGCATAGAGTTGGGGGTCATGACCCAAGCAGTGGCTGCGTGCTGGTAACATGTGGGGGCATCGTCTGCCTCAGCTCAGTGTCCCCTCGGCCACCCTGGGGATGACCACCTCCATTGGACTTGGAGAAACGGCGTGGCGTGAGGTGGTCTCGGGCGGGGAGAGGGGCAGTTGGTCCCTCCACCACCAGTGAACTGGTACATCTCCGAGAAGGCACCCACGCTTAGCGAGCTGCCAGCACGCTCGGGGCAAGCACGGGGAGCGGCTCCCCAGACCCAGTCTGAGTCCTGCGTCCCCCACTACCTTCGAGCGTGGCCTGGAGCCGGGTCCTGACCCTCTGGGAGGTCCCGGAGGGTGGGAACCTGGCTGACTTGTCTCTGCATCCCTGACATAGAAGATACTCAATTAATGTCAGCACAGGTGCGTTCGTGAATTTGTCTCCCAGACTTCCTTTCCAAGGACTCATGAAATATGCACTGGCGCTGTGCAAGATGAATAGAAGGCCAGCCACAGACATCATCTTAGCAGTCATGTCAAAGAAAGGGACAAGAAATGGGTGAAATTAATTTTAATAATACGTTGAACTCAGTGTAGCTAAGATGTTATCATTTCAACATATAATCGATGCACAAATCAGTGATGAGACATTTTACATTCTTCTCCTGTAGTCTTTGAAATCTAGAGCACGGCTCCAGTCGGACCGGCCCCACGTCAAGTGCTACCAGCCACGTGTGGCTGGTTTCCTGCGTTGGGCAGTGCAGGACTAGAATGATCCAGAGCCAAGTACCCGGTGAATATTCAGCAAGGGTGGGGCGAGGCGCTGTGCGTGAGGCATGGCCTGGGTGCCTGGGGGCGATGGCAGCAGGATCTGAGAGCAGAAGACAGAGCATCCTCCAGAGTTCGAACAGCGCCTGGCAGAGGAAAGTGGGGACTCCGACCCCCGGGGAGGACAGGAAATCAGAGGCTCTCCCTGCCTGCTCGAAGACAGAGCCAGGCCCGTGTGTGGGCGCAGCATCGGAACGTGGTACCGCCTCGCAGGATAGAGAGGCTGATGAATGAGGGACATGAGACGACAGAGAGGTGCCGGGGCTGTGGGGGCATGTGACAGGCACCTCACACCTGCAGCCACACCCCGCAACAGCTGAGTGGGGCCCCCACCTGGGCCCCCTGAGCCCTTTGGGCCCTGGTTGCCCCTCTGCCACGGGAGCCTTGCTGCTCATCTCTGTGTCCCCAGGCCCAGCACAGGGCCAGGCCTGAGGGGTCCCAGCAGCTGCTGAATGAACCAACTGCTCCATCTGCAATTTATGCAGCAATAACAGGGCTGGTTTGTGCATTCATTCATTCATTCATTCATGAAGCAGTGCTATCAAGCACAGACTGTGCACCAAGCACAGCCCTGGGCACACCAAGGGGGCAAGTCCAAAACCAAGGTGTCGACACACTGCCTGCAAACGCTCCCGGGGAGAATCCTTCCTTGCCTGCCCCAGCTTCCGCAGGCTCCCAGCACTGCTTGGTCTCCTTGGCTTGAGGCCGCATCTCCCCAAGCCCTGCCCCGTCTTCACGTGGCCTTCTCCCTTGAGTCCCTCCTCTTCTTATGGGGAGTCGTGGGATTTAGGGCCCACCCTAATCCAGGATGACCTCGTCCTGACTCAGACATAATTACATCTGCAAAGACATTATTTCCAAATAAGGTCACATCCTGAGGTTCTGGGGGGATGTGAATTTTGCGGGGACCCTCTTCACTCCATCTCAGGGTCTGACAGATCCCTGTATTTTCTCACAGGCGTTCCCCTCATACATCTCTCACCCCATGAATCCCGTCTGACGTTTGCCTCTCGGAGGACCTGGGCTGACAGACAGAGCTGTCAGGCCTGCAAGGGACGACTGGAGGGCTAGCAGCGTCAGCAGTGGCCTGGGCAGGGCAGGGACTAGCTGCTGAGCCGGTGAGCGGGCGGGAGGTGGCAGCTGAGCCCAGGCGTCTGGCTCGGTTAGCCGAGTAGGGGAGGTGTGGTCACTGACGGGGGACTCTGCAGGAGCAAATTTGGAGGACGGGGACCCATCCAGGCTTGGGGTGCTGAGCATGCCTGAGGAGACATCCTGGGCCCAGGGGTCATTGCAGAAGGCAAGCCCGTGCCAGGGTGAGGGACAGCATGAGGCAGAGGGGGCCCTGAAAGGCACAATGCCTGGCCCCAGCTTGCAGGAGCTGCCCGGGAGGGTGGGAGCTGGTTCCATTGTTCACAGAACTCGGGTTGACGGTACTGACCCAGGGCTGGGCGCCGAGGTCCAGGTCAGAACCAGGAACGGCCAGCGCAGCAGGGGGCGTGGGCAGGAGAGGAGAAGAGAAGGGCTGAGGCCTGTGGCACTGGCCAGAGGTGGAGGCTGTGGGCAGGTGTTGGGGGAGAGCTTCAAGGCCACCCGTGGCTTCTCGTGACCCTGATCTAGGGGGAAGTGGGGGCGAGTGAAACCAGGCGTGAGGGGAGCAGACAGAGGCCGCCCTGCCCACAGCACCCCCGCTCGGCCTGGGGCAGGGGCAGGGGAGGAGTGCGGGGTGCAGGGAGCTGTGCCAGCAGCATCTCTCCATTCTCCAGGGTCTGGTTTCCCCCAGGGGAAAGAGCTCCTGAAACAGAAACGGCCTCTCTGAACCCGCTCTCAGCGCACAGTGTGTGTTCAGGTAGCGAGACCTTCTGGACCCGAGGCCTGTGTTGTTATTAAACAGGTCCACCCTTGGCCGGCTCTCCCCACCGGGCCCTTCCAGATCATTGATCAAACTCATCTGAGGCTGATGTCACCATCCCCAGTTCTCCCATGAGAGGCTGGACGACATGTCTTTCCAAGACCCCTGCTCGGGGGCCTGCGGCCTCCACCCTCCCCGGGACAGTTCCTAGAGGCATCGAGGAAGTGGGAGCGGCTTCTTCCTTCCGTGAAGACCTGTGTGTGGTTCTTGGAAGGGCTCCAGAGGCTGGAGAGGACGTCTCAGCAGGCAAGGGGGAATGGGGGACCAGCGGCTGACCCAGGTGCCAGGGACCACCCGCGCCCCAGCCCTCCCTCCACCAATGGCTCTCAATCTGCCTCCCCCCTTCAGACACACACACACACACACACACTCACACGCATACACATACACACGTGTGTGCTCACACACATGCATATGCATGCACACACCTGGAAATGGGTGTCAGTGGCTCTGTTGGTGGCCAGCTGGGAGAGAAACAACGGGCCGGGCAGCAGCTGGACCTCTGGGCCTCTGCCCTCCTTGACCCTGGGGTCAGCCTGGCTTCAGGTGTGGAGGTAAAGAGGGACAGAAACAGGACAGGAGAGCCCAGCTGCCACTCTGACCTGAGCTGGCCCGAGGGACCGAGAGGCGTTGGTGGTTGAGGCCCCAGCTGCCTGGGCCGGCCCCCGGCCCCACTTCCCGGCTGGAGCCTGGGCCAGGCTGGCTCCTCTGTGGGGCTGAGCCCTTCTCTGTGTGAGTGGGCGTCGGAACACCCTCTTAGGCTGGTGGGAAAGGATGCCCCGCTCAGGACTGGCCTCCACGGGGCTCCTTTAAAAGCCCTCGGAGGATTAATCCCCTCTCTCGGGAACTCTTTTATCATGGGAGACCCCCTGAGACCCCTGCTCTGTCCCCTCTGAGCTTCATTCAGGACCAAGCTGGAGCCCCTGCCCCGGGTGGTGGGGAGACAGGGCCACTAGCCCACCCAGCATCTATGCCAACATCTACCAGCTGTGGGAACCAGGCCCCAGCCAGGGTGTTTACAAAGGGCTCAGAGAACAAACCTGAGGCAGCAGCTTTGAACTTTCACTGGCCCCCAGGGAGTTAGAGGTGACTGAGTTTGGCCAAATGGTCTGGAAATCCCTTCTAATAACATTCCAGCGTGGGAGGCATTGTTGACCATGGAGCCAACTTTAGATCCACCTGCAGAGGGGCCAGTGGGGCTCGGCGGGGCGGGGCCCACCTGGGGGCGGGAGCCCGGCCTGGGAAGGCCTGGCCGGGCCGGAGAAGCAGCTCCACCCCGGGCGGGGCCTGGGCTCTGGTGTCAGACCCACTCAGGGGTACCTGTGCGTCCCCACACTGAGCACTGGGTGCTCTGGGGTGGAAGTGGTGTTGGGAGGGTGGATAAGAGAATGCACGCATCTACACAAAGCTCTGAGCACCCAGGAGATGAGCCATCAACACTCGTCACCGTCTCTGTGGCCAGCCCCTCCCCTCTGTCGGCCCCAGCCAGGCTTTGCAGCGTGCAGAGGGTCCCAGGGAGGGGAGAGTCCAGGGCAAGGTAGAGCAAGGGGGTCTGGCATTTAGCGAGGGTCCGCCTTCCACTCACACCAGCCTCTCAGCCTCCGGAGCCAGGAAAAAGCAAGGGGTCAGCCGGCTATTAGGTTGGAGGCCCAAGGGCAGGCACAGAGGACATGGGCCTTGTGGTCAGAGGGACATGATGAGAGCACGAGAGACATGATGGGGTGGGGAGGACCAATCCAACCTGGGTGGGGGGAGCAGGGAGGCAGGTGACGGAGGGCTTCCTGCAGGAGGTGGTATCTGAGCCAATGAAAGGTAAGCCAGTTTTCTGGGCAGGAAAGGGGAAAAGGCATTCCAGCGCAGTGGGAAGAGGGGGTGCAGAGGAAAATAACCTTGAGTAACCTTGGGTTACCTTCTTGGGCCTTGAGGGGAGGTTGGTACCTGACTTCCCCTTTCCTGCCCATTTACTGTTAGGTGTCTATTTTTACGTGCCTCGATTCCCAGTCCGGATGGGTTACGGTTCTTGTATCTGTCCCCTTCCTCCCAGCCCAGCACACAGCAGCAGCCCGACCGCAGCTTCCTGTCTTTCTTCATATGGCGGAGGACGAGGGCAGCCATCCAGCCGTGCAGGCCCTGACCCGGCGCCTCCCCGGCTGCTCTGCACAGCGGCTCTGACTCTGCAGCCCATAGGTGTGTGCAGCTCCTGCCACCGGGGGCCCAAGGTTTCCAAGGGTCTTCCTCGGCGCTCTCCCTTCTACCATCTTCCCCTTCTAGAATTTTCTTTAAGCAAGACCCTTCTTAGGGGCAGTTGAGTTTCAGAGCCAGCATCCACTGAGAGTGGGAGACAGCACTGGGTACAAGGTACCCTCTCAGCCGTCAGCTTGTGGGGGACTCGAGTCAGCCCACAAGGCGGTGGGCTAGTGCCCCTTTTTCCCTCTGAAGTTGTTTGTTTTGTCCTCGTGATCACTCTCTCAGCCTGCGTTCTCCTGCAGCCCGTCACTTTCTCAGGGTTGGGATCTTGGACTCTCGCTTGGTATTTCAAGTTGGGGAAGCATCTTCCCAACGAACGTGTTGTTTTGAACACCAGAGTTCCAGAAATAGATTTTTACTGACAAAGTATTTCACTTTTGCAGAAAACACATCTCACTCTTACCACACGGACGCCCTCCCCCACCTGCTGAAGGAGCAGAGGGCCGCCACTCCGTCCTGCTCTTGGGGTCACCATCCCCTGCTTTTCTCTGTGGTTTCTGACGTATGTGTGTTTTGTCGACACTTGGACTTTGCTAAACGGTGTCGCAGTGTGTGTTTTCCTCTGGCTTCCTTCTTTCACTCAATACTAGATGGGGAGTCGCTGCTGAGTGGCACCCCACTGTGCAGATGGACCTAGTCAATGGTCAGGGAACTTTGTCTTTACTCTTTTATTCACCAAAGAAAATGTGCACCTATTACTCCGTGCCAGACGTGGGGCTGGGGGCCGGGAACCGACATGCATAGGGTGAAAACCCCTGCCTGGGTCACCCTGCCCGTCGGAGTCCAATACACCCACATTCACTCAGCCCCACTGTGCGCCAGAACAGCCAGGCACGAGAGAGAGGCCAGCACCCAGCAGGCACTCAGTGAATGTTTGTTGTGCAGAACTAAATGTTTTTACTTGGGGGAGAGAAGTGATATTGCTTCCGTTTTGCAACTCATAAAATAGAGCATTAGCCCAGTGGTTTTGAAACCTGGTCGCATTGTAGAATTGCGCGGGGTGCCTGTGGCACCAGCTGCCTGGCCCAACCCACGGGCCGCCGCCATTCGGGAGCAGGGGCGGCTGGCGGAGGCTCTGCGGTTTGTACCCTTCAGGATCCCGCGAGAATCTGAGCTCAGAGATGACATGGTCTCCACGTGAACCCGGGTGGTTAGCACTTACCCACTCACGGCTTCCTCATTTACCAATGTTTTACAGAACAAACAACTTTTTTGTGTGTGTGTGAGGAAGATTGGCCCTGAGCTAACATCTCTTTCTGCTGGAGGAAGATTGTTGCTGAGCTAATATCTAGGCCAGTCTTTGTCTATTTTATGTGGGACTCCACGACAGCATGGCTTGATGAGTGGTGCCAGGTCTGCGCCCGGGATCCGAACCTGTGAACCCCGGGCCGCAGAAGCAGAGCGCGGGAACTTTACCACTATGCCACCAGGCTAGCCCCAGAAAACAACTTTTAACAACGGGGTTGTAGCTGGTTAGGGCAGGAGCGGGCTGTCTGGGCAGCCAAGGGCATTTCACGAGGTGGCCCCCTCCCGCGTTGTGGTTACAGTGGCATCCAGTGGCACCATGCCATTTGCTGTGACACCATCACCTCTCTGGATGACGGCTGGGGCTTGTCACCTGATCCCCATTGCCCAGACACACATGCCATCTATTACAACGGCGCTCTGGCTCTCTTACAATTCTCCCATCCTTTCCCACCACAGGAGAGGGAAGAAGAGGCCAGACCTGAACGAGACAGTACACAAGTCGCTAAACACACCGGCACACACCTGCTCGCACACACACACACACACACACAAAGGCTCGCATGTGCACACACACACGCAGCCTGCAGGATGTCCCAGTTGGATGTCCACAGGCTGGTCAAGGTCCTCTGTCCCTCTGAGGCTCCTCTGTTCCCACCTGCCTGGTCCTCAGGGGATCTTCCTGCACCGGGGAGGGCCTGCTGTGTGCTGGGCTGAGTACAGGTTCCGCGGACCAAGCAGAGGGCATCTCAGCCGCAGGCCCTGCCCTGAGGGAGCTGACCGACCAGCGGGAGGTTGGACCACCAGAGTGTGGTGTCGTCCATGCTGAGGAGCTGGTACGGGGGCCCGCTCTCGTTTGTGGGGCCAGGGAGGAGAAACCTGGGGTCACGCTGGCCCCCTCCCCATCCTGGCGATCCTGCCTCCTGAGTGTATCTCACCCTATGCCCTCCCCGCTCTGCACTCACTGCATAGTCCGACCCTCCCTCCCCTGCCTGGTGACTGCAGACTTCACAGTTGCTTTCCCGCCCCTGCCCTGCAGCCTGAGTCAGCTTTCTCGAATACCAAACTGGCCCCATTTCTTTCCTGGTCAAAGTCCTCAGCCACTTGCCATGATCTCCAGGAGAGATGCCAGCCTCCTGAGTGTGGTGCCAGAGCCTCCTCCACCAGTCCCTGTCCCCTCTCCAGCTGTCTTCATCCCTCCCCTAAGCAAACATGGAGCCTCACCATGCTCCATGGCGTGGGCACTGGGCGTTGTTCCAGGGGCCGGGGCAGAGCAGTGGGCACGAGACAGACATCTCTCACCAGCTCCCAGCCTGCAGGACCCAAGTGTTCGCTCGTGGGCCTCTGCACACACGATGCTGTTCCCTCTGCCTGGCCTGCTGTTCCCTCTGGACCTTTTCTCCCAGGAAAATGCCTCTTCATTCTTCGTGGTTGGTTTCAGGGATTCCCTCTCACCTGAGTCTCCTGCTGGGTCAGGGACCCTGCTGGGGTGGGGGGATGAAGAGTTTGGGTCTGTATTTATTTTATTCTTTGTGTTCCCAGCTATTATCACAGGACCAGGCATACAATAGGTGCTCAATAAACAGCCCAACAGGAATGAGGAGCCTGAGGCTCGGGAGGTGAGAGACTTCCTAGGCTAGACAGCTAGGAAGAAGGGCTTGGATTTATGGGGTGTGGTTATGTCTGATTTCTCCTTGGCGAACATTCTTCTCTGGCCGTGCTGGGCCTCTCGTTTCCTGGAGAAAACTGTTTCTTCAGACTCATGTATTTCTCTGCTTCCAGATTTGTGACTATACTTTCCCAAGAAAAGCTGAAGCTCGGCTTATGTTTTCGCACGGAGAACTAGCTAACCCCTACCTCAGACTTTTCATGAGGAATAAGGAATTTCCAAGTTTAAAACCAGCTGTGACGCAGGAAGGGGCATCCGGGTGCTGCGGCCTGCATCCAACAGCTGGCACTGCATGGTGTGGAGGTGCACGCTGTGTTCTCTCGGGTTGTGTGTGTCAGTGTGACCCGGTCCCCACTTACCATCAAGTCGGGGACAGGCCCTGTAGACAATTCCTGGAAACGATGCTGGTGGAAGGGCATGCTGCCTGCACCTGATCATCCGCTGCGGCCTGTGTGACACTGAGCTCTCAGCCACAGAGTCGATGCTCTCATGCCCATTTTACAGATGAGTGCATCCGAGGCCCAGAGAGATGAAGTCACCTGTCCAGGGTCAAACACTTAGCAAATATTGGAATCGAGATTTGCACCAGGCGATTGAAAACGAAGCGGCTGTGATTCAGAGCAGAGGGCTCTGGGGTTCAGAGCGGGCGTCCACTGCCCACGGGGCAGGCGGGGGCACGGTGCAGCTGCAGGTGCAGGCCAGAGCAGCAAAGGCACCTCCGAGGCAGCCTGCAGGGGAGGGTGAGAGCAGCAGTGTCTGGGGACACCGAGCGAGCCTGGGGTGCAGGACAGGCACGGGGAGGGCTGGGGTCGGAGTAATCTGCTGAGGCCAGACTTCAAAGGGCCTCGTCTGCCCCCAAGGTTTGACTTTTAATGCAGGGCTGTCCAAACAGTTATGGTAGACCCCCTGGCATGTCCCTGCTCTCTGCACGTGGCTTTCCTGCAGTCATTGGCGTATTCCATTTTCCAGCAGCTTGTGAGATGGATGTCACCCCTGTTTTGCAGATAAGGAAACTGAGGCTCAGCAAGGCAGATGAGTTCCCCACGACTATGCCCCCAGTGGTGGGTGGCCCCGAGAAAGGGAATTGGGACAGGCTGGTGTGAGCTCTGGGCTTCCGTGTGCCCACATGCTGTAACAGGAACACGACCCCTCCCACTGATCACTAGAACCTTTTCTCCCCTTCTGCAAGGGACAAAGTGACATTGCTCTGGAGCAGAACACTCAACATCCTACACATTCATTCCCTATTTTTGTTGTTGTTGCTGTGAGGTTTTTTTTCTTTCTTTTCTTTTGGTGAGCAAGATTGGCCCTGAGCTAACATCTGTGCCAATCTTCCTCTATTTTGCATGTGGGATGCTGCCATAGTATGGCTCAACGAGCGGTGTATAGGTCTGTGCCCTGAATCCGAACCCACGAACCCTGGGCTGCCAAAGCAGAGCATGCGAACCCAACCAGCATGCCACCGGGCTGGCCCCACTGTGAGGTTCTTCAGTTGGAGAAATAAGATCATTTCACTTTTGCATTGCCCACCAAGTCAGTAAAGTGCTTACACTTGCCTATTTATATCCACATGTAAAGATCATATCATGTATCGCATATGGCTCTGAGGAAGTGTAGGAAAGAGCTGGGACAGCTGTGCCCCCGTGCACTAAACCGGCTGCGGGAGATGTGAAACAGAGAGGCGTCACACTTTTTACTGAAAGTAAAATACCTGTTTGTCCATTCATGCATTGATGACACTTGGGTCCTTTCCACCTTCTGGCTATCGTGAAATAACTCTGCTGTGAACACGGGCGTACAGACACCTCTTCAAGTCCCAGATTTCGATTCTTTTGGGGCTCTACCCAGAAGTGGAATTGCTAGATCATATGGTGATCCTATTTTTAAATTTTTGAGGAACAGCCAAACTGTTTTCCATAGTGGCTCACCATTCTACGTTCCCACCGGCGGGCACAAGGGTTCCAACTTCTCCATTGCCTCGCCAACACTAGTTATCTCTGTTTTTTCATAGTAGCCAACCTCATGGGTGTGAAGTGACACGTCACTGGGGTCTTGATTTGCATTTCCCGAATGATTAGTGATGGTGAGCATCTTTTCATATGCTTGCTGGCCATTTGTCTATCTTTGGAGAAACTCTATTCAATCTTTTGTCCACTTTTTAATGGTTTTTGTTGTTGTTTTGAGCTGTAGGAGTTCTTTATACATTCTGGATATTAATCCCTTATCAGCTATATGATTTGCAAATATTTTCTCCTATTCTGTGTGTTGCCTTTTCACTCTTTTGAGAGTGGCCTTTGATGCACGAAAAGTTTTTAATTTTGATGAATTCATCTATTTTTTCTTTCGTTGCATGTGCTTTTGGTGTCATATGCAAGAAATCATTGCCAAATCCAATGTTATGACACTTTCTCCCTCACATTCTATATTTTTTCAAAAGAATTTAACACATAAACCCGTGCGAAAATGCCCAAGGAGCACTGATATACTGCAGTTTGAGCCTGCACTCCTCACAAACTCCATTAAAAGAATAATTTACTGAGGTGAAATTACACACCACAAAATCAACCATTGCAAAGCGAATGCTTTAATGTCGTTTAATATATTCACGACGTTGTGCTCACCCCGTTTTCGCATCAGTATTTTATGGTTTACGAACTATTTTCATATCTATTTTCTCATTTGACCTTCACAGCAATGCTGAGAGCTAGACAGGGCAGCAAACTCATTCTACAGGAAGCGGGGGTGGGCGGTAACCTACAGAGAAAGTCATCCTGTAGCCCGCGCTGTGCAGGCAAGTTCTGTAGCCACTCTGAGCTGGGCTTTCCCTGACTCCAGTGAGGGGCAGTGCCAGCCCCCTGAGCAGGTGGCCAGGCTCAACGTGCTCCTCCCTTCTTCTGTGGGTCCTCTTATTTGCATCATCTGCCTAAGTGACCTTTCCGTGGCTTGTCCACCATGATTTTGGCTGCTGGTTATCTCCACTTCCATCCCCAATCCCATTAGCCCTTTTCAAGGATGGGGCAAAGCTTCCTGCAGGCACTTTGGAACTCTCCGCAGCATGAGCTCTGGGGACTTATGAAAATGCACAGAGCCAGGAGCTAGCAGCCTCGTGGAGGTCACCTGGTCCCCTCTCTGGTGTTAAAGATTAGGACAGGGAGGCCTAGAGAGTGGAGTCGCACAGCCCCACGCACAGCTGGAGCTCCCTTTCTTTAGCCTTACCACCTCTCCGACGAAAAGGGACACCTGCTCTTGCTTGAGCCTTACCAGGTCCCCAGGCGGCAGCTGCCCAGTGTTTACCTCCCTGAATGACGACCACGCCCAGCAGTGTTTGCACAAACAGGAAGCCGCTTAGGGCTTGGTGGTCACGCAGCCAATGCAGGAGCCAGACTCCAGCCCAGGGCCCTGCCAGCCCAAGGCTTTGCCACCTTCCAGGAGTGGCTCATGCCTCCCACTGGTATCTGCGAGCCTCTCTCTGGGCACTGGGGTGGCCCAGGTGACAGACTCAGCTGTGCCCTCTGCTGAGGCCGCCAATGTCAAGGACAACGTGCAGAGAGCCAGACAAGTGCAAGCAAAATCCACCCTTCTTTTGAAGTCAGTGAGTGTAAAAACCTGTCACGGCTCACTGGTCAGAGCCAATGGATGCCAGGCGCCTCCGGGCCACAGCCAGAACCAGCTGTGACTCACGATCCTTACGTGACTTACTAAGTGATCCTTAGTCCGGGTGCACCAGTGAGGGGCTCACCAGGCCAGAAAGGAGGAAGGAAACTTTCTGCCGCCAGATCCAGGCCAGCCGGCCCCCCCTTTTGATTTTCACATTCCTTTGCAGTTATGGGGCCTTTTCTTCCTAGGCTGATGACATTATTAAGCATTTCAGGTTATTTATTTTTGTTAACAATCATAGATTATTAGAACTAGAAAAGTTCTTTTGGAATCATTCCCCACCGGGTTTTACTGACACATGCCAGGGTCCAGAGAGGGTAAGGGATTTGCTCAAGGTCAACTGGGAGGCAGAGCTAGGACTGGAACTCAGGTCCACTCCAGGTTCTGTGTCCAATGACCAGGCACCAAAGCTAGTCTCCTGGGCCCAGCCCGTGGCTGGGGCAGGCCCGTGGTCCACCGCGATCAGGCCAGGCCTGGAGCTGGCCGTGGGAGGGCCCTGTGCAGCCTCCCACCCTCCTTAGTCCTGTGCGTCCCGGGCTTACCCTGCCCCATTTCCTGCTGAGTTTACTCAACCTCTTATTGCACCTGGCCAGCCTTAGGTTAACTGCGCAGAGTTATTAACCAGGAATGGAGCTTTCCACCCGCTTCCCCGCCAGCCCTTCCAGCTGTCCACGCCTGGCCTACTCCGCGGCCCTGGACCCAGGAGGGCTTCCTGGAGGCGGCGACAGCGGAGGGGGATGCGCCTGGCCTTATTCCCTCCACGCTTTCCATGGTGGGCCCAGGGGCTTGCCGGCGCAGGGGATCCTCACGCCCGGGGCCCCTGGGGCTGGGAGCCCTTGCCGGCCACCTGGGGACCGCACCCATTCCTTCCTCAGCTCCGGGTAAAAGGGGCTGCGGCGGGGCGGGGCCGGCAGAGGGGGGCGGTGCGCGTGCCGCGCACGCGCCAGGACCCGCCGGGCCGGTTCGGAAATGACGACCTTGCGCCGGGCCCAGCTCCGGCCCCCGCCAGGCCCCGCCCCCAAGGAAGACCACGCCCCCACCAAGACCTCGCCCCCGCCGGGTTCAACTCGGACCTTCTAGGCCCCGCCCCCGCTCGGGCCCCGCCCCCACCCCGGGCCGCAGGGAAGGCCCCGCCCCCTCAAGCAGGCCCGGCCCCGCGCAGGCCCCGCCCCGCGGACTGCGCTCCCCTGGACCCCCGGGCTGCAGAGGCTCGGGCGCTGGGCCGGCGTTGGCGCGGCCGGAGCGCGGGGTCGGAACCGGCGGCCGAGCGGCCCCAGCGGGGTGCGCCCAGCAGGCTGCGGCCGCGCAGCAGGCATGGCAGAGGCGGCGCCGCAGCCCCTGGCGCTGCCCTCGGGGCTGCTGGAGCTGTGCGCGCTGCTGGGGGCCCCCCGGGACAGCCTCCGCGGCCCCGAGCAGGTAAGGGCCCCACGGGGAAACTGAGGCGGGGCGCGGGCCGGGCGAAGGTTGGAGGCTGCGGCGGTCGGAGAGCGGGGTCAGGACCTGGCGCACCCCGAGGCGGCGCTCCGTGCCCGGCGGACCCCTCGACCCCCAGCCTGGGCGTCCGGGCCCCGCCACCCCGCCCTGTGCCCACGGAATGCCCTGGGCGGGGACCCCGACCGTCTGCGGGGTGGGGGCAGCGGGCCGAGGTCCGGCCAGGCCCGGCTCCCTCCAGCCTGCGGTGCCCAGAGCAGCCGCCCTCCCAGCAGCGGAGGAGTCGCGGGTGGCCGCCGCCCGGCTCCTTCCCCGGCCCTCCCGGAGCGCCCCTTGGCGGGGACCCGCGGGAGCCCTGCGGCCACTGCGGTGACCGGGGGCGCTCGCGTGCGCCCGCCCCTCGTCTCCAGGACGCCCACCTGGGCGAGGTGCAGGCGGGGTGGGCGAGGCTAATGCGGCCGCTGCGCCTGGACTCTCCCGGCCTCGCCTCGACCCCGATTAAGTGATTTCATTCGTGACGCAAGGGCTCACTGTCCCCTAAGTGGTGGGTTCTGTTCTAGGGACGGTTTACTGAGATTTTAAGTTTTAGATTTAAGGACTGCCTTTACGTGTTCTTCATTTAGCCGATTGCGATGAAACCTAGCTGCTTTTCTCATTCGCGCTAGAACCCTTGCTTCCTCCCCCTCCGTTTCCTCTGTCTCTGCGCCCTAGCAGCCAACGGGACAAACTCTTGTCCCTTTCTCCAGGAAAGCAGCAGCTTTGGAAATTCTCCTTCTCCTTGTTTCTTTCCTGTGCTCTCACTTTTTCTTCCTTCTGGAACCCCGGCTCACTTTGAATCAATCTGTGGCCCTCTTCCTCTCTCGGCCCAGGATGTCGGTGACTGTCTATGTCGTTTTCTTTTGGTTAATTCAGAGATTCCCCGACTTTACCGCCCAGTTACCTGGGCAGGTCCTTTCTTCTAGTTCCAGATGACGGCATTGAAAGGCAGAGAAAGGCATTTGAGAATTGAAGACTGCAGGGTTGAAAGGACCTCACCCAGAGAAGCTGAATGTGGCTGAAATGAACCAGACCAGTGTCTGTTAATGTCTTGGTGGTCTCTACTTCTTGGCTTTAGTACAGAGCCAATTCGATGATTTCTGCATTTTCCTCCCCTTTTCTTACTCCCTGACCCCCCCCATAATGTCAGTGTCCCCTTTTGATCTCCATCTCCTTTGACCCTTGTTGACTGAGTTCACTTGTCTCTCTGCCTTGAAGGTGCCAAATGGCATTTCCTCCTTTTTCTTCTAATAGGAAATGAGCTGGTTGTAGTCTTCTCCACAGTTAGGCATCTTTGCTTCTTGGACGGTTACAACGCATCTGTTTGTTGCCTTGATGTGAGACATGTCTTTTGAGAGCAGGATGAATCAACTGGAATATTTACAGTGGTACTTTCCTGAACTGCACAGGCTGTAACATTTTCCCAGTGGGCGGTTCGCTAATCTACATGGTAACTTTTATCCTCTTTATTCCATACCCTGATTCTGTTAGGGCTTTGGCAGAGGATGGAGAGAAAAATAGTTGAAGGAGCAGGAATAAAGGGAGGTTAAGAGATGGATTAAACTTCCTGGAGCAACCTTACTTCAAGGCCTACGTTAATGTTACGATTAACCAACCATATCTTCGTACTTAGTTTTATTTTTGTAGCAGTTCTATTTTAAATGCCGAAGGCCTTTTTGTAACTTTTAATTTTGCTTTTTAAAATAGCTATTTCTCTGTGGTTCAGGCATTTATATTTGGTGACACATGAAAAAAGGCCCAGAGGTATGAGAAACATCCAACTTAATCTTAGGACTGTATAGTGTCCTGACTTTTTGTTTTACTTCTTAGCTGGAGTGTGTTTGTTTTATGAGATAGTGACAAAGAATTCGAGAATACAGTTGGATCCCATGTGGGCTGCTGGGTTCCCACAGAGATGGAAGCGTGCTCTGCACACCTTTCATAGTCTAGGTCTCTAGCTAATTCTGTGTGTGAAGGCACATTTTTATGGTTTTTAGTGGAGAGCAAGCATCCTGGCTTTCAATTTCCAGAGCAGCAGTGTCCAGCAGAAGTTTCTGGATGGTGACAGCCAGTGCTCTTTATCTGTGCTGTCCTATACAGTAGCCACCGGCCACATATGGCTACTGGATGCTAGTGCCCCTGAGGAGCTGGATTCTTAATTTCATTTCATTTTAATTAATTTAAATTTGAATCGCCTCAGTGGCTACTGGCAACTGTGTTGGACAGCGCAGTTCTAGAGCAATAAAAACATCCATTAATTTCTGTTTTGTTTCACAAATGATGGCCAATCCTATAGTGAAGATCAATGCCACTGTATCATCTAAGGGAAATAAGTCTGTGACAGATGAATTAGGGTGTTGTGGTTTTTACTTTTTAATTAGCTCTTTTTTTGGAGGGGCTAAAATGGTTATTGGGTGGGGCTTTGGTAAGTCAGTGTCTGGGGGAGAAGAGCAGGAAATAACTGTCGCAAGAGTCGGTGGAAATGGGCCTCGTCTTAGCCTGTGGGGGAGGGGCAGTTGCCCCATATGTCAGAAAGGGACGTAGGACACGCTGGGCTCCAGGAGTGCTTGGAGGCTTTCTTCTAATTAAGGAGTTGGACGTGTGCGAATGGTACCGGTGAGACTGTTCATTGCTCCCGTGCTCAGGTTGTCCAGCGTGAGGAAGACTGGAGGAGGACCCAGCTGACCCTCAGGAGGGGATCAGGCAGGTACACTGCTGAATTGTCACAGGGTGACACTGTGTAGCTGGGAACGGGGAAGTCAGCCACGCTTATGGTCAAGTGGAAAAAAAAGCTAATGGAATCATTTAAATAGGATGACTGTGTTTACGAAGGAATTATATTTATATATACATAAAACGTGGGAAGAATGTATCCCACTGTGCAAAGTCTGTTACCTTTGAGTCATGGAATTAAAGGAGGCCTTCCCTTCCTATTGTTATTTCTTTTATTGTTTTTATATTGTTGTTATTTTCTTTTTAATGAGACTGTGTTGCTTATCCAGTCAGAAAAGGGAGCGGGGATGTGCGTTTTGAGAAAAAAACAGATGGGTGAGGAACTGCGGGACGCCGAGCTGGCTGACTTCGGCCGCATCACTTCCACGACTCAAGATGAATCGAGGGAATGGGAATTTTATTGCCTTCAGTGTGATGACCAACATTCAGCCCAGAGCATGCCTCTCAGGGGTCACCGAGTGCCGGAGCCCGGACGGGTGAACCGCATCCACTAAGAGCCGTCTTCTGTGCTAAGTGTGGGGATGCAGAGGGGACAGGAAGGCAGTCCCTGCCTCACCCACCACACGACCCTGAAGGTGATGGAGTACCACTGTGCAGGGCAGCTGTGCTCTAGGAAGCGATTGGAAAGGGAAGGTGGGAGCCTGGAAGGAGATGCTCTAGGAGGTGATGAGGGAGGGGAGTGGGGCCTGGAAGGAGATGCTCTAGGACGTGATGAGGGAGGGGAGTGGGGCCTGGAAGGAGGTGTTCTAGGAGGTGATGAGGGAGGGGAGTGGGGCCTGGAAGGAGGTGCTCTAGGAGGTGATGAGGGAGGGGAGTGGGGCCTGGAAGGAGGTGCTCCAGGAGGTGATGAGGGAGGGGAGTGGGGCCTGGAAGGAGGTGCTCTAGGAGGTGATGAGGGAGGGGAGTGGGGTCCGGAAGGAGATGCTCCAGGAGGTGATGAGGGAGGGGAGTGGGGCCTGGAAGGAGGTGTTCTAGGAGGTGATGAGGGAGGGGAGTGGGGCCTGGAAGGAGATGCTCCAGGAGGTGATGAGGGAGGGGAGTGGGGCCTGGAAGGAGGTGCTCCAGGAGGTGATGAGGGAGGGGAGTGGGGTCCGGAAGGAGATGCTCCAGGAGGTGATGAGGGAGGGGAGTGGGGCCTGGAAGGAGGTGTTCTAGGAGGTGATGAGGGAGGGGAGTGGAGCCTGGAAGGAGATGCTCCAGGAGGTGATGAGGGAGGGGAGTGGGGCCTGGAAGGAGGTGTTCTAGGAGGTGATGAGGGAGGGGAGTGGGGTCCGGAAGGAGATGCTCCAGGAGGTGATGAGGGAGGGGAGTGGGGCCTGGAAGGAGGTGTTCTAGGAGGTGATGAGGGAGGGGAGTGGGGCCTGGAAGGAGGTGCTCCAGGAGGTGATGAGGGAGGGGAGTGGGGCCTGGAAGGAGGTGCTCTAGGAGGTGATGAGGGAGGGGAGTGGGGCCTGGAAGGAGGTGTTCTAGGAGGTGATGAGGGAAGGGAGTGGGGCCTGGAAGGAGGTGCTCTAGGAGGTGATGAGGGAGGGGAGTGGGGCCTGGAAGGAGGTGTTCTAGGAGGTGATGAGGGAGGGGAGTGGGGCCTGGAAGGAGGTGTTCTAGGAGGTGATGAACCAGGGGCATGACTGCAGGGAGAGGAAAGTTCCCCTCCAGTGAGGGTGAAGATGAGATGGTCCCTGGGGAGGTGATGGACTGGGGAGCGGCTGGGCACCTGTCAGGCAGAGTGAGGAGCAGGGAGAGCACAGCATCGTAACAAAGTCATGTGCGTCTGGAGAATGACTGAGGGTTCAGTCGTGTGTGGCTTTGGGGGTACCCTGCTTCAGAAGCAGGCTGGCCTGCTGCTCAGGTGCATAGCCAGCCAGGTTGTCAGTCTGTCCTGTGACGCGTGGACACGTGTGATACATGCACGGGAGTGTATAGTAATAACGGCAATGTAGAGAAACAGACTCTTTTTTGGGTCTGGTGGAGGGATAGAGGTGGGTCTCTGGGGCTGGTTGGGCCCGTGGAAGGGCCTGGTCTCTCCTGGGGCAAGAGGCCAATGCCAAGCATCAGGAGCCACTGCCCGTTGGAGCAGGTGAGTGATGAGCCGTGTGTGCCGTTTAGACAGGGCCACCCCTTTGGAAAGTGGACCTGGATGCAGGTAGGGGGTCTGGGCCGAGAGAGCAGGTGGTGTCATTCTCCCGGGAGAGACCTTGAAGGATTGGTTCCTGGTGAGTCTGTGCTGCTGTGAGCCTGGGGGTGTGCAGGTGCTCGGTCTGAGGGTGGCCCTGAGGTGTGGGTTTGCAGATGGGAACTGAGGGGGCAGGGCCCACAGCGCCGGAGTCCCAGCCCCAGAGACCCCAGCGGTGACGTGTTCCTCGCAGAGGAGCGTGTAGGTGGAAGATCAGGTTTGGGGGAAACCGGCATGAGCTTAATTTTGGAAACGGGAAGTTTAAGGGGACCCATCTGGGTCTGTCAGGAGGCAGTTGGGTTAGTCTGGGACTGGAAAGAGGTCTGAGCTGCAAGGAGGACTCAGAACTGTCCCCGTGTGCGTGGATGGAACCTCCTGAGTGGCCAGGGGCGTGAGGAGGGACTGGGGCCGAGTACTCAGCCCTGGGAAGTCACGGCCAGGAAGAAGGGGTCCCCAGGGGGCTGTGGAGGAGCAGTCAGGAGGAGGTAACAGAGCAGAAGGAGGTGGCTGGGGAGGTGCCTGAAAAAGGGCCGTCAGCTGTCTGGGCCTGTCTGCCTGGAGCAAACTGTCGCTCCTCTGACTGTCATTTATCTCGAGTGGTTTCGCAGTGGGTGACGTACCGCTCAGTCTTTCTGTGAGGGAGAAATAGCCGAGCATGTTTTCATAGTTAGGGCCCAACTGCTGATCTTGATAGGAAAGTTTTAGAAAAGATTTCATATAACTGAAGAAATGGGTTCCTTTCATGCATGACACACCGATTAACACAATTAACAGATTAACACAATAATCTGGATTTCCCATGCTTGGTCCTGGTTCCTGCTGGTATTCAATCTTTTTCAAAATATAAAGAAATTTTTGTCTACATTTAAACAATATAGCATAAAAGCACGCATATAGCGTTTAGAGTGTATTTGCGGATTGAAAATGCCGTCGTCGTATGAGTCCTTTCTGTGTAAGAATGCCCCGTTGGTACCACTGACTCTTACTGAAATGTTGATGTTGGCTCTGCCTTTTCTGCTGGTCAAGGAGACATTTCTCCTGGTGACAATGATGTCCTTCCTGCTGCCCTTGCTCAGGTCCCTCAAAGACCCTCCAGTGCCCGCGGCCCACCCCGGGCCCTCTTCCCTTCCTGTATCTCTCATACGCAGAGAATCCTGCTGCAGACTTTTCTCTCTGTCCAGCTTGGTGCCCAGACCACTTGCTTCTCCCTCACGGACTAAGGTTCACATGCCTTCTTGGAAAGACCTGGAAGCAGTCAGCACCATGCGGGTAGTCTCAACTCTGTAGTAAGAACTCTATCAGGCCTGTAGTTAGACAGAAAAGACAGGGAAAGTGGGGCCCAAGTTCTTGATATTTTGGGGAAGAATGAAAAGGCAAAAGGTTAAAAAAAAATGGCCAAGTTCAAGTTTAAAAGCATTTGAGCTGAATGGCCCCCTTTCTGGATGGACCATGGTCAATGGAGGAAGGATGCCTCTCTTCTTGCTGTATCCGTCAGTGCCTTTTCCTCACTCCTCTCTCCATCTTCCCTGATCAGTGGTGACGGAACTGACGTGTGTAATGGCCCGGCTGGCGTGGAGGGCGCTGTGTTGGGAATTGTGGATTGTATGGGGCTTGACAATATACAGAGCCCTCACCACACTTGCCCACCCCACTACCCACGTCACAGGATGTGGGGGCTTTCTGGGGGCCCACGGGGGCTGAGCACTTTACCTGTTCAGTCTCCTGTATTCCTTGCACTCACCGTTTGCAAGGGAAGCTCAGAGGGACCATGTAATTTGCTGCTGCAGTTTGAGACAGAGCCGGGATTTGAACTCGGGTCTGGCCATCGCGGTACCCACCCGTCTCTGACCCACAGCGGTTTGTGCTGAGGGGTGGGTCTCTGCCGTCCGTGCTAACAGCCCAGGAACCGGGCTCCGGGAGGTTAATGACTTGCCTGAACGAAGGGCCTGAGACATTCCTAAAAGCCACTTCCAAGACGGTCCTTCCCGTCCTGAGCTGCTGGCTGAGAGGCTGTTCACATGACAGTGCACACTCGTGCTGTGTTTGTGGGTGCACAGGGGAGACGACGACAACGAAGGGTGGATGCTTAGACGGAAGGGCGGAGCAGAACAAGTGCCGCGCCGCTGTGGTAACTCGTATTGCTGCCTGTTTTAGGTTGCCCAGAGAAAGGGAGTCAAAAGTCTGTCTTCTCTCGATCCGGAGGTCCTGTCCGTTTTCGTGCCTCCGTTTGTCAGTAAGGAGGACGGTCAGACGACTGGTGCCAGCTGTGTGCTTCTAAGCAAACCCAGAAGGCGCTCCCTCAGGAAGAAGAGAGAGAAGCCCAAACCAGAGCCCTGGAAGGGCCTCCCGGGGGGCCCCAGAGAGCCCGACTCCGAAGACATCAGCATCCCCAATGGCGTGGACCTGCTCGCCCTGCCTCAGCTGTGCTTCCCAGGTATCCCCTTGCTTTCTTACCTCACCAGTGATCTGCTTCTAGACATCAGCGCACTTGAGGCTGTGGGACTCGGGGGGAGCCGGCGACCCTCACTGCATCTTCTGTCCTATCTCGGGATTGAGTTTTCTTGCTCTTGGGAGTTTCAACGCTAAAAGGAAGCCGAGATCACCTAGCGCAGTCCTCATTTTTTGGCAAACCGAGTCCCAGGGGAGAGGCTGCACGGTTTGTTTATGGTGCTTTCACAGGGTTTCAGTTGGATTGGAAGTCTCGTCTTCAGAGGCTTGGCAGACGGGTTGCCGCCCTGACCCCTTGGCCTGCAGCACTTCCACCCGAGTGTGCTCCCACCTGCCCCCTCCCTGTTCTCTGTGTCCTTTCGTTTTCTCCCCAACTGGCCAGTTCCTGGAAACAGCAGGCTTGTGTTTCTGGGCTTCAGTTTTTGCGAAATGTTAAAAGTGGGTGATGTCGAAAACTCAGACTAAGGACTTGACATAAAATTGCCTGTCTGATAGTTTCCATCGTGGAGTTGATACCGTTTCCTGGCCCCAGGGATTATAAACCAGGATAGGCAGGCACACCCACTTCCCCTGTGTGCCCGGGAGACAGCCATCGCCCCAGGCACCCTGAGGGTTTCTCTGCGGTCATCCATGTGTTCCTTCACACGTTCTTCAGAGCACACAGGGCTGGCAGAGGAATCGCTGCCCTTTGTGGGGGAGAGGGGGAGGGCTTGAGGCAGGAGGAGCGGGTTCAGAGCATGACGGGAAGAATTAGCACTTGGTGTCCAGGCGCCCCAGCCGACGGTGGAAGAGCCGTGCTCCGTACGCTGTGGCAGCTGGCTCGCGGATAGCCCAGGCCCTAAGGTGCATGACCCGTGGCCATAACGAGGTTTCTTCTTTTTTTTTTTCTGTCCACAGGGGGTGTGTGTGTGGCCTCTGAACCAAAGGAGGATTGTGTCCATTTTCTGGTGCTGACCGATGTCTGTGGGAATAGAACCTACGGTGTGGTAGCCCAATACTACCGGCCCCTGCACGTACGTGGCCCCATGACTTCCCTCTGAGGTTGGGTTTAGGTTTGGTTTTTTTTTTTTTTTTGAGGAAGATTAGCCCTGAGCTAACTGCTGCCAATCCTCCTCTTTTTGCTGAGGAAGACTGGCCCTGAGCTAACATCCGTGCTCATCTTCCTCTACTTTATATGTGGGACGCCTGCCAAAGCATGGCATGCCAAGCAGTGCCATGTCCGCACCCGGGATCCGAACCAGGGAACCCCGCAGAACGTGCGAACTTAACCTCTGTGCCACTGGGCCGGTCCCTAGGTTTAGGTATTTTTAAATTGTGATCAAATACACTTAACAGTCACCATTTTAACCATTTTAAAGTGAACAATTCAGTGGCATTTTGTACATTCACAACATTTGTTGTACAACTACCATTACTTTCTAGTTCCAAAACGTGTTTGTCAACCCCAAGGGAAACCCTGTACCCCTCACTAGTCACCCCCTAGTCCCCCTGCCCCCAGCCCTGGCCACCAGTCATCTGCTTTCTGTTTCTATGGACTTGCCTATTCAGGCCATTTCTTGTAAGTGGAATCATACAATACGTGTCCTTTCGTATCTGCCTTCTTTCACTTAGTATAATGTTGTCCAAGTTCACACAAGTTGGAGTATATGCCAGTGCTTCACTCCTTTTTGTGGCAGAATCATATTCCACGGTGTGTGTAAACCACATTCTGTTTGTCCGTTCCTGGCTGGTGGACATTTGGGTTGTTGCCGCCTTTCGAATATGCAGGGCACCTGGGTTTAGGTATGAGGGTAGATCAGTCGTCACACATTTGGGGAGTGTTTTCTGGGCAGGGCTGCTATGTGTGAACCAGCTGGCCTGGGACGAGCTCATAGGGGAAATGAGGGACCTGACGGTATGGAGTGGTCAGCTGCCTACTTCCGGGGGTTTCCAGAAGCAACAGGTAGCCTGGTGGGCTTTGTTTTCGTGTCCCGGTGCTTCACCAAGGGCAGTCAGTGACTTCCACACGGTAGAGGGAAGTGGCTGCCTGGATCACAACTCTGCCCTCTGCCCGAGACTGGGGCGGTTACTTTTATCGTTTTACTTTTTGGTGAGAGTCTCCTTATGTGGATTGCTGTAAGTGTCGAGAGGCATAGGATGTAATCAGATGGGCCCTGCCCCTCCTGCTTGTGGAGTAGGGCAGCTGGCCCAAACGACCTCTGGGGATGTGCAAGGGCCCAGCGCACCGCGTTATACCCTGAGTGCGCGACGTTTCGGTCCTGGCGAGCTTGTCTTCCCCTGTGTGCTGAGAGCTGCCCCGGGAGGCCACATCTCTCGGCCTACATGCAGGCTGTTGTCCCTGTGATTGTGGCGACACTCGGGGCCAGGGTCGGGAGGTGACACGTCGCTGTTGCTTCTTCTCCAGGACGAGCACTGTTTCTACAACGGCAAATCGCACTGGGAGCCGTGCAGACTGAGTGCAGCCGGCTGCTTCGTGCCCTTCGCGGTGTGCGTGGTCTCCAGGTTCCCGTACTACACGGCGCTCAAGGACTGCCTCTCCTGGTGAGCCTTGGCCCAGCCCTGCCTCAACGTCCCGCCTGGCGCCCGGGAGCACTGGCGGGCCAGGTTTGGCCCCATGAGCTCTTGTGAAAACCCAGATTTTTCTAGAAATGGTAACATATGGGAATGGTATGACAGAAAAAGGAAGATCAAGCTGAACTATCAGAAGTAAAATTAGTATGGAGGATTCATTTTTTTTTTTTTTTAAAGAGACATATATTAGGAAGAACTCTTGCTGGCTATTTGAGAAAATCAGGAGGCTGATATTCTGATGAGTTTTATTAACATTTTAAAAATTAGCTTTTTTGCGTAGAATCTTTAACTGTCTTAATGCTGATGTTGACTAGAAAATCTGAGGATGTAGAGAAATTTTGAAAAATCAAGAAAGCATTGCATCGAACCTGATCTGCTCCTGTTGTTGGGGGCTGTGACGTCCCCTGAGGAGGCCCCAGTGTAGACAGGACTCGCTTCCTCGGGGCACACAGGCACTGTGGGGCCGCTGTCTGGATTCTCCCTAAGTTATAGTCTTAGAACTTGTAGTTTGATTACAGACTGAGAAAAAAGCAGTTGACGCAGGTTCCCTTTCGTGTCGTCATGCAGAAGAACAACCCGGGGCAGATCTCTGAGTTTCTAGTAAAGGCTGAGCGTTTCAGACTGACACCTGGACCAGAGGGATGAGCAGATGGACACGTTGCCCGAACAGGAATCCTTGTGTTCACGCTAATGACCTTTGTCATTCAAATTCCAGCATGTTAATGTTTTATTTTTTAAAACAAGGCCTGTCTGCGGACATAGCCTGCATTTTATTGCCGTAGACATAAAATATCTTGTAGAACAGAGAGCTGACTTTTTATTCAAGCGTAGTGAGTTGAGCGTATGCGCATTTATTCAACATCCAGCTGCCAGGGCGCAGAAAGCGATAGGATGAGAAGTGGGGACGTGGTGCTGTTGTGTGTGGTTAACTGAGAAATCTTCGGTACTGGAAGGTAAATAGCTTCTAAACTAATCTTCAGTTTCCTCCCGTGTAAAATGGGGGAGTTATTCTCACCTTTTACTCAATGAAACGAAGGGTAAGGCCAACCAGTGTTGCATGACAGGCGGTCAGAAAGACAGCGCCCACCTGGCCTTCCCGGCCTTTGTCACACGTGTTTATTCAGCTGTTGACCTTTCATAGTGTGACTGGCAACAAACATTTCCTGCTAGACATGAATGCAAACGCGTATTTAACTTGCAAAAGGTGTTCGTTTTTCACTCTTCTCGAGTTTTCTCTCTTCCGTGGTCATTGCTAAATGATCAGAACTAGAAAATATAGCTAGAGAAGCACAAGTGACAGAAGTTCAAAAGGCAGTGTGTAAACATGACTTTATATGTTTTTTGACATCTGTGTTTTTGCTAGAGTGATACTATGCAAACCATGCCTCCGTGTGGACAAAATGTGGGAGAAAATATATTGAGCTGTGTTTGGGGAATTAGATTATGGGCAGTTTTTTTTCTTTCAAACTTCATGTCAATGCTATTATTTATTTAGAATGAAGACAAATAGGGAGGAATTATCTCCAAATCCTGACATTGGCTCCATGAGTTAATTATGTGTTACTTAAAGTAAACATATCAGGTCTTTGATTGCTGGACATGGCGTAGTCTCGTGCTGTGCTGGGGGCATCGTCAGGGTCCACATGGGAGGAGGGAAAGGCGGGGTGTCCTGGAGCAGCCTCTGTGACTGCCTGACCAGGTGGGACCCCGCTGGCCCCTCTCTTGGTTCCACGGCCACCTCTGGACTGGCATAGTGGCACGTGTGGTTCCCTAGCTGGGCTCATCCTTTTTCCCAGTCAAGACCCCCTCCTGAGGGCTGAGCTGCTTCTCTTTGACCTCCACGGTCACTGACCCCCGGGCCAGCCACATAGCAAATCGTCAAAAGTGTTTGTCGAGGGAATGAATAAAGCGCATGAGTGAACAAATGAGTTTGTCTATTAGAACACACGTTAGACTGTCCGTTTTTGTAATTTTTAGCAAAGCAGCATCCCCAGTGTGTGCCCATTTTGTGCATTTGTCCACATTAATGCGGACTTCCACATTTAAAGTTCACAGAGTCAGCTTCATTGAGGTGTAATTGACGTACAATAAAACCCACCCATTTTGAGTGTACAGCTGGCTGTTTTGCCAGATGTATACACCCAAGTAACCACCACTGCAATGAAGATATAGAATATTTTCATCACCCCCAGAAGTTCCTGCCCCCGATGGTCAATTCCCAGTCGCCCCACCCCCTGGTAACCGCTTATCCATGGTGTTGTTAAATCATGCGCCTCACAAGGCAGATGCGTTTTGGAAACAAACTTTCTCAAGCACTTTCCTTTGAAATGTTTACTCCTTATGAAGTATGGCACACACACAGAAAATGCACAAATTCCAGTGACCTTTTACAAACTGAACACGCTCGTGTAACCAGCACCCAGATCAAGAAACAGAACACGGCCGGCCCTCCACCCCCCAAACTGCCCCCGTGCCCCCTTCCGGGCACTTCCCCCACCCGGGGTAGCCATGCTCCTGTAGTCAGACACCCAGATTGTCCCCTGTTTGTGAAGAGTCCTGGAGTTGCTGATGCGGACCCTTACGGAGATTTTAGCTGTGATTAGAAATGCTGAGGATGACAGCGGACTCTCGTATTTATTTTGTGATTTTGATTTTTTTTTTTTAATTTTAGTTTATTGACTCATCTGAAGCTCTGTAAAGATTTTGAAGTCGACAATCACATAAAAGATTTTGCTGCAAAACTATCTTTAATACCTAGCCCGCCGCCGGGACCGCTCCATCTGGTAATTGAGTCTAGAATTATCTTCTATTTTTCCTTTGCAGATAGTAAAAGTAATATGATGAGGATGCTTTAAATGTTTCAAGTGATTCCTTAAGTTCCAGCTGTGATTAAATTATGCTCCTTAAATTCCTTACAGAAACATTTTCTATATTATTTCTAAAGGTCAAAAAATTAGAACTAAATTAGAAATTTATTTTCTAAAAGTTTAGAAGTAAAGTTTAGTCTTAAAGTCAAATATTTAGGTTTCAGTTTTGCTCATTGGCTCGTGATGAATAGGTATTGAGCTAGTAATAGCCGCTTATTAGTTAACATGTTAGTTCATTACTTGCTAAGCAGAAAACACATAAAATTTACTTATGTTACAAATTTCCCTTTGGTTTGTGTGGAATATTGAGTAATTTGTTAATGTTTTCCCCTGTCAGATGTGATCGATGAAAAGTAACTGGTTTTACATTGTTATTCACAATACCACTGTGTTATTTCATTAAGAGACGAGCATTTCACAGACCGGGTCCCGGGGAACCCAGTTCTGAGATGTTGTTGGCTGTTTCATGACACGAGGGTTTGCGGGTCGGGGAAGCTGGAGAAAGGCAGACCGCATCCCCTTTGTGTTGAGTAACATGTCAGGCAGCCAAGCTCTGTGATGAAACCTGTTTGACTCAGCGTTTTCCAAACTAATTGAACCATAGGATGCTTCCTTTTTTAAAAACAGACACCTCTTAAATAAGCATCTTGGAAGGTATAGTAAACGTTGAGTCCATTTCACTCTAATAGTCCCTTCTGGAAGCTTATACATATAAGTCTTGGTTTTTGACATTTTGATTATTATTGACAGTTGAAACATTCATTTTATTTATCAGGAGACGTGATTATGAACTTCAAATGTGTGTATTTAAGATCACCCTAAACCCAGGAGTCTGCTGGGGAAATCCTGCTGGTGCGTTCCGAAGCCGGAGCAGGCTGCCCGTCTGCCTTGGTTTCGCTCCCAGAAACCCGTGTAGGGAATATAGGTTGGGTACTTGTTTTGTGCAAGGTGCTCATCTTTATTCTGTGGATAATTGGTATTTTTTTTTATTGTGCAGTAAAACCATCAAAGTTTCTGTTCTTGTTCAATAACTCAACAAGCAGTCATTGAGGACCCTCCACAGCGGTGAACGAGGCTCTCTGAGTTCAGAACAGAATTAGGGTTAACTGTAATTATTGTGGTCTGCCTGTGAACACAAGTCATGGGTCAATAGTACTTACACCGACTTTCTGTATCATAGACTGTTGGATTAATTAATATTTGGTTTCTCTATTTCTGCCACCTGCAGTGAGAAAGTTTACTGGGGGTCGTTCTTGACACCTCTTCACCCCTCGTTCACTCTGTCACACCTGAGCAGCCTGCCTCCAATGTTTGTTTCCAGTTTGCCCACTTCTACTGCCACCACCCCATTCTGGGCCACCAGCTTGTCTCACCTACACAACTTGGGGAACCACTGGTCTGTCCACTTCCATTCCTGACCCTTCATCCAGTTCATCCTCTGCACAGTGGCTGGAGAGATCATTAAAGTCTAATTGGACCCCACAATGGTTTTGCACTATGTGCCTTCACCAGTCCTGCATCCCTGGCCCCTGTGTCACTGTGGAGCTCTGTGTTATTCACTCACCCCCTTCTCACTGTTCCCCAGCTACACTGGGCTTCTGGCAGTCTTTTGTAGGTGCTGCCACAGGGCTCTTGCACGGGCTGTTCCCGGAAGTACCACTATCTCCATTTTCTCATGGCCAGCTCCTGCTCATCTCTCAGGTCGTGGCTCAGATGTTGGTTCTGAGCCGTCTCCCACCCCATCTCTCTCGCAGTGCCCAGCTTTCTTCCTGCAGAGCTCAGCACAGTCTGCAATTAGGGCTTGTGTGCATGTGTTTTTTATTTAATGTCTATCTTATCCATTGGACTCTGAGCTGCATGGAGACAGAGGCCATGTTCAGAACTGCATATCCAGGGCTTTCTGCCATGCCCAGCACTAGCTATTCCACAGACGGCTGTTCAGTGAATGAATAAAGCGTGAGCCGTGTTTCAGTATTAGCCAGTAGTGTTCATTGAATCGGATCTGCATCTTGGGTCGCATGCGTTAGTCTGAATGAGCTGAGTTAGCGTGGGTCAGGCTTGTCACTGTGACCCTCCGTTAACAAGTCTGATTAGCTACAGGGTCCAAGTTGATGTAATGGTCATCATCACTTTCAGAGAATGTCGTGTAAGAGTGGCTGTTCATTCTTTTGAAGAAATCTGGGAGGCCAATTTAGGCCAATTTCATCCATATAGGAGCCAAGTCAGCAGTATTTTCCAGAATCCACTGCAGTCAATTTAGAGACTGTCATGGATAGCAGTCCTGGGCCGCAGTTCTTATGTTTCGAATAGCGTGTGCGTGCGCCAGGCTGCAGGTTCCCGTGGCTTCTGGGCCTGGGCATCTCTGATCCCTGAAAGGAGGCCCCAAGCTCGGGAGTGGGGAGCGAGGACCCAGCCTCCTCCCGTCCCAGTTCAGCGCCCTTTTGCTGACGGCGCCTGGACCGCCAGCCCGAGGAGAGCACAGATGTTAGGAGCGCCCGCGTCCCCGGGCCCGGTCTGCTGCTTCTCTGCCCACCAGTGGGTCTGATTCTACTTGCTTTTGAAGTCCTGGGCATAACTGGGTGCGCACAACGAAACATATGTATGTTTCCTGAGTCACTTTGTGTTGCTTTGTACGTGAAACGTGTTATTTTTCTGGGGCTCCAAGCAAGTTGAAATTTGGAAAATATTTACCTAAAACCTCTCTCCCTCCTCAGTTCCTTCATCTGTAAAGTGGGCAGAATAATAGAACCCACCTCAGAGGGTCTGAGTCTTAAGTGCTGGAAAGTCGCTGGCGCTGCACCCGAGAGGTCCCGGGGCCAAACGACGTCACGGGGAGAATGACCAGCGTACGCATTTGGGTTTTATCTGTAACTGAGTGGCTGGCTGACACATTTATTTTTTGAAATGTTGAGAATTTTTCATACAAATTTTACAATTTTTAATAATCCATCACAACTTGGAGTATTAACGCTGGTTTATTTTATTTTGTTTTGTTTTAAATACGAAGGAGGTTATTGGTCACCTAAGTGAATCTGCCGTGTTTTGCTGTGTCTTGCTTCTATAGACAAACTGGGAACAAGAAAGCAGAGAGGCCCCAGGTGTGGTTCTGGGGCACTGGCAAATGTCCTGACCGTCAGAAATTACAGTCCTTTCTTGTTTTCAGGTTTGTTGTGGTTTTTTTTGCATGAAAGATACTTAGAATAGTGACTACAGGGACTGTAATTAAGTGTGAACGGTGAACATTTCATTCTGGGGCCTTTTTTCTCAACCCCGTACTCTGCTTCTCTCGATTTGTCCTCCTCCCACGTTTTTCCTTGAGGAAGCCTCTCCATCGTCAGATCTGATTGCTTCTTTCCTTTCTGTCTCTCCGGGGCTTGGCTGAAACTTGGCTCATTTAATGGAGCTGCAGAGGTGGGGCAGCGTCCCAGGTGGCTCCCGCCGTGGGGGCTGTAGGCTTGCCGTGCACAGCTCTGTCTCCTCGGACAGCTGGCCAGCCCCTACGTGGAGGGGACCAAATCTTCCCCTTCGTGCCCACCCCAACCGTTAACACATAATGGGCTTTCTGCGAACACAGAGCTTGAATTGAAGTCTTATTTAAAAAAATAGTATTTTGAAATATGAAGTATCTCAGAATTTTTTTGAAGTACGTGTCTTTAAGGAGCTTTGACTATTGACAATACTAAGAATACATAATAAGTAGTAGCTAAGAATAATGTAGCATCGTGAAGGGTAATTGGAACGTGCTTGGTTTAGAATTTGTGCTAATTGGGACAGATATCTGGGTGGCGGCCTATCTTTGTTTTGCCAATGAACAGTTTGCTAATTAATGAAAGCGTTTAAAGAGAGTTTGGCTGAAAAAGACCTTAAGTACCCAATTTATGTATGAGCGAATATCGGAGTTCTGTATATCTCTAGACAGTTTGCTATTCTGTGACATATAAGGTGACAGCATGAGTCTTCAAAGATGTGTCCTAACGCAGATGCTTTCTGAGCCACAATAGTGACTTTGAGTGCATTTCGGCCTCGGCTGGGAGCAGCTCTCTGAACTCTTGATGGAAATTGGTCGTTGCAGGTATTTAACATGAAGCCGCTACAGATTGTGTTTCCCTCCCGAGCGGACCCTGACAGCCTGCTCATCGACCTGGACCTTCACCTGCCCTTGCTGCGCTTCAGGCCCGAGAGGGTGCTGCAGGTACGCTCCTCTCCACCCGGAGAGCGTGCCTGATCCTCCTCACGGGCGTCAGAACGACAGTCGTATGGAAAATGCTCAAGGGCAAGTGTATTCCATGGCGCACAGAATCCATGCTTTTTTTGCTTAAAACCGACATTCACTACGGTGCACGCTGCTTGCAAATAGCACTTTTGGCAGGGGCCGAGTGGCTTTTGTTTTGACGAGCGGAGCAGGAAACCAGGGTGAAACCTGTCCTCGTCTGGTCCTGTTGGGTGGCGTGTTGAGTGTGTGACGTTGACGTGCCGGGTTGGGAGCGTGACCTGGTGGTGTCGATTCCCCCAGATCCTGAGCTGCCTTCTCACCGAGCAGCGGATTGTGTTCTTCTCCTCCAACTGGGCTCTGCTCACGCTCATCACCGAGTGCTTCATGGCCTACCTCCACCCACTGCAGTGGCAGCACACGTTCGTGCCCATCCTCTCTGGCCAGATGCTGGATTTTGTCATGGCTCCTACATCGTTTCTCATGGGCTGCCACCTCGACCACTTCGCAGAAGTCAGCAAGGTTAGGTATTGAGCATTTGATTGGTTGAGATATGTGTGCGTATGTATTTCCCTGGTATGTTTATTTTCCCACTGTGTTTGTTTTCTCCTGCTGCGTTACACACTCCCAGAGACTCAGTGACTTAAAACACCACCTTTTATTATCTCACAGTAAATCAAGGTGTTGGCCGGGCTGGCTCTTATCTGGAGGCTCGGGACAAGAATCCGCTTCTAAGCTCATTGTTGTTGGCAGATCCCGGTTCCTGTGGCTGTGGGTGTGAGGTCCCTGTGTCCTTGCCGGCTGCTTGGGGGGGTGTGCCCTCTGCTCCTCGAGGCTGCCCGCGTTCCTTCTCATGCGGCCGGCAGTGGCGCGTCAAGTTACCCTTGCACTTCAGATCTCTCTGGCTTCCCCTTCTGCCACTAGCTGGAGAAAGTTCTCTGCTTTTAAGGGCTCATGTGACTATACTGGGCCTGCCTGGATGATCTCCCCCTTTTCAGATCACCTGTGTCATATCACAGCATAATCATGGGGGTGACGTCTCGTCTCATTCGCGGGGTCCAGGGGTTAGGGGTGTGGAATCTAGGGAGGCTATTTTTAGACTTCTGCCACCACTCCCACTTTTTGACATGACTCATTTATTTTTGGCGGGGTCACATTGTTTTATAACATCATATCAGTTTCAGGTGTACATCATTATCATTTCAGCTTCTGTATAGACGGCATCGCGTTTACCACCGAAAGTCGAGTTGCCACCCATCACCATACACATATGCCCCTTTCACCGTCCCCCACCTCCTTCCCCTCTGATAGCCACCAATCTGTTCTCCATATCTGTGTGTTTGTTTATCTTCTACGTATGTGTGAAGTCATATGATAGTTGTCTTTCTCTATCTGACTGACTTCGTTTAGCATGATATCCTCAAGGTCTGTCCATGTTGTAGCAGATGGAATATTTTGTCTCTTTTTATGACTGAGTAGTATTCCTTTGTGTGTGTATATATATATACACACACACACACACACACACCCCACCTCTTCTTTATCCATTCATCCATTGATGGGCACTTTGGTTGCTTCCAAGACTTGGCTATTGTGAACAATGCCGCAGTGAATGTAGGGGTGCATGTATCTTTTTGAATTACTGTTTTCATGTTCTTTGAAGAGGATGTGGGGGAAAAAGGAACCCTCGTACACTGCCGGGGAGAATGTAATTTAGTGCAGCCACTATGGAAGACAGGATGGAGATTTCTCAAAAAATTAAAAAAAGAAATACCCTATGATCCAGCTGTTCCACTCTGGGTGTTTATCGACCATTTGATTTAGAATATTAAATCCTTGCGAGCTCCTTCTGAGGACTTGTGGGAAGTTGCTTTGAAAGTGCCCTGAAGTGAGGGCCAAGCACCCTGGGCCGCAGAGAGGTCGTGATCACTTCCAGCTCTTGTGCACTGGGCGCCACACTCACGGCGTACCATCTCGTGTGTCCTCACACCATCCCCCTGTGGCCTCGGGGTGCATTCAAGGCCATGGTGCTCTGTGCCTTGGATCACTTCTCGGTCTACCGCACAGCAGCTTCTCAGGCTCCACGTGGGTTTTCCAGTGAGGAGAGTGCAGGCTTTGGAGTCAGTGAAACCTGATTTTAAGTCTCAGCTCTGCTGCTTGCTCGTTTTGTGACCCCGAGTGAGTGAGTTGCTGTTGCTAAGCCCCAGCTTCCTCATCTGTGACGTGGGGCAAGGACACATCCTTCAAGGCGGGGTTCCGCCTGAGGGACATTCTGCACCCACCCAGCACCTGGCACATGACGGGGTCTTGATAGATGATAGCTGCCATTGTTATTGCTCCATGTTTTCCATTGTTATTTTTTTTGATTAACCTTCTGTTGTTCGTTAATACTGTGGACACAGAAAATGCCCACACGTGCCGCATGTGGCTCAGTGGTAGTGGGGTGTGTGGGCCTTGCTGAGTTTGGTGGCCGTCTGCTCGCTGAGTGACTGACCTGTGACAGAGCGTTGAACTCTCTGGTGTCCTAGTCACACAAGGACGGTAGGCATGCTGGCCTGTGGTTACGATGAGGATCCGTGAAGTCAGTGCAGCAGTGCCTGGCATGCAGCAGGTGCTCAATACGTGCTAGCTGTTTTTCCTGTTGACCGGAGATGGCACACATTGGGCTGGTGAGTTAAGGTCACAGGCCCGTGATAAATACAGTGATATTGCCACCAGCCAGAGTGAGTTTGGTTTTTTAAGACCGCTTTCTTCAGATACAATGTACATACTACAAAGTTTATCTGATTAAAATGTACAATTCAGTGGCTTTTGCTAAGTTTATAGAGTTGTGCCAACTGACTTTAGACATTTTCGTCGCCCCACAAGGAAACCCTGCGTGCGTTAGCAGTCACCCCCATTCTGCCCCCACCAGCCCCCGGCAGCCTCTGTCTGCTTCCTGTCTCTGTGGCTTTGCCTGGGCCACGTACGTGGCTTTCTGTAAGTGGAGTCATCTGACATGTGGCCTTTGTGCCTGGCTTCTTTCACCAGCACAGCGTTCGCTGAGGTTTATCCACGTGGCAGTGGGTACAGGGCGTCGTTTTCATGGGCGGATAGGATTCCATCATGGGAAGATACTGCGGTGTGTTTGTCCATTTTTCAGCTGACGCTCCTTCGGGTTGTTCCTACCTTGGCCCTTACGAGCAGTGCGCTGTGAACTTTCACACGGAAGTCTGTGTGTGGACGTAAGTAAGTTTGCACCTGCCTTAGGTAGGTTCCTAGCACTGGAGTGGCCGGGTCAGACGGTGACTACGTTTAACTGCTTGAGAAATGGCCACACTGCTCTGTGCGCTCCCTGCCCGTTTCCTGTTCCCACTCACCACGGAGGAGAGTTTTGGTTTCTCCACCTCCTCACCAACACTTGTCGGTATCTATCTTTTTGATTCTACCCATCCTGGTGGGTGCGAACTGGTGTCTCATGGTGGTTTCGATGTGCAATTCCCCAGTGACTGACGATGTTGATCACCTTTTCATGTGCTTATTGGCAATTGGTACCGGGTAGGTTTTCATTCACCTTTTTATTTTGAAAATTTGTAAGTGAGCACAAAAACAGAGAGAGGAGTAGGATGGATGCTGTGCACCCCTGCGGCTTCAGCAGTCGTCAGGAGCGGCCCCACTGCCCTGCTGTTCCCTGGAGCTTTTCAGGGCAAATTCTGGGAAGGCAGTAGGCTGTGCTGGGCCCAGGGCCCCTCCGCGGGAGGAGCCGGTGTCTCTGTTCTTGCCAAAGCGAGTGACTCACCAGGGGACAAACACACTTTGGGAAAAGGCCATTCGGACCTTCATGGAAGAAACGGAAAAACGTCACTCAGTCCACCTTGCAAATGAGAAAAAAACAGGCCATGCTCTGAAGTCTAAAGTTATGTTTCTTTTTTTAGTCATTAGGGAAAAAACCGTCTTCTCTCAGACCCTTCAGAAGGGAAACATTTGGGCGTGTTTACTTAACAATTCCCGGCAGCAGTCGTGAAGGAATGCCTTTTAGTGACTGACCCGTTCTGGCAGATTTCAGGTCCTAACTGAGGGCATGTTGGGGTGTGAATGTTGTCCGTGGTGCCGGGAGCTCGGAAGCTGCTGCACCATGACGAGCAGATGCTCGGCGTTCACGTTTATGGAGGGCGAGGCTGTTCCCTCGCCGGGTCGGTACTGGCTCTGCTGCCCTGAAGACTTGGTTTGTGCACAGTGCACGCAACATCGGACCCGGCATGCAAGCTGGGAGCGGGCACCTTCCGAGAGATTCAGCGTCACATTCCAGGGGCTGTTGAATTGCAGAACTCCAGTGCGAGTGTGACTCATTATTGGTGTGTTTTCCTGAAGATAAGACTTTTCAAGTCAACCATATACATATTTCAAAAGTTCTAAGTGTGTGTGGTCACTGAGCCCAGGACCCCACCCACGCTCTGAGGGGAGGGCTAGCTGGGCTGCTAAACTGACACATTGGGTGTTGAACGTCAGTGTGGCTCTCATCGGTTCTGGAATGTTCTCTCCAGGCTCCCTGAAGTAGTACATGCAGTGTTTGTATAAGGTAGGTGAGAGCCTGAAACTTGTGTTGGAATCTTGGCTCAAAGACGGAGGCATATTGAATCAAATTAGCGCGTTAATGTAACTCATGGTATACACTGCATTTTTCAGTAGAGATAATATAAGACTGTGTACATATTAAATAGGGTAATCTAATTAATGTTGACACTGAATGCAAAATGTATTTTTGTGTTTTCAAAGATGTATACAGATTCAGATTCTTACAGCAATCTTTACAACTTCTAGGAAGCTGATGGTTTAATTCTGATAAATATCGATAATGGGAGCATCACCTACTCCAGTGACGATGGCATTGACGTTCCCGACATCCCTCTCCTGGCGGCTCAGACGTTTATGCAGAGGTAAAGTTGGAAATAGTATGTGTTTGAAAGCATCTCTGTTCGGGTTCTATACTTGCCAATTCTGAGTATCTTTTCCAATCTTATATTACTGATAGATGTTTTATGTGTTTATAGTTTGGAAATTATTTATGAATATTTTAAAAGTCATTTGTCTTTATTCTCATCTTGCCTAAATAGTCATTATGGCCCTGCAGAATCAGGTGACAGTCACCTCCCCCGGGAAGCCTCGCTCGCCCTCTGTCCTGTGCCCCAGGGTCCTGTGCCTGTGGTCTTTGGAGTCCCTTCTTGTTCACTCGCTCACTCTCTCACTACACGTGTGTCCAGTGCCCCTCATAGGCCTCACCTCGGGCAGGATGTATGTACTATCGAGCAAAACAGACGTGGCTGGTCCTGTGGCGCTGGATCACGGCTGTTGATGGTTTTTTCCATCTCTCCTACCAAAGCTCATTGGGCTAGATCAGGCATCAGCAAACTTCTTCCAAAAAGGGCCAACTCATAAATGTTTTAGGCTTTGCAGGCCCTGTGGCGTCTGTTGCTCTGTGGAGAGGTTCGGTGGGGACGCTCTTACATGTGCTTCTTCTGGGGAGAGTGAGAGGGCTGTGGTTATAATTATCCAGGACGAAGGTGCATCCTGGTATGTCCAGCCACCCTGGGCGAGACCCAGGGGACAGGGCCGGGCAGACGCCAGCGGGTCATCACCGGGCTTCCTCCGGTTGTTCTGTGGGGCTCTTTTTTTTTCCCTTGGAATCTAATAAAATGGTAGCAGGAGAGATCCCGCCTTTAGTCCTCCCAGCCTGCAGGACAGACTGCAGTCAGACCTTGCGTGGGACTCGAGAAGTGACACGTGGTGCTGCTGGGCGACAGGGAGTAAGTGTAGCATCAGCTCTGTGGGTTCTTTGCAGGCAGCCGGGCCGTGCAGTGTCGAGACGCCGGTGATGCAGTTTCTGTTAAATCGGTGGTGCCTGGTTTCCCCTTTATTTTGTCTGTTTGTTGGGAGATCAGATGGGGGACAAGCAAGCGGGTGGTGTGTCTTGGCCTCCCCAGCTCAGCTTTTCTCCTTTCTTACCTGTGTATTAGTCAGCTCCATCTGCTATAACAAATGCCACTCAAGCAGCAGACATTAACTCTCTCCGTCCTGGAGGCTGGAAGTCTGAGACCAAGGCGTCGGCAGGGCTGGTTCCTCCTGAGGCCTCCCTTCTTGGTGTGTCGACGGCGTCTCCTCCCTATGTCCTCATGTGGTCGTCCCTCTGTGTGTGTCTGGGTCCTGATCTCCTCTTTTCATAAGGACACCAGTCAGACTGGGTCAGGGCCGCCCTGTGACCTCGTTTTACTTTAATCCCCTCTGTAAAGGCCCTCTCTCCTAATACAGTCACATTCTGAGGAACTAGGGGTTAGAACTCTAACATATAGATTTCGGGGGACCCAATTCAGCCCATAACACTCGGTATCAATTATTACTTCTACCTTGATGGTTTCTGCAAAATATACAGGAGTGCCACCTTTATCATTGTTCCTTCCATCTTAACAAGCTGGCCCGGTGGCATAGTGGTTGCGTTCATGCACTCTACTTTGGCAGCCCAGGGTTTGTGGGTTTGGATCCCGGGCACAGAGCTACATGCTGCTCATCAAGCCATGCTGTGGCAGTGTCCCACATGCAAAATAGAGGAAGATTGGCAACAAGTGTTAGCTCAGGGCCAGTCTTCCTCACCAAAAACAGAGAAACAAACAAACGAATGAAACTTTTAGGAGGCCTGCAGGCAGAGCGCAGGTGGAGTGCGTGTCCTCCTGTGGCTGTGAGCGTGGAGTCCCCAAGGGCTCTCCTGTGGCTGACTGCTTTGTGCTCCGGGTTCTCTATGTGAACCTGGAAGGTGAAACCCACATTCCTTACCGTCTGTTTACTTTCTGATAAGCCGAAGCTGCTGTCCCCTGCCTTTCAGAGGGTGACATGCCAGGGCTGACCTTTGCTGCCATTTGGAGGCGATGCCCATGTGTTCACTTTGGCAGAGTGTCCCCAGTAAGACGGGATTCCTTCCTCTGTCTGCGTGTGGTTGTTAGAATTCTAGAATGTACACCGAGGGTTGGATTCCTGGACCCCAAAGCAGTGGGATGTGCTGCCTCTTACGATCTCACCACAGGGCGCCGTGTTTTATAAATGTGAACTAACCCGTGTGCAGTTGGCGGCATGCTGCACAGACCGTGAACCTGGCGGTCAGTCTCCCACGGGGTTCCGGAGTGCCAGTGTGTCCACATGCGGTGTTTGCCTGGGAGGAACAAGAGGCAGGCACTCCTCTCCCCGAGACGCCCTGCTCCTAGTGGCCCTCTCTGCCCCACCGCTGTCTCCCTCCCCTTGCTCGGAAGTGTGTTTGCCCATCTTCCCTGCCCCGCCTGACCTCCTCGGGGACAGGGAGAGGGACCCCCAGCCCTCTTGGGGGGCGGTCAGCTCAGGGCTGTGCTGGCTGAGAGCCTGGGAGAGAGGAAAGGAGGGCTCCGGGGGAGGGGCCAGCCTTGTCCTGCCATGACGGATTGTCCCCACGCAGAAACTGGGGAGACTCTGCTGTAGGCAGCGCTGTGGCGTTATACGGGAGAGTCTGAAGCGCCATTCCCCGTGGCGTCCTGTGTTCTGCTGGGTGCACAGCCACCTGGCACAGACAGACAGCCACATCAGAGTGACTCACACTCCATCCTGGCGGGGTGGTGACCTGATGCAACGGCCGGGCTCAGCCAGGGCGGAAACGTCCTGTCTCCAGCAGCAGTTTCCCATGACCTGTGGGGTAAAGGCTGTGCCAGCCCTCAGACCCGGGCTCACCTCCCCTGGCCCTCATACTGGAGCCACGCTGGGCCCAGCAAGCCCCCTGCACCTGTGTAGGGCCTTCGGCGGCTGCCTGCCCCGCTGTCAGCTCACGGCCTTTCACCTTTCCGGTCCAGGGCCCTTGGAGAGGTCTCCTCCAGCCACCCAAACAGGCCATTTCCTGGCCATCACTCTATTTGGAGTCCCTGCTTCATATCCCCGTTACCTCATACTTTGTGATGCCTTTACCTGTTTTTCTGTTTCTTCTCACCTGAATGTAAGCCCCACATGAGGACTCTGCCCGTGTCCACCAGTGACCTGCACCCCCCCGCCATGGTGCCGGGTGTGTAGTCCCTTCCTGGTGGTTTCCAAAGTCGCATCTGGAAGCACAGCCTTGGGTCGTTGGGGAGGCCAGGGTCGAGTTTGAGGGCGGCACACAGACACAGAGATAGCTGTGCGTCCTCTGGGTCCTCCAGACCAGAGAGTGGCCGTCCCCTGCTGGGCCGAGAGTGGTGACACACAGGACGTTTGGTGCCTCCGAGCCTGCCCGGGCAGGGCGTGGGACAGGAAGCTGCCCGGTTGCCACACTGTCCCTCCCAGGATGCCCCAAGCCAGCAGGCAAGGGGGCGGCCTGAGCTGGAGACCCTTTGGCCGTCCTGGAAGGGGAGCGTGTGCCCTCGCCAGGCAGAGCATGGGGGACGGAATGGTTCAGCTCGGATAAAAATGTGCATGGTCCAAAGTCAAGGTCTTTGGGAGTTCTGCCCTAATTAGCTTTTTATGTTGGGAGCTGAATAAACTCTTCCAGGGGTATATTTTTAATGACCCCCCTAGAAGTTACTGATGGGTATTGTGAGCATCCTAAAAGTGTTAACGTACCTGGCAAGAGCGAGCCCCCTTCCTGGGGAGTTCTCCACTGCCAGTGAACAGTGGTCAGGCGGGGAAGCATGAGCCGTGGCCAGCGTCCGTCTGCTCCTCTCCAGGGTCCAGAGCCTTCAGCTGCATCACGAGCTGGACCTCGCTCACCTGGGCTCCATCACAGACCTGAATGAGGGGCGAGCCTGCAGGCGGGCCTGGCAGCAGACACTCAACCGCCAGATCCAGCAGATGACCCTGCAGCTGCTCGTCAGCATCTTCAGGTATTTAGAAAACATTTCCAGTGTCTGTAAAGGGTACCCAGCCAGCTCTCGGTTCCATGATGGCAGTGGCCCCCAAAGCTCAGGTCGCTGAAATTGACGATGGCCTCGTGAGAGAGGCCCCCGCCCCCACTCCACCCCCACCTCTCCTGCAAGTGACCACCTGCGGATGCTTGTGCTGGCTGCGGGCGCAGGGTCAGTCCAGCGTGGGGGACAGAAGGATCACTTCGGGAACGATGCCCACCCAAAGGAGAGCCGCCAGGCTGGAGCACTCAGGCTTCGCCCCTGCTGGAGAGCTTTCTCCTTTCTCTTCCTTCCTGTCATGCCGTCCTCAGCCGTCTCTTGCACGCTGTTGGGCACTAGCGCCTGAGCGAGGCTCGGTTAAGTAACTAGTGAAGCATGTTGATTTTGGCGTGCTATGGTCCGGGGCGTGGGTCGCTGTTTCTGGCCTGACTATGGGGTCGTTTCAGGAGTGTGTGATGAAGTTGTGTCTCCATTACACCACAGCTTTGTGAAGGAGTTATTTTTAGTGGAGAAGCCTTCAGGCCTTTTCTCTCTCGGGGCTCTTTCCTTTTGTCAGCGGGGGCTCTCTCTTCTCTCCTCTCCAGGCCGAGCGAGGGAAGGTGACGGCAGGGACCCTCCACCTGGGTGGGGTCTAGACCAGAGCTTGCAGACTGGACAGTACTCCGTGTGGTTATTTCAAAACCGGCATGTTAATGGCCATGTTGTTTTGATGTATATATTTGTATGAAGCAAATAATGTATTATGAAAAAAACGGGACAGTGTATTATGAACGGATTATGTGATCTCTTTGCTGAGAGCATAACTTGTGTGATCGTAGATCTGTTGTTTTCCTTTTGTTCTTTTAAGACCAAGTCTTTAATGAACGAGATTTTTTTGGTAATCTTTCACAAGCTTCGTGAGTTCATCCAAAGCAGGAAACATGATTCCAGATTATCAAACTCTATTTCCCTAGATGAAATAATCTTTCCTCCCCGATGGAAGGAACGGTGAACGTCCTACGTGTGGACGTGCCGTCCGGCCATGGAGTCCACTTGTCGAGCCTTGCTTTAGATCTGGGAGGTCAGCTGCCAGGTCCCCAGGGATTTATAGACAAGGAAGTGGGGCCCAGAGGTGAGCTGGCCTGTGGGGTCGGGCTGACGGCCAGTGGGGTGAGCGCTCGGAGTCGGGCGGCCCCTCCCGTGTCACTGCTCTGAACTCAGTTTGTTTGTGGGAGTGCGTACAGGTTATTGCGTCTTCATTGCCACGAGGACCTGGCTTGAAGGAGGAGACCGTGACCTTCCTCCTGGAGCTTCATTCCAGGTGGAGGGAGAAGCGGTGCTCCAGGTAACGCACAGTGTGTCCGAGCCGTGTCGTTCTGGGGTCAGAACGACCTGCAGAACGGGGCCTTCCAAAGCGTGCGTTCTCTCGTGGGTTTTCTGCTTCTGATAGCGAGGTGTTTTCCATGTATTTAAAAATGCTTCAGCACGGGGACTGTCTTTCTCTTGGTCAGGGAAGTGAAGAATCACTTGAATTACGAACATCGAGTGTTTAACAGTGAAGAGTTCCTCAAGACCAGAGCTCCAGGGGACCAGGAGTTCTATAAACAGGTAAGGCTGGTGGGGGGAGGAGTGTATTTGTCTGTGTGTGTTCCGTCTTTTATTAAGTGTAATAGCTTTTTTTTTTTTTTGGAGGAAGATTAGCCCTGAGCTAACATCTGCTGCCAATCCTCCTCTTTTTGCTGAGGAAGACTGGCCCTCAGCTAACATTCATGCCCGTCTTCCTCCACTTTATATGTGGGACGCCTGCCACAGCGTGGCTTGCCAAGCGGTGGCCTGGCTACCTCCACCACCTGTGGGCAGAGCACGGGCCACTCCTTTTCCCCCTGCAGGCTGGCAACAGCCATTGCATTCTCCATTCTCTTGCCATCGCTCCCTCCCTCCCCTCGCTTTCTAAAGTTTGGTTTGGCCCTGTGGCCTCTGTGTGTTCTTGATTGTTCTGTGGCTCGTGCAAGTGCAGTGCTGTCTGAATGGCTGCTGTGAGGACTCTTGGTAACCTGCTGTCCCCTTCACACCTCCCCGGGGGTGAGGGCCCCGCCATGTGCCAGCACCATGGGCTGCTGCCAGTAGGCGCCCCTGGAGGAAGGGCGTGGCAGAGGAGCCCAGGGAGCCCGCAGAGGGGCTCCAAGGGAAGCCTGGAACTCGCCGCATGGCCGCTGCATAGTCGTGACGGCCTGCAGGGGTCCGGAGGAGCCCCAGGAGCTCCCCGCAGCCCGCCAACCCCCCAGGGACTCCCATCTCGGTGCCCCTCTCTGTAGAAGGGGCCTCCCACCTACCCTCTGTGGCCAGTCCCTTCCTTCGTGTTTCTGCGGGCCTTTTGCACATGAGGTTCCAGCCCCCTCTTTGAGCCTGGGCCCCCGGAGGGGCTGTGGCCACTTGGCCCCCTCTCCTCGCCTGGGGTGTGCACGGCCTCATCCTCTCCAGGCCGCTCGCCCATGGGCCCACGGTCAGCAGAGCAGGGGTCATGGGGACAACGAGCCAGCTGTTGGAGGGTCTCGTTCTATACTGAGAGCCGGCAGCCGTGGTGGCGGGAGCCGAGCACAGGCCGGGACCGCAGCGGGAGGGCAGACGGCGCTGGCTGGGAGGTACGGGGCTGGGGCGGGGCCGCGGGGCTGGGACCCCAGAACCTGTGCCAAGCTCGGAGGCTGGGGCTGTCGCTGCCGTGGGCGCGAGGTGGTTTGGGTGTTTGAGCTCTGAGATTTTCCAATGCGAAGAGTGGCCCGTTCTCAGGCCTGCTGGCGAGGAACTGAGGGCCAGCCTTATAGTAGGTTATGGTGAACTGGGGAAGCCACCTGTGTTAGGAACTCGCACCCGGAGGAGCTGGGTGTGGTGAGAGGCTTTGGGGGCTCGGGGAAGGGAGCCTCAGGCGGCTGCCGCGGGCGCCCTGGACCCCTGAGAAGAGAGGAGCGCAGGCGCGTGACAGTGACCTGCATTCACGGCCTCTTTCAGGTTCTGGAGACCTACATGTTTCATTCTTTCCTCAAAGCCCGGCTCAGCAGGAGGCTGGACGCCTTCGCTCAGATGGACCTTAGCACGCAGTCGGAAGAAGACAGGTACCCTCGTCAGCGCGTCCTGGATGCTCGGCTCTGGGGGGATCCAGGTGCTCACGTAGCATGGTTTTGTCTGGACGGACAAACGATAAATTCAGTCGGAAAAGTCTCGGTTAGAAATGCGTGATGACTGGGTAACGGGCTCCCCTCCGTGGTCCGTGTCTTTCTGTCTCGGGGATTCTCTGACCGTGCCTGACACTCACACCTTCCCTGCATCTGCCCTCCGGGTCTGCGCTCGGGCTGCCCTCTTCCCGTCTTCCTTCTCTCTCTTTCCCACTCTCACCTGTCCCCAAGCCTGCTTTCCACCTCTGCTGAGATGCTTTTCCTGAAATCCTCAAACATTCCTTTCCTTGAGGTCTCTTTGGGGGCACGGTCTGTCCTCCAGCCTTTAGTTCAACATGCGGGGAGATTCAGACAGCTGCCTCCCGCTCTGTTTTCCACCGGTGGGTGAGAATATCAGAGAAATGCTTAGTTGAGGCTTATTCTTAATCAATATTGTGTCTATACGGTAAAGCATTGCTTTTTTCTACCCCAGAATTAATGGGATGCTTCTAAGTCCCAGAAGACCGACAATTGAGAAAATGGCCTCGCGCAAAGCCTCGGCCTCGCACACCACTCACCGGCGCATGGTGGTCAGCATGCCCAACCTGCAGGACATCGCGCCTCCCGAGCTGCCGCCCCGCAACTCGTCGCTGCGGAAAGTGGACACCGGGGATTGCAGAAGCAGCAGCACAGGTGACAAGCCACTCCCCTCTGTGGCGCTGTCTCAGTCACTCAACCTGACGTTGCAAGTCATGGAAAGAAACCGCAGCTTGTTCCAGAAGGGAGTGTGTTTGGGGCTTTTTAGCAGTTTAATTATTTGAAATATTTTTAGAATATTCTTTTTGCAAACTGGTCGTTATAAAAATTCTTTCTCGTCTGTTTTCCATCACCCAGTCTTGCCGCTAAAGATGACAGCTACACGCAGGTCTGGTGTCTTTCGCATGCATACATACATGCGTGTGTGTGCATGTGTATGCATGTGTGTGTGTGAGTATACATAAGATGTGTGTCTACACGCGTCCATGTTTAGTGGGAGACATGACTGTTAGGCCCCAGTGAGTGCCAAGCCGTTTCTATATCCTGGGGGTGCAGGGAAGCCAGCACCCCGCCATGGAGCCGACGTGGCTGAGGCAAAGGCAGGTGATAAACAGATAAACACCAGGGCATTCAGTGTCCTACACGAAGGAAGTGGGGTCAGGGACAGTGAAGGGTGGGGCTCTGAGTGCGGAAGTGACATTTTGGCAGAGATGTGAGTGAAGGGAGACACGAGCCACGTGGCCCTGGAGGAGGCGTGCTCCAGCAGAGGGAGGGCAAGAGCCCCGCACAGCGCTGTGCCGCAGCGGCCGCGTTTCTGAAGCACATTGGTGGGCACAGCTCTCAGTGTTGGCTGGGAGTTTCCCCGGCATGTAAATTGTGTAAACCCCGTCTGCACGTGTGTGAGCCCATCTTGTTGCCGTGTAAGCTGCAGCCGAGCATGTGACGTGTGACGTCGGTCATTTATAATCAGGGTCCCTCTCCATGCAGTTGCAGGATGGAATTGCACTCTGTCCATAGTGGACAGGAAGAAATTGTGGGGAGGCCAGGCGCCGTGAGCCACACGGGCCCCCTGGTGGCCGCTGACTCAGTCTAAGGCACTGGGGACCAATTGGTGCCTCCTGATGAACGCAGGAGAGCTGGAGGCTCAGTGAGGAGCACACTGCTGACACCAGGAGGGGCCCCGAGTTTACGTGAAAAGAGCGTAACGACAGAGCAAGCATCTGGAGGCGACGGCCGGCCGGGTCTGAGTCCCTGCACAGCTGCTGCCTGGCTGTGTGACCCTGGGCAGGCCACTTTACCTCTCTGGGCCTGCCCTTCCGCTTCTGTAAACCCAGTGCCACCTTTCACTCCTCGCTATGGGAACGTGTTCTGCTCTCTGCCCTCTGAGCCTTCGCCTGCCAGCCCGCTGTGTGCCCAGGCTGCTCCCTCCTCCAGGCTCATGGCTGAGACCCCCCCTCCCTGGGCAAGCTGCCTCCCTGCTGGGCTGGCCTGCCGTGCTCCCTGGAGCTCCCGGGAGAGGAGGAGCTCTGGCCGACCCGGGAGGCCCTTCGGTGCTGTTTGTTGGAGGAGCTGGTGTGAGGCCCTCCTGGTTTGGGTTTGGCACTCAGTGTCTGTCCCTGGGGCTAGTGGGAGCCTCAGTCTCCCCATCTGTAAGATGGGAAGCGAGACGATGCCCGTTTCACAGCTTGGCTGGTGAGGTGAATGGAACAGTTCTTTCCCAGGGCTCAGCCCTGCCCGGCGGGTACATCTTGCTTCGGTTGTTAGTGTAATCCTCCAGCAGACTCCCTACCAGGGGATCCAGTCTAACGTTAGTAGTTATAGCAAATAAAATAACTCAGTATTCCCCTGGTGCCGTGGAGGCACAGCGAGGGCTCCTCGTTCAGCATGGGGGCTCCTGGAGCTTTCTGGAAGAGGCACGCAAGGTCTTGCTTTGAGTTGCACGGAAGGCCCGGAAATGTGGACCTGGACGAAATGGGATGGGAACACATGTGCATTTTTAAGGTCTGCGCTAATTATCTGCTTATTTTCCTTTCACTCTTCAGTTCTGAATGTGAGCCCTACGACGACATACACGTTCAAGCTGCCGGAAATCCACTTCCCCCTGGTGGGCCAGTGCGTCCAGGCCTATTACTGTGACTGCGTCAGCCTGCTGAGTAAAGCCATGAGCTTCCTGGCTCCCGAGAGCTCCGTGCTCCTGGCCCGCTACTTCTACCTCCGCGGGCTGGTTCACCTGATGCAAGGACAGCTGCTGGGCGCCCTCCTGGACTTCCAGAGTCTGTACAAAACCGACGTGCGGATCTTTCCTGCCGACCTTGTTAAGAGGACCGTGGACTCCATGTCGGCCCCCGAGCGCGCCCAGGCCGAGCAGACCCCTGAGCTGAGGAGGCTCATCAGCGAGGTCATGGACAAGGCCGGGGAGGCCCCCAAGGCGGATGACCGCGTCAAGAACTTCGAGCTGCCCAAGAAGCACATGCAGCTGGACGATTTCGTGAAGCGGGTTCAGGAATCGGGCATCGTGAAGGACATCGGCACCATCCACCGGCTCTTTGAGGCGTTGACCGTAGGTAAGAGCACGGATGCCCAGATCGTATGGTTTAAGTTCTTGAGGACGAGTCAGTGGCGGCTTGGTACGAGCCCTGTGGCGCGAGGGCTTTGCCACCACTCTGGGCACTTTGGGCACAGGAGGCCCGGCCGAGCCTCAGGACAGCTGTCCTCCCCCGGCGATGTCTGACAATGCAGCCGCCGCCCAGGCCGCTCTCCTGACCCCAGCTCTGGGGGGTGGGAAGGCTCCAGGGAAGCTGGATGGGAGACCAGGAAGCCTCTGCAGGTCTCTCCTGTCCCTCGGGATCTGCCCGTCATGTGACGATCCCTTCCCAAATGCAGGACCACGCATCCGCAGAGTACTCTGGCCACACCTGGCGGCACAGACAGCGAGACAGACTCCAGGCCCGCATTTCGGGAATGCTGCGTTCCCTCACATTCTGTCTTGTCGGTTTAGGCTCCTTCCCACCCCTCCCTCCTCAAAGGGACTGCTCCCCCCAACTCGAGCCTTCCCTTCTGGCCACGTTTATATGCATTTACTGCCAATAGACATGTCCAAAAGCGGGGCCTGGGTGTTGTCTGTTTTTAAACTGTGCGTGAGCTGTGTCCTGTTGTGGGTGTCGGTCTGCGCTATTTTGCTCACGCTTTGTTGTCAGGATGGACCCGCATTGGTGCGCAGCTCTCCTTCTTTACTCGCTTTGCTGCCGACAGCACTGGGCCGTGAGCATCTCTGTGCACCACGGGCAGGGGGCCCGTGCGTCTGCCTTTTTGAATGTGACATGGCGTTGCGCTGCCTGTTTCTGTGGGTGCCCATGCATAGGGTTCTTGAGGATTTGCGCCGAGAAGCTTGTTTTGGGGTGCAAGTGCCGTCGTCCTCGCTGCTGGCTGCCCGCGGCCCTGGGTACACCCCCGCCAGCAGCCTGAGGGTGCTTGGGGTGACGAGCGTGACATGATGTTGTTCACAGGACGTCAGCGCTTATGCTCGTGGGCCATTCTGGCTTCTCCCTCTGAGCTGCCTTTTCAGGTTTTGCCATGTTTGTGTCGGGGTATTTCCTTTCCCATCTGATGTGCAGGAGCTGTCACGTGCCCTGGAAGGGTCGTCCCTTGCTGATGACACACGGCGGCATCTCTCCCTGGTTACTGCACGGAGACCACAGAACGTGGCTTCCCTTTGGTTTCTCGTCTGTGGCCTCTTCGGGCAGACTCGGCAGCGTGTGGCAGCGTCTCCACATGCACGTGCTGTCCGTCTTCCTCCAGGCAGAGGTGGCGGATCATTTGTTCACGGGTCCCAGTTAGTCGGCCTGACCAAGGTGCCAGCTCGTCTGGCACTCACTGGTCACCTCCACCTGCCGTGCTTTGGGAAGGCTGAAAAGGAACCACACCACCTTGGCCGAGCAGGACATGGTGGAGCTCGTCTCACTGGGCATCTGTGGGGCCATCAGCGCCACCCAGGAGACACCCTTGGGGCGGGACAGCGTGGGAGGATGGGCCGTGTCCCGGGGAGTCTGAGGTCCTCACAGAGACACCTGAGTAACAGTGCTGGGGGCTGCTGGGAAGTGGAAGCGTGGGCGCCTTGGGGCTCCCCACCTCTCAAAGGAGGCCCTGCCCTTCCCTCCCGGGGACCTTGACGAGGATATGAGTGCCCCGCCAGGTCAGCCTTAGGCCTGACATGCCGCAGCACAAAGCCGCTGGGCTTGTTGTTGTCGTGTGACAGGACGTCCAGAGCATGCTGGGCAGCTCGACGTCATGGTGACCAGGCCCCACAGTCACCTTTGCTCCCCTCCATGGCCTGTTGTTTCCCAGTCACAGATGGCTGGTGGCCCTGGGCGTCTGTTTTCCCGGCAGGAAGAAGAGGCTCTGTTCCCCCGGCTCTCACCTCTCCTTGGCCAGGAACGTGTCCCACGGCGCCGGCTGTGGGGAGCCTGGGATGCGTGGCTTTATGGCGGGACATATGGGCCCTGTCCAGCAGTCCCAGACTTACGTTAGAAGGGTCATCGAGAGGACATCCTGGGAGGGCATCAGCAGACTTGACCACGATGATAGTGCCATCGACGGCCCTGGGTCACTTTGGCTCTGTAATTGCAAACGGGTCAGCTAATGGGCGTGTGAGCCAGCGTGACGCAGCAGCAGGCGCAGGTTTTGGCCTCACGGCCGTGTGTTAAAGAGCAGCATGAAGCCACAGCTGAATGTCGCCCTCTTGGAAGGAGCTGACGTGGTGCAAGGATTCACTGAGTTTACTCAATGAGTTACCGTACAGTTTCATCACTACACATTGTAACAGTCACACATTTCAAAGTCCAGTATTCATGGTGCAGGCCTGTGTGTTCGCAGGGCAGCTGCTGCCAAGCTGGCTCCAGGGAGGGAGGCTGCCGTGAGTATGGCCATGCGGGAGGCGGGCCCCCGTGACGCTGCCTCCTCCCGCACATGAGCTGGGGGATTGTGTTGGAGGCGTGGTGACAGGGTACAGGGGGGAGCAGTTGGCGTTTTTGTGCAGAATTGGAGACACATGAAGAATGGGTGTTCTCTCCACCTGGATGTGTGCAATGGCTGTGGATGTACACGTGTGCACAATGGCCACAGGTGTGCACAGTGGCAGTTGCTGTGCGTGGCAACTGTGTGCATGGAGTTCACAGATGTGCACAGTGGCTGCAGGTGTGCACGGCAGCCTTGGGTGTGCGCCGCCTGGTCCTGTTGCAGCCCTGGTGGGTCTGGTGTCCACAGGCCCACCGGAGCCATGAGGGCTGCTCCTGCCGCGGGCCACCCTGGTTTCTCTGCCCGGCCCTGGTCGGGGCCTTCTGGAGCCCACGAGCCCACCTCACATCTGAGGCCGCAGCCACGTCTGTCTGAGAGGAAGCTGTCTCGGGTTCTGGTGACACGTGCTCTGCTCTGTGTAGCCCCATAACTCTGCAGGGGCCCGGACAGCAGGCAGCTTTGTCCCGAGTGACGGGGGGACAGGCCACTTGGCCCAGGCTCCACCCCAGGAGTCCTCCCACTCTGGCTTTCATTAATTAATGACTTTGCCTCTCTCTCTTTCTCGTTTCACCTCTTGCTTCCCATTTCTTGGGCTTTTCCTTGCTTGCATATTTAGACTAAACGTCTTCTTACGTGAGGTCCAGCAGAAATAGCAAAGGCTCCGGAATAAAGCACAGCTGCTCAGGACCACTGGCACGTGTGGACCCAGGAGCCCGGTCGGAGGCAGCTGCACTGAGCAGCATTTCTAGAACACAACAGGGCTCCGTGAACCATGTTGTGGGGTCAGGGGCATGACCCGCATGCACTCTGGTGGCCCGCTGCCCAGCGCAGGGGACGTGGGGTCCCGTCCACTGGGGCAGATGCCAGCATACTCATGCTTCGTCTTCTTCAGTGACTTATTTTTAAAAATGTAGATAGGGACGCATAGACACCCACCGCTGTGTGTTTCTTCTCTGTTTGGACCCAGTGACTTTAAAACGTGGAACAGATATGTAAGTAGTATACAACCACGGTCAGCCATCAGAAATAAGGAGAGCGACAGCGACAGCACTGACTCAAACCCCGGCTGGCGCCTGCACGTTGTAGTGGCAACGAAGCCCCTGCCTTTCTGGTTCAAGTCTTAATTCCGACACGCTCAGCCGTTCTTCCCACGGAGAAGCGAATGTCCCGGCCTTGGCCTTGGCCAGGACCGCCTCCTGTCCTGCCCCGTCGCAGCGCCCTCCTGCTCGCTGGCCGCCTGCGGATGGCGGCCCTGACTGCTCAGCTGAGCCAGGCTCAGTTGTGGCCACGATTGCAAATTCCCCGGGGAACTGTCACCCTCAACACAGTGTTATGGAACCAGGGCAGGGACGTGGCCACACCGGGGCTTTCAGGACATCCTTTGGTCATTCCACATCCGGCCTCCAGCCGTGCTGGGGATGGGGAGGACACGGTTCCTGCCGTCCCAAGCAGGGCGCCAGCAGGGCAGGCAGACGCGAACTCGCAGAGTAGGATGGCGTTGGGGTGAGGCCGTCTGCCTGACCCCAGGGCCCAGCTGCGCACTTACCCACCTGCCAGCTAGGGCTTGCCTCCCCGTGCCTCAGTTTCCCTGATAATGGTGCCTGCCTTGTGAGGTGGTTGGGAGCATTAATTGGGACGCTGTGTAGAGCGGTGTATAGGAGGTGTCATTCAACGTGATAAGGGAAGTGCATGTGCAGCTCGGTGGCCGTGTGGCCGGGAAGACTGCCTTGTTAGAGAATGGGGCACGTGAGGTGTTTTCTCTGGGTCTTGCAGAATGGGTAGGAGTTTTCTGGCCCAAATACTCTGGACCAGCGTGTGCAGAGGCGTGCAACAGCACGGCCTGTTTCAGAACCTCCTTGGTATGATTGGAACGTTGGGGCGTGAGGGGCGGGGGGCCTGATCCTGGAGGAATTTGGGGCCTGGTGTGGATGAGGAGCCCTGGAGTGTTTGAACGAGAGAGCAGGAGCTCCTGCTTGCGTCTTAGAAAAGTCATTCCGGGCGCCGAGAGATGCAGGCTGGGAGTGGGGGCAGCTCTGCAGGCAGGGCCATCGGGACGCTACGGGGCTGCTGTGTGACAGAGGGTAGGAGAGGAGCAGCCGGATCTGGGCATGGATGGGAGGGAGAAGGGAGTAGAGGCGAGCACAGATACAGGGACACGTCGGGGGTTACTCTGGGCAGGGCTTCTTAGTAGCGGGCTGGGGTGGGCCCATCTCCACCTGCGGGTGAGGAGGCAGGGGCGTCCACAGCTTGCCTGCAGTCGTGCTGCTGCATGGTAGCGAAACTGGGCTTCCGACTTGGGTCTCTCTGACTTCAGGGCCCACGAATATTGGATGTTTGGAAAGGTTACCGCATCAGTTAAGATCATCTGGGTTACACATAATAAAAGTAATTTATTTGCTCACAGAACCAAACAATATAGAGATAGATCTTGCCAGCGTCAGGCAAGGCTTGATCCAGTGGCCTAGGTGTGTCACCAGGGATCTGGTCTCTTTAGCTTCACCCAAGGACTAGCTCCCCTCGTGGCCCCAGGATGGCTGCCAGCAGTTGTAGTGGTGGCACAGGTCTTTGCCACCATATGAAGAGTGTCCTTGTCCCAGTGTCCCCAGCTGGTGTCCTTAGAGTTGCTGTGACTGCCTGGCTCAAGTCACACGGCGATCCCCATCCCGGGGTCAGGGGCTGGAGAGGGCGGACGGGCTGGGCCTGGATGCAGTGCCCTCTGTGGGCACCTGCGCTGCCTGGGGAGGGAGGGGTGGTTTGGTCCAGGCAGACTTAAGCACTGGCGCCACCTGCCGCCTCGCTCGGGTAATGCGCTCTTTACCCGTGCTGCGTGTGGCTGTAAGAAATCTCTCTTTTCTTTATAAAACCAAGGGCACCAGAAACAGATCGACCCAGAAACGTTCAGGGATTTCTACACCTGCTGGAAGGAGACGGAAGCGGAGGCCCAGGAGGTCGTTCTGCCGCCGTCCGTGATGGAACACCTGGATAAAAACGAGTGTGTCTATAAGCTGTCGAGCTCCGTCAAGACCAACCGTGGCGTGGGCAAGATCGCCATGACGCAGAAGCGCCTGTTCCTCCTGACCGAAGGCAGGCCGGGCTACGTGGAGATTTCCACCTTCCGAAACATAGAGGTAAGACGCGCTGGGGCGCGCCCTGCTCCGGACCCCTCCCGCTGTGCCATGGACCTGCCGGAGACCCGGCCTGCCTCAGTTTGCTCATCTGCAGAGCGGGAATAATCAGGGTGCCTTCCCAATGGGCTTGCTGGGAGGGTTGAATAGACAGACTCAGTGCGCAACGTGCCCAGAGCAGGAAGCGCTCGTCTGTAGCTGATGTCCTGACCCGACTGACGTGTGTCTGGGAGAGGAAGTGGAAGCGAGGCGGGCATGCGCCTTGGCTGACCTTCTAATTAGAGAAAAATGTGAGAAGCACAGGAATGAATTCATCCACAAGGCGTTTGTGGAGAAACTGCCGCGTGGCAGCCGCTGGGCGCTGGTGTCCCCCACATCTCCCAAGCAGGTTCCCAGCGGCCTGCTGGTTTATCCTATGGCAACTCAAGATGCCTGTTCTGTCTTCAAGGGAGTCCTTCTCCCCACGGAGGAAATCTGAAGGGAGATCGTGGCTCATCTGAGGCCTTACATCTATTTTCCCAAATTTGTACGAGGCATGTGAGGGGCGTTCACTCGGCCACTGACTGTTCAGAGATGGGAAAGGCGGTAAACCCGTGGTGAACGCGGGACCAGAGGACCCCACCTGGCGCTGCTTTCCCTCAGTTTCCCCCGCACCTGCTTTGACAGACGTCCTCCTAGGACTCCGAAGAGAGGGAAATAGTTAAGGAGGTGAAAGATGAGCTGCCTTGAAACGCGGTGACTGCGTCCATTTGGGTGGGAGAGTGGCTGTGCTGCTCACGGCGCAGACCCACCGTCCACCGGGAGCCGTGCTGAGCTCTCAGACCCCAGCTCGTGACCCTCCACTCCAGCTGGGGACCCCCCCAACCCCAGCTCTGGGCCCAGCCCCAGGGCTCTGTCCGGGCTCTCCAGGGTGGCCCCTCGCCCTCCTGGGCTGCCTGCACGTCGGGACGTCAGCCAAGCGCCCCGGCAGGTCCCCTGGACGTGTGCAGACGAGGACAGCAGTGGTCACAGCCCGCCGCCCCTCGCTTTCAGACCTGCCATCGCCGCCTCTCTCATCAATCCCAGCGTCCCTTGCGATGTCATTCTACTTACCTTCCTTCTCTTTTTCTGCCTCTTTAGGAAGTCAGAAGTACCACAGTAGCTTTTCTGGTGCTGAGAATACCCACATTAAAAATTAAAATGGTGTCTAAGAAAGAAGTCTTTGAAGCTAATCTTAAGACGGAGTGTGACCTGTGGCACCTGATGGTGAAGGAGATGTGGGCTGGGAAGAAGCTGGCCGATGACCACAAGGTCTGGAAAGCACTGTCCCTTTATCCTGATTTGAGGCTCGCCTCGTCCTGCCCGTGTCTCTGTGATGACGCTCGGCCCGTAGAGCTCGGGGGCTCGGGCTTGGTCCTGTGGGCAGGATAAGGTGAATTACACGGGGGCTTGTCAGAAGGCGCTGAAGATGCTGTGGTTTGTGTGACCCAGCAGGAGGCCTCGTGGCGTTTGGGGAAGCCGTGGTGAGCAAACCCAGCAGCCGGCAGAGCGGTGTGGATAGACCGCGGGGCCGGCCACTCTGTGTTCCCCTCGTCCCCCCTCCCCACCCACCGTGGAGCGAGGCAGCAGACGGAGGCCCTATGGGGGAACAGAGTTCTGTGTCTGAATGGCAAGACAGGAAAACCCATAACAGGATGGGCAAAGGGTGTGAACAGGGAGCTCCCACACGGGCCCAGTTCAGAGGGTAGAAAGCGGTGCACAGCCGCGGATCACGAGAGGCACCGGGAGGGCGGCAGCCGCCACAGGGGCGCCTGTCAGGAAGGACACTGTGTCCAGTGGCGGGAGAGCTGCCGTGCGTGACGGGGTGTTCCCAGTCACTGGGGGAGCTCGAGGCCGCAGACGTGAGCGGCTGTTTCTGTTTGGCGTGGGAAGAGGGCGTAGGTCCCTTCTAAGGTTCCAGTATTCCATGCCTTTTGGGCCTGCCCTCTGGTTTTATGTCCACTGGGTTATTTAGCACAAACCAGCCCAGTCAGACTAAAGCCCGTGGGCCTGGGGACCGTCCGCGAGGCAGGTGTTGACACACACATCTACATGGGCCCATTCGTTCGCGTAGTCTGGCTGCTTTCGAGCGGCCGCAGCAGAGCTGAGCAGTCGGGACACAGATTGTGTATTCACTGCCTGGCCCTTCATAGAAAATGTTGACCGACCCTGGTATAAACAATCAATATTTGCCTTAACTAAGAGAAAAATAATTACGTGACATCAAATCCAAATTTAAACTCTTCCTGTTACTTTGAAAAAACACGCACCTTTAAAAGAATTGTTTTATGTAACGTAACAGAGTCTTAGCCTGAAGGATTTCGGTGACTGTTGAAACGAATGTGTTTCTCCCGCAGGACCCCCAGTACGTCCAGCAGGCGCTGACCCACGTCTTGCTGATGGACGCCGTCGTGGGCACGCTGCAGTCGCCCGGCGCCATTTATGCTGCCTCCAAATTGTCGTACTTTGATAAGATGAAGAACGAAAGTAAGTCAAGCCCGTGTTTGACAGAGCTTCGGTGTCTTGAACTCGTTTTGAGTGATTTTCGTCCGGTTGACATTTGTTTTATGAGTTAGAACCCATCCCACATTTCTCAAATTTTTTTTTTATACTTTTAAATTTGTTTTTGCAAATCATACATTGTTCTGCATCTTTCCTTTTCTGACTGAACAGTATACCTTGGAGCTCTCTGCTTATCAGGTCACATTGAGGTACCTCCTAACCTTAATGTCTGGGTACTTTTTACTGGACGGTATTTGTTATGATTCCTAGTTGCCAACAACAAAATTTCCATTGGCCGCTTGAAGCCGAATAGAAATTTGTGGGAGGCTGTTGAGTGGCTCCTGGCACCCCCAGCAGGCGGGCACTCATGCACTGGGAGTGGCAGGAACCTCTGTGCACGGTCGGCCTTGTTGACTGGTGGGTTTCACCCCTGCCTGAGCAAGTGGAGGCCCCCAGATGTCCATATCTTTTTCATTTTCCTTGACTTGGTCAGTTTCCCCAACAGGGTCTCGTGTCTGTATATTTAAATCCGGCTCTCACATTCTGGAAGCCATACAGAGGTAGATGGTAGGCTCAGTTTTTGGGGGGAAGATTTTTCAAGTCTAGGAAATAGCAAATGGGTAAGAATAACTTTATGCCTCATTTTAGCTACTTCTATTTTGTTTTAGCTTTTAAGTAATCTAAAGCCACCTGCCTTTTGATTTACATAAAGAAGTGGAGAATACGGAGGACCCCTTACCCGCGTTAACCTCACTTCCCACCACGATGGGGTGATTGTTAATTCATGGTCACAGGGGAACACAGTAGGGATGTTGTGAAATGCCGTCTGCTTCTGTGTGCACGCACCGTCTTTAACAGCTTTACTGCGATGTAACTCTCATGCCGTACCAGTTAAGGTGTGGGTTTAGCGTATTCAGGGCTGTGCCGCCGTCAGCACAGTGGGTTTTAGAACAATTTTCATCACCCCAAAAAGAAGCCGGCTCCGCTCAGCAGCCTCCCCAGCCCCCAGGCGCCCTCCGGTCTGCCTTGTGTCTCTCACGGATTTTCCTGCTCTGGGCATTTCCTGGATAGACTCACACGTGTGTCCTCTGTGCCCGGCTTCTGTGTAGCGTGACGCTCAGGTTTGTCGTGGGGCAGGTTTCGGTTCCTCCTCCCTTCAGGGACGGGTGCGGTTCCGCGTGAGGAACGAGCAGTTTGCTTGTCCGCCCACCTGCTGTGAACGCGGCCTGTTCCCTCTTTCTGGCTGTTACGCACAGTGCCGCTGTGGACGTCCACGGACAAGTGTGTGTGTGGATGTGTTTTCATCGCAATGGGGTATAGAGCCCGGAGACTGGTTTGTAAAATGTTGTCCCAGGAGTAGGAAAAACAAACCTCAATTACGCGTTTATTCACCTCCATGCATTTTACTCTTTGCCATGTCTGTCACTAACTGTGAGATCCCTGATGCTTCCTGGTCCCAGAATCCCTCCCTCCGTGCCCCAGAATCCTTCTCTCCGTGTCCCAGAATCCTTCTCTCCATGCCCCAGAATCCCTCTCTCCGTGCCCCAGAATCCCTCTCTCTGTGCCCCAGAATCCCTCTCTCCGTGCCCCAGAATCCTTCTCTCCGTGCCCCAGAATCCCTCTCTCCGTGCCCCAGAATCCTTCTCTCCGTGCCCCAGAATTCTCTCCGTGCCCCAGAATCCCTCTCTCCGTGCCCCAGAATCCTCTCCATGCCCCAGAATCCCTCCCTCTGTGCCCCAGAATCCCTCTCTCCGTGCCCCAGAATCCCTCTCTCCGCTTCTCTTCGTGCCCCAGAATCCCTCCCTCCCGTGTCCCACAATCCCTCTCTGTGCTCCAAAATCCCTCTCTCTGTGCCCCAGAATCCTTCCCTCTGTGCCCCAGAATCCCTCTCTCCGTGCCCCAGAATCCCTCTCTCCGCTTCTCTTCGTGCCCCAGAATCCCTCCCTCCCGTGTCCCACAATCCCTCTCTGTGCTCCAAAATCCCTCTCTCTGTGCCCCAGAATCCTTCCCTCTGTGCCCCAGAATCCCTCTCTCCGTGCCCCAGGATCCTTCTCTTCGTGCCCCAGAATCCCTCCTTCCCGTGTCCCACAATCCCTGTCTCCGTGGCCCAGAATCCCTCTCTCCCACTGCAGTCAGGATGCTCCAGTCGCCACAATAGCTGCTGGAGTGCCTTGGAGGAGTTCCTGTCCACAGTCCTGGGACCGGACATTGATGGCTGGTTTTCTTCCCTTGCTTAGGGACGAAATCAAATAAACACTACACTTGAGCTGTTTATATCACTCCAAGCTCATGCCTAATCTTTGTCAAGAGTTTGTAGCAAAGCCTTCAGTCCTCTGTAAACAGCGTACACGGTCGCCGCGGTAGCACCCAACAAACGACAGCTCACTTAACTGTTGTCCACCTGGTTCCCTACGGCAAAGGGGACTTGTCTAAGCTCAGCGTCCCTGACCCCTTGCTCCATATCAAGAACCGTTTTCCTGTGTGTAAAACTCAGGCAGTAAAGGTACATCATCCTGGGCTTGAGTTAACAGCTTACGGCCAACTCACGACGGAAGGTCAAAACTTAAACTTTCCAAAGTTTTGTGCTCCATTCCTGGACGGGGGGGCATTTGGGAATGCGGGGAGATTTTGTAGTTGTGTGTGCACTGGGGGGTGCTCCGCATCTGCGGGGCGAGCCCAGGGATGCTGCTAAACACCCTGCAGTGCACAGGCCGGCCCCACGGCAGCCACAACTGCAGCCCAAGATGTGCATGGCGCCGAGGTTGAGAAGCTGCTCGTGGGAAGCTTTCCCCATGGGAAGGTTTGAAGGCTCCTCTTTGCGAGGTGATACGTAATGGTGGGGTGTGGAGAGCGGTCAGGTGATAGCGCTTGCCAGCTGAGAAGAGAGCCGTGTTGGAACAGAAGGCGGTGTGAGACATGGATGAATGCCACCCTCGCCAGCCATTTACACGATGCCAGCAAGAGCAAGGACGCCGGACACGCGTGGCTCCACTTCACTGTCTGGTTCAGAGAGAGCTTCATTTTCACAAATTATGAAGTTTTACCCCAAACTACCCTTCTAAAGAAAGCAGAGTGCGTGAGGCTGTTGGGAACGTGGTCCAGCTAGTCGGGTAGACTGATGCTGGTGTCTGCCTTTCAGTGCCCATGGCGGTTCCAAAGACGACCGCGGAAACGCTCAAGCACAAGATCAACCCCTCGGCGGGAGAGATCTTCCCGCAGGCCGTCGACGTCCTGTTGTACACTCCAGGTGAGGAAGCTCCTCCTGCGTGTTGCTGTGGCCTTTGCAGCGGTCTGGTAGGTGTGCGTCGGTGTTCAGGGGCAGCCCTGCGGCGGAGGCGTGATCCGGGGAGGCTGGGGACCAGGTGCTTTTCTACTTTTGGAGGCAAAACCCTGAGCGATGAAGTCAAAGTGTTGTGGCTGCTCCATAAGCGTGAGCTTGTGAAGGCCAGAGCCGGGGGGCCCACGAGAGGTTGAGGTGGGGGAGACACTTCACGTGAGTCCCGCTCCGCAGCCGCCATCCCATCCCCTCGTGCAGCAGTTCACGATCTGCACAGCGTGTGTGCTCGCCTTCTTTCCCTGGTGGTCATCTACTCGGACCCTGTTGTCACTGGGATAAAGGGCCTGCCTCTCAGGTTCTCGTCTTAGCAGCCGTGGACGTGTGTCCTCGGCCGATCTCATGTCTTACCAGATGGTCCTTTTTCGTTGGGGCGGGTGTCCAGTCTTCCCCCTGTGCAGAGGTTTCCTGGTTCCCCACAGGCTGCAGTAGGATGGTGAGAGGAGAAGGGAATTGGTGCTGCCACGGGTCTAAGTGTAAGCGGAGAGGGCCATTGGGTTACAGGTTTAAAACCGTCAAAAACGCGTCTGTTGAATTCTCACTCGTGAAGGATTGCAGCGGGAGGGTTTCTCCGAGGGTTTGTAGTGTTGGAAAACGGAGGAACTTAGTTCTAGGCAGAAAAGCACCTTGAAACCCAGTCGCTTTGTTTTCAGCTCGTCCATGTCTGAATAATGAGCAGTAAGCATCACCGCTGGGCTCCTGGTGTCTCCTTTGTGCTTCGTGGTGAGTGACTTCATGGAGCTAACGGTTCGCAACCGTGGAGCTTACGTTTCAGACGGGCAGGTTGAGGTCTGTGGCAAAGCAATTCCCCAGCAGGAGAGGAGAGTTTTCTCTTCACTGAGTGTCCGGAAGAGCCAGTAAAGCAAGAGATGGCATGTGAGAGAGAATAGAGTGCAGTCAGGCCTTGTCCTCTGGAGGCCCACCTGACTGATCCACTCAGGGCTCTGTGGACTTCGCCAGACACCACAGATAAGACAGTGTTCATCATGGCATCTGAATCAAGGAGTTTTTAAGTTTTTTTATTTTATTTTTTGAGGAAGATTGGCCCTGAGCTAACATCTGCTGTCAATCCTCCTCTTTTTGCTGAGGAAGACAGGCCCTGAGCTAACATCCATGCCCATCTTCCTCTACTTTATACGTGGGACGCCTACCACAGCATGGTGTGACAAGCGGTACCATGTGTGTACCCGGGATCTGAACCAGCAACCCCAGGCTGCCGAAGCGGAACGTGCGCACCTAACCACTGTGCCACCGGGCCATCCCCTAAATGAGTATTTTTAGATCGAAGTTAGTGTCCCTTAAATTAAAACTGGCTCGAGGGGCTGGCCCCGTGGCCGAGTGGTTAAGTTCACGCGCTCCGCTTCAGCGGCCCGGGGTTTCACCAGTCCTGATCCTAGCCGTGGACCTAGCACTGCTCGTCAGGCCACACTGAGGTGGTGTCCCACATGCCACAACTAGAAGGACCTACAACTAGAATATACAACTATGAACTGGGGGGCTTAGAGGAGAAGAAGAAAGGAGAAAAAAAAAAGAAGATTGGCAATAGATGTTAGCTCAGATGCCAATCTTTAAGGAAAAAAAAAAACTAAACTGGCTCAACTCTGGGCTTCCCGTCGTGCTGGGCTAGGTCATTCAGAGCAGCCAGCCCTCTGAGAACATCTAGGAGGGCCAGGCAAACTATAAGAAACAACCATGAAGAACAATGGGGCCCCTTTTCCTGTGGAGTGGCTGCTGATTCTGGAAGTAGTGACTGGAGCTGAGAGCTGAGCAGAGCTTTGGCTCGTCCTGCGGGGTCAGAGGGGCAAAAGCTGGAGTCAGGCCCGTCGAGGAGGGGAGTACGGTCCTCCCACTAGCTCTGGGCCGGGACTCCGGGCTTACCCGGGAGTGAAGGAACTAGCTCACAGACCCTGGAGCCCCGCTTCCAGCAGCTCAGTCTCCCAGGCCTGAGAGTGCATGTCAGAGGGGCGAGATCCCCCCCAGGGGGCCAGTGGACCAATGGAACGGACGCCCCAGAGAGACTGACAGTTACTCCTCCTCAATTTATGACAAAGGTGGTGTTACAGAGCAGGGGGTGGGGGAAGGACGTAAACGGTGTTGGGACATTGTGCATCTGTATGGAAAAGATGAAACCTGACCAACTGCACCTCAGATCACCACTCTGTCAGTTCCAAGGGGGCCGAAATCTAGATGTGAAGGGCAACAAGCAAACAAATAAAGAAAGCCCACAAACTTCTAGAAGATAATATAGGAGAATATGTTCATGACCTTAGGGTAAGGAAAGAAATTATATACAAAAAATACTAGGCATAGGGGAAAAGGTTGATGAATTTGACCACATTAAGGAGTTTAGAAAGACACTTTTGAGAGAGTGAAAATGGTAGTCCTGGCCTAGGAGAGAATATTTGCTACACAACAGAACCCACAGGAGCTCATGTCAAGGATATAAACAGAATGAATACAATTCAAGGAGAATAAGACAATTCAAAAATGGACGGGACATCAGTGCTTCACAACACAGCATGTCCACGTGGCTGATTAAAGCCGTCAGCCTCATTTGCAATTAGGGAACCTCAAATAAACCACAAAACCCAAAATCTTTATACCATTTGAGTGACCAAAGTGAAAAAGACTGCCAGCACCCATGCTGACGAGGATGTGGAGCAGGAGGAAGCCTGCCACGCTCCCGGCGGGAGGGGACCTTGTCAGGACACAGCGGGTCCTGCCCAGGCTCTCCAGCGACCCCCCTCCCCCTTCTGTCCTGCTGCCACCTGCCCCTGCTCCTTCTGTTTCCTCCACCTGAAACTCTGTCTCTGATGAATTCTCACGCGTCCTCCAGGTCCTGGCTCAGGGAAGCCACCCCGGCTGTGTGCCCTCCTGATTCTGTCTGCCTGGCTCTCTTGTCGGAGACAGCTCACTCACAGACTCTAAGCGGCGGTTCCGGTCGTGCTCACCTTTGTATCCTGGGCACCTAGCGTGGCACCAGGAGCTTGGCGGGTACCCAGTGGTACCTGAGTAGTGGCGTGAATCACCTGCTGATGCATCAAAGGGGTTTCCTTTAAGTGCTTTTGGGTTGCTTCCTTTTTAGGGCATCTTGATCCAGCAGAAAAAGTTGAAGATGCTCACCCCAAACTATGGTGCGCTCTGAACGAAGGCAAGGTGACCGTATTCGATGCCTCCTCTTGGACGATCTACCAGCACTGCTTTAAAGTGGGCACTTCTAAACTGGTGAGTAAGGCAAGCAGCAGGAAATGCGGATGCCTGTGACCGTGATTCTGAAAAACAAATGTGTCAGCCAGGACCCCGCAGTAGGACACACGTTATTCCACAGCATCACTCAATTCTTTTTTTTTTTTTTAATATTTTTTTTTCTGCTTTTTCTCCCCAAATCCCCCCAGTACGTAGTTGCACATCTTAGTTGTGGTCCTTCTAGTTGTGTCATGTGGGACGCAGCCTCAGCATGGCCTGATGAGCGGGGCCATGTCCGCGCCCAGGATCCGAACCGGTAAAACCCTGGGCTGCCGAAGCGGAGCGCGAGAACTTAACCATTTGGCCACGGGGCCGGCCCCTTAAATGCTCTCATTTAAATGAGCAGGTAATGACTGGAACCACAGCCCGCTCGGAAATCTAAAAGTGAGTTTCCCCATAATGTAAAGTGCAGTGCCGTATTCTCACGCTACTTTCCCAGTAATCTAAAGCAGATACTTGGAATTATTTTAACGTATTTGGGGCTGAAAATTAAGAATAACTTAAATCAAATTTGCATATTATAAACATCTTGTGGTTGAGAAACCTTAATTCTTTGAGCTTTTGGACTGATTACTTTTTTTAATTAAATAAAGTTTTATATTGGAATAGTTTTGGCTTTACAGAAAAGTTGCAAAGATGGTACAGGGAGTCAGTAGGCCCCGCCCCCACTTCTCCCCATTGCTGGCATCTTCGGTCACCCTGGTGACGCCTGTCACGATGACACTGGTGCATTGCTCTTAACTAAGCTCCACACGTTATTTGGATCCCACCGGTTTTTCTACTGACGTCCTCCTCTGTCCATGTGACATTTAGTCGTCATGTCCCTGCAGTCTGTTTGTCTGGGACAGTGTCTCAGACTTGGTGTTTCATGATCTGCACAGTCCTTGAGGTACCCTGTAGAATGTCCCCAATCTGGGTTTGCCTGATGCTCTCTCCTGACGAGACTGGGGTTGTGGGTTCTGGAAAGAACACTGAAGAGGCTAAGTGCCTTTCTCCTCACATCCTCTCAGACGTCCACGTGGCCTCATGGGTGAGGTGGACCCTGATCGCTGGTGGCTGGCATCTGCAGCTTCCCGCACTGTGGCGCCCGCTCCCCCGCCCCGTACCCTACTGTAGAAGTGAGTCGTTGAGTGCAGCCCGCCTGGGGAGCGGGCGGGAGTAGGCGTCGAGGTCCTGGAGGGGGAGGAATTCTCCTCTGAGAGAATCCGTCTCTTCTCCGTGCATTGGTTCACTGCTGCACCTGTTCCTGCTTCAGCCGCAGGCGCTCTTTCAGGTGGGCCCTGTGTCCCTTCCACATGCCTCATCCTCTTACTTGTTTTCGAGGCTGTCCTTATTTTCCGGCGTGACAAAAAGCTCCAGGCCCATCTCGTGTTTTCTCTGCCCCCAGAATCAGCCATTTCTCCCTGGAGCCCTGGTTCCTGAGACTGGAGGATGGTAGTTAGAACCCACATCTGGGAGAGGGCGGACTAGCGTTTAATCCAGCTTTCTTAAATGACAACGGCTGGTGTTTGTGTCAGGCCATACGGGTTTCGGACGTCTTTCTCGGAGCCCGATGAAGTTGGCGTTGTTGTCAGTGGCCTGACTTGCCCGGGCACACAGTGCTAAGTGGGAGCCACAGCGGGACCTGCTCCTCCTGAAAGGTGCTAGAGCTTCAGAGGCACCTGGTTCCAGGGAGGAGGCTGAGGCCGCGAACCTTTTCCTGCCAGCAGGTGGCAGCAGGTGGCACAGCAACAAGTGGGAGGTGGGGCCTTGATGGTCCACTGTCCCTGACTCTTCCCTCCCTGCCAGGCGGCCATGGCAGGTCCTGTCAAGCTGCGTCGAGCGGTTCTTTTAATTCCTGCCTCTAGATTAGAGAATCTGTAACAGCGTCTGAGAGTGTAACAAGTCAGGCTTTCTCCCAGGCCCAGATCATCGTACTCTTGGGAAGGTGGGTAGCTGAAATGTGCATTCGTGTAACATAGGTTGTTACGTTCCACGCCCGGTCAGGAGAGGGTATTACATAACCCCAGTCGATTATGCTGATCCATGCAAAACAGCCCTCACCCAAGAATCCACCGTCACGGTTTAGACCAACGGCCGTGAGTGCTACGCGGAGTCAGCTGCCTGCTTGTGGGCTTCTCCGGGCCACACACCACCCGCTGCAAAGAATGTCGTACATTCCACACGATGTATAAGTTACCCACGTGCACCAGGGCCCTAAAATGGACCACACCTGGAAGGGTTCACGCGAATGCTGGGGTCTCCAGGGGAGAAGCCATCAGCAGGTTTCTTTTGGACCAAAGAGGAGGTGTGGCTCCTCCCCTGGGGCTGCCTGTGAACTCAGTGACTCCAGGCCGTCGGTTATGATGCCATCCCACCTTTCAAAATACTCGCACATCTGCTGTCGGGGGGCTTCATCCTGTTCAAGACCCTCTGAGGGTGTGAAAGAAGCCACTGTCCCAAGGGGTCTTCCTAGGGAAATCCTCGTGCCCTACTCCTGTAACATGAATCAACCTTATTTTCCCCACGTTTAATGCGACGTTTAGATACCTAAGTGTTAGGCGTCACTTAGTATCAATTTCGATGGCCAGGTTCCATCATCTAAAACTAATGTGACACTGTGGCACAGTCTGTGCTTTCAAAGCTGCTGTGAAAGAGAGACTGTGAATTCAAACACACATCACTGAGGGGATGGGGATGGTTCCTAAGTGCCTGAATGGCAAACTTCGCACATTAGCAAGAAAATAAGTCGCTAAATCGTTTTCCCCCATAGTCAAATGATGAGCCTCAGATGATAAAGTAACAGGATCCAACAACAGACATTAGTCAAAATATTTACAAAAGACTAATAATGCCTTAGACCAAGCAAAAAAACAAGAAAGAGAAATTGAAGAGATAATTCTTATTCTAAATTTAATTTTTTTGTGTTGTCTTAGTTACAAGCATTTCAAAGCCTTTTTAAAAATAGAATAACTTAAGATCCTCGTTAAAATCAAAAGGCTGCATTCTGTAGCCGTCTCTCCTGCCCCCAATAGGCCAGGTAACGTTTAATGAAAGTGATAAGTTATCCCAATTATGTGCAAGGATCTTCCTACTGGTTTCACGGAGATGTTTTGTACCATTTAACAAGAAAGAAACGGATAATTATCTCAAGAAAATGCTACCTCCTCTGAAATTTGACATTCAAAGTAGTTTAAGATATCGTTGGGCCACTAAAGAAAGACATTTTACTAAAATTATACCAGTCCTCAGGTAGATGCTAAAAAGAAAGGATTTTTTTAAATGAATAATTAATTCTGAAATTAGCACGTTAACGTCTTTTTCTAAATTATGGGAATATTTATCAGTAAAATTAAAGCTATCAATTTTTGCAAGCTCTTTCTTCTGCCTTAAAGATAAGTACAGTTCAGCGCCACCGGCACCGATTACATCTGATGTTAGATGTAGCCTTACCCACCCCCAACGGGACATAACTTGCACTCTTTGAAATCTACTCGTATTTGAGAATCTGAGGCATCTGTTCGGTTACCAGTAAAGCGGGGCACATACCACGGGTGAAGACAGGAGAGACGATCATAAAATAGCCAGTGAGGCGCTGGCTGACCGTCGGCGCGACACGAGCTCAGGTGAGGACGACGTGGGGAGTGCCTCTCAGGTGCGACTGGATTGGCCAGTGTGCAGGCAGACACAGCTGGGTGTCACATGTTTGTGTGGCTTTTATCACTCTTTAGTGTTTTCATCCTTAATTTCTATTTCAAAAAGTCTAAAAATAACCCCTGGCTGTTGACTTTGCTGAGCGGGAAACCCCTCAAATGCAGTCTAGCTGCAGAGCGCTGGCATTTTTTTCACTGTCGACAGTCGGTCCCCATTATTTGCAGATCCCATGTCTGCAAACTCACCTACTTGCTAAAATTTATTTGTAATCCCCCAAAATACGGTGCTCTCCTGGTTATGCATAGCCACGAACGTGCACAGAGTGGGGGTAGAACGCAGGCTGCCCGACGTGCGTGTTCCCTGCTGAGGAACAAGGTGACACCTTCTTGTTGCAGCTTGTGCTGTGGATGAGGGTCCTTTTCATGGCCTATTCAGTGCCGCGTTCTCTGCACTTGTGTGGTTTTTATTGGTGATCCTGCTGTTTAAAATGGCCCTGGTGTGGAGCCGCGGTGCTGTCTAGTGTCCCTGAGGCTGCAACGTGCCCCACAGAGAAGACACGTGCCCGAAAAGCCTCGTCAGGCGGGAGTTACGGTGCGGCTGGCTGTGAGCTCGGTGAGAATGAATCAGCAGTGTATATAAAATAAGAGTCTGTAAACAGAGACACACACAAACAAGGTCACGTGCGGACGTGACAGAATGTGACCAGGGGCTAAGGATCCTGGCTGCAGGTCACGTGCGGACGTGACAGAATGTGACCAGGGGCTAAGGATCCTGGCTGCAGGTCACGTGCGGACGTGACAGAATGTGACCAGGGGCTAAGGATCCTGGCTGCAGGTCACGTGCGGACGTGACAGAATGTGACCAGGGGCTAAGGATCCTGGCTGCAGGTCACGTGCGGACGTGACAGAATGTGACCAGGGGCTAAGGATCCTGGCTGCAGGTCACGTGCGGACGTGACAGAATGTGACCAGGGGCTAAGGATCCTGGCTGCAGGTGCCCTCGCAGCAGCGGTTCAGCATTCGCTGGCTCAGTACTCAGTGAATCTACAGGCCGTGGGGTGACTGTTTCTGATGTCCTCTTGGCCTCCCGTTAGAACTGCATGGTGATGGCGGAGCAGAACCAGGTGTGGGTCGGCTCGGAGGACTCTGTCATCTACATCATCAACATCCACAGCATGTCGTGCAACAAGCAGCTCACCGATCACCGCTCCAGTGTCACGGATTTGGTTGTGCAGGACACAGCGGAGGCGCCCAGGTACGGCTGGGCCCTGCCAGGGGAAGGGACCCTTCAGCTCTTGGGTGGGTCGGGGCCCCTGGAGGGAGGGGTCACAGTCGCTGTGGGCGATCGCCTACAGGGGCCGGACCGGGCACGGAGAGTGAAGCGGGTCTGTAGGAGAAGTCAGGCGACATTCTCGTCTGTTTCGGGTCCTGGGTGCAGAGAAGGGCCCATGTCCGGGGTGGGTGTGGTGGTCAGTGGCAGCCGGCGCTCGGCCTTCCTTGGCTTGGCTTCCAGTGGTTTGCCCGCGATCCTTGGTTGTAGACGCAGCTCTCAAGTCGTCCGTCTTCACATGGCCTGCTCCCTGTGCGTGTGTGTCCACATTTCCCCTTCTTACAAGGACGCCGGTCAGGTTGCATCAGGGCCACCTGTTGATTTCCTTTTAACTTGAATACTTCCATAAAGGCCCTATTTGCACATCAAGTCCGAGGTACTGGGGGTTAGGACTTGAACATATCGTTGTGGGGGGACACAGCTCAGTGTTGACCTCATTCCCCCCCCCCGTCTATTGCACTAAGAACATCGGCTTCCTGAGGCAGGTGCCGCGTCTGCTCCGCTCTCTGCTGTGTGCCCCACGCCTAGAACAGGGCCAGCACGCAGCGGGTGCCCAGGGCAGACTTGAGAACCAGGAGGGGCCCCCGTTTCCCTCTGTGCAGGAAGCAGACGCTTAGTGAGTGTGCGAGAGGTGCCAGGTCACTCACTTGGTACAGGTGGCCATGGCTCCAAAGCTTTTCGGCTGCTTCTCTCTGTGCCACCCTCCCCCACCCCCTTGTCCCCTTAGTTTCAGGGGTGCCACTGGTTCCCAGCCAGGCCCAGGTCAGGGGGATATAAACTGAGCCCGACCAGGAAGTGGCGGGCCGTGGGCTGCACTGTCTAGAGCCCCACCCGTGAGCTGCCAGTCACCCACGCTGCGCAGGTGAGTGAGCTTGGAGAGCACGTGCGAGGGGTAGATTCAGTTAACGGCCACGTTACAGTTCTCTTCACCGACACCTAGCGGAGCCGGCAGCCTACAATGATGGGCGACAGCGGGCGTCCTCAGAAAGCCCCTTTCCTGGACGGCCTGGTGGTGCAGTGGTTGGGTTCTCACGTTCCGCTTTGGCAGCCTGGGGTTCGCTGGTTCGAATCCCGGGTGCAGACATGGCACCACTTGGCGGGCCAGGCTGTGGTAGGCATCCTGATTATGGAGTGGAGGAAGATGGGCACGGAGGTTGGCTCAGGGCCAGTCTTCCTCAGCAAGGAGAGGAGGATTGGCAGTAAATGTTATCTCAGGCCTAATCTTCCTCAAAAAAAATCAAAAAAATTTTTAAAAGGCCCATTCCTGCTGCGTCAGTGACATCTTAGCTAGGCCTTGTTCCACCACATTCGTAGTGTGTTTGCACGTCACTTACTGTCTACCGTGTGCATGCCTTCTCTAATGGTAATTTTGTTCTTTTCTGGATTAAAACGTCTACAATGTTGTCAGGGGCCAAAATTTGATATTCTTTACACCGCCAGGGAGGTGTACTCGTGCAGCGTGGATGGGACGGTCCTGGCATGGAATGTGAGCACGCTGCGGGTGACCAGCAGGTTCCAGCTGCCGAGCGGCGGGCTCTCGTCCATCAGACTGCACAATGGCCGCCTGTGGTGCTGTAAGTCCTGGGGGCCCCGCCGCCAGAACTGGAAGCTGGCCCCTGCTCTAGGACGAGGAAACCGAATGGGAGCTACCGGCCTCTTTCATGCTTTCCACATTTCCAACTTTTGTTTTAAAACTCTGGTTCCTTCTCTGTGCTCCCTGGCTCCCCACGTCCCTGCGTCCCTCTTGATTGTGCTGTTTCTCCAGGGCTCCCCTACGCCTCCCCGAGGCACCTGCCGCTTCTCCAAGTGCTGGCCTCTCTCCCGCTCTCCCCTTTGCTCTTGCTGTGTCCCACTCATGGTGAGAACGCAGCCTAGGTGCCCCCAGGAGTCGTCACTGCTCTTTCTGGAGCCCTTGGGGGCCCTGCCATTTGAGTGCAGGCCGGAGGGCACGCTTGTCAGGAGCGTGCCGTGTGCTCACCTCTGCCACTCGCAGCACAGACCCCAGGGCGGGGCTGTCTGTGGGACCGAGCTGGGCGTTTGTCTGGCGTCTGACTGGAAGGTGCAGCGGCTGTGCCCGGTGGCTTGTGTTCTGCATTGCTGAGCATCGCAGAGCACAGCTGTCTGCACTTTGAACTGTTCCCTGGCATATATACACCGGATAATATGGGTGAGGGTGTGAACACATTTTCTCTAATTCAAGCATGTGTTACGTGTGGTAAAATGCACAAACGTTGAGTGTACAGTTTGTTGTGTTTCGACAAAAGGATCCACCACATAACCACCCAACAGTCAAGACGCAGGGGACGTCCATCGCAGCTGCGTTCCTCGGTGCTCCTTCCAGGCAGCCCCCTCACAGGGGAACGGTGGTTCTGAGTTCTATCCCTGGATTTGTTTTGCTTGTTCCTGAACTTTCTATAAATGGGCTCTACAGCACGTGCTCTTCTTCTGTGGCTCTGTTCAGTCTACACAGGATTCTGAGGATTCATCCGTGGCCTTCCGAGTTCCCAGCTCCTGCATTTTATCGCTGAGCAGTACTGCACTGTATGAATTTACTACATTTATGCTAGTCTGGTTATCTTTTCTCTGGTGGGTTGAACTGGGTTAATGGTGTTGAACCATTTGAGAAACCGTCAGCCCCCTTCCAGAGCACTTGCTCCATCTTGCATTCCCAGCACAGCGCAGGAGGGTTCCGCTCCCCCTGCCTCCTCACCGGAGCTCCTCTGGCTTTGGTTGGAACCATGCTAGTGGCTAGCATGGGACCATGACGTGACGTGGCATCGCGTCGTGGCATTGATTGCGCTTCCCGAGGGCTGACGATGGGGAGCATCTTCCCATGTGCCTTTTGCCATTTCGGTATCTTCTTTGGAGAAGGCCTGTTCAGATCCTTTGCTCATCAGTCGATTCACTTTTAATGCTATGATGATATGGTTAGGAGTAAGTGTACTGTCGCCTTCTTTCTGTTCCGTTTTCCCATCTGTTCTTCGTTGTTTCTCCTCTCCTGCCTTCTTTTGGACTATTTTAATATTCGTTTTAACCTTCTTTGCTGTCTTGTTAGCGCTACATTCTTTGTTTTGCTGTTGAGTGGTTGCTCCGAGGATGGCAGTCTGCGGCCGGACCTCCTCGCAGTCTCTCTCAGGTGACGATCACACCACTTCCTGTTAACGTGAGCAGCTCAGAGCAGTCAACTTAATTCCACGTACCTCTTTCTGCCCCTTGTGCTGCTGTTAAATGCAGGATTTTATTTCTAGGATTGTGATAAACCTCATAATATATTTTTAAAGTTTTTGCTAAGTACTCCACAGTCTTTCAAAGAAAGTAAGAAAAGGTTTATTTTTGCCCATATATTGACCGTGTTTGGTGAGCTTCATTCCCTCTTCAAACTCAGGTTTCCATCTTGCATCATTTCCCCTTCACCTTAAGAATTTCCTGCAGTATTTCTTACGATCTGAGTCTGCTGAAAACAAATTCCAGGCTGACAGTTCTCATTTTCTCCCCACGCTTTAGCGATATCATTCCCCTGTCGTGTCTGTGTGTTCCTGACGAGCAGTCTGCCATCGTTCTTACGCTTCTGCTCAGTGAGCGCGCCCGGCTTCTGGAGCGGCGGGTCTTCTCTGGTTCCGTGAGCTGGACTACCGCGTGCTTGGTGGGAAGGGCTTGTGTTCATCTCGCTGGCAGTGCACTTTCATGAATTTGGGGGAAATGCTTAACCACCATCTCTTCCAATATTTCTTCTGCCCACTCTCGCTCTCCGTCTTCTCGGATTCTAGTTACATATATATGAGACCATTGGATGACGTCTTACAGGTCTCGGGCAGTGTAATAAGTTTTTCATTCCGCTTCTCTCTGTGCTTTGGTTGGCTAAGATCTGAGCCTTTCTTCTCCTGTGTCCTGTCTGCTGTTACACCTATCCCGCAAATTTTCACTTTAGTTCTAGAACTTCTATTTATTTTATTTTTTTGAAGAACTTCATTTGTCTGCTAAGTTCTTCATCGCTTCACCCTCCTCTCTGTATCTTCCCGTAAGGTTTGAAATGGATTTGTAATTGTTGGTCTGAAGTCCTCGTCTGCTGGATCCGGGCTCATCTCTGGGTTTGCTCCTGTTTACTCGTTCCGTCTTGATCTCTAGTCACGTCTTAACACTTCCTGTGTGTAGTAGCTTTCATTGCATCCTGGATATTGTCACTGACACACTGAGGAGGCTCTGGATCAGACCCTTCCTTATGGAGCATTAAGTGTAGTTCTAGAAGACCCTTAAATAACTGGCGAATCATCTTGATCCTGTGTGGAGGCTTGGTTTTAGGCTTCTCTGGGGTGAGTACATCTCAGTTTTGATCTTTGTCCTAGAGCATAACCCTCAGTGCTGGTGCGCAGTCTTTGTTCTCACAGCCAGGCCCTTCCAGGGTTTTGAGGGGATGCCCCAGGTGTCTACCGAGCCTTTCTAACTTGGGTGAGCCGCATGCTGAACTCGTCTCTCTGTAGCGCTGGGGAGCACTGAACTCTCCTCCCAGGTCTTGAATGTTCCAGTTCCACTTTCTGTTGTCTATACACAGTTTAGGAGTCAGCCAAGGACTTGAGAATTTATACATATATTTTGGGGCTCCCTCATTCTGGGGATATCCCCCATTTCCAGCCACACCGGCAGCCCCACACCATTACCGTCAGCCAGGTTGGACTGCTGCATACTGCGAGAACTTTATTCCTCAGGGAACCTGGGGACCTGTGCACCTCGCTGACTTGGTTTCTTTTCACCCAAGGATTGTATCCCTCAGCTTTGGCTGACCTCCAGCCGTGTGTGTGTGTGTCCACCCGTGGATGCATTTCGGACTAACAGAGCTGACGAACCTTGGCTGAGAGGTGTCTGTTAGATGCAGTGAGGGAGCTAACAGGTGAGAATGAGGATGGGCAGCTTGGCCTGAAGGACGGAATCTCGTTTATGCTCTAAGTTAACTGAATACAGTAAGTGGTTTTCTATTTCACAACATTGAGAAAAGTACAAGAAGAAAGTAGTTTCTTTGGGTGAAAGAGGACATTTGCCTGTGAAGTGTTGTTCGAAGTCTTCATCTAATCAAGGACAACAAGCTGAAGGCTCGGTCACTCAGACGTCATCCGTTCAGACGTGGAGATCACACCAGTGTCTTTGCTCGTCCAGGCGTCTGTGGGCACCAGGGCAGAGCCTGGAAGAGTGTGGGGCAGACGGGCCAGCTCCGCTCAGTCCTCCCAAGGCCCCAGCAAGGGGAACCTGGGGAGCCTGACTTTCCAGTCACACTATTTCAGACCCGCTTAGTTGTCCCCTAAGTCTGGACGGGAAGCTACCCTCGCTGCAGGCACCCCAAGCCTGAGTGCCCCTCAGAAGGACGTGTGCTTGGGTCGTTTCCTGGGAGGGAGGTGGACGTGCGTTCCCTGTGCCCTGTGGTCGGAGGTTTGCATCTGTGAGGTTGCTGGTGCCCCCTGGCTCAGGCCATGGCCTTCGTGTGCATTCGGGTTCAAATCCAGGCTTTGTCACTGGATGGTTGGTCAGTTTGGGCAGGTCCCTCATGCTCTTAGAGTCTGTTTCTTCATTTGAAAAGTGAGGTGGAAACAGCGCCCTTCCCCCATGAGAGCCCACCAACAGCTAAGAGATGCCAGAGGCAAAAGCCCTGTCGGCCTCGAAATGTGACGAGTGGGGGGCTGGTGACAGTGACCCCAGAGAGCAGCCCTGATGGCGTGGGCGCCGAGCCCCTGTACGCTGACCTGACTGGTGAGAAGGGCTACAGAAGAACAAGTCATGAAGGGGGATGAGCAGTGGAGCGGCCGAGGGGGTCTCCCGTGGGGAGCTTCTCCCGGACAAAGCCCCCCCAGATGCTTCTCCCTCCTACCGCCCCACGGCAGGGGCCCCAGGAGCCCCTTCCCTTTCTGCACCTAGCCCGCCTCGGGGACAGCGATCGCTCGGCCACATCCCCGCCCCCACCCGCTGCTCCGTGTGCAGCAGGCTCCCCCAGATGTTTGCCCCTCCCACTTCAGTGTGTGAACTGCTCCCCTCCGCCAGCCAGGCCCCTGCAGTGTTGGCGCAGGTCAGCGACTTATCCAGAGCCTGGAGCGGTTTGAGAGCTGCTGGTCGGCACCGACAAGGGGCCCCTGTGGGCGAGGAGACCGCTGAGGGCCCCAGGGTGGCAGAAGCACCTCTCCAGAGGGCTCCCTGCCAGCCCAGGCATTCCTAACAAGCAGCAGCATCCAGAAGGGCCTGTTAATGAGTCCAAGTGGATAATGGCCTGTCTGAATAAAAGGCCTCCCATAGGAGGCTCGTTTCTGCATGTTAGGTCTCAGGGAAAACCACGTTTAGCCGGGCTCAGAAGCAGGAAAAGAGCTGTGGTGGTGGGCTTTCGCTTTCCACGACTGCAAACTGAGCCAGGCTTCCGAGGCCTCGGGGCCCCTTCTCCGTCCAGGCCGGGTGCCAGAGGGGGACCTGCAGTTGGCTCAGCTGCGCCAGGAAGCTGAGCAGCATGGGGGCGCGCCCCTTCTGCCTCGCAGGCTGGAGTTCCTTGGGCGGCTTGGCTGTGGCTGGCCCCGCCCTCCTCATCCAAAGGCTCCCCGAGGGCAGGCTGTGTCTTCCCGTCCCATCTCTGCGGTGCTGGCACAGCGGCTTTAGCACATGGGGGCAGGGTACATGTGATAAAACCTAAGAAAGGACAGCCTTGCAGCTCGGCCGCCACTCCTTGAAGACGACGCTCCATCCCCTGTGCAGCTGATTTCACATCCTCTCTGCAGCCCTCATCCTGATGACCCGGGGCTCTCATGTCACGGACACTCTGGGTTTGCAGAAGGACATTGTGCTTCAGTGACTCACGGAAATAGACGGACAGAAGCGCGAAGACACAGATGTGCTCCGGAGGCAGGGCCCTGTTCCGTGACTCTCAGAATGGCCAGCACGGTGAGGGCTGCCTGCGGCCTCAAGGGAGAGGAGACCGACGATGACGTGGCAGGAGAGCCTGGAGCTGCTACGGCTCCTCGCCGGGTTCCCGAAGCCTCGGGAGAGGGCACTGGATCTGGCCGTTTCCTCCTCCGTCAAGACAGGGCCGCCGGCCTGGAGGGTCGCTGCGAGGGGGAGCGTTGGTGACAAAACGCGCAAGTGCCTGGGCTGTGCAGGAGCCGCCGCTGGCACCGCGTGGCAGCACAGTTACGAGTGCGGCTCCGCTCAGAAGATGTGGGGGGAGCCAGCGACCTTTGCAGCTGTTCTTTCTCAGCTTCAGACTCGCCCTGCTGTCCCTCACTCTCGCTCTGTCCCCCCCGCAGGCACCGGGAACAGTATCGTGGTTGTGTCAGTGAATGGATTTCCCCGCCAAGAACTGAAGATCGACGAGAACTTAGGAGGGATAAGCACCTCCTTCCTTGGCTTCCAGCTCATGCCCGAGGTACCCAGCAGTGTATGTGTGCCGCGTGTGCAGCGCTGGCCTGCCACCGCCCACACTGTGGTTTCTGTCTCAGCAGGAGCAGCTCTGGGCGGCGTGTGCCGGATACGACGACATCTACATCTGGAGCCTGAAGGACCTGGCCGCGTCCCCGGAGAGGGTTCCCCTTCAGGACTGCTCCGAGATCAACTGCATGATCAGGGTGAAGAAGCAGGTAAGGCGGGGCTGCGCCCCCTCGAAGAGCACCCTGCCAGGCCCTGCCCTGGCCTGGCCTTGTCCACTCGAGCCTCAGTTGCCTGGGCCTGCCGGCAGAGGCCCTGTCTGGGGAGGATGTGGATTTGGGGTGCACCCTTCCACCCAGTGTGCTGAGTACAGCACTGTGCCCTCATGAGGGGTCTCCTTTCCCTGGCCGGGCCACGTGTGGCTGATGCCCCTCCATTTCTTCTTGGCAGATCTGGGTGGGCGGCACGGGGCTGTCACAGGGGAAATCCAAAGGGAAGATCTACGTGATTGACGTCGAGAGGAAGACGGTGGAAAAGGAGCTGGTGGCCCACACAGACACAGTGAAGACTCTGTGCTCGGCCGAGGACAGATACGTGCTGAGCGGGTCGGGCAGGGAGGAAGGCAAGATCGCCATCTGGAAGGTCGAATAAACGTGGGTGAATGTGCGGAGTGGAGCTGTGCTCTGTGAGTGAGAACCGTGTGCCCTTGGCTGGCTTTCTGGAGCTTTCCCAGAGAAGGCAGGCACCGGAGCCAGTCTGGGCCCCGGGAGGCGGGGTGTGTCCCCTGCAGGTGCCTGTTGTCTCTCTGCCTCAGTTAGGAGACCAAGGACAACGTGCTTTCTTTCTTGGACCTTCCTAATTGAACGGTACCCACAGCGTTTCAGGCTGGGGTGCTGAGTTCTCAGGCAGGCAGCTGGATCACCTTGGGATAAGCTCTGCTGAGAAGTTACCCTGTGTGTTGTCTAGAAAGTTCCAGAATCCACAACCAGGGGCCAGCTACAAGCAATTTAACCAAATCAGGGTGACCTGCAGACCTCGTGCCCCTGGTTTTGCCTCTCCTCTGCTTCATTCATCCGACAAATACTGCTTAACCGGCTTTACAGGAGCCCTTACTGCCTCGCACTGACTTCTTGTTTCCAGCAAAGCTCACGAGGAGGGCATTTTAAAATGACCACTCTGTGGCGGAACAGGTTTGTGCTGCCTTTGCCATCCCCCATCAGAGCAGGTGACCAAAGTCTGCCCAGGGCGGGGGCAACTCTTGACCTAAGACTGTCTGGACAAGGGTTGGGCCAGCTGAGGCAAGCTCTGTGTTTTTCCTTTTCCTTTTCTTTTCAATGCAAAATTTTTATAATGAAGAAACCTAGAGAGACTTTCTTCTACCAAAGGTCACAGACAAAAAGTTCCATCGTATGTAGTTTTCCAGTAAAGTTGCTGCCGCCTAAACTTCCTTACCAGATATTAACGTACGTTTCCACTCCGTTTGCCTGTGTGTACACCACACGTGGCTCTGTGGATGGTGCTTTATAATTTAACTGAAGATGATCTCATTAGCTATAAGTAACTAAATATTTGCAAAAAAAGCCTTTTGCACATTTTTACTCTAATATTGGGATATCATTCCTTAAATGTCCAGCAAGGGAGGTTTTGGCATGGATGCTGGACCCGGAGGGAGCGTCCACCTGCCAGCACCGTGGGAGGGCCTGCGCTGTGCCCCGGGGACCCCTCATGAGCTCAGCTGCAGAGGGGCTGCTGCACCCTTGGCCCTGGGCTTTTAGGACTCAGTTGGATGGCGCACGAGCCCTCGTGCCCCCGAGAGGTCTCTGAGGGTGTCTGTCAGCCCCCCAGAGCAGAGCCAAGCTTCAGAAGCATCTGTGGTGTCTCAGAATGAAAGTTTTGGCCAGGTCTGTGGCTCAGTCTACAGGACCCGAATGTTCTGGAAGGTCCAGATTGTGGAACGACGTTTTGGGGCATTCTGGGAATGTGGTGCAGAGAACAGCTAGGTGGACTAGCTCCCCGACAGTCGGTGCTTCTCGAGGGTGTGTTCCCCCGACTCCTAGAAGGAAGCAGCCAGCAGCAAAGCGCAGAGGGGGGAATTCTGCTTTTGTAAACACGTGCAAAGTTACAGTAAAAGCCAGTCAGAAGTACACATAAGTTATTTAATCCAGTCCACATGTAACCAGGTATTTTCACCTTGTCGATAATAAATTCTTTTGTTAATAAACACTGCTATCCAATTTCCTTACTTTATCCAACATTAACTAGTGGGAGCGATCTTTAAAATAATACAGGACCATTTGGGATTTGCTCTGAACTCATTCTAAGCTCCCATCAAGTTATTTTAATGCAAACTTTTCATTTCCTTTATTCTTGGTGATAATTCCTAAGATCGTATTGGACAGTGATTGCATTTAAAACAACCGGCGCAGAAAAACCAGCAGCTTTTAGGAAATGGTCATTTATATGAAAGAGAAAACAGGTTACAGTGGCGTTAACGGGGATAAATGGGCTGGGGTGGGGGGTTCTGTGTTTATGTAAATAGACTCTTGGTGGGCTGGGGGGGGCCTGTTAAATGAAAAGGGCACTTTTATGCCTTCTCTGTTTCCTCTGAACTTTGGAGAGATTCCACGATGAATGATTTGTTGTGGGAAAGCCCAAAATGAGCCGGAATTCATTAACCACGGGACGCCTTCCCTGCCTTGGCTTTAGAAACCCGAATTAAACTGGTACCAAAAAGTCTTCCCCTTGAACTAGAAGCCAGTCTACGTTCATCCAGTTCCAGCTCTCCGGCCGTATTTCAGACAATAGAAGAGCAAGCTTGCTTTGGGGGCTGGCCCTGCTCCCACAACGCCAGTCCAAAGCTTGCCCCGCTCCCCGCATTGCTGCAGAAGTTGTAAAGATGATCACATGACGACATTTTTATGGTTTATCTCAGAAGATGTGAATGCGTCGGCTGCTTCCTGGTGACAGCCTTGGAATTGGATGTGATTATAACATCTGAATTAAAAATGCATGACTTTTGTCCGTTTCTAGAAGATTCCTTAGGAAGATGAAGTGGCGCTTTCTCCACATAGCCAGGGAGGGGCATGGTTGGAAAGCCAGGCAGAGCTGCCCCGCTGTCTCTTCTGCCTGCAGATGTTTGTGTTTTTGCAGCAGTGCCGAGGGATCCCGGGAGCCGGGAGTGAGGCAGAGGCCCGTGGACCCTCGAGAGCTGCTTTCTCTGGCCCAGGCTGCTGCTCGGCTGCAGCGCGACCTTGAGCGAGCATGGGACTCCGGGGCCTGATTGGGCCTAGCTGGGACCTGGTCACGTGACCCGACTCCCTGTGAAATGGAGATGGTTCCTTCTGACTGGGCTGGTTTGGAGACTGAGAAGGGCACTCCACTGCGAGGCCTGGGAGCAGCTGAGAGAATATTCTATCCTGGTCTGCTTGCTGGGCTCTTGTGAAAATACTAAGAAAGAGCAAATATAAAAGCGATAGGTACTATGACAGGTGAACAGGGGCCTCAGAAAGACTCGTCCGTGTCCCAACCCTCAGAACCCATGAATGTGACCTTATTCGGAAAAAAGATCTTTGCAGATACAATTCAGTTAAAGATCGCAAGATGAGATCATCCTGGATTAGGTGGGCCCTAAACCCAATGACAGGTGTTCTTAGGAGAGGAGAAGACACAGAGATGGACACTATGTGTCACCTGCCAGAGACGCACTTTAAATCTGGAACTACAAATGAGGGAAGAGTAAAGGATGAAAAAAGCATACCAAGCAAATAATAAGCATGAGAAGCTGGGCTGGCTATTACTACCAGACACAACAGGCCTCACTTCAAGGTGCGCTACAAGGAGCACGCCGGGATATGCATAATGATAGAAAGGTGGTGCATCAAGAAGACATCATAATCTGCATGTATGTGCACTTAGCAATTTAGAGATCTGAGATACATGAAGCAAACGTGGTAGAACTACAGGAGAAAACAGACAAATCCACGCTCAGGGTGGAGATTTTAACACCCTTCTCTCACATGCTAAAAGAACATGTAAACAAAAAATTATCAAGGATAGAAGACTCCACACTGCCAGCCAATGCGACCTGCCATCCCCGCACACTGTACCCAGCAGTGCACTGTCCTTCCTCTCCAGTGCACACGGAGCGTTCACCAACGGGACCGTGGGCTGGACCATAAAATAAGTCTGAGAAGATTTAAATCATAGAGAATGTGTTCTCAGAACACACCAAAGTTAAATTAGAAATCAACAGCAATAATTACCTAAAAAATCCCCCAATTAAAATTGTGTTGGAAATTAATATACTTCCAATTAACCTATGGGTCAAAGAAAAAAAATCACAAAGGTAATTCGAAAATATTTCAAACTGAATGATAGTGAAAACAATATATCAAGATCTGTGGGATGCAGCAAAAGCAGTGCTTAGACGTAGAATAGCTTTAAATTAGAAGAAAAGTTTAAAATCAATAAATTTCCATCGTAAGAATATAGAAAAATGAAAGCATATTTAAGCCAAAATAAGTAAAGGAAAGAAATAATAAAGCCCAAAAATGACGGAAATGGAAAACAGAATCAACAAAGCCAAAAATTGGTTCTTGAAAGTAATGGGTCAACTCTAGCAAGACTGATCAAGAAAAGAAAGCAAACACAAGTGACCAATATCAGGAATGAAAGAGAGGATAAAATCCTACAGACATCAAAAAAATATAGACATCAAAAGGATATCACAAACAACTTTACAGCAATAAATATGACAGCTTAGATGAAATGTACAAATTTCCTGAAAACAACTTTATGAAACCAGTGCAAGAAGAAACAGAAATGACTAGTCCTGTATCTATTAAGGAAATTGACTTTAGTCAAATCCTTCCCACAAAGAAAGTTCTAGGCCCAGTTGATTTCATTAGTGAATTCTAACAAACTCTTAAGGATGGACTAATAGAGTAATATTAATAATAATTCCACAGAAACTCAGGAGAACACTTCCCAGCTCGTTCTAGGAGATCAGCATGACCCTGCACTAAAATCTGACAAAAGCATTACAGGAAAATGAAATCACAGATCAGTTGCACTCATGAACACAGATGCAAAATTCCTGAACAAAATATTAGCAGCTTGAATCCAGCAGTATTTTAAAACAGTAATACAGCATGACCAAGTGGGGCTTGTTCCAGGAATGCGAGGCGACTCCAGCATTTGGAAGGCCATCTGAGTGATTCGGCACGTTAACAGAATAAAAGAGAGGGGCCACAATGACCATCTCAACAGACGCAGAAGGAAATCTGACAAAATAATATACTCATGCTAACAATCTCAGCAAACTGAGAAGAGAAGGGGACTTCCTCGAACTGGTAAAGAGCATCCACAAGAAGCCTGCAGTGGACACTGTACTTGATGGTCAGAGTCTGATGGCTTTCCCTCCAAGAGAGGGACCACAGGACGTTCACTGCCACCCTCCTGTTCCACACTGTCCTGGAGGTTCTGCTCACAGCAACCAGACGGACAAAGAGAAGACTGGACGGGAAGGGGCAAGACTATCTTTATTCACAGACAGCATGGCTGTTTACATAAATCCCAAAGAATCTATTTTGTTAAAACTTACCAGAATAAGCAAATTTAGCAAGTCATGGAATACAAGGTCAGCATACAATAATCACGCATTTCTGTATTCTAACAGTCACGGGGAAATGTAAAACACCACTTATACCAGCATGAAAAACACATGAATGGGAACGAGTTTAGTGAAGATGTACAAGGCCTGCACCCTGCAAGCTCACGGGCACTGCCGGGGTTGCGAGAAGACCCAGACAAGATAAGCCATGTTCACGGGTTGGAAGATTAAATATTACAAACACGTTTGTTCTCTCCAAGTCAACCCAACAGATTCAACTTAATCCCATCCAAATCCCAACATGAGTTTTTAAAAAATATATTGACAGGGCCTGCCCGGTGGCGCAGCAGTTAAGTGCGCGCGTTCCGCTTTGGCGGCCCAGGGTTCGCCGGTTCGGATCCTGCATGTGGACATGGCACCGCTTGGCAAGCCATGTTGTGGCAGGCGTCCCACACATAAAGTAGAGGAAGATGGGCACGGATGTTAGCTCAGGGCCTGTCTTCCTCAGCAAAAAGAGGAGGATTGGCAGCAGATGTTAGCTCAGGGCTAATCTTCCTCAAAAAAAAAAAAAACCTGTTGACAATTTGATTTTCTATACATATGGAAATGCAAAGTAGAATAGTTAAGATAACCTTTAAAAACGAGGTCAAAGCTGGAGGACTCACTATGTGATAGAAGCTTTAGCAAAAAGCTACAGTAATCAAGACTGTAAGAGTGTGGGATTTGGCAAAAGGATAGATAAATAGATCAATGGAACAGAATGCTGGGTCTAGACACATAAGTGTACAGGCAGTTGATATTCAGCAGAAATTCCAGGACAATTCAATAAGGAAAGTCTTCAATGAAAGTGCTGCAACAGCTGGAGAACGTACGGCAAAGAGAAGCAGCTCCACCCGCTCTCCCTACAGAAAATGTGACTCAAGCTGGTTCACCTGAATGTAAAGTTCTACGTTCTAGAAACTTCCAGAAAGCATGGGAGAATATCTTTGTGACTCTGTATAGACAAAGGATTTTTTTAGAGGGGACTCCAAAGAATGCTAAATATAAAAGAAAAAGTTGATAAATTGGACTTCAAAACACATCATTAAGAAAGTGAAAAAAGAACCCACAGACTGGGAGAAAATATTTACAAGGCTACATCTGGCAAAGACTTGTATCCAAAATATATAGGAGCTCCCACAAATCAATAAAAAGACAAACAGCTCAGTTAAAAAATAGGCAAAAGATACTTCACCAATGAAGATATATGGATGGCCAGTTTGAAAAGATGCTTAAAATCAGTCATCAGGAAAATACATATTAAACTACAATGAAATACCACTTGGTGCTCATTAGAATGGCTAATATTAAAGATTCACAATGGCAAACACAGGTGAACTTACGGAGCAAATGGAACTCTCATACACTGCTGGATAAAAATAACCACTTGGGGAGAACTGTTTGTCAGCTTCTTATAGACACACACCTACCCTGCAACTCCACAATCCCACACTTAGTCTTTTACCCGAGAGAAATGAAAACATACGTCTACAGAGCTCTTTATGAGAACGTTCATAGCATCTTTATTTGTAATAGCCCTGGACTGGAAACACCCAGAAAGTGGAAAATGGATGTCACACAGCCTCACAATGGAATGCTATGCGGCCCTGAAAAAGAAGGAAACTCCTGATGCACACAGCAGTGTGTATGACTCGCAAAAGCATTACGCTGAGCACAAGGAGCCAGGCACAAAGGCTACAAACTGTGTTTCCATTTATGTGAAGTTCCAAACATGAAACTAGTCCATGGTGACTGGCTTCCTGTCGGTGGTTGCCTGTGCGGGATGCGACTGAACTGGAAGGCGTCGAGAGAGAACTTCCTGGAGTGGAGGAGGTGTTCTGTGCAGACCGCGTGTGGGTCACTGAGGTGTGTGCCTATGTCAGAACTCACAGAATTGCGCACTTACACCTGTGCATGTCACTCTATGTAAATCCACCTCAATTTTAAAAAATCACTATGGAGCCTACAGCTGTGGAAAAAAAATAAGGGAGTATTTCGAATTTGATGCCAATACATTTGACAGCTTATATGGAATGGAAAAATTATTTGCAAGACACAATCAACCAAAGCTCGTTCGAGAAGAAACAGATAACCTGAACAGCCTTATCTACAATAAAGAAACTTAATCCACAGTGTAAAACCTTCACAAGAAGAAAACTGGACATACAGATTCACTGATGAGTTCTTCCAAACATATAAGGGATAAATAATACAAATTCTGTGCTAATTTTTCTTTATAAAAATAAAAGAGTGAACACTTCCTGTCTCATTTTATGAGACCAACACCACCTTGCTACCAAAACCAGACAAGATATTACAAAGAAAAAAAAAATACAGACCAGTTCACATCACTAACATTAAAATCTCTAACAAAGTTTTAGAAAATCAAATCTAGTAACATATAAAAAGGATAATTCCTTATGACCAAGTGGAATTCATCCCATGAACATAAGATTAGTGTAACAGTCAAGACCAGGTGATGTAATGCCCCGTCTTAGACTCAAGTTCATCCCGGTTGATTTGGAAGGGGCGCTCGGACATAGCGCAGCTCCACTCACGATAAAAGCTCTCAGCAAACCTCCCAGCGGAAGCTACAAACCCCGCAGCAGACACGATGCTTGATGGTCAGAGGCTAAGTGCTTCCCTCTAAAGTCAGGGACAGGGCAGACTCCTTTCCCCACAGACTGGGGGGAAATATTTACAAAATGTATATCAGGTAAAGGACTTGCATCCTTAAAAATAAGAAGAAGAAAAACAAAGCAACTAAAAAGCAGGGCAAAAAATTAGACATTTCGCTAAAGACATACAAATGGCAAATAAACACAAGACATGATGCTGAACATTTAAGGAGATGCAGGGTAAAAGCAGAGTGCGATACCGCTGCACACGCCCAGGACGGCGACAGTTTGAAACCCGTGCTGACGAGGACGGGGCGCGACCAGAACCCCCGTCCCTGCTGTGGGAAGGGCAACGCAGAGCCCACTGGAAACCAGCTGGGCCGCTTCTCATCAAGGTGAAACTATACACACCGTACGACTCAGCCGGCCTCACAGGGGGGAGAACATGCATTTACACACAGTCTTGTACTCAAGTGTTGGGAGCACTTTTATTCATAGCCAAGAACTAGAAACAACCCAGTTGTCCATCCGCTGTCGAGTGGAGAAACAAAGTGCAGCGTGTTTGTTTAACGGACTACCAATCAACGACAAAAAGGAACTAATGACGCCTGAGGGACTACGGATGGATCTTGAAAACTGATGCTAAACGAGAAAGCAATCGCTCAAGATGCAGACTGTGTGATTCCACTGAGAAGAAACTCAAGAAAAGGCAGAACCTATAGTGACGAGACGCCCATCGGCAGTTGTCGGTTGTCCTGTGCAGGAGGTGGGAGGAGGGTGTGCCTAAAGGGGCACCCGGGGACTTTCCGGGGTGAGGAAGTGTGCTGCCCTCACCTGTGTCGGCGAGAAGTTTCTATGTGAACATGTGTTTTCATCCTCCTGGGCGGCTCCCTAGGAGTGGAACTGCTGGGTGTTATCAGAACTCTCTAACTTTTTGAGGGGCTGTATCTACATCATGACTGCATTGGTGGGTACACACTGTATGCACTTGTCAGAACTTACTGAATTGTGCCTTTAAAATTGGTCAATTTTATTGTATGGAGATTATACCTCAACAGAGTTTTTTGTTTTGTTTTTTGCTGAGGAAGATTGGCCCTGAGCTAACGTCTGTGCCAGTTTTCCTCTATTTTGTCTGTGGGTCACTGCCACAGCATGGCTGACGAGTGGATTAGGTCCGAGCCTGGGATCTGAACCTGCAAACCCAGGCCGCTGCAGCGGAGCACATGAACTTAACCACTACACTGGTGGGCTGGCCGCAATAAAGCTCATTTTTAATGCAAAAAACAAGTTGAAATCAGAAAGAAAAGGAAACAAATCATGACTAATTCTGAATTACACACTTTACTGATACACAATGCTCAAATTAACAAGATGACACCAAATCTCTACTCACCTTGTGTGGTGTAGACCCAGCCAAGTCCAAGTCTCCCGTGCCTGTTCGAGAAGCTGTGCCAGGCTTGGTCACACCCCTGGAGCCACCATCTGCCGCCCCGTGGGGATGGGGTTGGTTCCTTGTCTCCAAATGCCCCTGCCCTGCCCCCTCCCCCTCCCCCCTTCTGCCAAAGTGCTCTGTGCGCACCCCAGGTGGGCTCCCTCCTCCAGTCTGTTCGGTCGCTGTCCATCCTTCCAGGCCTCGTTTATGGGCCCTGGGAAGCTTCTGGCTCCTGTCTTGAATGTGTGCGTTTCCTGTCATTTCTAAGGGCCTGGGATGGAGCACTGTGCCCGCCTCCTGCATCTCTCGGAGCTCGGCTTCCTGATGGCAGACTGAGAACACAGTCTCCTCCTGTCCATGCTGTTGAGGAACCAAACAACATAACGAGCGAAAGAGCTGTGCGGGTGGACGCCGAAGACGAGGCTTAGTGTTAGGGCCACGTGTCCTCTAGGCGGGGTTACGAGCAAACGTGCCATTTCTCATTAGGAATTGCACTCTTTCCACTAACAAATTTTTCTTGTCTACATGTCCTTGAGGGACACAGGTCCTTGTTTCCTGCCCTTCCCAGGAGAAGCCTGAAGTGTCTCCCCCAGAGAGACGAATTAAATTAGTGCGGAATTTTTAGGTGATAGATGAGACATAGGTACATAGAGGATAGATAAGATAGATATAAATAAAATGTCTTTCCTTATTTTCTAATAAAAACAAACCCCCCAAAAGAAAAGAACCTCTGCTCCTACTGTTAAAAGAATATAGCAGACCTACATGGGCTGCTAAGGAAGATGATCAAATATTTTGCTAAATTCAAACTAGACTGTAAACTCTACCTAGTGTGGTCCAATTTTTGTAAAAGAAAATAGTCTCTGTGCTTGCATACAGGGACAGATGTGAGGGCCTGGGGGGAGGGTGCTGGGGTGCTGACTTTCTGTTTACTGGCCCTAGCCCCTCAAGGGCCACCGTGGCCGGCATGTGCCTCCTCAGACCAGCACCTTGGAGGGGGCACCTGCATCAGCGGAGGCAGCACCTGGGGTGGACAACAGGGGGCGCAGCGTGCTTGCGTTGGGGGGGGCGGGGCGAGGATGCAGGCAGGGTCCCCGCACCTCCCTTCCCGTCCGTCCCATCCCCACAGGGAGGGCTCCTGTCCCACGGGCACTGGCCATCTGTGCTGCAGCAGGAAGGGGGATGAGGACCCCTTAGTCCTCATGACACAAGGAGTCACCGCCTGTGATTTGTCCGAGGGCACCCGCATCACAGCACAGGACCCAGGCCTGGGGGCTCCATCCCAGACACTCAAGCTGGCCCCCGGGACCTGGCAGTGACCTCGCGCCCCCTCCGCTGTGGTCCAAACTGACCCTTCTCCCTCCCAGTGCCCATCCCCAGGCCCGGCCTCAGCCCTGGATTCACTGGCCCCCAGCTCCCCGCCCTGGGTCAGCAGGGCCTTGAACAAACTGACCCATGTCGGTTCTGACCTCACCAGCTGTGTGACCTTGGGTAAAGGTCTCAACCCCTTTCATGTTCTCTGCTGCCAACCGGGGGTGACAGCCTCTTCCAGCTGTCGAGGGCCCCGCCCAGGCGTGGCACACACACCTGGTGCCTAATGGCAGCTTGCCCGCTCAAGCTGCACTGGCTGGCCATACCCAGGGCCCAGTTTCTGAGTCCCCCTTTCCTCAAGTGCTCTCTACAGGCAATCAGGGCCCCACAGCCTACCTACCAGGACAGGCCTTCACAAGGAAGGGCTGCCAGACCTGTGGCTATACATGGCCTGGGACCCCAGCCCTGGGTCCCCTTGAAAGGGCCTATGATAGGTCCCCAGCATAGCCAGCATGCTGGGTGGGTGTTACCCCAAGCTGGCTCAGCCTGAGCCCCAACCTGAGCCAAGTGAGGCAGGCAGAGCTGAGACCCCTCCCCCCAGGCAGACAGAGCTGCCCTGGAGGGGCCAGGACTGCAGGCGGCCCGTGCTGGGGGTTCAGACATGGGCCCCAGGTTTGGGAGCTGGGGAGCCTCTGGGGAAACTGAGCCCACACTCAGTCCACTCCCACCCAGGCCTCGGCCACAGCCAGCCGTCTCTACCCTCCCACCACTGGACCCACCAAGGCTCCAGGAAGCAGGGGGCAGGCCCAGTCCCACAGCCAAGCCACAGAGGAGCAGAGGGAGGAAGTGACACAGACACACCCACATCGTCATCTGGTAAGGAAAGGTTTATTAAGATTCAACTGCAGGGTAACAGAGCACAACAGACATGGGGAGGTCCTGGTCCAAACCCAGGCTGGTCTACGAGTGGTGGAGACGAGAGCACTACAGACGGGGCTGTGTGCACAATGGAGGTGAAGCGACAGCATGTCATGCGGCCAAGGGCTACTGAAGAGCACGTTAGGACCAGACTGCGGACAGACACACACACCAGGCCACTTGTGCCACCTAATACAAAAATTCACTACTGTGCGAGAGCGCTCTTCTTTATAATCCTTCTTCCTCATTAAACATTATGTGTTTAACACACACTTACATCGTTGCTAAAATCAGCAAGACCTATTATAGTGCTCCAACTTAATAAGTTGATAAGACAAGTTGTCCTGTGGGCAGTTCACAATGGAACTAAATAGTTTGGTTCCGAGACGCCCGGGAGCTTCTCTCGTAACAAGAGGCATTTCCAACCAACGGGTCACTGTCACCCAGAGGGTCTCAGTCCATGGCACAGGGGGCGTGCCCCTGGCAGCCTGCAGGGAGGGCAAGGGCACACTGCGGTGGGGGTGGGCTCTCAGCATTCCCAGAGGTCCCAGTGGAGCTGGCTGCTCCTGAGGATGGGCTGGCCGAGGGGCCGTCTCCAGGCTGGGGGTTCGGGCCAGAATGGTGGTGGCTGGCTTCCCACAAGGAGGTGACGGGGAGGGCTTTAGGCTGGGCCCCCAGACATGCCACATGTCCAAGGGCCGTGCTGAATCGACACCACCACCAGTGGGTGCTGGGCCGGGTCCCCCAACAGCTGCACGCCAGGAGCACTCGGGAGGTGGGCCCTCAGGGCGGCCCAGGCCGGGATGCAGGCAGGAGGATGGATGGAACATCTCAAAAGCAGCCGCTTGCAGACGGGACATCCAGAAGGCAGGCGTGTCTGTCTGTTTCTCGTGGCCACCCCCGAGGAGGACCCGTGGCAAGTGTATTTGCACACTCACCGTTCTGGTGGCCAAAGGCGGACAGAGCTTAGGAGAAGCCAGGCGGCCCCGGAGAAGCCACATGTTGGTGCGTCTTTTCCGCAGTGTGTCCAGTGTGAACCTGGGGTATGTTCTGCAAGCTCGGCCTATAACAGGACCGCAGTCACTGGCTACCAACCTCAGACATGCCACACAGCCAGCAGGCCGGGGCCGGGCCACTGTGCAGGGTTGGAGGGAACGCTGCCGCCCTCTGGCACGAGCCCTGCCAGCCGCTCCTGCCTCCTGCGGCCCCTCAAGGCCAGGTCTCACTTCAGGGTTCTGAAGGCGCACACACCTGCTTCCCCACACGCTAGTCCCTTTGAGAAACACACCTGAGGACCATGTGGAACCAGTGACCCTGCGAGGAGGGCCCAGCTGGCCTGCCTCCCCCCAGGGGACACCGCTGACCTCAACATTTCCTCGGCCGGGCCCCCCAGGGGCTCCAAGACTTTCGAGGGCAGTTCTCTGGGAAGCAGCGGACAGTGGCTGGCGTGCTCATCAGCAGGCTGGATGCTGCCGGCTGAGACACCTGCCCCTACTGCCAGCTCTTCAGTCACCTGGGAATGTCACAATGCCACTCTGGTGACAGAACAGGGCAGAAGGGGTGCAGGGCAGGCTGGCCTGGCCTAACCCCGAGGGCCTCCTCTGCCCCCTCCCACAGAGCACAGTCCTGCATGGCCCAGGCTTCTGCCACATGTGGCCGGGGCCTCTCTTTAAAAGACTCTTTACTTAGTTGACTTTTACAGGGAACAAAAGATGCGAATCAGACCGACGTTACCCTGTTTTGGTAACAGATCCATTTATATTACATGGCAACCAACCAAGTCCCTGCCAAACATGCCCCGTCCTCCGCGCAGAGGCGCTGGCCTGCTGCCCTGAGCCCACATGCCCCGGGGCTGCCTGGCCGGCCTACCCAGGGGGCACGCCCAGGACCCGGCCTAACCAGGCCCCTCTGCCAGAGCCTGGCTAGTCACCAGGCCGCAGACAAGCTGCTCTGGGGCAGTTGTCCTGCGTTCCCACGGCGTCTGAGGTACAGCGCTGGGAAACACACGTGCCCGAGCCACAGTCGGCAGCCACGCCGCACAGCTAGCCCCGTCTTCCCGGCTTAAGACACACGGTGACGACACTGAGAGTTTCAAGTTAGCGCAATCTTGAGGTCACCTCGCTGCAAGGACAGGGCTGGGGCTAAAGGAGTCAGCTACTGGGCCCTCCCGAGCCCACAGTGGAGCCAGAGGGCCCAGGAGGGCAGCCCCAGAAACCGACCCCGTGGGGATCCTCCAATCCAAAGCACGGGGTGCCGCCTCTTTTTGGTCTGCACGCTGACCAGACCTGCACGTTCAGACAGACTTTGGTCACAAACATCCAAAGGGCTTAAAAATCTTTACAAATCTACCGAAGCACAGCCAGACCCTCCTGTGCTGAGGACGGACGGCGGTCACACCCCTCACGGGCCCTCACTGGGAGCGGCACACGCCAGCCTTGTTCTCAGTGCTGTTCTTCCAACAGTGACTTCAACACAATGTCCTTTGATGTCTTTGTTATTTCAGACCATATTCAAGTTTAAGGTTGGGATCTCAAGGATCGATGCACTTTTCAGGGGGTGGTCCCCACCATAAACCCCTTTCACCTCTACAATCACGTCCCAGCTGGGCCCTGAGCCTCGTGCACAGGCGACTGTGAGCGCCGGCCCCAGCCCCAGGCAGGGTGGGTGCCCGGGGAGGTGTGGCACCTGGGGGCTGGACGCGTGTTTGGTTCACTTCAGATCTTGATTCGGGTCTGTTCCACTCCCGTACTCTCCCCTCTCCAGCCTCCCTGTTTCCAGCTGTCAGGAGACCCTTCGAGGAGCAGGATACGCCAGCTGAATGGAGGCTGCAGCTTGGAGAGAGGACCTAGGATCTTAAAGCCATTAAGGGGAAACCAACTGCATGTGAGGGCCTGTGAGGGGTGCCCGGCTGGTGGGGGAGAAGGAGCTGGGCTCGGGGCCGGGTGTAGGCCGGCAGTGGGTGCTGTGGGAATGCCAACAGTGCCTTCAGTAGGAGGGGGGACTCTTCTGGTCCAAGCACATGACTCACAAGGCCAGTGTCGGGTTTAACACAGACAGAAAACGCTCGGGTCATGAGGTCAGTTCTCTGGGATCCCGGGCTCCGAGGGAGGATGCCAGGCCCGAGGAGTGCATCTGGTGTGGATAGGCACCACGGCTCCTTGGACACGTAACACAACCTACAAAGTGCCACCAGTGGCTGACACGCGGCAAGACGAGAGGCTGGTCAAGGACATTAAACAGTCATTCCTTTAAACACACAGAAAATTCAAGTAATTTATTTAAAAACTGCTTAGTTTCTTCTTGAAATATATATATATTTGCTTTAGAATGATCATATTGCAGCATGATTCTCATGCACTTAAAAGTACTTTAAAAAAACACCAACTTGAGGCAGCAAAGGATGACAACTGTCTTCCTTTAGCCGGGCGCTGTGCAGGTGGCCTCCCTGTCTCCTGAGATCAGCCGGCTCAGACTGCCCGCCCCACTGGGAGACGCAGACACCGCTTCGCTGAGCGAGCCTGTGGCCTGGAGAACAGTTCCCAACAGCTGTAGCACGTGAGGACTGTGCCTGCCCAAGTCCGGGTTTGGTTTCTACGCCGAACCAGAAGCGCTGCGCGGCGCTGTCCTGTGAGCGGGCCTTCGGCCCCAGCCAGACGCGTTGTCCACTTGGCAGGCGTCCTGATTCCAGAGTTGAGCGGAGTGCGCAGGTGGGAGGAGATCAGAAGCATGCCGGCCCGCGCACACCCGAGGTAGGCCTGGGCAGGACGCGGGCGATGCCGCCCCCGGAGCTCTGCCCTCGTGATTTCCCCAGCAAATGGTTTCAAGATGAGTCAAAGTGCAACGAGCAAGTCCACAGACTCTCTGGGAGCTTCAGACAGACATTACAGGTCAGAAGCCGGGCAGGGACACGCGCACACGGCGCATACGCGCGCAACTCTGCCAGTCCTGATGCTGCCCCCTGGCGGGTGTCCCATCCCAGCCCCCTGGTGGGGCGTCTGGAAGCGACCCTTGCGGATGGCCCTTCTCCACCCAGGGGAGCCTGGGCCCTGCCTCCTCCCAACTTTGGTGCATGGCTGCTACCACTGCTCGCCGCCCACGAGCGAGGCTGCCCGGGCACAATTTGTCAAACCCTCTGAGGAAAAGAGAAGATGCTGTTCTTCTAAGAAAACCACAGTTTTCGGGGAAAAAAAAACGTTTTCTATAATAATCATAAAGAAAAATACTCTCCAACAGCTGCAGCACCAACAGAAGGGGATGAGATCTGACAGAGCTCCAATCCCTGTGGGCGTCCAGAGAGAAACGTGACAGAAACGTTTTAGTCACCGACTGCACGATTGTCGTCTGAAGCATTCAGATAAGATACAGCAAAGGAATCAGGTATTTTTGTTTTCAATTATAACTTTGGAAATGCATAATCTTATTTTTTTCCTAAATTGCTTATTGTCTGTATTGTAAATCTGGTCTACAATTTAAAAACATGCAGAATAATAGACCCAGAGAACAAAAGATAGAATTGAAATTAAAAGATCATTTTCAATTAAAAAAAAGATTTCAAAATGATTTTTTAATCGTGGAAAAAGGAATGCACGTGGCGTTTTGCCCAGCGGCTTAACCTACCCGCGAGCGCCGCGTCTCCACCCTGCTGCGGGAAGGACTCTGGTCTGCGCTGCCCGGAGCAATGGCAGCCAGCCTGAGCGCAGCTTGCGCCCGGCCCCTGCGCCCCGCTCCCTGCCGCCCTCTGGAATGTGTGCGTGGCTCAGACCATCGACTCCGTCACCACCGGCCCCTGCGGGCCCTCCTTCCGGGAGAGCTTCAGCACGGAGGGCTTCTCGCCGCCACTCCCGCCTTCAGCCGAGGGCTGGCATGGCAGGCCCCGCTGCTCGTCCTTGGCTTCTTCCGACACCTCTGGGTAGATCACCAGGAACGTGGCTGTCAGGAAGCCCAGGAAAGAGCCCACAGAGGCCACCATGGGGATGACGCGCACAGTCCCAACAGCGTCGACCACGCCCCCCAGGGCAGACGCCACCAGGATCTGGGAGATGTAGACCTGGCAGGAGAGGATGGCACAGTCGATGCCGAAGCCGCGCTTGGAGTTCCCGGGGCTGTGGTGCACGTACTGCAAGAGAGGAGAGCACGTGGTGAGGGCTGTGCAAAAGGGAAACCCGTCAGTCAACATGCCCGTGCTCTGCAAACTAGCTCAGCAGTCTCAAACCGAAACTCGCCTTCCACTCGGCTGCTTGGCAGAGCACGGTCCACCCAGCCTGTCTCCCCCACCCCGTTCCACTTCTACTCAACATGGTATTGGAGGTTCTGGCCATTGCAATCAGGCAAGGAAAGTAAGACATGGTAAGGACGGGAAAGGAAGAAATAAAACTCATTATACATGGATGATGTGACTGAGTATGTAGAAAGTCCAAAAACCCAGAGAAATGCTACAGGAATTAGTAGAAGAATATGCCATGTTTATGGATAGAAAGCAAAATATTATACAGCTTTTAACTCTCCCCAAATTGATCTGTATAACGATTGTGTTTCCAATAAAAAGCTCAAAAGCTGATTCTAACATTCAGATGAAATGTACGTGGTCAAGAACAGCTAAGAGAGGAGCTGGCCCGTGGTGCAGTGGTTAAGTTCGCACTCTCTGATTTGGTGGCCTGGGCTTCATGAGTTCAGATCCTGGGTGTGGACCTACACGCTGCTGATCAAGCCATGCTGTGGCAGCGTCCCACATACAAAACAGAGTAAGAGTGGCACAGATGTTAGCTCGGCGACAATCTCCCTCACAAAAAAAAAAAAAAAGAATAGTTAACACAACCTCTAAGAAGAAAACGCTGTAGGACTTACACTACCTGGTTTCAGGTCTTATTATAAAACTAATTAGGATAGTCTAACATCTGTCTGAAGACAGACAGACCAGACCAATGAGAGAGACTGGAAACAGGCCCCCCCCCCCACGCCGAGGTGGACGCCTGACTTAAGACAAAGATGGCGGTGCAGTGTGGACAGGGAACATGCGGCCCCTACAATGAGTGGCACCGGGACAGGCAGCCATGTGTCCATGGGAAAACTAATAGTCTCTGTCCTCTGCTTCAAACCACACACATACACAAAACCCACACTGAGGCAGACTGCACATCGAGACTGCAGGTGCACGGAGGACACGGGCAAGGACCTTCTGGGCAGCAGGGTCAGTGGTAACCCCACATGCCACCACCCGCAGGACGGATATGTAAACTGCGGCCAGACAGTGGACCAGGAAAAAGAGGGAAGAACTGCCACACACAAGACAGGAGGAAGCACAGACACGAGGTGAGATCAAAGCAGCAGATGCTCCAGCCACGGAAGGTTCCGAACCGGCCAGCGGAGCACAGGGTGTCGAAGCCCAGGCGAGGAGCGCTGTGCGGTCTGCCCTGAAGGCACAGGCGTGTCTCCTTCCGAAAACGCAGTAAGCCGTTCATTCACGATGGGTGTACTTTGCTGTAGTCATGTTAACTTCAACTAAAAAATCTATTTAAAAGAATGCCATCACTCAGAACTCCCTTAGTTCCATCTTTGTTAGACACCTCTTCACAGTGCATTTTTTCCTTCATAATCGTGTCAGAGACGAGAAGATTAAACCTGGGTTAGGTTTAGGGAGAGACAGCTTCTCTGTGGTCTCTTCCTTTCCCTTTGAAGGGTCTGGACATGAGTCCAAGAACCCGGCCTCCACCTGCATTGAGGCTCCTGAGCACGTGAAAGGTGTTAAAGAAACACGGAATTTCAAAGACTCGGTGCAAATGCAAACTATCTTAACCTTCTGTATTGAGTACATGTCGAAATGATGTTTTGGATGTACTGTGTTAAACAAAATATGGTAATAAAATCGATTTCATGGTCTTTTCACTTTTTAACATGGCTAGTGGAAGTGCAGACCTGCCTACGCGACTGGCCAGCACGGCTGCCGAGCTGCCCTCAGGCCCGCGGGGCAGGGACCGCCGGCGGCAGGCAGCCTCCCGGGGTCCCAGTCGCAGCGCTGTGGAAGGCACCCGGAGCCTCCAGGCGGTGCCAGGCGGGCCAGCAGCCAGGCAGCCAGCGCCTTGGACCAACCTAGGCAGCCAGCAGCTCTACTGCCCCTCAGGGGCCGTTTCAGAACCAAACAGCCAGGGCCATTAGTGTCTCAAGTAGCCCCCAAGTGGAAGGTGCGGAGCTGTGGCTGGAGATGGAGAGAAATGAGCACAAGCTTTGGAGCAGACAGATCTGATCATCTGTCCTGAAGTGCAGTTCCTGCTGGTGACCCTGTGCCCCAGCATCCTGCCCTTGGCCACCCTCGCCGGCCCCGCAGCCGAGGACACACCTCCTTGCTGTCGTGGTACTGCCCAAGCAGGGCGTAGGGGCAGTAGGAGATGCTCATGGAGACGATGCCCATGGTGCTGATCATGATCATGGCGACGTAGACATTGGCGAACATGGCCATCACGGCCGTGCCGATGGAGAAGCCCAGCGTCCCCAGCACATAGATGACCCTGATGCTCAGGTCGTAGTTGTCCAAATACTTCTGTAGCAGGGCTGCAGAGAGAGTGCGACCACAGGACAGTGACCGACAGCCCTGCCCACCAAGCGGCTGGGTCAGCTCCCTTCACTCCTGTGGGGCTCCCTCCACCGCTTGCCCCTCGCCGCCCCACCTCCTCTGCTGAACTCAGCCCAGCTCAGGAACAGGCAGGCATCCCCTCCTCTGTGCCCGCCCTGCCGCACCACTGCCCATGCCGCACAGCTGGCCATTCACGCCGACCATGCGTGAAGCAGTCAGCTCACTGTGCACATTTCACGTCCAGGAGCTCCAGCACTCAGGAGAAGCCGGCCCTCTCATCCCAGACCCCGTAACCTGACCCTGTCCTGCCGCTGTCCTGCCAGGCCACCCCGGCCAGGCCCAGATCCTTCCCATCAAGCCAGGCCCACTCGGCGGCGCTCTCCGGCCTGACACCCATCCTGCCTTGGGAACTCGAGTCCTAGCTGGTTGTCCTCATGGGCATCCCTCTGGATCCAGCAGGCTAGACTCCTGCTCACCCTTCCTGACAAGGTGGCAGGCTACCTCCTCCAGGAAAGTGTCTCAGACGCTGTCCTACCACTACTACTCCTCTATCAAAGCACAGACAGTGTTGTGTGACTATCATCCTGGCTTCCCACTGCCGTGCGGCATTTATCTCATCTATCCTCAAGTCCCGGTCACGCTGAATGAAGCTGGCTGCCGCCCTCACAGTTTGGGTAAGAACAGGCAGGGGCCAGCAGGCCCCAGACGCACTGCGTGCCCTCAAGACTTGGGAAGCCCTGGGTCCTCCGCCCGTACCACTCTCCCCACCTCCTGGCGAAGGCACCAAGACCTCTCCCCTGGGCTCAGGGGGCACAGCCCCTGTAGTCCTGCCACCACCCTGAGCCCCTCCCTGGCCAGAGCCTCTCTGAGGAGCCTCCGGGGAAGACGGCCTGCAGTGGGGTCTCAGGACACCCAGGTCCTGGCACCAGCCTGTGGTGGCTTTTCCCTGAGACGAGGCCGCACAGGCTTCCATGCTTCTGTCGCTAAGGGACAGCCTGCTCAGTCACAGTCAGGGCCCGCTTCTGTGCAGCAGGACGCCCCATCCACAGCTGCAGCTGCTGACGTTTCCCGGTGCACCATCACCTAAGTCGGGGCTCAACTCACCTGAGCAAATGGCGCCGGTCGCCGCGTAGATGACCAGGCCCCAGCAGCCCATCTTCACGCCGGCGTTGTAGGCCTGCCAGGCCGTTGAGTTGGAGGGGGCCTGTTCCAGAAACAAGACTGGGGTTCAGGGGGGCAGGGACCAGGTGCCATACCCTCTGGGCAAAGGAGGCTATTTCCAGCTCAGTGACAGACGGGCGGTTCCTCCAGAGAGGCGATCGTTCTGTGGAGAGAAGCAGCTGCGCCAGGCTGGTGTCTGGGCAGGCGTCTGTGATCCCTCCAGCCTCGCTCCCCCTGAGCTGGGCTGATCTAACCTGCAGCTCAGCTCCCACTCCACCCTCCCGGAGCCCAGGGGCCACAGACAGCAGCTCAGATGGACCCGGAAGGTGAGCGATGGTGTGGAGCGGGGAGGCCTGAGCCTGTGCAGGGCCACCTCGGCCCCCACCCCGGGTGAGTCGGCCACAGGTGGAGCCAGCTGACGGCATGGGGAACAGGAGCAGCACTCGGCTGAGTCCCGATCGTTATTTGTGGCACTAAGTTCTGGGGCAGTGAGGCACATGGCACAGCACAACCGAAGGAACACCTCATGCCGGCTTCTCACAGTGTCTCGCCCTCATGTCAGCCCCAGTCATTTCCACCTGCTGACCGTAGGCCCAGGTGCCAACGCTCTCTTGATGTGCCCAAGGACCCCTGACCCCGTTAACAGGGGGGCCCACCGTGCACCTCCCACCCCTGCATGCAAAGCCCTGCGCACCTCCCTGACTCCTGTGGGTGCTGGGGCTCGAGGAGGCGGTGGGCAATGGAGGCGACCGGGGGAGTGGCTGCCCTGACGCCGAGGCCGTGTCAAGCTCGGTGCAGTGAGCCATCAGCATTGCCAAGCTCTCCTGGCTGGCTCTCCCCGTCTCACCCTCGCAACCATCCTGTGAGCGCCAGGAGTGGGGCCCCAGGTGCTCACCTTGGGGTCCCCTTCGAAGATGACCTGGCCCATGAAGTCGGTGTAGAACACGGCCTCGGCGATGACAGAGAACCAGGTGAGCAGATGGCAGAGGCAGAGCCGCATCAGCTCCCGGGGCATCTTCAGCATGGACAGCCACAGCAGCCGCACAGTGGTCTCCCCGTCCCCCTCCTCGCTCTCCGTGTCCCCGCTGGAGTTGGTGGCCCCGCTCTGGTTCCGGTGCCGGCAGCGCTGCCGCTGCCGCTTCTGCAGGTCATACAGGTCGCTCATGCTGCGTGATGGCTTGATCAGGACCACGGCGTTGGCCCGCCGGTAGCGGTAGCGGTGGGCACCGATCTTGCCGTAGTAGGAGAAGGTGCTGGAGGCCTGCCGGCGGAACATGTGTCTTCGCCGTCTCATGGAACTGGACGTGGCTGAGGGCTTTATGTCTACCCTGGTGTAGCCGCTGAGGCCGTCTTTTAGGGGGGAGCCACTTCCGTTTGGGACTTTGGCTTCGTTTGAGCGATTATCAAGCAGCGTCTCGTCCTCGTTCGCAGGTTCCCTGAGCAGTGGGGACAGGCAGGGCAGCTTGGCCTTGACGAGCTCCTGACTGGTGCTGCGCGGGGTGTTGGGGTAAGAGGCGTCGTGGAAGATGGACGGCTCAATGTCGTGCAGGAAGAGCAGCTCGGGCTCCAGGTCCAGGGCGGCGTCTGGCACGTGCAGCACCGAGTCGCTCTTGCTCCGCACCATGTCCACGTCCAGGTAGTCCAGGGCCAGCTCGTGCTCTGACTGCACCTCGTCTGGGAACATGGTGGCACCACCATCCGGCACGCTCAGGCGGGCGGCGGGGGGCAGAGCGTCAGCCGCCTCCACGCTCCGCTCCTGCTGGGGGCTGTACTGCTCCTCCTCGATGCTGAAGAGGTGCAAGGCCACCGACACCGTGAAGATGATGGCCGCGAAGAAGAAGAGCACCTGGTTCTGTGTTCGGAACCAGGTGCTCAGGAAGGTCTGGGTCCAGTCCAGCCCGCCCAGCACGTAGCCGACGGCCCCGCCGAGGCCTGGGCAGGTGGGAGGAGACAGAAGCAGCTAGTGAGCGACGCAGGGCACTTGGGGCCCCCAAAGGAGGCAGGCAGGCTGGAAACATCTAGACGGGCTTTCACCCTCAATCGGGCCCAGGGTTGCCACTCAGTCATGTCACAAATCAGGACATGTTTTTGGGACAGAATAAGAAAACAGCAGGAAAAACAAACAAGAACCTATAGCTGACCCTGGGTTTGGAATTCTGACCTCACAAATTCCTGCCTAAGAAATGAGGGGCGGATAACTGACAGGAAGGAACACGAGCGGCTAGCCCCAGACTCGCCTCGGCACCGACCGCCATCCCCTAGGCTCTGGAAGTCGATATTCCCTGTGGGATGGGACAGCCACCCGACTACAGGGAGTAGTCAGCACAAGGCCCCAGGCCGCAGCCACCTGGCCAGCACGTCACCCCTGTCCAGCCCCACAGTCACTTGGCCCTGCTGGGCTGGGGTCCCTGCTCACTGCCTCACTCGTCGGCATCTGAGGTGCAGATGCACCTGGGCCATGGAAGCCCACCCCGAAGTGGGGGTGCCGGTCTCAGGAGCAGCTGCCTCCATCCCCACAGTCCTTGGTGCCAAGCAGGGGGTGGGGAGTAGAAGATGCAGGGGGGAGGGAGAGTGGGGCGCAGGCTCACCAGCAGAGAAGGCGTGGATGTTGAGGGCCATGTCCTGCTCCTCGCTGTCCACCACGTCCAGCAGGTAGGCGCGGATGGGCCCCTCGGTGGCATCAGCGCTGAAATCCAGGACCACCACCCCCAGCACTGTGAGGATGATACCAATGGGCTGCCGGCTGGGGACATCACCGAGGGCCAGACCTAACAGAGCACACGGAGCAGTCGGATCTCAGCTCATAATGCAGACAGTCACCTCCAAGGGGTGAGGGTGACACCTCCACTCCGACCGGAAGGGGGCACGTTCCTGGGCACAGACTTGGGACAAGAAGGGCTTTGCCTCCTCCACTTCTGCCGTTTGCAGGATTACCTTTACTCCCCGTTCACATTCACTATTGGGCAAACCCCAAAGAGATTACCTGACCTAAAAAGGGGAAACGGTCCTTCCTACCAACCTTCACCGGGGGGCATGTTGAGAGCACCGACTGAGCATCAGTGAGCGAGGAGGACGTGAGACCAGCACGGCCCTCACACGCCCCTGTGCACGCTGCGTGCAGGGTTCCACGTCGGCTCCCGGGCTGGGGCCTCGAGAGGGAGCCCGTGTGCGTGCCTGGCCCAGGGTCTGCAGGGCGCTTGGTTGGCATCTACTGAACACATAACCACCCAATGACAGCTCGTTCCTGCACTGCGGTGTCTAGAGGAAGACTCTGTCTGAATTCATCTTACTGATGCCACACGGTGAACATGTGTTTGTTTTCCAATTTGCTTTACTGAGAATTCACCTTTGAAGGCCGACACCGGTATTTCACAAGTCAGACTGCAACCAAGGCAGCCAACCGGACCTACAGGTGACTTGTACTGTATGCTGGAAGGCCCTCGAGCTGAACTGAAATAATACTTAAAATATTAACTGCTTCCACTGAGAGCTTTTCAAGCTAATTCTCTGAGCAGCCTGGGCTGGAGAAGCAACAGCTCTGAAGAGACAGATGCAAATGGTCTCGCTTCTCATGAACTTCCTCTGTGAGCGGCTGTCAGCACCCAGAAGCAGCTATAACCACACACCACGTCTCGCCTCCCTCAGGGAGTCTGCCCCTGAACCCAGAGACCAAATCACTGGGTGCAGCGCCCGTGAGACCAAGGGCACCCTCTTGCATAAAGATGCAGAGCCGGCCGTGGGCCACAGTCTGGGACTTGGGCCCAGCGCCAGAGCTTGATGTGTTAGCTGGAACGCAGACAAACCCGCCCTGCGTGCGGGCTGGGAAAGGGGTTTCTGACCAGCAGCTCCCTGCTCGCCACCTGGACCCCATGGTGCCTGAAGAAACACAGACACAGCACGGGACAGGGGGCCAGGGCTCGGTGCCAGAGCCCCTGGCTCACTGCATCCAGGCCATGTTGAGGCGGGACCACCCCACGGACACAGCCTTGAGAAAGCCCCAGGGTCCTCTCTAGGTAAGAGTCAGGAAGGGGCTGCTGCTCCCCAGGGTGAGGGGGACAGCCAGAGAGGCCCACAGCAGTGCCCGCAGGCGCTGAGAAAGTGGCAGCCTGGACTTCTGTTTGGGAGACACCCCAGCTGGAGGAGGCCACCCCGAGGGGTGCAGCTCAGGGAGGGTGCCCCGGCATGCCCCCACACAGGCCTCTGAGAAGCCAGCGAGGCTCGGCTACCCCAGGTTTCCTGTGGCCTCTTCCTGAGCGTTCCAGCATCGCTGACTCCCACCTGAACTGCTGCAGACTTGGGGTAAGTCTGTGGGTGTCAGAAGGCAGAGGAAGCCTCCATCTTAAAAAGCCGTTGCCAGAAAACAAGGTTTTGTCTCTGGCAGTGCTGATGGGCACCGGCAAGGTGAAAGCTACGCTCCCACACAGAGCTGCTTTAATCAAAAACACAACAGAACAACAACAAAAGCAAAACAAAACCTAAGTACACAAAACAAAAACAGCAAGCATGGAGTTGGGTCTGGACACTTTCAATACCAAGCCTAAGAAAAGGAGAAAAAAAAGAAAAGATAATTTCTGAAATAATGCTGGAAACAGGATGTGGTGTCAGATACGCATTAAGAACAAATGGGTCACAACAGGAAACGCTTCCCTGTGAACAGGTTCCTACGGCTTTCCCACGTGGGCCCTGCTCCAGTGCTGCCAAGCACGGCCAGCGCCTGGGCGGCCAAGGGCTCGGCACCGCCACCCCGCCTGGGGACCAGAGGGAGGCCACGCTGTCCCACAGCCGGCCAGTCTGAGTCATCTAACACCCACGTCTCACTGAGCAAAGAGCTGTCCCCAGTCAGGACTCAGCCACGCACATTTTAGGGCGCGCAGCGTGGCAGAGGACACTCACCGATGGCAGAGCCGTTCAGGAAAAGCGCCACACCGAAGAGCACGCCCACGCAGAGGGCCAGGATGAAAGGCCGGCGGCGGCCCCAGCTCAGGGTGCAGCGGTCACTCGCCGAGCCGATGAGCGGTGTGAAGATGAGGCCGAGGATGGGGCTCAGGAACCAGGTGAGACTGTAATACTGCTCCGGAAGGCCTGCAGCAGACACGCAGCCGTCACACGCGCAGGCCCGGAGCAGCGCTCACACGGACCCACCCCACCCCAGTCGGACTCTGCCGGAAGGCCTGCAGCAGACACGTAGCCGTCACACGCAGGCCCGGAGCAGCGCTCACACGGACCCACCCCACCCCAGTCGGACTCTGCCGGAAGGCCTGCAGCAGACACGCAGCCGTCACACGCGCAGGCCCGGAGCAGCGCTCACACGGACCCACCCCACCCCAGTCGGACTCTGCCGGAAGGCCTGCAGCAGACACGCAGCCGTCACACGCAGGCCCGGAGCAGCGCTCACACGGACCCACCCCACCCCAGTCGGGCTCTGCTGCCTTCTGCTCACAAAGCACGGGAACACGGTGCCGCTGTGTGCACAGCCCCGCGGGTGAGACACTCTGCTGAGGGGAGAGGCTCCCCTCTGTGAGCCTGGGTGAGCGGAAGTTAACCCAAGCCTCCCTGGGAAGCACCAGGCAGCCAGAGGCCAGCACCTGGGCCTTGTGACAGGCACCCTGTGACCTGCCCGCAAGTGCACACGGCCACTGGGCACAGAGCGTAACAAGCAGCACATGCTAGTCGCAGTGGAGCGTGGACCAGCCGTGTACACGTGGGGAGTGCCACGCCAGGGCCCACACAGCAGGCGCCCGTGGACAGCACGAGGTTGAGGCCCTTTCACACCACTGGCACTGACTGGGCCTCTGTCTCTGCTTGGGGCCTGCTCAACGTCACCTCAAGGGCACCAGGCACTGAGCTCAGTCAGCCTAGAACAAGGCAGGGCAGGAACTGCAGCCTCAGAGAGGCAGTGAGGACCCACACTGCCTGCACCCTGGGCCTCATGACCGGAATCTACCACCATGGTCCGGAGGAGGGAACATGCAGCCACGATGACCCCAGCAGGGGGCCGCTTAGGGGCAGCGGGAGGCGAAGAAGCATCAGCATCCACCTGGAACCAAGGGGTGTATCTGGCGCTGGACATTCGCTCTCACTGAGTCCTCCTACCCATCCAGGGAGGGATTATCATGCCCATTTTACAGATGGAAAAACTGAAGCTCAGAGAGATTAGGTAATCTGCCCCAGGTCACACAGCTAGAAAGTGGGAGGCCCAGGACTTACACCAGGGCTGCCTGATTCCAAAGTCCACGTGCTCCCCTCCCTCCGATATGCTGCCGTCCTCTCACACAAACCCAACACCCATCGACAGCGGAATGGAGAAACAATTCTGGCATCCACATGTGCTAGAGCACCCTGCAGCTACTGGAACGAACAAGCCAGAGCTTGGCGCAACAACATGGCTGACCCTCGCACACAGCGCTGGAGGCGGCAGAGACATGCTGTGGGTTCCACCTATCCGACACCCAAAGCAGCTAAATGAGCCTCTGCTGGTGGCAGCCAGGGTGGCTGCCCTTGGGAGGGGAGGGCTTGGGGCTGGTATGTGCCCTCCTTGATCTGGATGGCGGTTCCTGGTGACAATGCACCCAGCTGCAGACTTGGGTCATGCACTTCCCCGTATGCTACACTTCAACAGAAAGTTTACTTACAAAATAAAAGGTGCTCTGGCCTGCCAGCGAGTCCTCTGGCTGATGTTTTACACCGCCAAAGGTGCCGAATAATAATACTGTCCTGACTACCAAGAAAAATAAACTCGTGTAGGAGGAGGAAATCGTTTCCAGAGGAAGAGGGAAGCACCTTTCGAAACTATCGCCAACGTGCCCATTAACATACTGCTGCCTTCAGCCTAGAACTCGAGGCGTCTGCCTTGACCTCTGCGCACACAGCACTTTGGGAAGGGTGAATCCTGTTCCTGTTTCCAGTCAGCAGAATGTGCTGTTTGAGGAAACGAGAGGCTTGCTGAGTGTCTGCTGACGAGCTACGGTTCATACGGCAGGCCCGGTTCCTCGCTCTCATCACCAAGCCACGCAGAAGGGAAGCATCGGCTGGCCGGCCATGCTGATACGGCCACATTCAACAGCACGGGGCGCCCAGCACTGTGCTTCCCAGCAACGACTCCCCGACAAAACTACAGAGAGTGAGAAATGCAGTCAAGATTCCAGAACAGGAAGCACTCTCACCCCAACGTACAGACTCTTTTGCTGGGGTTTTTAACCAGGTTACTACTTTACTAATGAAGCCTAGTGACAAGTGGCTCCTTGCAGAGCTGCAGCACGTGCTCGCACACACACACACACACACGTGCGTGCACAGCGACTCCCTCCTGTGGGGCTCTCTCTCCTCGGCTCCCGGCCCTCCTGCTTCAGGCTTCCTGCACACCCCTTGCTGATTCTCACATCCCGGCCTGGCTCCTCTTAGAACTCTGAGGGGGTCACCCTGCCAGGAGGCCTCCCCACTTGCCCACAGCTCCCACTCGCCTGGGCACATCAGTGTATTTCCACACCTTCTGAAACACTTGTACACATTCTCAAGAGACAGCCCTGAGGGGAGGGACTGGGTTATTCATCCCTGCCCCATACGTGACCCACAGAGGTGTTCACGTCTGTCAAACTGAACCAAACCCGGAGATGCTAGACGGGAAAGCCCCCAGAGCACCGCCCAGTGAGCACCAGTCCGTCTCTGTTGATCTTCACCTCCCCGCTGGCTTCCTTTTCTGACCACCTACAGGGCCAGCTGGAAGCCCTCCTCCACCCCCAGCCCTCTCCACCCCTGGAGAGGCCAACCCTTGACCCCCAGCCCCTGCTGCTGGCTGGCCCCTGCTAACCTGGTCTGGCCCAGTCCTTGGGCTGTGGCTGGCCTACCCCATCCCTGGAGCACCTGCACCCACCTGGCCTGCAATCTGCCCCATGTCACCAGGACCCCAGGTTCCCAGCAAGCCCACTCTCTCGGGCCAGATGAAAAGTGCCGGAGCAGCTCCCACCCTCCTCTGCCGCCCCGCGACACGCGCACGCCCCTCTAGCATCACATCACGGCACCTGGTTACGGCCACGCCCGCAACGCTGGTCCAGCTGCCGGTGGATGAGCACAGACAACACACCTGTGACCCGCTGTGCTCGCCCTGGCAGTGTGGCGGCCAGAAGCAGACCTCGTCCCTGGCCTCCTATGGCATCTGGTCCCAGGAGAGGTTGGACCGGAGCAAGCTCACCATGGCAACGCATGGTGCTCGGGGACGGACTGGGCTGGGAGGGCAGCACCCTGGAGCCAAGGTCTGAGGGGGATGTGGACAGGGTGCTGCAGGCGGGGGGAAAGCAGGGTAGGCGTTCACCTGGCTGTGGAGGGGCCGTGAGCAGGAGCTTCCACATCTTTACAGACTAAGAGACAGGCCGCCCTGGTGAGACAAAGGGGCAGGCTTTAGACACGCAGGCCCCGGGGACCCCGGCGGGCATCTCACGGGGGACAGCAGCTGGCTGCCGTGGGGCCCCACACACCCTTCCCTGGACTTCAGGGAGACAGGAGCCAGGACGGGGTCCAGAGCCCGGTGAGCACATCCTCCCACACCTTCCAGGGCATGTGACCGGCGGGAGGCTGCCCAGGGCAGGGGTGCCAGCTGGGGGACCACAGGGTCCCAGCTGTTGTCCCCTTGCTACGTGGAGGGACTGATATGTGCACCCAGACTCCTCTCCTCCCTCTCCTCCTCCAGGTAGAGGCTCTGGAACAGGACTGACAGACTACTGCCTGTTTCTGCATAGCCTGCAACTTAAGAATGGTGGCCACATTTTTAAATGGCTGAAAAAGATCAAAATAAGAATGTTTCCTGACACGCAAAAAGTTTTATGACACTCCAATTTCAGTGTCCATAAGTAAAGCGTTACGGGAGCAGAGTCACACGCATTCGCGATGTCCTGTCTGGGGCTGCTCTCCAGCTGCTAGACAGACCCTGCGGCCCCCGGAGCAGAAGATGCCCTGGCCCTCGACAGACAGTGTGCTGAGCCTGCTGTGGAACGCGGTTTGGGTTCTGCTGTGCAGGTTCCTTGTCTCCCATTTTGTGTTTAGCTGTCCTGTCACCGCTGGAAGAAGGGTGTTAAAGTTTCCAACGATGATGGCAAAGTTGCGTATTTCAACCTTTAATTCTGTCCATTTTTGCTTTATGTGTCTTACAGCTCTGTTTATGAGGAGCACACATTGATGATGGTCACATCTCATTACTGAACCGACCCTTTCACCCTGTGAGCTTGCCTGCTCCTTTACCGCTGGCAATACCCCTTATCTGAAGTTCACTTTTTCTGATATTAACACTCGCCCGAGCCCACGGAGGCTTTCTATCGGCACAGCAGATCTTTACCCATCTTTTTACTTTCAATCCATCTGCGTCACAGCATCTGAAGAGCGTCTCTCACACAGCATACGGACAGATTCGTGTTCTCATCCATTCTGACCATCTCTCGTCCTCCCTGGACTGTCCAGTGCACTGACACTTAGTGCAATGACTGACGCGGCTGACACAGGGCCACCATTTCACTGCCTGCCTTCTGTCTCTCCTTGTTTCTGTTCCTCTGTTCTTGCCTTCTTTAACTGCTTTTTCGCATTCCATTTTACTTTATACATTGGTTTTTTGGCAGTATTTCCTAGTGGCTGCTCTCAGGATGACATTATACGTTGCCTTTTCAGTCTACTTGGTGACTCTTACAAATCACGTGAGAACCTGGCAGCTGGCTACGTCCGTCCCCCCGGCCCCCTTACTACAGCAGCTGGCACAGGGATGACATCCACAGACAAGGAAACCCCACGCTCTGCTCGGATGTTTGCTGTAAGAGTCATACTTACTGTAAGGGGATGAGGAGCACACTCGCCCTTTATTTCCCATTGTCCAGCCCTTCCTTCCCGAAGATCTGAGTGCTCATTTGCTATCCCTTCCCTTCAGCCTGAAGAACTATCTTCAGTTTCCCAAGCATTTCTTTCAGAGCAGATCTGCTCATGACGAAAGCTCTTGGGTTGTATCTGAGATCTCTTTACTTCACTTGTATTAGGATGCCTGTGCTGGATACAGAACTCTGGGTTAACCTGCCGCCCCCAGACCTGTGGAGAAGTCGCGCCGCCGTCTCCTGGCCTCCGCGCTTTCTGAGGAGAAGGCTGCGGTGACTCTGGGACTGTTCATGAAATGGGCTCTTCCCTGATTTCTTCCAGTCTCCCTCTTCCTTGCTGGCTGTCAGCAGTGTGACCTTGACAAGCTTAAGCAAGGTTTCCTTTACGTTTATCCTGCTTGGGGTTCACCGAGCTTCAGGAATCCACAGATTTAAGACAACACATTCAGAAATTTTTCAGTCACTTCTTCACGTTTTAGCCCTGTTCTCTACCTGCTCTCTTCTGGGGCTCCAGTCACAGGTACACCGACCTCCTGACGCAGGCCCGCTGCTGCCCGGGGCTCTGGTCACTTCTCTGTTCGGTCTTTGTTCGCTCTGTTCTTCACGTTCAATCATGTCTATTGACCCATCTTTCAGTCCACTGAACCTTCCTTCTGTCATCTTCAACCTGCTCTTAACCCCGTCTGGCTCATTTTTATCTCAGATATGGCATTTTTTAGTTCTAAACTTTTCATTTGGTTCTTTTCTTTTTTACAGCTTCTCTTTCGGTTGAGAGTTGCTACTTTTCGTTATGAGCATGTTTTATGTCCTTCAGCAGTGACACACGCTTGTCTGATCATCCCAGCACGAGTCGTCACTGTGGGGCAGGGTCCACTGCTGCCTTTGCTCGAGTCACGGTCACATCCTCTTTCTTTTTCCGCATATCTGGCAACAGTGAGGTGTACCCTAGACACTGTGAACGATGTGCTGTAGAGCTACACTCTGTTAGATTCTTGTGAAGAGTGTTGATATTTTTCTTTTAACAATTAACCTGGTTGGACTCAAACTCAAAACTCTCTCCCCTGCAATGGGGGCAGCAGGAATCTCTGTTCCTTCTGTTAGCTTTAGCTGAGCTGCTTGAAATGTGTCCCTTAAACTCACGTTTCAAGAATCAGCCAGAGAGAGGGGCAGACATGACACACAGGGTTCAGGGTTCCCCTGGCCCTAACTCTGCCTAAACTCTATCTGCAGGTTTTCTTTTTTTTTTAAGATTGGCACCTGAGCTAACAACTGTTGGCCAATCTTCTTCTTCTTCCCTTTTTTTTTTTTCTTTTTCTCCCCAAATCCCCCCAGTACCCAGTTGTATATTTTTGGTTGTGGGTCCTTCTAGTTGTGGCATGTGGGACGCCACCTCAGCATGGCTTGATGAGCATTGCCATGTCCATGCCCAGGATCCGAACCGTCAAAACCCTGGGCCACCGAAGCAGAGCATATGAACTTAGGGGCCGCCCCGTGGCTGAGTGGTTATCTGCAGGTTCTTCAAGACAGTAAAAGTGCAGCTATTTCACAAAGTTTCAGCCACCCTATGTGCATCAAATGAGGCCAATCTCCAGGCTAAAAACCCGAGGACAGTGAGAAACCCACCGGTGCCATTCCCCTCTCCTGCTACTTGACGCGCTCTGGAGTCTACAGAGTTGTTTTTACATTCTGTCCAGAATTTCTAATTGTTAACTGCAGAAAGGTGGTTCTGATAGGGCTACTGGGCTCTATCTTCTGCTTGGTTTTAAAAATGAATAATGTTGAGTCCTATCATTTTCCCTGATCCTTAGAGTAGGTCTGTGAGGCCGGCGTTACTGGCTTTACTGTTCCCTGCACTATGATAACCTCTCGTCTGTCCTGCTTTGTTACACTGGAAGCTGGGAAGAAAGGACCCACATGTACCTCGTGTCCCGCTGTATCTCCAGGAGGCACTCAACAACTACCTACTGAATCTAAGTGTGTCAGTCAGCAACTGCCAGCTTGTTCTACATCCCATGCTCCCGACTGTGAGATGGGGACAACTGGGCAACAGGGCAGTGGGACCCATGGGTCACGTGGTAAGTGATGGGCAAGCAGGGCAAGCTGCTATCACCAGCACAGTCCAGATGGGAGGCTGGTAGCTAGCTGGAGGAGGGCACAGCTCCCAATGCCCTGAGTCCACCAGGCCACCCCGTTTTCTGGTTTCTCAATGTCCTGACGATGACAATCTTCTGATACAATTTACAGAGCATGGGCACACTGCATTTATCCTGACAGGTACCCAGCGAGGTTTGCATTACTGTGCCTGTTCCACAGGTGAGGCAAGGAAGGCTCAGAGAGGAGACTTGCTCATACAGATGGGGAAGAACACTCCCAACAGCTTGAATTGGTGTTCCACTGCCAGAGCCCATCCTCCTGCCACCGTACCACACTGACGACTCTGCCAGGAGCATCCAGCTTCAGGTTTGGTCTTGCCTCTGCTACGGGGCCCAAGGCCAACCAGAGGGCCAGCAGCAGCCCTGGGGCTGGGGTCTGAAGATGGATTCTGTCAGCTCACCCACAATGCCTCAGCAACCAACTGCACCCTGCAGGGCGGGGGGCCCTGGGCACCTGCATGGGGTGGGCCCCGGAGCTGGAAGCCAGGGATCAGGTGAAGAAGGCAGGGTGGTTGGGGTAGACGGAGGGCAGACTGGAGTCAGAAGGACAGGTGCAGAGCTCTGCACACACGTGCGACGCCAGGTACAACCTGTGAGCACTACGATGCAGCCACCTAGGGACCTGCAGGACGGGCATGCCTGCCCTCCCCACAGAATGCTGTCTTTAACGATGGTTTTACCACATTCCCTGGCATCAGCTCCAGACCCCACTTCCACCTCGCTAATGACAGGCAGGGAGGAAACTGCAAGGATAAACTGTTCCTCAAAGATTTGGCCTCTCATCTGGAACAGCACAAACAGGGGCCAAGCACTTCCTTCTGGCCACGGTCAGTCACTACGACAGTTGTGACCAGAAAATGAAAGGCTGCAGCACCTGGCCACAAAAGAACTGTCCATAATTGTGCTCTTAATCATCCCACAGGCACCTAAGAGGTGCAAGGCTGTGTGAGGTGCGAGGGCCTGAGGGCTGACCACACCAGGGCCTGGTGTGAGCTGTGCCCCAGCCCAGACCCCTCTCCCAGCTAACTGCCCACGCCCACCCCACCTGGTAGCGGGAGGCCGGCAAGTGCTTGACCCCACAGGGTGTGGCTGGTGCAAAGCCCCTGCTCTTCCCCAGGACACGCTACAACACGGACAGTCACGGAGAAGCTGCCTGCACATGGACAGAAGACGGCCACCTCCACTGAAGGTGCCCCTGGAAAACCAGGCTTCATGCCCCCATGTGCAAGGGACCACAGTGTGCACAGAAGCCTGGTGCTGCCTGGGGACAGGCCCCTGTGCCCCACAGACACCCAGAAGATGCCTGCTGGTAGCAACCGGGGCTAAGGTGTCTTCATGTCGCCCCTCGCCACCACCCAAAGGACTGATGGGATGATTTCGACTCAGGAAGCATTGTTCGTACTCCTGGGTGTCCTGGCACATGCTGGCAGTCACGTAATTCGCCCATGGAGCTGTGCTGTTCCTAGAGCACCGTGGCGCACAGGAGCGGGGGACAGACCACACGGGGGAGATGCACGCCCTCACCCCAACGCAACAGGTTTCTGAAGTTCAAGCGCGGCAATCCCAGAGCCAGTGCTCCGGGACCCTCTGCGTAGACTGCAATCACCCACCTGCCCCCAGCAGATTCTCTTCCGCTGTCGGGGGCACACGTCGGGGGTGTAGGGGAGCCTTGCTGTGGGCGCATCCCTTTAGACGCAGAGACGCCCTCTGGCCTGCAGCCACAGTACAAAGGGCACAGCTTCTGGGCACGGGGTTCACAGACGTGAACTGGGAAGTGCTGCCATCCCTTTCTGACAACAGGCATGTAACTAACAGAAAACGGTCGAGCAATTTAAACCCAAATCTCAGAAACACATTAAGAGGTTTGTCAACTTGGGTGCTGGTCAGCAATTCACCCCAAATCTGTGTCCTGCTCACCTAGAAAAACGAGGGTCAGCAGGCATCATGTGGCGGAGCGCTGGCCAGCCTGGGGGGAGTGGAGGGGCTGCCAGGGCACAGAGTACCTGCCATGGAGCTCCCCAGAACCCGGGCAGCCTTCGCCACTCACAGCATGCTCTACTCCCCGAGGGACAAAGGGAGATGGTGCTGGGGCTGAGCCACGGGCCCAGGGGCCGGCACCCTCAGCCCACCTGCCTCCCTTCCTTTGCCCGACGGCCCCATCCAGAGCCTCTGGGACCCCTGGCACATTGTCCTGCCCCCTCTTGCTCCAGCCCGTACAAAACTAACTGCTGCCATGACAGGCCGGGGGTGCATCTCCCTCTAGTCACAGTGCCATCAATGCTGCCCCTCACCCCCATACGAACTGCTCCTCTCCCTCACCTCCCATTCACCCCTCTACCTCCTGGAGTCTGGCTTCTCCCTCAGCTCCCCCTGAAACCGCCCTCTCAGAGGTCACCAGTGCCACCTACCTGCCAACCCAGCTGGTCCTCATTTATTTGAGTTGGCCGAACACCCCATGAGGGCAGAGTGTGCTGGCACAAGTACTGGCTCATCAGGCATCATGCCCAGCATGCAGCGGGCACCAAAACCAAGTGCTGGATGAAGATGTCGCTGGGCGGCAGTGCCCACACCTCCCCAGCACCACCTGGCCTGGGGCTCCTCACCCTCCCAGGCCCTCCTCCCAGTGGAGCGGCTGCTCCTCCTCTGCGCTGAATTGCTCCCTCTCTCAAATTCTACACTGTGACGCCCAAATCCAGGGAGGGCTTCCCACGCAGGGAGCCACAGAGCAAAGGCTGCAGAGACTACAGGCTGGTCAGGCCAGGTGGGAGAGCCCAAGACGAGCAAACAGGACCAACAGCAGCTTCTGTCTTGCTCTTTGCTCCTGAAAGTGAATTCTAGGCTGCACAGAAACTGCAAGCCCACCAAGAAGTTGTCTACACCTGAGCCCAGTGGTCAGGATTATGGGGACAGCTGGGGGTCACGCCCCAGCCCCCATGGGTGCCCAGAGCTGGCACCACAGGGACACTGGGCAGCAGCTTTCTATGTTTAAGCACGTTGGCAAGAAAACCAAACACTCCTCATCACGTCCACCAAGCAGCCCCAGCGGGGTGAGCGAGCCCCGCTCCGGCCGCCCCCGCAGCAGTGAGAACACGCCCCTGGGCCTGGCGGGGCTGCCGCTGGGACGCCTCCGCCGGGGCATTTCCCAGCCAGGCTCTAAACAAACACAACACCGGTCCCTAGTAAATAATTTTTGTTTTCTTCCAGGCAAGAGCTGAACAACAATGGTGGGACCAGGAAGGCTCCCTGTTCACAGGAAATGCTCAGTGTGTCACCGCTCGTCCGAGGGCGGTGTGAGGTCACAGGCGACGGCGGCCACGCTTGGTCGTGCGCGCCACTTCCATTCAACGAAACGTCTTTTTTGATAAACGGCACTTTTGGGGGGAGGGGGTCAGGGGAACGGGAAAGTTGCCTGTAAATGTTTAACAAAAGATCTGAAACGGGAATAGGAACTTACATTCTTTCTTTCAATGGACAAAGCCTTCCACATCAAGATATGTTTGTGCTCAGACAAAAATCTCACGATAACATTAAACTGCTGAGAACCAGTTCTCTGTGGGAATCGCTCAGCAGCCTTGAGTGACCTCTGACGAACCTGAGTCCAGGAGCCCTGTGGGGAACTATCTCCAAGGGGCCCGGTGACGGGAAGGGAAGGGTCCCGGCCCTCCAGAGGCGCCCACAGGCCCCGTGGCACCCAGTACCAGGGCCCTGGGGAAAGGGTCCCCCGGGCAGGGAGGGTCTGGTGTGGGGCCAAGACAGGTGCAAGCACCTCCTCCAGCTGAAGAGAGGGCCGCAGAGCTGCAAGGAACGTTCCAGAATCCCAGAGCCACAGGAAGGTAAGGAGGAGGAATACAAAGAAAAGGAAGAACGCTCAGCTGGTTCTTCTGGGGTTCCACGTGCAACAGCGCATTCCTGGTGTTTTTAGGTGAGAAGGAATGGAGCCTGTGAGCGTCTGCTGAGCTCCTGAGTGTGGAGCCCCTGAGTCCCTTCCCAGGGTCCAGGAAGTCACCCTGGGCCTGGGCTGGCCCAGGAGTGGAGGAATTAAACCCCAGACGTCCGACCCCCGTGCTGCACCCCCACATGCGTCACTGTTCCTCACAGCCTTCAAGAGCAGGAGCAGCTCCCCAGAAGGTGCCGGTCCCCTGACCTGGCCGTCGGGGGCAGGTCCCCTGGATGTCAGGCACAGAAGCGACAGCAGTGCTGTGTGACACAGATGTAACCTGAGCAGCCAGGTTCATTCAGCTCATTCATTACGTGCTCCCTGTGGTGAAGACGGCCAGAAAGGTTCTTTGTGGCTTACTGCATGAGTTTACAACGAGTGACTCTGGGTGGAGGCAACAGTTTAGAAACGGCGCCATTCAAAGCTACAGAAGGCTCCATGAACTGAATGCCGGCACACTGAGAACGGTCTTTCTTCTTGTAAGGTAAACATTCTCCAGCCCCTTAGGTTGGCCCGGAGCTGAGGCTTAGTTTCCAGAGAATATATGTGTCCAGGCACCGCCAGCCCAGCCCTGGGGGCTTCCCAACAAGTCAGGGATGGGGGACGGGTCCTACTTTTAAACAAAGAGGGGCCTCAACAGCCCAGCTGGATTCACCTGACCAGCTGCAAGCAGGACACTGGCCCTCCGGATAGCCGGGGCTCTTCCCTTCCCTCAGCTCCTCAGGAGCACGGCCCACTGCAAGCTGAAGCACCGGCTGCTCTCTGCCGTGACTCGCAACACAGCCACCCACCCCGCTGCTCCTGGAGAGACGGTGCAGCAACACAGCCACCCACCCCGCTGCTCCTGGAGAGACGGTGCAGCAACACAGCCACCCACCCCGCTGCTCCTGGAGAGACGGTGCAGCAAGACAGCCACCCACCCCGCTGCTCCTGGAGAGACGGTGCAGCAAGACAGCCACCCACCCCGCTGCTCCTGGAGAGACGGTGCAGCAAGACAGCCACCCACCCCGCTGCTCCTGGAGAGATGGTGCAGCAACACAGCCACCCACCCCGCTGCTCCTGGAGAGACGGTGCAGCAACACAGCCACCCACCCCGCTGCTCCTGGAGAGACGGTGCAGTAAGACAGCCACCCACCCCACTGCTCCTGGAGAGACAGTGCAGTAAGCAAACATCTGAATGAGGACACAGCAATGTCACCTCGGTTATAAAAACTGCATGGCTCTCAGCTTGAGATGCCAGAAGCTTCCTGAAGAGGACAAAACGTATGGCACATCCCGCAGCCCCCAACTAAACCCACAGGTCAAGGTTAGCTGCAAGTCCCTACTGCCTCTCACAGCCACATGGCTTCGTCAGTCCCAGAAGCCAACAGCCACCCAAGAAGCAGAGAGCTTTTCCTGAGACCCAGGCCTTGAGGAAGGGATAAAGGATCTTCAAATCCAGCAGGCCCAGAACCTTTCTCTTGACCTAGACTCCAAATCTAGATCTGCTCCAGAGTCCCCTAACTCGAGAGAAGACTTCCACCCACCCAATCCTGCCGGCAGAGGCTCAGGATCACCTCCCACCCACCACCCACCACAGCGAAGTGCTCCGTGCCCCCCCACCCCCCACCCCAGCACCTGGCTCCTGCCAGTTCCTCCTGCTCCGAGTCTTTGCACACTGTTTCCTCTGCCCCAACACTCTTCCCTCCCACTTCTCCTGGTGCCACCTAACTCCTTCGTACCCCTGAGGAGCTGCACTTTTCCAAGAGTTTCATTTGAGCACAAAAGGCTTCCAGCTGGTCTCCTGCTTCCCCTCGTCCCTCCACTGCCCACCACCGTGCAGTCAGCGTGGCCTTCTAAGACCCTAAGTGAGCTGTCCCTGGACTCTCATACGCCCGCAGCTCCCAACGTCCTGCAAGGTCCTCCCTGCCCACTGGCCGAACCAGCCCCAGCCAGAGCTCCTCTCTCCTCACTAGGCTCCAGCCGCCGGCTCCACCTTCTGTTCTCAGGAAACTCTGTGCCCACGTCCAGCTCGGGACGCTGCCACGGCTGCTGTCTCTGCGCAGAAGCGCGCTGCCCCATCTTTGCCAGGCGGCTCCCCTTGTCCTTCAGACGTCCCTGCCCACGACACCACTCGCCATCTCCACATGTCCTGCTCCCTTGTCTCTTACTGTCCACCCGAGGGGCAGCGTCTGGACAGCAGGCCTTGTCTGCTGCTGTGTTGTAGACGGCTCTCCACAAATGCTGGTGGAGGGAAGATCGCGATCAGCATGGCTCCCCCTAGACTGCGACCCCACGGCTGAGACCACGGCAGCCTCGCCAGCACGCATGCACGGGCCTGACAACAGACCCCCGATGAATGTGGAAGCAGCTTCCAGAGCCGGGAGACGGGACCAGGCCCAGACGCGCCAGAGCTCTACCCACCCGTCGCTGCCTTCCAGCCAGGCTGGGGGTGCGGGAGGGACACATGGGCTCTGTCCAGCACCTGCTGCATGGCTTTGGAAGCAGCCTGGCCCTTGAACATCCTGTCCCCTCGTGTAACGTGGACACGTGGACAATGCGGGCATTCTGAAGATTAAACAAGGAAACAGACACGCGTACCGCGGCACCTGGCATGTGGAGTGCGCCCTGGACACGAGCCTCCCACCCTGCTTCTGCGGCTACAGTACCATGATGACTCCAACAGGCAGAGTTCAAGCGTTCTAAGGACCGGCCAACAGCTCAACTGCATGTTCGTGAGAAAGTCCTCTGGGAGACCGTCTGCTCTCAGAACAGGAGACGGCTAGAAGCCACTACCCTCCACGTCGCAGGCCCACAGGCCAACTCTCCCAGTCAGTCTCCCCAGGAGGTGATGAAGCAAACCCTGGTCTCTGCCCCTCAAGTCTCCTGAGACCCAGTGGGGTGTGTGCCCAGACCCAAACGCCCCTCTATGCTACAGCTGCCCTGAGGAACACACCGCCCATGACGGGGGGCCATGCCCAGAGCATCCAGCACAGGGAGGCAGCTTGTCCCAAGGGAGGGTCCCCTTCAAGGACCCCTGGGTGCCCGAGGACCCCAGCACAGGCTGGGCCCCACACACCCACGTATCAGACAGACGTAGCTGTGCGGGCGAGGGGGTCCCTGAAACGGTGGCTCTGATCAGCTGGCGCAGATCTGAGGCTCCCCGTGGGCCCAGCGCCTGGGTGAGGTGAACCACAGTGGTGAGAGAGGCCGTGGCGGGCGGCGGGGGGCTGTGGGAGCAGGGTTGAAGCCAAGCTCCCTCCCAGCTGAGCAGCTCAGAAATACTCCATCACAGACCACCGCCGTCCCCTCACTGGGACCCCACAGACCTAACATCTTCCTGTAAAACTAGACACCCGAAAAGTTTCGTGCCTAGCTTATTCAAACACTGACATTTTCCTTATTCCCGGGAAGCAACTCGCAGAAGGACGATGCTACACAGAAGGACAAGTGACATGAGGACCACGTTTTCCCCGAGTGAAAACGACACGTCGTGCCGACCCACGATGAGCGATGTGGAAGCAGGACTGCCCCACGCAGGCAAGCGGGCACACAGGAGGGCACGCCCTGCCCCAGGGCCGACGCGCTGAGGCAGCAGCCACGGCCGCCACTCGGCCCAGCGCCTGACAACCCACTGAGGCATTCCCACCACCTCCCAGAGGCTGGGTTTCTCATCTGTCGGATGGGAAAACACATGCCCTGGGAGCACCGAATGAGATCAACTGTAACAAGTGCCCGGACTGTGACGCACAGGATGTTCTTGACAAGAAATAGTTTTAAAAAAATAAACAAATGTGGAAACTGAGGCTCAAAGGAGACTGAGAAGCACCTCTAAGGTCATGACGCTCCTGAAAGGGGCCGACGGTCCACGGTCCCGATGCTCCCACGGCATACCGGCACGGCTTCCGTCAGGGCCACCATCCTGAGGGCTGCACACCTGCACCGGCCAGTCCAAGGCAGAAGAGTGGCAGGCGAGTGCCCAGCCTGGGGTGAACGGGGGAAATGCCCGTGTGGGTAGGTCACTGCTGCCCTATCTGGTGTGGGGGAAACTGAGGTCAAGGAGCCCCTGGGACAGGGACACAGATTAGGAAGGGGCAGTTCCCACCCACTGGTGACAGCAATGACAGCGGCTGGTCTCACACTGGCAGTGGGCGTGCACAGGGGCAGGAAAGGCCCCCATCAAGGGAACAGCATGACACACAAGGGAACAGCATGAAGCACAGCTGGGCCTTTGCTTGTGGTTTCTGCCAGCGACCTGGGACCCAGGCAAGGAAGCCTCAGGTGTCCCTGCCTGCCAGCCTCTTCCCGGGGTCTGAGGTGAAGGAAGGGCAGCCTTTGAGATGGATTCCCATTAGCACCCGTCCACTGTGCTGTGCAAGCCCCACACTATGTAAGACAGACTTCCGGCTGAGACCACCTCCTGTTACTAGCAGTGCCAGGCAGCATGTACCACACTCCAAGTGACCGGCACGACCAGTGATGGTGTGGGGCAAAGAGCAGAGCGAGAGGCAATTCCCCCCCTGACTTAAAGTCTGAGCCGTCTTCTCAGCTTGCACCCTCACTTTTGGACATCTCTATGCCTTCCTGAAGGACAGCCTTCACGCTTACATTTCTGAGGCTGGTGGCACCCGGGAGAGGAAGGGCTAAGCAGGGTCTCCTGGGACAGAGGGGGGCAAGATGAAGGGTGTGTCCTGGCAGAGTACCCTGCGGGGGGGGGGGGGGGAGGAGGGGCAAACAAAGAAAGGGGCCACAGTGCCAAGGACACAAGTGGACAGGAGTGGACACAGGGCAGGGGCGGCCCTGGCTAGAAAAGGCTTGGGTCAGGATAAGGAAGCCACCCCTGCCCTGGGAGCAGCAGGAAGCCTCCAGGGTTTCAGGGGAGAGGGGCTGACAAGATCGGAGTGCAGAGGGGGCCAGCAGGGCAGAAGGGCTTACTGCCACCTCGACCGAGGAACAGCAAGACCCCAAGGTCAAAGACCGGGGAAGCTGGATCACGAGGCCAACTAAATAAATGGAGCATGTCAGGGAGACACTGTCAGAGCTACGTCACGCTGGGAAACGCCCGTGGTGCCACCAGGCAGCAGACATGGGACCTCCACGCTGAGCTGGCAGGCTCGAGAGGAGAGTGCGACCACTGGGGCTACCTGGTCGTCGTGCATCTTGCAGAGAGAAGAACCCAGCGTGCACAGGTGGCGGCTCAGCAGAGGGAGGGCCACCCGGCTACAGCCAGGGCCACAGAGGGGAACCACTCTGGAGAGACTCAGGGCTGAGCCACTGTCCACACAGGGGACCACCAGTGAGCCTTCGGTCCTAGTTCGTGGGGAGACGGCTGAACGCTGTCTGAGCAGGGAAATGGCTCCGCAATCTGCGAACGACAGCTTCGAGGAAGGGCTCTCCCCTTGCTCTCGTGAGCTGGAAAGCAGAGGTCGGGTCCCCCCGGCCAGGGGAAGTGGCAGGGCAGCACCGCACACCGTGTTCACGCACTCGCCCGCCTTTCAGAAGTGGGAGCTGAGCTGCGGGAAGACTGTGCCATCTGCCCAACGACTCGCAGCTCCTCACAACGGAGGGGAGAGGCCTCCAGAGAGGCACGGTCTCTCCCAGCCCCGAGAGTCCACGGTTCGGGGGGAAAGAACCCAGCACCATGCTATACGCTGTTGTTCACAGCTTTGATTTTAACAACCGCCGGTGGCAAAAAAAACACCCCAAATCCCCCAGCGGGGAGTGGCTGCGCCTCTCCATTGACCCACGGAGTGTCACCCACACAACAGGGAACGCGTGCACTGAACGGCGTGCCGGAAAGCGCCCAAGCCAGGGGGCTCGGGGCGCAGCCTCCCGTGTGCACAGCGCGGGCCTGCTCCTGAAGTGTGGTTGCTCCCTGCGGCCGACCTCCCAAGCGACATAGGTGGCCAGGGAGCGAGGAGCCCCTCTACCACACTTAGACACTCACGTGGAAAGGAACTCACAGGCAGATGAGAGCCAAGTGCAGGCAAGAAATTACAAAGGGATGAGTATCTGCTACCTTTGTTGTCAGGATAATCCAACCGTCAGTGTGTAATTTAATAATGGATACGCCTGCCCACTGGCTCACAAAGTCCTGAGACCTCACAGCCGGCTCTCAGGGGGCAGCAGGAGTCGGCTCCAGCGCACGCCAGGGCTGCGGACAGCTGGAAATTCCAGGGAGCACTAAGCACAGCCTGCCTCCTCCCACAAAGGAGACTGTGAGGTGCTCGAAAACTAGCAAGTATTTGGAAATTAGAAACAAATTAAATCCTTACTACAAGTTGTATCACCCTTTATCGATAAAGGTCTTGAGTATTTAAAATCACCCTGGAGGGGCCAGCCCGGTGGCACAGCGGTTAAATGCGCACGTTCCACTTTGGCGTCCCAGGGTTTGCCGGTTCGGATCCTGGGTGAGGACATGGCACAGCTTGGCACACCATGCTGTGGCAGGCATCCCACATATAAAGTAGAGGAAGATGGGCACGAATGTTAGCTCAAGGCCAGGCTTCCTCAGCAAAAAGAGAAGGATTGGTGGCAGGTGTTAGCTCAGGGCTAATCTTCCTCAAAAAAAAAAAAAAAAAAAAACCACACAAAAAACCATCCCGGAGACCCCTCCTTGACACCACCTCAGCAAGTGCAGCGGCGGCTCTCATAGGCGTCTGCTGGGCGGACAGCACCCACACTCTGTCCCCTATTCTCACTGACACAGCACCTTGAGGAGGTCTGGCCGGGGCCAGCATGACGGCTGGGTGGCTGAGGGCGAGGCTGAGTTCTGAGTCTGAATCCCAGTTCCCTCATTTACTGGCTCTGTGAGCATCTATTTCCTCATCTGCAAAAATCTGTAAAACATCAGATTTTTATAAGAATTAAGTCAGGGCCAGTCTGGTGGTGCAGCGGTTAAGTTTGGACATTCCACTTTGGTGGCCTGGGGATCACCAGTTCAGATCCCAGGTGCAGACCTATGCACCACTCATCAAGCCACGCTGTTGCAGGTGTCCCACATATAAAGTAGAGGAAGATGGGCAGGATGTTAGCTCAGGGCCAATCTCCCTCAGTAAAAAGAGGAGAATTGGCAGCAATGTTAGCTCAGGGTTAATCTTCCTCAAAAAAAATTTTTTTTAAAGAATTAAGTCTTATCTGGAACAGCCTGCTGCTGACACGAACCATGAGCAGACAATTATTACTGGGGTCGCATATTTAATTTGCAGGAGTGGGGAACTGCCACCATTAACCCTGCTAATTCTCCACACCTGCGGGACCCCCGCCACCTGTCCTGGCCTTGTTCTCAGCCAGTGGCATTGCTGCAGCCTCGAGCCTCTGCGCTGCGGGCGAAAGCAGCCTGGTTGGAAGAGCAGCCCAAACGCTGAGCCAGTGTTTTCTAGCCACGGCCCCCTGGGCAAGCCACATGCCTCACGCAGAGATCAGCCTGTCCAGGACCTTCGGGAACAGCGGGGGACATGGACTCTCCTCGTGTCGCTCCCCATGGCCCCCTCTCTGAACCTTACCCAGCTCCCATCTTGACATTTACCTTTTTGTTAAGACTTCTGGCGTCTCTCCATCCAAACGGGGTCCCAGGGGGCCCAGCTTCCGCACTAGCACCTAGTGCCACCAGAAAAGGGTCCCACAGGTGGTCCAGGCATGTGCCGGCTCTATCTTACCACTGGGTCCTCATCAGACAGACAGCTTGCCTCGAAAATATTCTCCACATCACCATGGCTAGGGCCCCCACCATACTCCACCACAGCACAGCAGGGCCCTTGAGATGACCACGGGCCCCACTGTGACCTCCACACTACCCCAGCTCTGGTCCCCCCTCCCAGCTGCCAGGCTCTGGGGGCTTCTGTGCCCCAGCCTGGAGTGGCTGTCCTGCCTGGTGACCACCAGCTGTTAAGTGTGTCCCTCCTCTAAATGCCGGTCTGCCCCCTGGAGGACAAGGCCTGTGTCGGCTCACCTTCCAGGGAAGGCGAAACCCTTGGGCCTGGAGTCTCAGGTGACTGGCACACTCCCTGCTCTGCTTGTCAGAGCTGCAGAGGCCAGGGCTGGGTGTGTCCCTGCGTCATCCCGAGAGAAACCCTGACCCACAGTGGCACTGCTGAATACCAACTGATACGAAATCCATAGCGAGATGCGTCTACCGTCTCAGCCACCTCTCTCTGCTTCGTTCAGGTGAAATGACAGATGCACGCGATGCATGTGAGGCCCATTTATAAACCATGGTTGTCAGATCACACTGGGGCCCAGAACAGCACTTCAAACTCAGAAGGCTGCCACTGCGTCTACACAGACTGCGTTTCCGGTTTGGCTGTGGTTAAATCGTGCTTTGCTGTCACAAGCTAGCAAGAATAAAGGTGAAGAAAATGTGAACATCTTCATATTCCGGAGAATATAGGGAACCAAAGCCTCCTTCCGTTAACCGCGTGACGACCGTAAAGGACTGTTTATAGGAAACTCCAATCTACTCGCTGGATAGGATGCCGCCTGAGCCAGGAATTGTTCAATAAAGCCAATCAGATCTTAAAAAAAAAGAAAAATTAAATTTCAAAACAAATAAACAAAGGACTGTTTAGAAAACCGATGAAGGATAAGCTGGAGGCAGCAGGCCAGCCTCAGGCCTGGTCACGAGAAAGGGGAAGTGCTCAGGGCTCAGGTCTCTGTTGGAACTGGAGGAAGAGGAAGCGTGTGGGGTATGCACAAAAATGCTGCCAGGCCAAAAACATTAGCATCAAAACAGGCAGCAATTCTCATTAGTCACGTTTTAGGATGACAGCAAAATTAAGTGTGTGTGTGTCTAAGGGGATTTTAAATAAAACGTAACCTGGGTCAAAGTGATGCAACGTTCTAAGCTCTCCCCACACTCGGCGCCCCCCTAGCTCTCCCCACGGTCAGCGCCCCCCCAGCTCTCCCTACACTCGGCGCCCCCCCAGCTCTCCCCACACTCGGCACCCCCCCAGCTCTCCCCACAGTCGGCGCCCCCCCAGCTCTCCCCACACTCGGCGCCCCTCCCCCAGCTCTCCCTACACTCGGCGCCCCCCCAGCTCTCCCCACACTCGGCACCCCCCCAGCTCTCCCCACAGTCAGCGCCCCCCCAGCTCTCCCCACAGTCAGCGCCCCCCCCAGCTCTCCCCACACTCGGCGCCCCCCCAGCTCTCCCTACACTCAGCACCCATCCACCCCCAGCGCAGACAGAGCCTCTGCCGACTTTCTGCCTCCATCTCCCCGGCTGTGAAGCGCACACAGGCCACGCTTAACCCACCACGCAGGGGTCTGGAGTCGCCCTGGACCTTCCGTCTCGTCCAGCCCTGACCACCCCCAACCGAAATGCAAGCTTCCAGTTTCCCCCAGTTTTCCATTTTGTGACACACCTCCATGTGCCTCCAGCAGAGTTACTTCCAACTCAACACCTTAGGCTGAAGTTGCCTGAAGTTTCTTCCTGTGACGTTCCCCAGTTTATGCACCCTTCATTTAACACTGCACCCAAAGATGAATCCTACCAACATAATTTGGATGTCACGCGTTTTGTGCAAGACAAATACTGTCATGTGTTGCTGGACTACGGGGTACATTCAGAGAAATGGGCCATGAAGCCATTTCGTTGTGCGAACACAGCAGCGTGTACTCAGACAGCCCGAGATGGCACAGCCTACCACATGCCTAGCCTGAACAGCCTTGATCTCAGGGAGCCACCATCGTATATGCAGTCCGGCACTGACCAAAACCTCGATGTATGGCGCATGACTGTGGGTAATTTTTTCATGACAAAATTACCATCATCTGAGAAATATTTTGCTGCTGGACGCATTCTATACTGATTGTTTTTAAGAGGAAATTTAAGACAGCATTTGTTCTAAAATTTACCAAAAAAAAAAAAAAACCCTTCATGATTCTAATAATATTTTTGATCCGTGTTTAAGGAAAATCTTTACAGACGCATATGACCCACTGAGCAAGCACATGGGTCACTCCGACCACACCATCTCTGGGCTAGCTGGTACCTCATCTTATCATTTCAACACACATTTGTAATGTTCGGTTAAAATTTATTTAACTTCCTTTTGACTTTCATTATAAAGTTAAATGATCATTTTCTGAAAAGCGATAAAATTTTTGTCTTCTTTAATCCAAGTGTGTATATGGTTCACGTTCTGTGACTATAACTTTGATAATTACAATGATCTAGTAAGCCTGGAAACTGCTACAGGACAATATATTGCTTACTATTAAGATTTCCAGGGGCCGGCCCGGTGGCGCAGCGGTTAAGTTCGCACATTCCGCTTCTCGGCAGCCCGGGGTTCGCTGGTTCGGATCCCGGGTGCGGACATGGCACTGCTTGGCAGCCATGCTGTGGTAGGCGTCCCACGTATAAACTAGAGGAAGATGGGCACGGATGTTAGCTCAGAGCCAGGCTTCCTCAGCAAAAAGAGGAGGACTGGCAGTAGTTAGCTGAGGGCTAATCTTCCTCCAAAAAAAAAAGAAAAAAAAAAAAAAGATTTCCAGAACTACTGTTGCTTTACCAGGGCTCATGTGTGCTACACTGAAAAGGGGCAGAATTGCTCAGGTTTCTCTGTAAATCACCCCTTGAGGGACAAGAGGCCTCCTGGGATCTCCTCTCGCCACTCTGCCCTGGGCTCGGGCACCTCTGCCGTGCTGTGCTGGTCACAGTGCCCCCTCACCCGACACTTCCCTCGCCACCGCAGCCCAGAAGGTGTCGACTCACCCTTGCTTCACTCGCTGACCCCTGCTTCCTCTCTGCCCCGCGGAGGCCCAGCGCCACCTCCTTTGGACAGGCTCCCCACTTCCCGCCCCTCTGTCCACGTCCCGTTGGGTAGCCTTCTATCCTGCTCCTGTGTCCTCCAGGCTCGCCGTCAACAGAGCAGGCAATGGCTGGTATTCTAACCATCCTTCCTCACCTTGCTTCTCCAGACCCTCAATCACAGCCTGCACCCCAGGCTGACGAGCACCAGCTGAATGGACAGCCCCCCTCCAGGCCTTCCCTGATCTGGAACAAGGCTCCAGCCTTTGCACACTTACTCCTAAACCTACTACCTCACCAACCTCGTGTTGTGGTCACAAGGCCACGTCTTCATCTGAACTAGAAACCTCAGGCCGCTCCAGTGCCACTCCAGTGCCTGGCCCCGTGCCCGGCACACGGCAGGTGGGGGCCCAATAAGCGCCTGATGAAAGAATAACAGGCATATCATTCCTTGGGAAAAACGACTAGTTGACATTTCATTGTTTCTAAAATACAATGATCTGAAACATGAGGAAATCCAGACCTCCCAAACTAAACAAGCCTTGCAGAAAAGTTTTCCAATTATTTTGGTCAAAATTCAGGGGATTCCGACAAACTCCTGCCTCAATTACACTGCTTGTTTTCTGGGTCGGTCCTGACCCCGTCTGGAGGTGCGGGTGGGCCCGAGCAGGGCAGCTCTCTGCCAGGGCTCCCAGGCGCGAACAGCACACTGGCTGTCCTAGAATCCTCTTCCTCTGGGCAAGCAGGCAGCCCGCCGTCGCCAAGCCCGGGCCAGGTGTCACCCTTCAGGCTTCCTTAGCCTCCACACAGCAGGAAACCCAGCTTGCAGTTCTGTAGGGCCCATCACATTTTTTTTCCCACCTTTTTAAAAGCTCTAGTAAAACATACGTAATGTACAATTTACCATTTGGGCCACTTTGAAGTATACAGTTCAGTGGCATTAAGGACATTCACACTGTTGTGCAACTATCACCAGCATGCACCCACAGAACTCTTTCATCTTGCAAGACTGGAAGTCGGCCCATTCAACACTAGCTCCCCAGCTGCCTCCCCGGGCCCTGGCCCCTGCCATGTTCCTTTCTGTCCCCTACTCCCCGTGGATTTCACTACGCTCGGCACCTCCTGTAAGTGGTCCTATGGTATTTGTCCCGCTGTGTCTGGACTGTTTTATTTACACTAATGTCTTCAAGGGTCCGTCCAATTTTGGCCATTTACCATCCCCTCCTTCCTGGCACCTCCAGCCCTGTAGGCCCAACCTCAGCTTGGGTAACAGTCGCAAAGCCAGCTGTAAGCTGGACAATCTGTCTCCTGCCCCCGGGCTCTGGGAACCACAGCGCCGCCACATGCCTATTTTCTAGGTATTCAGGGATGAGGTCTCTAGCCTCCCTGAGCTATCAGTTCTTCAGGCCAAAGTGACTGTCTGATTCTTTGAAATATTCCTCAAATGACACAGCTTCCTTCCTACCCCAGCCACAGTGTGCATTATGCAAACCAGGGTGCCCACAACTCGGCAGAAGCAAGAGTCCAAGCCAGCATGGGCCCTGCCGCCCCCCCGCCCTGCATCTCTGGGCTCAGCCGCCTGGGACATGGGGTGACTAGGCGGCACAAAGTCAGTGGGCGCATCGGGGGACTTCTGCGGGGCCCAGCTCAGTACTACAGACGAGGGCCAAGATCAAGTGGTGCCACGCGTCAGGGCAGGTATGCCTAAGAATTCTTCCTGCAGAGGGAACTGCTCGTTCAAAACAGGAAAACAAATCCAGAGCGCAATCTGCAGCAGGCCCTGGGGGCGCCGCAGCTTCAGCCAAATACACAGGCTTCTCTAGACCCCTCTCCAGGGAGTTCCTGGAAAGGCGAAGGCGGCTACTGTGTTTGAGCTGCAGAAGTACACACCACTGAAATAACATGCTACCCCCCAGGCCAGGGAGTTACAACAGCCCTGGACAACAGTGGCTCCCGAGTTTTACTACAACTGTTGGAAGTGCCAAGTTAGATGTATCATAGAGAAAGAAAGGTAACTCGTGCTCATGAGAGGTCACCTGTGTAGCAACATCCATGCTCACTGTAGCAACATCCATGCTCACTGGAGGAGGGTGCAGATGGACGTGCGCTCAGTTACGACACCTCTCGAGCCCATTTAAGCATATTTCTACACGCACACATGCACGTGCATGCACAGAATGAGATGCACTGTCACTTCTGATACAGCATGAATCTCTTTCTCAATTCTCGCCAAAGACTTGTGTTCAAGGGCACTGCCCTGTGGATTTCAAACGTGAAAGCAGGAGCCAGCTGCATAAGAGGGCAGGCGGTTCTGAGACAGGGTGCTGACTTCCTACGAGGGCCAGCTGTAGCCCTGCCCTCCTCAGAGGGGGCTGACTACGGAGGATTCAGTGCAAGGCTGCCGGCCGGGTCACGTTCCCCTCCTGCTCCTGCCAGCGCGGCCTCCAATGTCAACTTCCTTGCACAATCCAGGGAGTGTAGGAAAATGACTACCACTTAAGGCACTTAAACTGCTAATGTTTTCTTTAAGGCAGGCTTTTAAAGGGTAGGCTTTTCCCACAGGAAGAAAAGGGGAGCCTCGAGTTTCAACAAACCATATCCTAGGAATCCTGATTCACATCAAGCCACAATGGAAAGTGGAAAAGTCCAGTTTTTTTAAATAAAGAGACCTATACAAAATGAAGATAAGCTTTACCCCCAACCCAATGAGACAGGCAAGATTCAATCTGACTCTCCGCATAAATAAACCTACAGACATGGCTTGTTCGTTCTCAGATGCTACCGTGTTCACAATTTTCATCAAGCAGGAGAAAACAGGATCTCATCAAGTTCTAATTCATTCGTCAAACTGAGAGGCCGCAACCGGCTACCTTTCTTTCTTTTATATGACTCCTTTTCCTGAACCGAGAGGAAAACAATAAGCGGGGGGGGGGGGGGGGGGGGGGTGGGGGTGGGGGGGGGGGGGCAGACTTGTCCTTCCCAAGGGAAAATGCTGTAGGAGAACAGACGGTGCCAGCAGGAGTGACAAGCCCAGGAGGGGCACCTGCTCCTCAGGAAGGCCTGTCCCAGAGGCTCTGGGGCAGTGCTTCTGAGACCTTCCTTTAACAGTGACCCCACAACCCCACCTGATTCCAACTCAGAGAGCCAGATTCATCAGCGGCTCACACCCCCCCCCCCCCCCGACGTGTGGACGGCTGGCACCTTGCCGACAGCGCCAGGCACGCAGCAGGAGGGTCGCCGGTAGTCCCTCCTCTGCGCTCAGACCAGCGAGGAAGGGCAGCCCGGGCAGCCACCAGCTCTGCAGGAAGCAGCGCGTGCTGTTTAGGCCTCAGTGGGGGGGCGGGGGGACCCACACCCTCATCCTCATTCTCTTGTCTGAGGCAGGGTTATGGGTCTTCTATCAGAACCCACCTTCGCACAAACAAAACAAAAACCAAAACCCCGACTGTTAGGTGCTACCCTCATCTCCCGTACTTGAAACTTTGGGCCTGGGGCCGAAGAAGGCACATATTTTCAGAAGTCCCCTCCAAAAAGCTGAATCGTTCAATAAATGGTGTGGGAATCCAGTACCCAACAAACACAGCCTCTCAGGTGAGGCAGAGATGACAGTGATTCTAAAGGCACTGGGGGGACAGCGCAAGATCAGCCGGGAAAACTCCCACAAGAAGAGCCAAGGGGGGCCCACCCCGCGGTGGACTGAGCAGGAGGGCCTGGGGAGAAGCAGACAGGCGTTCTGCTTTGACCTAGAATTGGATTCTTTATCTGCTCTGGATGCTCTCCAAGAGCCACTGCTGGGGACAGTGACAAGACACAATGCCACTTGTCTCATGTGTCATACATGTAGGGAAGCTCTGGAAGGAGGCCGGAAACTCGCTGCCTTTGGGGATGGAACCAGGTGGCCAGGGGCCAGGAGGGGGACAGAAATCTCACTGTCTACACTACTGTGACTTTTGAATTCTTAACTTGGTGAAAATGCTATCGATTCAAGGAAAGAAAATTTAATTTTACTTAAACACGGCGTCCCCTGTAAGTGAGGATTCACAATGATGGTGGGCGTGGTCCGGGGGCCAAGCTGAGCCACTGTAACTCTTCTTTCCATGCCCATGCGACGAAGCCTGTGGGACAGCTGACTGGCACCGTCCAGGGAAAGGTGGACGGTCCTTCAGTGCCAACCTTCTGCCCCCTTTCTGCAGCCAATCAGACATCTGGCACATGCAGGACCAGGAAGGGAGGGGACTGTCTTAGCGTCACACCCACCTTCTCCTGTGCCACCTCACGAGCCTTCTTTCCTCCTCAGCTCAGCAATTTGGCAACACCCTTTTTAGCACCAAGGAATGACACTTGCTTCCGGTCTAGAGGCTCCTTCCAGAAGAAGAGAAGCTCATTTGGAATTGCGAGACCTGAATTCAGGTCCCAACCTGACCAGGCAAAATGGGGGTGACCTCTCCGCGGCAGAGCTCGCCGCGGGCAGTCAGACGATAGCGGGGCTCTTCACGTTTCTCTAAGCATCAGGGAGCGCACACTTCACAGAGCAGAAACCACACACAAACGGCTGAGTGTGTGCATCTGAACTGGTGCCCAAACCAGTCACCTCCTTAGAAAAGAGTGCAGCAATCTAAGTCGCTATCAGAGATCCCTAGAGCAACTGCCCAAGACGACAGCAGCACACGGGTGGGCGGGTCCAGCCCATCTCAGCTCCAGGGTCACAGAGAGAAGAAATGAGGCGGGCACCCGAGGCCCCAGACCCTGTCCTTTAACCTCCTTCACAGAACAAGATGAAAGCAGAGCGGCTCCATCACCCCCAAAGCATGGAAACAGACAAGCCCTGCCAAGTGCATTTGTCATCACATGTGCATTTAGCTGAGGATGGCAGAAGCCAACTTGCAACCAAAAATAAAAACCCCAAGACTCCAGTTTACTGTAAAAGAAAACAAACAAAAACCTTACAACTAGGATGACTACCGAAAGCCCGGATTCTTCTACATAATCCAGTTCAGGTAACAAACAATTTAAGGAATAAAATAAGTACTAGAATTTTTTTTTCTAATTTCCCAAGCCTAGGAATGCAACAGGCCAGGCCCAGTGGACTTCCATACCATACGAGGAGCGGGCTTGGCTACTGGTTATGACATTTCTACATTATTTTCCTACAAAGGATTTCTGCACAAGAAAAAAAAAGTTCCAATTAAAAATACAGGATCCAGCATCAAAAAAAAGACCGCCACACTCCACCGTATGGGGAACCAGGAACAGACACTGGTTCGGTGAAGGAGCTTGAGACTCGCACGAGAATAAAAGCGATGCGTTTGTTACTGCAGGAGCCCCACGGCATGGCGGCAGCGCCGCACACAGCAGGGCTCATGGGCCTGCCAGGGAGACACCGAAGGATGGCCCCCCGCGAATGCCTGTGGAGCCCGAGCACGCGACCAGAGGCTGCGCTCCACGCATCTCCACCCCGTCAGCCCCTGGTCTGAGTTCACACGCACAAACACTGCAGGAAGGTGAATTGTAACTTAAATATGGATGCCGCCTGTCATCACTTAATGTCTCTTAAAACGCGGCTGCAAAGTTAGAGCGGAGACAGCAGGCTGCCCAGCCCAGGCCAGGCAAGTGACCCTCTGGCGAGAGACGCTGGGACGCAGCCTCCTGAAGCCTGCATCTGCCGAAGACGTGTGTTGACGCTCAGGAGAGCCGCTCGGATCCTGTGACACGCTCGATTATGACACCATTACTCCAATCCCACAGAAAACACATGGAAAGGAAAGCCGCTACCCTTCAGCAGGCCACCAAATTACCATGTCTCTCCTCCCAGATGCCAAAGGTCGGGTCCTGAGTGCCAGCAGCACTGGCGCTGTCGGGGCACCCGAGCCTGGGGGACCCCAGTGAGGACGTGGGGGCACCCACAAGAGGTGGAGTGCAAGTGCCCAGCGAATAGGGGCAACCGCTGCTGCTGAGGCTCGCCCTGGTGGCCCTTGAGAGGGCTCGGAGGCCCCAAGCCGCTGAGAGCTCCAGAGCCCACTCCTTCCCACCGTGCTGTGGAAACTAAAAGACCCTCACTAACCCGGAAGGCCCAGGGGGAGCTCTCAGCCCCGTCACACACAGCCAATCATACCAACCAGGAACAGAGGGGCACTGCATCCCCCACTGGAAGAGCCACCACTGCACCACTGAAGGTAGACTTCTCTCTCCACCCAGCAAGAGCCCAGCCAATGAGAAACAGCTCAGCCAACGAGAAAGGCCACAGCTCAGCCAATGAGAAAAGTCACAGCTCAGCCAATGAGAAAGGCCACAGCTCAGCCAATGAGAAAAGCCACAGCTCAGCCAATGAGAAAGGCCACAGCTCAGCCAATGAGAAAAGCCACAGCTCAGCCAATGAGAAACAGCTCAGCCAATGAGAAATGCCACAGCCCAGCCAATGAGAAAAGCCACACAGTTCAGCCAATGAGAAATGCCGCAGCTCAGCCAATGAGAAAAGCCACACAGCTCAGCCAATGAGAAGGTGTTGCTGCCCTGAACTGTTACTCTCACGGAATAGACTTTCCTTTAGGACAGCCCTTCCTACTCCCCCCCTTTCTCTATAAAAGCAGCTCCCCTCCTCTGTTTGCTGGATTTGCCTATGGTTTGACATAGCATGCATATCCCGAATTGGAATTCTTTTGGCTATTCTTGAATAAACTCGTTCTGAGCTTTTTCAAGTTAACAGTGCCGTCTCAGGTGGTACTTCACTCCTGACTACAGCGTATCCTTTATCTCCCCAAGAAAGACTCCAGAACTTTCAGTGTCTACTGACACTGACTTCTGGGCAGTGGACAGCCAGCAGTGAGGGGACAAGCCCTCCCACCTCCATCTTTTCTGGGGACCACAATAAAACTACTATGGGAATCCCAATCGTTATTCCGGGGGTAGGGATCGTTATTCCTGCACACTTAGTTCCTCCTCTGAGCACCACCTTGCAGCAACCTTTTCCATGTCCACCCTCCCCGCTGGGCAGCTGTGGGGTGGAGGACACCACATCTTCCTTCTGTGTCCTGAGACGCCAGCCCTGTGATTCCGTAGGTCCTCCAACGCAGCTGACCTGAAAGGCCAGAGAGGGGGAGGTACAGGACTCACAGTCTAGAGATCCATGCGGAGGGCTGGGGATTTAAGCTGAAATCACGCAACATCTCTATGCTCCGCGTGGCACACAGCCCACTCGCCACAGCAGACAGAAAGACAGGGCCTCTGTGCGAATGGATGGCCATTCTGGGAAGGGCTATAACACACAGCAAAACTACTACTTCCACTGCCACAAAAACAAGATAGCTTACCTAGTGTGCTAAAACAGAAATATTTGCCAGACACGGCCCAAGATTTAAACATACCCAATTTCCCTCCCCAACAGGTCAACTCAGCTACTTGAGACTTTCGGCCCCAACTTCATCAAGGTGGGCTCCAAGTGTACCCAGGCCATCCAGGGGCCACGAGGAGGTTCTGTTTTGGGTAAGGTGCTGGCTAGTAACACCTGGTTTTTAAAGGCCTTTTCCCTGGGGACCGCTACAGTGTTTCTCCCGTGCGTCATAGAAGCAAGCAGGTCTGAGAGGACTCGCTATGCCTGGGGTGGGAGCAGCACCCTCCTGGACCTCCTCAAGAAGATAAACCAGGTTTCTGGGCTTTGACAAGAGCATGTGGACATACCAGGTGGCCAAGGTGCATCATCTTCCCCTTCACCAACAAGTCATGTGTTCACTCCTTCCACAAGCTCAAAGTGAGCCTCTCCTGGGTGCCCAGCTCCGCGTGGGGCACAGGGTGCAAAGGCAAGTCCGAACCTGCCCTGAAGGGAGTCGCAGTCTACGGAAGAAGGGGTGCTACAGGAACAAGTCATGGGAGGACCATGCTCCAGGTGCCCCTAGGAGCATCCCAGGTGCTGAGGAGATGTGCATGTGCTGACCACGGCGAGTCTGAGGACAACTGGGCATCCTCGGCAAGCAGGGACTCTAAGCAGCTGGGTTCACAAGCCTGGCCCGGGGATAGGCCATATTTCATCACATCTAAACTGCCACCCACTTTAGAAGTGATTGACTAGGACAGATGTGGGAGTCATCCAGCACGACGGGGTCATCCAGCGGACAGAGCTGGACACTGAAGGGGCTCAGGATGGGGCCTGGACGTGACAAGAGCAGGCTGGGTACTAAGTACTTCAGTATAAACTCTGTTCCAAACAATTCATACATATAAGCCCTGTAGGTGTTTTCAGAAAAGAAAGAGATGCTGGTATCCATAGATGTAAATAAAGCTACAAAGACGTAAAATGGCAGGTTCTAGGATTCTCCAAGAGCCAACATTCGGTTGGGAGGCGGCCCCCCTCCCAACACCACAGAGGAGCAGGGCGGGGAGGAAGTCGGGGGTCCTGTGCCACTTGAGCAAACAATGCAAATGAGAGAAACCAGAAACAGACCTTGAATCATCACCATAAAGACAAGGGTTATAATTCACCACAAAACTTGATCCATGGAGAAACAAAGAGGTGCTGGGCGACCCCACCCCCCCAGCCTTTGTCCAGACCCAGCTTCCCTTGGCCCCCTAGCTCCCGCCTTCCCAGGGGCTGGCCCAGGAGGCGGCCTCCGAATCCTGAGCATTGGGCCTCCCCACAGCAGGCTCAGCATCTGGAGCACACTGAAGGCACCCGAGGCGACGGCACAGAGGCGCCGGGACCCAAGGGCCAGCCGGGAGCCCAGACCATCATCTATCCCAACCTGGTACTTTACAAAGAAACAGCTCAGCCTCCAGAGCACCTTGCAAGGAGCTCCAGGGAGGCCAGTGCGGAGGAAGGCGAGAAGAAACAAAGGGGTCCAACCCCAGTGTTCAGGACACTAAACAACCAGTAGGCATGGAGGGCCTTCCCAGGCAGAGGAGCCTGGTCTGTGAGCTGGCTGTCAACAGCCACTAAACCCCAGTACCACCACAAGACGACAGGCAGTGAGCAGAAGGGACTTCGCCATGAAGCAAAGTCAGGCACCACAGCTGCGTCTGTGCCACACACTAGGGCTCGGGCTCAATCAGGACAGTCACTTACATTTTAAGAGCAGAAGACAACATATCGATTGGTATAAACACACTCATGATAGGATGGTACCAGTTTAATAACTTTAGAAAACTGTCAAAGATAAACGTCATGCATATTCTCAATTAGCTGGCTACTCCTGGATTAAAAACAACTTTTCTGGTAATCTTTACTATGGCAGAGTTTGAAATTAATTACATCTCGTAGTTTTCAGTTTACTGATTTTCAATGGGAAAGTTTTCTTCGGGGAATCAATCTTATGAAAGAGACAGGGCAAATGTGCTATTGTTCGATATTTCAAAACACAACCACCTAGCGGCCGGCCCTACGGCTGAGTGGTTAAGTTCGTGCGCTCCGCTTCACTGGCCCAGGGTTTCACTCGTTCAGATCCTGGGCGTGGACATGGCACTGCTCGTCAGGCCATGCTCAGGCAGCGTCCCACATGCCACAACTAGAAGGACCCACAACGAAAATATACAACTACGAACTGGGGGGATTTGGGAAGAAAAAAGCAGAAAAAAACCCAACAACTACCTTATAATGTAAGATTTTATGCTGAGATATCTATCAATACAAATATGTTTCTTCTACAGCCCTTCCACACCCTCTTCTAACCTGATAAATAAGTTAGGTAATGGGAAAAATACACAACGTTCTGAACTATAAAGGAGAAAACAGTGCAGTCAAATACTAACAGAGCACGCGCATTAGTTCTCTGCACTTAGTGTCTAAGAAACTCCCACTCAAATCAGAGAAAATGCTGATCAGTGTACTGGCTCTATGAGTGTCATTGAAGTGCGACCCTGAGACATAACTCGTGCCCTTGTCGTCTGGACTGAAAGCCCATCTGGGAACAACTCTCGTTGAGCACCATCCCTTTAACCTGGGAAATACCCCCATCCACCAACCCGGCTCTCCTGCTGAACACGGCTGTGCACTGCTCAGGGTCAGTAAGGGTCACTTATCCCCTAGGGTCAGCCTGCCACAGCCACCTATTTACTACAATTCTCCCATTTTCAATCATTATTTCTGGAAGCTTCTATGGAACAGAGGTTCCTACAACTTTCAACAGCTACCTTTTAATAGATAGTATACGTATAACTCACACATACAACAAATCACATGCCACATAGTGGCTTACAACATTATCATCTCACAGTTTCTGTGGGTCAAGAAGCCGGGCTTGACTGGGTGGTCGGGCTCAGGGTGTCTCCCAGGGCCGTGGTCATCTCAAGGCTCACGAGGGGAAGACGTGCTGCTGGGCTCACCAGCTCCACTGACGGGAGGAGCCGGTTATCGCAGGTGGAGAGCCTCAGGCCCTCACTGGCTGCTGGCTGCAGGCCTCCCTCAGGCTCTGCCACACGGGTCTCTCCAAGAAGGCAGCTGGATTCATCAGCGCGTACAAGCCAACGAGGCAGGAAAGCGCTTTCCGAACCGATGGAAGTCACGATCTTTAGTACCTTAGTCACAGAAGTGACATCCCCTCACTGTTGGCATATTGTTGGTTAAAAGAAAATATTTTGTTAAGTTTATCCGTAAGTGTTTAACTTTGTTATGCTGTTGTACTGTTTTAACTTCAGTTTAACCTCAGAGCAGGGGACTGCATACAGGGGGTGGGGATCACTGGGGCATCGCAGAGGCTGCTGACCACAGCAGGGACCCCGGGGACTCTGGGATTGCATTTATACTCCTTGACCTCTCTGGGTAACAGCGCTTTTATTTATTAGGAATAAAATAATTTCTAGTAAATGCTTTTATTCGGAAGGAGAAATCTAAAAAACCGTGCTCCAAGCTTGACCTTAAGAAACTAGAAAAAGATCCTATTAAAACCAAAGTAGGCAGAAGAAAAAAATGAACATAAATTAATGAAATAGGAAATGGACAAACAATAGAGAAATCAATGAAAAAAAACAGCTGAGTCTTTGCAAAGATCAATAACATTGATAAGTCTTTAACCAGACTGATCAAGCAATAAAGACATGATATAAATTACCAATATGGGGGGGAGAGGGAGCATCACTCCAGACCTTACAGACATTAAAAGCTACTAAAGACTAACAAGTGAGTTTAGCAAGATGGCAGGAAACAAGGTCAATGTAAAAATATTGCTATATTTTCATATAGTGATTTACCCTCAGAAACTGAAGTTAAAACAGTACAACAGCATAACAAAATTAAACACTTACGGATAAACTTAACAAAATATGTGTGAGACCTACAAACTGAAAATCACAAAACATTTCTAGGAGAAAGTGAAGACCTAAACGTATGGAGACAATATACCATGTTCATGGATTGGAGGATTCAATACTAAGATGTCAATTCTAAATTAATCTATAGATTCAATGCAATTCCAATAAAAACCCAACAGGCTTTTTTTTTTTGGTAGAAATTGCTAATTCTAAAATTTATATGGAAAAGCGAAGGACCTAAAAGAACCAAAATAAGTTTTAAAAAGTAAAATCAAGTCAGAGAACCGATATTTCCTAATTTCAAGATGCACTACAAAGCTAGAGTAATCAAGGCACTGTGGTATTGAGGACAGACGACTAGATCACTGGAAAAGAACAGAGTCTAGAAACAGACTCACACATATGGGGTCAGTTAACTGCCGGCAAAGGCGCATGGAATTCAATGCGAAAGGATAGTCTTTTTACAAATGGTGCTGGAACAAGTGGATTCCATGCCAAAGGGAACAAGGACCCTTCAACTCCTATTGTACACAAAAATTCATTCAAAATGGATCACAGACGTAAATTTGAGAGCTAAAACTATAAAACTCCTGGAAGAAAACAAGAGAAAATCATACGACCTTGCGCCAGGCCAAGATTTCTTAGTTAAAAAAGGAGAAAAATATCGACGTGCCAAATTTCATCTAAATTAAAAACTTTTGCTTTTAAGATACCATTAAGATAATGAAAAGGAAACCACAGACTGGGGTAAGATATTTGCAGACTTGTATCTGATAAAGGACTCTTATCAAGAATGGATAAAGAACTCTTGTAACGCGATGATAACTTGAAAAGCAAAAATTCTGCACCCACATTTCACCTAAGAAAACACACGAATGCCTGATAAGCACATGAAAAGACGCTCAACATCAGTATTCACTGGGGAAACGTAAGGATGCAGGAGTTCAGGACCTCCTGAACTGCTAGAGGGAATGGTTTTCTCCTATGTAAGGAAACCTGTACTCACCGTGCGACCAGCAATCCCACTCCTGGGCATCTACTCACGAGAAATGAGACACAGGGCCACACAGACTTGCAGGCGAATGCTCAGAGCAGCTTTATTTATAAAAGCCCCCAAATGGAAACCACCCAGATTCCATCAGCGGATGAATGGAGAGATGAGGGGATATGTCCATTCAGGGGACCACCAGTCAGCACTGAAAAGGAATGAAGTACTGATTTGTGCAGTAGGAATGGAGGAATCCACCACAAAAGCAAACGTTACATCAGTGACACCAGACTACACAGGTGCGATTCCATTTATACAGAATTCCAGAAAGGGCAAAACTGGGACCCAGGCAGGCCGGGGGTGGCTGGGGGTGCCACGTGAGGGGCCACTAGGGAGCCTTTCGGGTAAAGAAAATATTCCCGGCCTGAAGCGTGTTGGCTGCTGGACTACTGCAGACCTCTATCAAGCGGATCAAACTGCCCACTTAGACTGGGAGAATGTTACTATTTCAAGACCAGCTTCAATAATTATTAATACACAAAATCCAATAATAAACACTGTGCCTCTGGGTAAGGTAGACAACTTTTAAAGAAACAGACTCAAACCAGAGAAAATGCTGATCAGTGTACTGGCCCTATGAGCGTAACTGAAGTGCGACCCTGAGACATAACTCGGGTCCGTGTCATCTGGACTGAATGAAAGCCCATCTGGGAACAACTCTCGTTGAGCACCATCCCTTTAACCTGGGAAATACCCCCATCCACCAACCCGGCTCTCCTGCTGAACACGGCTGTGCACTGCTCAGGGTCAGTAAGGGTCACTTATCCCCTAGGGTCAGCCTGCCACAGCCACCTATTTACTACAATTCTCCCGTTTTCAGGCATTGTTTCTGAACGTTTATATGGAACAGACGTACCTACAACTTTTGAAAGCTAGCTTTAGTATATAGCATACGTATTATACTACGCAGTAAAATATATTATGTATTATCCCAGACTATCTAAAATCGATACAAGTTTCGTGTCATACGTTAAATACTCAAAACTAAACAATGAAATGCACCAAGTTGTACGGAAATTGAGACTCCCAACCTTAAAGTGAGAAAATTCCAAGGAGCCATGTTAGTGCTAAGGTTCTAAGCTGTGATACACATAACGCATCACAAAGAAAACTGGGCAGGAACAGCTCCCAAATCTCTATTTATGGTATCAACTTATTTCTCAGTGACCAGAGATTCTGAATTTTGTCTTTGTCACCATAACCGTAAGAGGTGATCCATAAACTGAATACGGGCACCTGATTCTACCCACCTCGGCTTAGTTACAACTGCTTTTGTAATGACCTCAACTGCCATGCCAAACCCAGGTCCTTACAACGAGGGGACAAAACAAAAGCATAGGATAATTAACTGCCACTGTACTTCTCCCTCCCTAGGGTCTGGCCCAGTTTCCTGAACACACCAAGCCTTTCTCTCTCGAGGTGCCCTCTCCCCACTGCCACCCCGAGCCGCCCGCTATGCGAGGCTCCCCAGCCGGCCTGGACGGGGCGGGCATAACTCCCTCCAGGGGTCTGCATCTCCCCCGTTCCTCCCTCTCACAGCACCGTGAGAGCAGCGCTCACTGGTCCCGTCCACCCCCTCAACCATCAGACAGGGCAGACGTGGCGTCCTGTCCACCCCCAGTGCGCTGACATGCAGCGAGCACTGCAGGAATGTGAGCAGAAGAAATGCAGAGATGACGAATACAGAGATGAAGAAGGGAACAGTGGCCTATGCTATCCACACTCCACAATCCCAAGCTCTCCAGAAAAGGCTCTCCCTGGTCTGGGGCCTTGTGAAGCCTTCTCAGGACAATATTTTTAAAGATGGGAAATAAAACACAGGATTACAAAGGGAAAAACATGTTGAAATACAGCAACCCAAATAGAATAATATGCATGCTTCTTTATTAACATGTTAAACGACAAGGTGCAGACGTGGGTACAGGAACTGCTGTGACTTGAAACGGCCATGAGCATAAGCGGAATTTCTAGCCACCTGCCACAGCCAATGGGAGATGAAGTCTGTGCTCTCTGACGGCAGCGGGGCCAGTGGACCCGCTCATAACTGAAGGAAACGCTGCATTCTTCAGATCCATACACTTAAACTAACTGCTCCAAACAGTGGGGTTTAGTTAGAGCTCACCAAATAAGAAACGCTTTATTATGTTTGAAGAAACATTCCTAGAACAAACAGAGTAAGTAGATTTTAAAAATATTTTACTAGGCACATGTGGAATTCTAGAATGAAACTGATGCTTTTACATAGCTTGGCCCCTGACCCAGATCTCTTACAAGTTGGAAAATTACAGATTTTTAAACTTCTTTAGACAACAGGGAAAACTGAAACACTGCAACAAAATTCTTAGGGTCTAAGGCACCCCCAGTGGTCATCTGGAAGGGACAGCAGTGTTTTCACAGACTACGCTTGGTAATGCTAACCTGAGTGTGACTGTGAATTACAGTATTTCTGGGAATACCCCGTCATTCAGCCACTTAAAGTCCACAATAAACTCAGATTTAAGTCAACAACAATGGCCATCAGCTAATAATAAAGAAAATAGTTATTCAGTGTTTCCTACAGCCAGGCATTGTGCTAAGCCTCCTGCCCAACGAGGGGCTGCTCCACAGCTACCCTCACTTTACGAGAGGGAGCTGAGTGACATGCAGGGAGGTTCGCCAGCTGGCCCAGGATGACACACCTGGCGACCACGTCCAGGAGGGCTGGGGCACCGCAGCAGGCACCTCGAGGGAGAAGGGCGCTTGCGCAGTTACAACTCATCACCGCCGACTGCACACACGCAAACACTCAACCACCATCTTGCCGAAACTCGTCACTCCACGTCAGCATCTGAGGACCACCCCCTCCCCAGCCCGTTTACAACGGGAGGAAACGGCCAGAGCAGGCTGGAGGGAGAGAAACCAGGACACCAGTTCCCAGGGCTCTTGACGCTTCTCGGCCCGTGGTGCGTGCTCCGCGTGCCGATGTTCGCACGTGTGTTCGCACCGCCTACGCCGATGCTCCGTGCTAAGGCCTCCGAGGGTGCAGGCCGACTTACCAATCTGCAACAGGATCGGCGTGACCAACGCCGTCTCCATGGCGTAACAGAACTCCCTGCCAAACATCACGGCCCCGTGCATGACCCACAGGCGCACGGGGACCCGGTCTATGGAGCCCTCACTGCCGGTCTCATCGCGGGCCTCCGCCGAGCTTCCGTGTCTCTGCAGGGCCGGGAGGGGCACAGGTGACTCTTGACCTTGCATAGATTCTGAGTCGGCATTCTGCGGAGCCATTTTCATTACCACCAAAAATATATATATATTTACTCTATATAAATAAGACTATCAGATATCTTTAAGGATAAATTAAGACGTCTTCTCTCTCTGCTTCAGTTGTGTTTCTCCGGCAAGTAATACTTATATTCCTCTTTGTACAAACAGATATCTCACAACTTCTCACAATCAGATGAGACACGCAGCAAAACAAAATGATTTTTGGTTGGATTTGAAACATATGGCTTGCTGGTTTACTGCGAATTAGAGTTAAAAATCCATAATTGCCATTCAGTTAATACCAGTTTCATCATTATTATTGAAGAGGTGCTGAAGTTATTTTTCTTGCTACAGAGAGGTGGGAAGGTGACACAAAAAGGTGGTCCACCGTTGCTCCCCATCGAGTGACTGGCTGATCTGCAAAAGAGGAAAACAACCCCACCGGAGAGTCAGACGGGGGCGGCCACCCTGCGGCCTGCCACCCCCTAGCAATCTGGGCACCCCATGGGACTGGCCGGCGGTCACTTAGGAGACCACGGACCTCGGATTGCCTCAGTTCTCTGTGCTTATTCTGAGTCGTCTGTGGAAAAAACAAACCCTAATTTCTAGAGAAACGTTTTTTGTATGGAATTTAATCCTGGGCAGGACAGAGAGAGACAGCCAAGGGAAGCCTGGCCAGGGGCAGTGAGCAGACAGAGAAGCGGAGCGCAAAGTGCCCGCTCTCCCCACGTATGGCCAGCGGGCCCAGGCAGGCGGCGGGGACCCTGCGCCAGGAGGGCGTCTGGGGCCCCTTGAGGTCCGCAAATATCAGGATGGGGAGTGAGGGTGGAGGGGCTGGGGAGGCAGGGAAAGAGTGAAAAAGGAAAGGAGATGCTGCCTGGAGAGGCGGAGGAGGAAAGCGCACAGTGGGAGCTAGGCGGAGCAGGAATGGGGCGATGTGCCGCCTGAAGAGGGAGCTTCAATGCCCACCCAAAGGCGGCTGGAGTCAGACAGTGGGCCGTCTCCAGCGGAGCGGCCTTGACCTCTTCAGATTCCAAGACCTGAATACCAGGCCTAGGGGTTCCCGGACTCCCGACCTGCACATAGCATTCCCAGGGGGCTGTGCAACCCTGCCCCCCAGCGCTCTGTTCCACCGTCCTGGGCCCTGTGACCCGGCTTGGCGACGTATTCTCCACCTGCATGAACGCCCCACAGGAAAGCGTCGAGTGCTAAGAATCTTAACTAGAAACGTTCCCTTAGAAGGGCTTTCAGAAGATGAGGTCCCTCTCTGCCATGCAAGGAAGATCCAGGACGCAGGCACACAGCTGCCCCTTCCAGACTCGGGCCTCCAGGCCCCGGGGCTCCGTTCAATCAGAAGTGCACTCAAATAGGTGACCTTGAAATCACACAAAACGGTGTCCACGTTTTATATTAAGGTAGGTCTGTGAGCTGATACCTTACCAAAAAGGTTTCACAACTGGTTTAAATACAAATATTTCTAGTTTATGTTCAGTTCACCAAAGATGATCTGAATTAGCCCCTTCTCTCTTTCTCCCCAGAAGGGACCAGAAACTGCGGGTCGTCTTCATTCGGTCCCCCCTCGGGAGCCCTGCGGCGGTGGGTCCCAGCTTGGCTGCTGGGCGAAGCTGGAGCTGCTCCCCGCCGGAGGCTCCCCGAGGCCCCCACTCGCAATTCCAGCGTTCCAGCGCCTTCTCACATTCTTTTTCTGGCTGCAATTGAATCTTCCCTGGGAATCACAGGTCCAAGCACTCCTCCCTGTACATTTGCCTCGGGTGTGCCCCAAATTTCACTACAATTCCACACTGCAGCCCTTTCTTGAGATTTCTCCCAAATTTACCAAGTGTCCTCTAGCATATAATTAATATCTCAATTAAAACCAGTGTTTCCAAACTGTCACCCTCCTACAATCTTCTTTAAAAACTTACTATGAAACTATTTTAACATATACAAAGTAAAAAAAAATCATATAAAAAAAATCAGCCGGTGTTAAATCCCCAACCTTCTCCTGCTCTTCCTCCAGCCCACCTTTCATGTGATTCCTAAGACAAAAACGTCACGCTCTTCCTTTTTGTCAATCTTACACCAAGATAGGGTCAATGATTTTTAAATGCCTTTTCCACCAGATAGGATGGATCATTTTTATGTGACAAAAGTGTATCCAGACATGATTTAGAAGTCTAAATTAGGGGCCGGCCCGGTGGTGCAGTGGTTACACGCGCACGTTCCGCTTCGGTGGCCCGGGGTTCGCTGGTTTGAATCCTGGGTGCGGATATGACACCTCTTGGCAAGCCATGCTGTGGCAGGCGTCCCACATATAAAGTAGAGGAAGATGGGCACAGATGTTAGCTCAGGGCCAGTCTTCCTCAGCAAAAAGAGGAGGATTGGCAGCAGTTCGCTCAGGGCCAATCTTCCTCAAAAAAAAGAGTCTAAATTGATCAGCTGGGCTTTTGGCAGGAACAACAGTAACCAGTTTTCTAAGAAATCCTAACGACTTAATTATGAACGCCAAACTCTCCTGTCTCTCTGCCCCCGTCCCACCACTGTATCCATCCCGAGACTCAAGTCTGAGTGAAGCAGTCTCTGCAAAGAGTCATTTCAGCAACAGCCAAAAATCAGGCAATAAAGCTCTGTAGCAAGTACACTCCAATTATTTTAAGGCAACGGTTCTCAAATGGGGACAGTTCTGCACCCCCGGGGACACTGGGCAAGGCCTGGAGACATTTTTAGTTGTCACAGCTTGGGTGGGGGGTGCTACTGCATCTCATGGGGGGGGGCCATGGGTGCTGCGCAGCATCCTACAGTGCACAGGACAGCCCCCAGCAGCGAGTGACCCAGCCCAAAATGTCAACCGTGCCAAGGCTGAGAAACTCTGTTCTAAGGGTATTAATAAAAAGGAAAAAAGTTTTCTTTAAAAATGCTGAAACTCTTAGCACATTTTGAATCAATCAACGAGACCATCATTACAAATTCAACTTCACTACCACTTTTTTTACTGAATCGGCAGTCTGTTCAAAGCAGAACAGGGAAATGCAGGTGAGCTCAAGCTGCAGGCCCCCGCGAAGGGGGGGTGGTCTCTAGGGTCAGGTCTGTAGGAGGGAAAAGGGTGCGAGCTCCTCCCTCTCCAGTCAACTCGCCTCCTCCACAGGGAGTGGCATTTCTGGGTAGCTTATCTTCAACAAGAAAGTAGAGTAAGAACCGCTGGGAGCTGTAAAGAAAGCCAACCGTCGTGGCCTCCTGCCCATCTGCTCAGACTCCGGGTGCTCATCACAGGCCTCCGGCTGCGTCTGCTGAGACGTCCGAGGAATCGGCTAAGAGCCCTAAGCAGGATGTCTCTCTTACCTGGAAAGCTGAGGGGTGTAGAGAACTGGGCTCTTAGGGAGCGAAGGTGCACGCTCACAGAGCCATCAGATCAGCACAAGAGGGTCTCCTCTAAAATGGAAAGTCAGCTACCACATTTGAATTACTCTTAAATGTCTGGAGCTCCCTACTGCATTTCTGAAAATGGTCCCAGGTCGGTCTTTGGAAGAGCGAGAGAAGAGGAGGGAGACAAGCAGCTGGACAGTCCAGCTCACGGGGCTTCCCCAGGGCCAGGACCTCCCTCACCTGTGCGTCTCCACGCGCTCAGTCAGGGGCAGGCAGCCACTGCCCAGCCAGCGCAGCCGCCTAGCTCGTCAGCAGATCTGTTCCACACCTCCAGTGCCCCTGAGTTAGGCTAACGGTCCAGGGAACCTGCATTTCTAGATGCACACACAGGTCCCACTTCAACCTTGGCCCGTGCACAGTCTTCTCAAAGAGGGAAACCTGCCACAGGCTGTGGCACGCGTCTCGAGGGCCCCCGCCTGGGACAGTGCTGTGACTCAGTCCGCAGTCTAGCTCCTGTCCTGACACTGTTTCTGGGTGGCAGAGGGAACGAACCATCCTTCAGGGCAGGATGCCTGCCTCCCTCTCGCTGTGCCCTTCACTCTCTCTCCCAGAGCTCACCCAGCTAACCTCGGCCTGCCCACGGCTCTCACCCTCGCCCTTTAATCTGGCCCTGCCAGCTCTCCCAGTCCTGTCTCCTGCTCCACCCCTTGGCTCTCCCACCTTCAGCTCAAGCCCCACACCCTCAAAACTCTTCTCCAGGCTCAGCCCTCGCCTGCAGAGCAGATGTCCCCCTTGTGCAAAGGGCTCTTCCAGCAACTGCGCTTGGGGAACACAGTCCTGCCCCAGGCAGTGAGGAGCTCCCGTGGGGGATCCCATCCCCCAGCTGTCATCTGCTGTCACATCCCCCACTGTGCCTGGCCATATGGCAGGAGCCCAGTGAGGTTACTGAGAGAATGAACAAATGAATGAATGAATGATGATAACCAGCCAACCAGCGCGTCCTCGGGACTGTCTGCACTGGAAAGCCACCCCCACGCCCACCACCCAGGCCCTTGGGTGGCCGGCTGCCAGGGTCTAGCCTCACAGCACGCTCATGAAGCGGTGGGAGCATAGCGTGCGGTTCACCTGCTACTCAAGCAGTCCAGGCATTAGCGCGGCTCCCCTTCCTCAACAGCGCAAACACAGTGGTGCCACGAACAGGTCTTACACGGGGAACTTCACTGTCACCGTTAGCATCTTCGGTTCGTCTGGGTCTCAAGCAGCAGTCAGTCAGCACAGAAGTCTACCCAGCGTCTCACAGCTCTACAAACTGAGCCACGGAGCAGTCTCAAGCTACGCTGGTGACACCCACACCAGCTACCAAAATCCCCAAGGGCAAGCTGAGCTTTTCAAAAGCGTTGAGGCACCTTTCCAAACAGTAATTTTAAGTAAGGCTCAACTGACTAACAAAAAATCAACTCACGTTAGTGAGCGCTGGATTTCTTCAAAGATACACATTGATGTGACTAACCCAGTTTAAAGTCAGGCACCGTGAAGACAACTGCTCATCAGCAGGAGCTCACTTGGCACAGCCTCTGTCTGCAGACGCTGCTAATTCTGCAAAGCCCTGGGGATTTTATAAGCATTTTAGGGGATACCACAAAACCGTTTAAAAATAAAGTTTAAGCATCATACCTTAGAAATAAGGGTCATAACACCTTTGTCAAGGAGTGAATGGGTGCCTAAAGATCTAAACCATGGGGCTGGGAGGGGAGAGAACAGAGAGGACCACAGTGATCCAGCCTGGGCATTGGCCACCCCGAACGAGAGCCAGAGGTCTAAGGGTTCATGCTGAAGAGCCAGTGCGAGCATTTCCGCTGAAGAGCCACAGCTGAAGGGTGGGTTCCCGGGTCCACAGCATGTGGGAAACGCCCCGGCACATTCTGATGTGACTCTGGGTCAGGCCGTAGAATGTTCAAGAAGGCCATCAGCTCCCATATTCCCCATATAGTGTGAGGTTAGGAGCCACTCTTCCTCTTCCCAACGGCCATCCAGCTTCTCAATAGGATTTACTTATAAGTCCGTTCCCAGCACTTTGAGATTTTTCCCGTACCATATATCAAATTTCCAGCTGTGCTTGGGTTTATTTCTCAGTTTCCTATTCTGTTCTACGAGCATGCCCGTCTGCCCACGTCCAACGACAAGCGGCTTCTCCCAGCATTTTCTTACTTACTCCTGCAGGTTTATTTGAAAGAACTTTATGAGCACAGGAACTTTAAGAGCTTGCCTAGCTCTGGGAAAAAAAGCACAAAAATCTTTATTGGTATTTATATTGAAATCCCATTAACTTCATAAATCAGCTTAGGGAGACGCACCACCCTCAGGCTGCTGTCTGCCCTGTCAGAAGGAGGCAGCTGCTCCACCCTTCCAAGTACCCCCCGAGTTGCCGGCCCCGGAGCCTTTTGGGAGAATTTCAAAGGACTCCTTAGACAGGCTTTGCACTTTCTCGTTAAGTTTTTTCCTAATCAGTTTATTTTTTTCGTGGCCACTGTAAATGGGATTTTCTCTTCCCTTCTATTTTCCGCCTGGCTGATCTGCACACATGAAGGCTACTAAGTGCTGGTGTATTTCCCCAGGTGTAATTTACATGCAGTGAAAATGCACCATTCAGTCAGTTTTGAGAAATTTATTATCAAGATGCAGAACATTTCCAATACCCTGCAAAGTCCCCATGTGTCCCTTCCCATCTAATTAAGGCTATTGGTTTTTATATTTTAATTTGATAATGTAATTCCTTAATTGTCTGAGTCAGAAGGGACAAAAAGAGGACTACAACCAAATTAACAACAAACCTACTAACCAAAATATGCACAGTCCCCACCAGCTTAATGGAGGAGTCCGTCCCAAAGCTCACGGGTACACTGTGTGGAACCTGCGCAGCCACCTCCTCGAGGCTGAACTCAGGGTCCCTCTCAGTCTGAGTTTAACTAAACCCCAGCAGCGCTTGTTCGGGGGTGCAGAAAAGGACCCCTGCAGCACATGGCTGCACAGTTCCTGGGCACAAAGGCTCTGAAAAAGTTTGAAATCCTTCTTTTTATAGCCTCTGCACTTATTCTATTTCTAGGGCCCCATTCCATGAGGGCCTCACAGGAAAGGAAAGGAAAGAAGCTGTGAGAAAAGGCAGGAGCATGCGGGGCAGCCTCCGGGCTGCTCTCCCATTAGCAAGCACCTGGGTGCCGTGTGTCATCACATCTAGAGAACCATCGGATACCAGAAAGCCCGGCCTACTGCCCATAAAATGACATCCACAAAGTAATCTCCTTACGGCACGCAAACTGTGTTCTTTAAGGAAGCTATTTTATATAAATGCGAGCGCATTCACTATAATATCTAAAAACATTAAGATGTTTTCTTCTGAAGCACGTAATTTAAAATACCCAGGCCACAGCACGGCAACACACTGAAGCAATTTCAGACAGACAGACCACTCCTTCCAGAAAGCACAGGCAAGTCTCTTCTCCCAACAGCCTCCCCTGGTTATTGAAAAGTGTAGAGAAGTTTAAGGTGTGACCTATTCCAGTATCTTCTATTCCAAAGACCAAAAGAAACCACTTTTCAGACAGGTTTTCCGGAGCACAGAAGGACCATCCCTGGGACCATTCCTGGCCCGGCTCTCGTGCCGGCTGAGGCTTCAGGGACAACAGCTTGGTTATGATTTGCACATGCACTCAGACAAGTGAAACTGCGATTGTTCCCATCAACAACTTCCTCTATTGTCCTGTTTCTAATTTCAGGATAACTGATGCCAAAACACGTGACTTCCTACAATTTGCTATGTGGAAAAGCTGGCTGTAAACTTAATGTCATCACAAAGTTAAGTGCAGAATAATTTTTGACAAGGACCCCAAATTTTGGTTCAAGTTTGAGATTCTGCATAATAGTCACAATGTTCGATAGCAACACAATTACAAAATTCAGTGATCAATGCTTCCTGGGAAATGGTGACAGAGGAGTTAACACAGGTCTGTCCTGGGACTTAAACACATCCTGCTCCTCTGACAGCCTCCTACAAGCACCATGCGCACAGGCACACACTGTTACGGGTGCTGTAGAGGTGCAGCAAACGCTTCCTGCTGGCTAGCTTGTGGCAAAAGCTGTTTTGTCCGCCATTAAAAACAGGCACCCCTACTCTCAAAAAATCCATCACAACTACTAACATTTTTCTAAAACGCCAACTATTAACCTCAGAGGACCCTGTCTGATATTTACTAGTCCAGTCCTTTCCACACCATCAGCACGCTCTTCTCTCTCCAGACGACCATGGCAAAGAATATGGACTGACAGACAACACAGAAGCCAGGGGAACCAGGCAAACGGCAGCAGAGTATAAAGAAGATCAGCTTTTGGACGAAGAGCATAAAAAGATGTAAAATTGAATCAAGCAAGTTCAAAGTATCCTTGACAAGAACGAAAAAAAGCATTCTGGCCAATCTGTTTAAAAGGTTATTTCCGGAAAAGTATTTAAGAAATCCCATTGATTTCCAACATAAGATTAATGTTGCATCAAGAAAATGAGAAGACAGGCTGCAGACCAGGAGAAAATATTTGCACAAGACACATCTGATAAAGGACCTTTATCTAAAATACACAAAAAACTCAACAATAAGCAAATCAACTCGATTAAAAATGAGCAAAAAACCTGAACAGACACCTCACCAAAGAAGATAAACAGATGGCAAATAAGCATATGAAAAGATGCTCCACATGATATGTCATCAGGGAAATGCCAATTAAAACGAGATACCACTACACATCTAATAAAATGGCCAAAATCCGGAACACTGACAACACGAAATGCTGGCAAGGACATGGAACAACAGGAACTCTCATCCATTGCCGGCGGGGATGCAGAACGGTGCAGCCACTTTGGAAGACAAGTTGGTGTTTTCTTACAAAACTAAACATAGTCTTACCATACAATCCAGCAACCACTCTCCTTGGAATTTACCCAGTGGAGCTGGAAACTTACATCCACACAAAAACCTGCACACGGATGTTTACAGCAGCTTTATTCACAACTGCCAAAACTCGGAAGCAACCAAGACGTCCTTTAGTAGATGAATGGATAAACTGTCGTACATCCAGCCAATGGAATATTATTCAGTGTACAAGAGAAATGAGGTGTCAAGCCATGAAAAGACATGGAGGAACCTTAAATGCATATTACTAGTGAAGAAAGTCAATCTGAAAAGGCTACATACTGTATGATTCCAGCTATATGACATTCCGCAAAAGGCAAAACTATGGAGACGGTAAAAAGATGAGTGGTTGCCGGGGGTGTTTGTGGGGGAGGGATGAACAGGTGAAGCATAGAGGATTTTCAGGGCAATGAAACTACTTTGTATGATACTATAATGACGGATACATGTCATTATACATTTGTCCAAAGCCAGAGAATGCACAACACCAAGTGTGAACCCTAGGGTAAACTGTGGACTGTGGGTGACTATGATGCGTCCATGGAGATTCAGGAACTGTAACAAGCGTCCCACTCTGGCGGGAGATGTTAACAATGGGGGAGGCTGGGGTGTGTGAAGACGAGGCTAGGCTATACAGGAACTGTGTGGCTTATGCTCAATTGTGCTGTGGACCTTAAAACTGTTCTAAAAAATAAAGTTTATTAACTAAAAAAAACAAACCAGTGTTTTGTCCTTACATTAAAAAAATAAAAGACGCAATCAAAACATCTGACAAGAAAGAGATTAAGAGGCAGTCATACTGCCTCTAGCACATGTGGGCTAAAGACACACAAGATTAACAACATAAATTTAAATTAGTCATGCGACTTTGGGGTATCCCCAAAACACACGGTTCCTCAACATCCATGTGGAAGAGTGTGTGCTACTGTCTGAATGTCTGTGTCCCCCAGAATCCACATGATGAATCCTAATCACACACCACCCCCCAAGTGATGGATCAGGAGGCGGGGCCTGTGGGTGGGGATTAGGTCATAAGGGCGGAGCCTCATGAGCCCGATTAGTGCTCTTATGAAAGAGACCACAGAGCTCTCTTGGCACCTTCACCACTGAGGACACAGCAAGAAGACATCTATGAACCAGGAAGTGGGCCCCCTAAGACAGAAAACTGGTGAACTGCCGGCCCCTTGATCTTGGACTTCCCAACCTCCGCAACGATGAGAAACAAGTGTCTGCTTGTTTACAAGCCCCCAGTCTGTGGTGCTGTCACATAGCCCACAGGGACTGAGACAGTGAGTCAGGCTGAATCAGGACGGCCCAGGGAGCCCGTTTAAGACCGTCCATTCCTGGGCTCCTGCCCGGTCCACTGGACCAGATCTCTGCGGAAGGGCCCAAGGACCTGCACTGCAACGCACTCCCACGCCACACCGAAGAGTGACATGCTGCACCCACGGCGGCCTCACGTCCTGGTTTCCCGGGCCAGTCCCAACTGAAGAGTAACCCTCCTTTTCACTCTCAACAGTGTCCCAGTTTGGACAGCATGCTGTCACTCTAGATACAAATGATCAAAAGCTTAACGATGACTTAAATCTTTTAGTAACCCAGCCTTTGGGCATTTTGTGTCACAAGACATAGTCAAAGACCCTTCAGAAACCAAACATGACATGCGTCAGACCTAATGTCCCTTTTTATTTGCACTTCTGATCAGTTTGCTGTGAACCTGGAATCGGTGAAGGGGGGGTGGGGTGGGATGAGTCTGTGTCTGCGATTGTGTGTGTCTGTGCTTGTGAGAGTGAGAAGGAGCGAGAGAGCATGTTGGTGTGTGTAAAATATTCTGAGAATTAGGAGACTGAATCAAAGGAAAACTGGAAAGGGGCCCCAGGGAGCAAGGGGATGAAAATATTGCCACACCGTAACAAGTCAGTCTCATTACAGTATTTCTCAATGGATTCGTAACCCAGCAACAAGCAGGAACGCCGGCCTCAGCCCCTGAACCTCCAGCGCTCCTTCTCCTGGTTCTGCTCACTACACAGCCCAGCCCCTGTGCCCTGCTCCCTCCCCCTGGACAGCCCCTTACACACCAGCTCACGGACTCAGGTCTCACCCAGATGGCACCCCTGCCTGGGCCAGCATGGCCTGCTCACTCCCACAGGAGGCCGGGTCACACTGCTCACTGTGGGGCACGGGACTGCTCACCGTCACACGCCCACACCCACCGTGAGCTGCAGAGGTGGGGACGTGGCCCCTCACGCTCCGCAGGAAGGGAGGAGTGCTCCTCTGAGGCGGCCCGGCTCCTCCGCTTTTCCTTCAGGCCCCAGCAGACCTGGGGGCACCCAACAGAAGCATCTCCACCTTTTTCACACCCAGACATCCCAGGGAAGGGAGGAGGCGCTTCCCACAGGAGGCGAGTGGGCCTGGCCCGCCCCCCCGGCACACAGTGGCCCACCCGCTCTGGCCCTGGCTGACCACACGCGCCCGACTGCAGGAAGGGCTCCGAGCGCTGCTGGGTCCAGTAGCTAGGCAGGGCAGGCGCCCAGGGGCTTCGAAAGAAACAAATTCACAAGCACCAGAGGCAGAGGGCCAGGCCAACCCACAATTACTCCATTAAAAAAAGAAAACCGCTTTTTAGAAACCGCTCCCTTCTAGAGAGGAGAGCAAGATAATCATAGAGCTCAAAGAAAATCCTTTCTCTTCTGAATAGGAAGCAGAAACTAGTGTGTCAATGCTAATAAACAGGAGAGACGGTTTTTTAATGCCTTAAAACTGGCATGCTGCAATTTAAGTAAACTTTAAAATACACACACTACTTTAAGAACCATTTTTCAAAAAGTCGCCACACCCTCCAGCTGAATCACAGCCGCTCACAACTTCGCCCCTACATGGAATTTCTCCGGAATCATGAGACTTCAATGAAACCATGAGTCCAGCGACTCGCAGGGTGTGCTCGGCTCTCGGAGCACAAAACACGGTGCGGTCACCTTCTACCGGCGGCGTCCTCCACATCACCCCGCTCCTGCCTGCCGTGCATCTCGGTGCTCCATGTCTGATGCCAGCGCACTTAGTGGACTGGTCCCAGACCAGCTGGGAGGCCTCACTGGGCCTGCTTTCTCGGTGGTAAATTACTGACACTACAAGGCCTTCCCCCCAGCCCAGGGGCTTCCTGGTCCCCCAAGAAAGCAAGCAGACCAGCTCCTGTTTCCACTGCCCCGCCACTATGTACGGCAGGGAAATGCATAGGGAGCAGAGCCCTCCTGGAAAGGCGCCCAAAGGCCTCGGAGGACAGCGATCTTCTAGTCACTGAAGCAACAGGCCAAGCGCAAGATGCTGCTAGAAAGGCTGCCATGCAGATACTAACGCTCCCTGCTTGCAGGGTCCTGGGTTTTCTTTGCTAGCACACCCAGTTCCAGAAGCTACTTTTCCATCGGCAAAGGAAAACATCAGAATTGCCAACAGAGCCACAGGATCTTACCAGGAATTCCTAGGGCCATCAGGACAGGGCACGGCTACAGGTTCCTTGTGGTCGCAGACCTGCCTGGATACCCGAGGACCACATCTCTTAGAAAGGCACCATTCAGTGGGACAGTGGGCGCAGCCCTGCCTCAGAGGGCTGTTTGGCGAACTAACACCAGGTTAACCCCATTCCCGAGCCCCATCCAGCAGCCAGGGTTGGAAAGCTCAGCTTCTCTCCACCAGACACTGCCGCAACCCCCTAACAACTGCTGGGCAGCGCCTGGGTCAGCTCTGATGCTGGCCATGCGCGAGCCCGCGGTCCACTGGCGGACATGGCGCAGGCGGCAGCGCACTCCAGCAGATTCAACTCCACCCGCCCCTGCCCTCCTCGGCAGGGCGCCGTGGCTCCAGACAGCTAAAAGCACAACGCCACATTAACATAAGTAGAAGGGTACGTGTAAGTTAAAGCGGCAAACTCTAGTGATGCTTTTCATGACAAGTCAATATTTTTAATATTGATCAAATCCAAGTTCTTATTTCACTTCCTAAAATTTAGGCGGCCCGGCATCAGGGTTGAAATCAAGCACCTTGTAAACAGAATCTGCCTTCCTCTTCTAAAACAAAGTTACCTAAACGGGAAGGAGAACATGACGAAGCACTCACACTCAGAAAGCAGGGGACACAGACTCACGTAGGAAGAAATCATGTTGAAATGAGGACAAACCGCCCCTAAAAGAACAGACACGCAGGATTCTCTGTAACATTCACCTTTCACTAAAATACAGAAAAACTTGCTCATCTAAAACTTTTTATCCCTGACCTTTATATAGTTGCCCTTGATCTGCACAATCAGCTGAGTAGCAGGGTTTTCTTTTTAATTAAAAAGCAGCGAGGGCTTTCCCCCCGCTTCTTCTCAATGTTCCTCGCATCGATCTGCTAGTTTAAGCCACTCGAGTCAGAATGAAGCTCTGGCTGCCATGGAAACAGCAGCTCCAGAATCCCAGCTAGCCCAGGAGAACCAAGCTTCAGGACCAACAAAAACGCCAACCGGACAAGCACTGCCAACAGCACTTCTCGAACTTCTCATTTCTCCATCCAGGAGCAAGGCCACATCCCAACACCTCAGTCTCTGCCACCCAGATAGGCAGGACGAGAGAGGAGGTCACAAGCTGCCTGAGGACGCTCATTACAACCCAACAGTATTAAGAAATAAAAGGAAAATTCCTCACATTACAGACGCGAATCAAGAACTGACCTCGCAGACCGGGAGTAATCAAGGAACAGCACTGAAGACCACCAAGATAGAAGGAAAGCTGTGGACAGTACTCAGATGTGAAATCCAATCGCAGCAGCTTCCAGATTCTGAATTTATCCTGAGGCAGAAAAGGATGCAGTGGAAAGAAAAGCAAAACTGGACACAACCAGACTAACAACACAGAATTATTTGAATTTTGGTCCATGTGTCACGTAAACACAAAACATCACTGTGTTTAGAGGGGAGAAGAAACCTATTTGAGAGATGTTAAAATCAAAACTAGATTTTTTAAAAAGGTAAAGTTTTGGTGAACGAAAATATGGCTTTGGTTAAATGTATTCTTACTTTCTACGACCATCAGGACAATGACGACAACGAAACCCAGCGCTCTCCACTCGCCCTCCTCACACCCTGACGCCCAGGCTAAGGGTCAGCGACCCAGGGCCGGGACGCGCCACGGCTGCACCTGCTACCAGACGTGGCACTGCTGAGCACCAGAAACGTGGCCTCGTGAAGTCCCCTCCTCTGTCTCACGGAGCCCTCACGTCCCTTACAGTAGGTTTCGCCACAGGGAAAAGGGGGTCCCGAGACAGCCTCATGGGGGAGCCCCCGCGTTCCTCCTCGGTTCCCAGTTGGGAGACCCGCTGAAGGCAGGGGGCAGAGGAGAGAGAGCAGGGCAGCTACTTCCTCTTGGAGAAATGGCTGGAAGCCCAGAGGACAACTCTGGGGGCAGGTAGGGGGAGACAGAGAGTCTGCTCGAGGTTCCTTAGTGGAGCAAATCCACCATAAACCCAGAGACTCTCTCTTCTACTTCAACAGATTAGTGACCCCTTAACCTGGAGGTCTCCCGATTTTCTGTGATGAAGAAACTCAGGTTGGTACCCAAATGACTAATCCTCTGCCACCTGGAAAGGTCAGCTATGCAGGAGCAGCACTGCTGTGGGATGGCTGGCTGACAGCTCACACGCTCAGTGTAGGCCTCACTAGCACCTACGGGCTTCACGTTGACACGCTGGGGCCTCAAACATGAATCAGGAACTGGAGTCCTCTCCAGATGCATCAGAAACCCTAAAACGTGCATACCCTTTGACCCTGCAGTCCCAGGCTTTGGAACTCATTGTAGGAAAACAGAGACGCAGGATGCTCACTACAGCACTAAGACACCTGCAGTGTCCCCAAAAGATCGGCTAAATAAAGGACAGCATGTCCACACACAACATCCTGCTGGCGATCACCTGTTACACGGACATATACCTGATATTAAGAAAAGCAGATTATAAATCAAGTACACATCATGCTCACATCACATTTTTTAAAAAGGTACAGATGCAGGGAAAAAGGTGTTATCTCTGAGCGACTTGTAATTATATTCTTTCTGCTTCTGTACGATCTAAAATTTTTTTTTCCTTTTTCTCCCCAAAGCCCCCCAGTACATAGTTGTATATTCTTCGTTGTGGGTCCTTCTAGTTGTGGCATGTGGGACGCTGCCTCAGCATGGTTTGATGAGCAGTGCCATGGCCGCGCCCAGGATTCGAACCAACGAAACACTGGGCCGCCTGCAGCGGAGCGTGCGAACTTAACCACTTGGTCACAGTGCCAGCCCCTATATGACCCAAAATTTATTTTAATGAAAAAAACCCCAGCAAATTACCTTTAAAGATAGATTTTCTAGTTGCTCTACCCAAACATCACTTAAGCTCGTGATCTGTGGTACGACATTCAGGAGTGTTTTACGATGACAAAGCTGAATCTCAAAGGGCCTAGACGGTGCCAACAGAGGCCTGTGATGCCAAGCAGCCCCTAAGAGGGGTAGTGGGGGGACAGAGGCGGCGAGAGGCCTGACAAGCGGCCTGTGGACTCACTGAGCCCCTGGCAGGTCCACTTAGCTGGCTCAAACTCAGAAGTGATTACCAAGAATCATCTCAGAAGCCTTCCTGATCCAACACCAGCATTAAAGTGGCAGACTGTCCTAGAAGCTTACCCAGGAAAGCGGCAGATCCCGCCCAAGGGTTCTGGTCCACGCAGGCTATTCATCCCTACTGCATCCCCAGCGTGGCACTCTGCTGGGCCTCCACTCCAGCTTCCAATCACAACGACAGGCCTTCTCACTCCACAGCACCCCTCACCCCTCCGGGAGCTCAGATTTCGCTCACCTTTGTTTAACCTTCTCCCCACTGCACTGAAGTAAAGCACCCACCCCTAGCGACACCATCACTCGCTTTGTTCATCTAGGATTCTCCCATGACGCACTGCACTCAGGGGTACCTACGGTCAGCCTCGACCACCACGCACGTGCCCACGAAGGAGAAAGAGCAGCCGACCACTCTCTTCTCTTCTCTTCTCTTCCGGCCAAGAGAGACAGGACAGAGGAGCCCTGCACCCAGGGCTGAAACCAGCCCCGTGGGATAAACAAACCCTACTTCTCGTCCGGGTGACGGCCAGCACACCCTTCCTTGCCTCCAGCCCGGACAGCGCTGGACTCTCAAGGCCAAAGGCCTCATTTGGGTTTCTTGGCTGAAAACACCAACAGGCACCTTTCCAACTCATTAATCCGTGGGTGCTGACGTCCCCCAGCCTAAGCACTGCCCTCCAGGATTGGATTACTGTCTGGGAGCCAGCAGAAGAATGCTGCCTCCAGCCAGTGCCGAGAACACAGAACACAGCAACGGGAAAGAGAGCCTGAGCCAGAAAGGAGGACCAGAATTCCTAGGCACCTGCAATCCAGGTGAGTGCTGGTGGAGGGGCTGGACCGTCCTAAGCATGCCTAACACAAGGGTGAGACGTACATCACCACCTCCCACAAAATGCGACCCCTTACCGTCAGTGCAAATCCACACACGGCCAACCAAATGTGGCCACAACCTCTCCCTTCACCATTCTAGGAGACTAGCAAGCCCCATCCAGCTCGCCTCATCTGGACGCCTAATGCTGACGCAAGCCACATAACAACTGGGAGGTCAATAGGATCAGGAGGCCGCAGGGAAGACCATAAAGACAAAGACTGACCACTGATTTTCCCTGAAGAGTAATACCTTGCCACTGAGCTGCACAAGGCTTCATGAAACTGAAGCATAAGGGTCCTTAAAGCCTAAGAAAATAATTGAAACCAAGCTCTTCTGGGTACAATGGAGTCCTCAAATACATAAACACACTCTACTTACTTTATGTAAACTCAACATGACAGCAGGACCTGAATGTGCTACCACAGACAGACGTCACACGTGCTAAATGAATGGGATTAAAATTGGTTAGATTTTACCCCTACTGGAAATAAATGGTAATTCATTTTAAAGTCAATGCTTTCAGATGCTGCCCTTCCCATCCAAGAATCAGTTAGGCTGCGTACCTGTACACCTCTGCATCTCCCTCAGGTCGCCCCGGCACAGGGGACAGTCCTGATACCAGACAGCAGGTGCTTTCAGCATCCTGGCAACAGACATCCAATACCTGAGCACACAGCCCTCATGACGGGACCCTGCTGGTTATGATGGATTTTCAGATGCAGGAAAAATAAGTCTAAGGGGGACAGAGTTTCCGTGTGGGAAGATGAAAAAGTTCCGGAGATGGATCGTGGTGATGGCTGCTCAAGATGGTTTCTTGGCAGTGGCATTACTTAATGCCACTGAACTGTACGCTTAAAACAGTTAAAATGCTAAATTTTATCTTAGGCATATTTTACCATAATAACAACTAAACAAATATGAGAGACATATCTAGAAAATGACCCAGAAAGACATTTAGTGAGAAAGTGGTTTGTCCGCCTTGTAAAAATTCACTGCATCCCCAAAACAACGCAGCAACCACCAACCTTTAAACACGGATTTTGAAACCCACTAGGACACTGAGGAATGGACAGGCACAAAACCTATGTGGCGGCATGGAGACAGCAGGAAGACACTGGACACACACTGCCCAGCTCCGCTGCCAGCACCAGCAGCTCCGAGCGCAGCTCAGGGTGTGAGTCGGAGGGAGGGAAGAAGAGACACAGACAGACAGAGACAAGAGTGAGAGACAGCAACAGAGGAGGAACAGCAAGACAGCAGGACAGAATGAGTCAGCTGGCCCAGCAGGAAGTGCCCGGCCCATGACTAAGGTCCCAACAGGGCACAGACACGACTGCACAGGCACTGAGAGCTGGCCCAGGCCCTGCCGGGTGCCCGTGCCCAGGCGGGGGCCACTCTGACCTGCTTGATGAGTGCACACTTCCCGGCCTCCAGCCTCCAGGGCAGCCCGGCTCGCCCCGCCAAAGCCAGGCACCAGAGCCCGAGCCACCTTACACTCTCACCTGGGTTCCTCGGGCCCCTGGAAGTTCAACTGTTTCCAGACCTCCCTCTCCAGTTCTCGCCAGGCCCCCACACTGGCCACACTCGAACCACTGTGACTGTCCCTGCACACATTCCACAGGACCCCATGTTAAAAAAGAAAGAGGCCCAAGATAGAGTCATTTGCCCCGTGACAGCAAACCAACACTTAACTGCGGTCCCAGCCTATCCCGGGAGCAGGGCCTTCACAGCAGCCTGAAACGTCCCGATCAGCTCGGCTGAGGTGAGGACGCCCCTGCCCTCCCTCCCCCGAGAGAAGCCGGCCTGGAACACTCCTTCCTTTTCTTTGCTGGGAACCCCCTGCCCTCCCGCAGCCTCCGAGAACCTTCCACTTGGGACAGGTCCTTGGAGCATCCTTCTCTCTGCTGGATGGGCTGCCGCCCCATCCACCAGACGCCTCATAGAGCCAATTAGGTCTCCACATTCACTTGGGTGGATTTTGTTTTTTCATACCCATATCCAGACTTTGCTGGCACCACTCTCACCTCCTCCTGCCCACGCCCGCCCCCACCACTTGTTTGGTGACGTGCCTGGCACTGGGTAGGGGCTAATGAACCGAGGAGCAATTGCCAGGGCCTGGCCCTTGGCTCTGTCCCCACAGGAGGCATTTTCACACTCCAATCTGCCTACGCAGAGCAGGGAGGGCTGCCAGGCACAGGACACAGTGCCGAAGAAGACGGGGCAAGTGGCCCCTTTCACTGAAAAGTAACACCATCAGGAGAGATCTCGATTTGACTTGTTCTTAAGGAATAAGTTCACTATCAGCGTGCTTTCCTTTAGACATGAAATGTCCTGACCACACATAAATAATACCATCTACCCCACATTCTTGTTACTTCTATCACTTTTTCTTTCCCCGGTGAGGCCAGTTTTCCCTCTGGAAGGAGGTACCCTCAGTTTTAAAGGGACAATTCACAAAAAGTTAAGGCTCCAAGTACCGAAGTCCACATTCCTGAAAAGCCTGCCAGTCATAAAATGAGTAACACCTGAATGCATCACAGAAAAAGCTCCGAAGGCCAGGTCGCCCCTCCCCCAGCACATGCCAAGCTCTTGCCAGCAACAAACAAAAACCACATGGATAAAGACCTCTTTACGAGAACAGCCAAAACAATTCCATCTGTTAACAAAAACTAACTGTTGAATTAAAGGTTGCAAGTTCAAACACAATCTGGCTATTGTAAACAGTGCCTCAGTTTATCAATGTAACAATGACTCTCTTTCAAAGATTGATAAAGTTCTCTGCAAATACTCGGCCCTCCACATTTTTAAGATACTTTGCAGGATAAATATTAGCTTGGGACTTGCCTACATGAGAAGCGAAAGCTGCCAAAGAAGCAGTTTTAAAGAAAAAAACAGAGGAGCAGCAGCAGCCGGAGGGCAGCAGGCTGGGGGACTGTGGTGCTCCCTGTGACCCTGCCAGGCCGGGAGGCAAGACTCGCTCCCAGGCCGTGGGCCTGAGCCGCCCCCATGCCCTCAGCCACCCAGCACGGGAGCACAGGGCCGCAGCTGCGTCTCCTGATGGGGGCATAGCGCCAGGCGCTCAGAAAATAAACCACCCTGGCAAACAGCGAAAACTGGAAAATGGAGTTAATGAAAAGGAGAGACTCTAAGATAATCACTGGGATGAAAGAGAACAAGGAGCATTACGCTTAAATTTGATTTAAACTTAATTTTTTGAAAGATGGTTAAGTAGCCTGGGTGACCAAATGCAGAACAGCGAGGGGAGAGGGGGCCAACCGTCCACGCCACAGGGACCCTGCTAGTGCAGTCACCCCAGCGGCCAGGCTGGGCGACACGCTGCAAAGCCCTGACTCCAGATGTGATCTACCCTTGACTGCACCTGAGGGGATCTTCTTCCGGTGAACACAACAGCTTGGAAGCAAACTCAGAACAAAGCCAGCTGTAGCACAGGTGACTGGAAAACCTTCCCCAACAAGTGGCCAGCTGGCGAGACCACCACGAGCAGGCTGTCCTGAACCAGGGGCGAAGGGAGCAGAGCCTTGGGCGTCACAGGTGGGGAAGTCAGGCTCAGAAAGGGTCAGCCGGAGTCCTGCAAGGCCAAGCCGAGGACCCCGACTCGTACAGCCTTGTTCTTCCGACGCCACGCTCCGATCCCCTCATTGCACTCCTCCTAAACCACAGTGGTGTGGGGATCATTCTCCAGTGTGCCCTGAGCTCACTGGTAATGCACCTAAAACAAGTGACAGCCGAAAGCGCCACAGAGAAATGGACCGCCAAGTGAGTCACCAACACAGCCTCTCACAAGAGCTGTGACTCGGACACCCAGCCCTCAGGTCCCCATCTGTAAATGGGGACAACGCCTACACTCCGTTCCGAGGATTAAATAATGCGGATGATTACACGGTGCCTGCACGCAGCAGCCTCTCAATCAAGGGAGCCACTGCTGTCACAGTCCTAAACCCGTGGAGCAGAACGGCGGCCACCTCTGAGAACATTCAGAGGATGGTGTTGAGATTCCCCGGGAGAATCAAATCCTTTGTCCGACTCCATCAGGGAGCACGCGGCCTCCAGGTACCCAGCTCCAACAGACACAAATAACAAGGAAGAGCAGAGAACACGCTAACAGAATTCAAGTTACTCAACATGGTCTAATTTTTGTTTGATGGCCCAGAAGAATGAAAGAGTCATCTAATAATGACGATATCACTGGTTTTATGAAAATTTTTACCCAGAGTTGTCACTAAAAGGGATACATTTTGTTGGAAAAGCAAAAATTTAGGTTGTTTCTACACAGTCCCCAGAAGCTAAGTGTGGCCTGCTGCTTCACTGTAGGCGAAGGTCCAGAGCACGCTGGCCTACGCGCCAGGGATCTCTGTGTCATCCCACACAGGACACTCCCCGCCACCAGGAGCACTGACCAGCCAGGATGGGTGTCAGCTGGGTAAACAGGCGTGCCGGCGGGCAGGACAGGTGGCAGAGAGCAGGGCTACCTCCCCCAACGCCGTGGAGGGGGCGGGCAACTCGGACACTGACCCCCCTCGTGGTCTAGGACAAGGCCCTTGCCATGGAGGCACCTACGAGTGGGGGTGAAGTGAGAGGAAAGCCTCCTGCCTAAATGAATGGCTGGGGAGAGCCGCCCAAGAGAGTCCCCGAGCCAGAGAGTTGCCCGGGGCTGGGGTGTCGGGGGAGGAGGGAGGCAGGCAGGCCACGGCAACTAAGGCCTAAGGTGGCGGCTGCGCTCTGACGCACAGGCACTCCGCAGGGCACAGAGTAGAGGTCTGGGACTTGACTGTGAGCAGGACGGCTGGCTTGCTTCACTGTGGACAGTGTCTGTGCCAGGCTCTTGCCCGCGACAGGGACGCCCCGACCCTTCATGAAGACACCCACAAGTGGACAGCACAGGCCGGGGGCAGGAACAGGTGCCGTCCAGGACTTGTGCAGTGACAGAGGGTGATGGGGGCAAACGGAGGGGCAGGAGCTGGGGCTCAAGCCGGGTCAGCCATTGGGCTTCCCGGAGCCTGAAGCAAAGGTAAGAGCCAACAGGAAACTCCTCTGGAAAGGGGCAAGCAGCTCACGGTGCCAGGCCCCGGGTCAAAGACCAGTGAGCCGAGGCAGAGCTCAGCTGTGTCCTGACCACCCGGACGTCAGGGAGGAAACAGCCCAGGAGGCCAGGGCTCCCAGCAACAACGACAGCCACACGGAGCTCAGCCAACCCTAATACCAGCTCCTCCTGCCTTCCCAGGGGCCCCCTTGCTGGGGCTTCCTCAACATTCCTGAAAACTGGCTGGCTGTTCTGAACGGGTCTAAAGGAAGCCCCCACGTGCTCGCCAGTCTTGAGAAGAATTTACCAGTGTGCCACCTGGCGCACCCCTCTGACCACTGGCTCAGTTCCCTTTGGCCTGTGGGTCCCTCCCTACTCCCTGCCTCCCCCGGGAGCCCTGCCCCACTGGCAGCACTGCCTGAACTAGCTCCACCCCTCACTCCTCTCTCCAACTGACTTTCGAGGCCCCTTGCTGCTCTGCCCCAGCACGAGGCCTGGCTGGGACACGAGGGGCACACAGGACACACTGTGCTCAGCTCAGCCCCTCCTGCCACCCCACCCCTCGTACGTTCCCTTTGCGGTTCCCTCTGCTCTCGCCTTCCTTGCCCCTCCAAAATGACAAATTCGTACCAGTCATTGTCCACAGCGGTGGCTACAAACCACAGACGACTTCCAAGAAGTCAGCCAACTTCCCCATGGAGACAGCAATGCCTCTGAGACTTGGGACAATATCGTACGAGCCTGCTGTGTTCCCTTGGTGCTGGGATAAGTGTCCCCAGGTCTGGGGTCCTGAGCTAGTCTCCCTTCCTCCTAAAGCTCCAAAGTTACTTCTCATCTGGGCCCCTGGGAGTGGGACGAGATGGACGGGAGCAGAATGAGAGGGGCAGAACAGGGTCTGCGGGATTCTAGTTTGGCCTCACGCCCAGTCCAGCAGAGTGGGTCCCGGCACAGGGAGACTGAGCACATCTGCCAGACCGCCTCCACCAGAGGCCCAGGGCCAGTGGCCAGCAGGTGTTTGCGGCCAAGGCTACAGGACATACAGGGAAGCATCAATAAGCCACCCGAACCACGCCTGGAGTGTCTGCTATTGCGTGGTTTGCTGTATCCAAAACTTGTCATAAGCCACGTTAATTCCTACCCCACAACCTCACCCCACAGCCTGAGCTTACGCAGACCCTGTCAAGGGGAAAGCCGAGCCCACGATGCCCCAAGGATGCCCAGAGTCTCTGCACTGGAGAAGCTGGGGGCACTCAGCACCTCTCTCCGTGGAGCTGGCCTGCCTCCAAGCGGGTCCATGTCTAAGGTCACGGGAAGATTTTCTCCCAGCCTGAAAGTTCTGGGCCTCCCTACAGCTTCCAGTCCAGTGCCCTGGGACAGGCGGAAGAGGAAGGCAGAATGGAAGACAAATGAGGAAGCTCTTGACACCGCAGCCTGCAATGTCTCAGCTTCTCCAGGAATTCCAGGCATCGACATCAGCTCCAACTCTGCCTACACTTTTAGGTGGTCCCACGGGGCCCGCCAGACAAAGAGCACCCAAGGGGCTGCGCTTAGTCAGCTTTTGGCCACCTGAACGCAAAGCTTCAGGGATTTTCCTGTGGCGACTGCTCTGCGGCTCAAAGGCACAGAAGACAGGTGGCAACGTGGATGCCGGCCAGGTCCTGTTTGTACTCCCATCAACAGACCTGATGGCAGAGCAATGACACAACCAGCAGAGGCACGATGGAGCACGGGAGATGCTGGAAAGTGACAGCTCCAAGTGCCACAAAGCGTGTCGTCGGTAAAGCAAAGCCCACGCCTGCAAGTGCGGCTCTCAGCCCTGCAGTCTCTGCCGGGCAAATCACAAGATGCTCCTCAGAGCACAGGGCACGTCACAAGACGGAACACATCCGACACGGGACGTCCTCATGCCGATCTTAGAGGACGGACCTGCTTTAACAACGGCTGAGGAAACGTTTTCTTCACTGGCTTCTAACTACGTGTCGCAGCACTGTGCTTCACCCTGAAATTCAGCAATGACAGTGACCTTCTGCAACTCACTCGGGAAAATGCTGAGGCTCGTGATCTAAGAAGGAAGAGCCCAAGAGGGGAGCTCGCAGTCACAGGGGAAGCTGGGTGGGCAGGTCTGGGGCCTCGATGAGGAAGGAGGGCGGCCTCAGGACCAGAGGGGCAGGTGCCTACTGTAGAAGTGGCAGAAGGGCCCTGCCTCCACAGGCGCTGGCCGGTGCGGGCGAGGAGAGACCGGCTCGTGTCCCACCCCCACCATGTCAGGATGGAGAGTTGGCTAGTGCTGGCAAGGACGTCTGGTATCTATAAAAATGTTCCTCCCGGGGGAGACTCTGGAAACAGAGACTCCGAGATACTTTCATTCTTTTCCTTATTTGCCATCTGAAAAATAAGCTGTTCTTCCTATTCTGAAATGGAATACGGGTCAAAACCTTCTACAGTGAATAGCAACCCAAAGAAAAAGGTCACCAGATCCAAAATATTTCCCATTTGGCCAGTGGCCCACAGTAACTCTATTTGGTTTATGTGGTTACAGCAGAACTCTCCCGGGGGATAAAAACCTAATCCAATACTAGTCGGCCTGTGTCTGTGGACGCCCCGTAAAGAGGGCCGAGACGCAGGCAGCTTCTTGCTCCCTCGGGTGGGTCCTCCGGGTGCTGCACCCCCAGGTGCGGTCTCCACCAGGGCCTCACCATGGGAGAACACAACCGCCCGCTTAGCTGTGTCTCCCTCAGGCGTCCATGGCGCCCCCGCCCCGGCAGCCCAGCAAGGTGACTCCAGAGAATGGAGTCCTGCAAAGGCCAGCGCAGAACCAGAGCCACGGCTAAAAGCGGGCTCAGGTGTGCCCAGCTCCAAAATGGGCTGCTTCTCCCCAACACCAGGCTGGCTCCCTCTACGGCCTCCCTCCACCTCACCACTTCCAACGGCCCAACGAGAGCCAAGGAAACATCAGATCCTGCCCTCATCATGTGGTCCTCGGCCAGACAGCTTCCCTGAGGGAGGGCACAGGAACAACAACCACACTCAACACCTCCCCAGGCCTTCCTGGGGTCACGGCCCCTTAAAAGTTCCCACTCACCTAATATTCCGAGCTCAGAGTCCACGACCTCACGCTGGCCCCTGCCTAGTCTGGAATATAGGCAGCTCCCCACTTTCTTCCCAGCTACACATGACATCTGCTCAACCTTCATTAAACTATCACCAAATCCCGACCCCAGGGGGACAGGCCTTGTGCTCGGCCCAGTTTTCCGCAGGAAGCACACTCCCAATGTATAGATCCCATCAAAGCAGACTTATCTGTGCAACCCACGAGGCCTGCATTCTCACCAAGGCACACCCGCATCCGTTTTCATTTAAGTTGTTTCCGAGGACGTGCGCACCCCAGTTAGGAAAATACTGCCCCCGAAAGCAAGGACCCAAAAGACATGACGGAGGTGCAGAAACAGGACTCGTGGCAGAAAGCCCACGAGGAGGGTCCAAAAGACCAAGAAGCAACTACACGCGGGGTGTCGCACACGCTTCCTGATGCCTACCCGGGACACAGCGGCTTTTCATGCAACTACACGCGGGGTGTCGCACACGCTTCCTGACGCCTACCCGGACACAGCGGCTTTTCATGCAACTACACGCGGGGTGTCGCACACGCTTCCTGACGCCTACCCGGGACACAGCGGCTTTTCATGCAACTACACGCGGGGTGTCGCACACGCTTCCTGACGCCTACCCGGACACAGCGGCTTTTCATGCAACTACACGCGGGGTGTCGCACACGCTTCCTGACGCCTACCCGGGACACAGCGGCTTTTCATGCAACTACACGCGGGGTGTCGCACACGCTTCCTGACGCCTACCCGGGACACAGCGGCTTTTCATGCAACTACACGCGGGGTGTCGCACACGCTTCCTGACGCCTACCCGGGACACAGCGGCTTTTCATGCAACTACACGCGGGGTGTCGCACATGCTTCCTGACGCCTACCCGGGACACAGCGGCTTTTCATGCCAGGACCTCTGCAGACATGTGATCTTAGTCTTTCCCCAAGAGAAGCCCTAAAGACGCTAAATAATGAGTTCTAGCAATGACTCCAGATGGAGCACCCTCAATGCTTCCAGAACCAGTGAGGGTGCTTTTTGCCCTTTAACATCAGTCCACAAGCTGAGTGTCCTCAAGACACTGCTTCTAAGGAAACAAGTGAAGCTGTCAGCATAAAGGGGTAGGTGGGGGGCATGTGACAAGTGGGCAGGGGGCATCCCTCTGGGTAGAGGCAGGGCACATGGGGTCCCTGGCGGCTCCTCCCTGTCAATGACTACATACACAGCATGGGGAGCCCATGCACTGGTTTGGGTGAGCTGCTACCCACCGGGGAGCCCAAGTCAAATGCCCCCTCTTGGGAGTTCCTGAGTGACAGCTGCCTCAAAAAGGCACCAGGGAGACAGGCCCGGCTCGAGCCCTTGGTAGCCCCTGCACTGGGACCCCAATCTCCGCCTGCGCCCCCACCCCACCTCCGGGAGGCAGAGGTCTGAGCTCATGATCCCCCTTCCCTGGCATCCCCTGCAGCGGCTATGGCACATGTGTCACCAGCCTTTCCTGAGACCCTCCCCCCACACCCCAGGAAGCTCAGTCTGGGAGGCCGCCTCGCACACGTGCTGGAAGCAGATGCAGGCAGAGCAAGGCAAGCACACCAGCCTGCAGACAGACCTCACTGTGCTTTTAGAAGCACCTTTTAAGCAGCACGCTCAGTAGAGAAGCCACCTTTAACCCCCCCCAGAATGAAGCGAGCAGAAGCAGAGTGACAGGTTCAGTTCAAAAGCGCGTCTCCCTGGGGTGGCACATATTACTGGCGGGGGCCTGGCCCCTGGCCCCCTCCTCTCAGAGCCCGGCCCCTCCTGCAGTCCACCAGGACACGCCCCATCCATCCGCTTCCTAACAGCCCTCGCCTCCATCCCACTGTCTTCTATCTCATCCACACCTTCCCCAGTAGGTTCAAGACTACTGGACAAACGGAAGTAGCTGCCCTGGACGCCCACGGAGACCTTCGGTGGAGGCGGGTCCACTGGAGCAGCCCACGTCAGCCGAGGAGTGGGCTCTTCACGCCCTGCCGAGGGCTCCGCCTTCAGTCAGGATCTCTCACTGGACACTAAGAATTCAGGAGGCGCAGGCAGCAGAGCGGGACCCCAGGGCCACTGCAGGACCCTGAGCAAGTCACTCAGCTCCCCAGGCCAGGAGCAAAACGGCCGGGTGTGAACTGATCACCTTCCCCGGTCTTGCACATCCACAAGCTCTGACGCTACAACTGAAAACCACACACCAAGGGCATCGCCACCACAGGAGAAAGGCCTGCAGGGTCGGCGGGAAGCCCATAATAGACACACCATAAACTCCACACCCCTCACACTTTCTCCAAGACTAATTTTAACAGAGAGGAGACATAACCGCAGCTAACAAACCATTCCTCGCGGATATAATTTACAGCATCATGACTCAGCTGCCCTGACAGCCTAATAGGTGAGGTCACCTGGATGCCAATGGTGTTTTCACAAGGGAACAGGCTACACGCAGGGCAAGGAGAGCGGGCTGTGCGCCTCCCAACGGGCCCTCCCCCCAGGCCTCCCAACTCCAAGGCCCTCGGAGCCGCCCTGGGCCAGGTCCCTTGTTAACCCTTCATGGGGCATCTGGGTTTCCAAATTCCTTCTGGACTTGTTGAACAGCCAATCAAAGACAGTTAAGTACAAATGTGAAAATTATTTATGTATTTGGTTAAAGAGGTTCTTCTCTTGGGAATCTGGAAAGTCTATCAGGAAAAGACTTCCGGCCATAAAGGTTCAGTGCACCACCGGGCAGCCCACCACCCTCCTCAAGGGCTGCCTCGGGGGAGCAGCTCGCTGCCGGCCCAAAGGCCACTCAGCCAGGAGGGTGCAGTGCCCTGGGCTCGGCCACGCAGCCAGGCGGGACCGGCAGCATCTCCAGCGTCTACGGCACCAGTAGACCAGCACTCTCAGCCTCTCAGAGCACATGAGGGAATCACGCACGCGGTCCCCGGGCAGGGTGCAGGGCGACACGAGGTGTGAGACCCTCAACTCTCCCATTTCTCCCACTCTCTCTTGCCTATACGTGGGTCACACCCAGGCCGCTCCAACAGCTGCTTTCTGACAGCCACCCCTCCCACCCTGCTCCCAGAATCCCAACCCTCCCAACTCGGACCTCAACTTCCTCTTCCAGGTAAGCCAGTCGCTCAGCACCCCACCCACCCCAAGCTGGTCCGCCCACAGCCCCGGGGATCCAGCTTGCACACACAAGGAACCAACATGCAGTGACAACATCCATCAGAAGCACCTGCTCTTACGCTTCCTTCTGTTCACAATCCTTCCGGACTCCACAGCATCTGGCGGGGCAAGCAGCCCTCCAGTAGGGCTGTCAGTTGCCCCTCTTGCCTCCTCCAGCTCTGCCTCCCTCTGCTCCAGCCCAGCTTGGCCTGCTGCTTCCTCCTCTAAGTGGCCTTCTTGTCCCTGAAGTTTGGAATGTGGGCTCTGCCCCCCTATTAATCAAGGCATGTGCTCCAACAGCCAACACAGGAAGTCCTGGGTGCCCCCCTGGATCTCACCCCCTTGCTCTGGAGAACTGAAGAGTGTCTCGGTGGATATCCACAGCATCTTCACTGCTCCGTGTGAGAGCGTAACTGCACTGAAACTCCAAAAGTACTTCCCATGAGCCAGCTACTATTCTAGATGCTTTAGATCTAGGAACCCAATCCTCACAGTCGTCCAATGCGGGAATACCATTACTAGCACCAATTTACAGATGAGGAAACTGAGGCACAGAGGGCCAAGCCCTCGCTTGGAAGATGCAGGATTAGAACTGCTGGGCACACGGCAGGAAAGGGACAGGAGCCCTGCGCGGCGCCTCCTCCCAGCGCTGGCTCGAGCCCCGCTCTGGCTTTGCTGTTCTGTGGGAATCCTCCTCATCCAAACGCAGATGCCAGGCAGCCACTGACAGAGGCCTCCAGAACCGCGAGGTACGTCTGGGCTGCATCAGAGATCTGAGTCAGGAACCCAGAGAAGCTGTGGCCAGAGCCACGGGATGGAGAGGCAGTACACGCACACACGCATGGTCGCAAAAGGAGCGGAGCAGCAGGGCGGCTGCCGGGGTAGAGGCGGGAGCGAGAGAGGGCTGCGCTTGTTCTTTCTACCGGAAGAAACTAAAACCTGGCCTGAGGGAAAACCTTAGTTTACAACAGCCCTTCACTTCACCTTCCCTCTATCACCGACAGCCATCAGAGTAAAGGAGTCACCAAGATGTCATCTGACTCAGGCTTCCCATTAAGACGAGGACTCTAATCTTGAGGGCAGCAGATGGGGTAAGGCCGCTGAGAATTATCAGTAACTGACCGTGCTAAAGCTGCGTTCTCTCTATTTGAAGAGTACGAAGAGGCGATTTTACAAACAGGTGGGACTCCGGGCTTTCCCGCTTAGAAGAGCCGGGCTGGCCTGCCAAGCAGCCGGCTGCCGACGTCCTCACAAGCCAGGCTGGAAAGGACCACACGTCCTGTCCTGAAGGCAACTAAGTGGCCACATGCCAGAGACCTGCGGGGTCCCTGGTGGCTGTGGCCTCTGCAGAGGGGGCCTCTCGGGAGACGGGTGGTGAATGCTAAGAAAGCCAACAGTCCAGGGTCCTCCAGCCCAGCCAGGGAAACAGACTGAGGGCAAAGCAGGCCGCTCACCGACCTGGCAACTCCTCTGAATCAGGAGTCAGCCAGGCGCCATCTCTGCCCTGCAGGCCCAGGATGCAGAGGGATCGGGGGCCTCCTGACACTGCAGCTTCAGACCCCCAGTCCCAGTCCTCCTACAAAGCATGCTGTCCCTCCCTTCATCAGTGAACAAGAGCCAGTGGGGAACTCAACCCTGACAGCCAGGCATCCCCCCCAAAGAATTTTAAATAAATAAAATATATGTTACAACCCACTAACTGGGAAAAAATATTTGCAAGTCATACATCCGACAAAGGGTTAATACCCATAATATATAAAGAACTCACACAACTCAACAACAAAAAATCAAACAACCCGATCAAAAAATGGGCAAGAGCTATGAACAGACATTTCTCCAAAGAAGATACATGGATGGCCAAGAGGCACATGAAAAGATGTTTATCAACGCTGATCATGAGGGAAATGCAAATCAAAACTACACTAAGATATCACCTTATGCCCATTAGAATGACAAAAATAACCAAAACAAATAGTAACAAATGTTGGAGAGGTTGTGGAGAAAAAGGAACCCTCATACACTGTTGGTGGGAATGCAAACTGGCGCAGCCACTATGGAAAACAGTATGGAGATTCCTCAAAAAATTAAAAATAGAACTACCATACGATCCAGCTATCCCACTACTGGGTATCTATCCAGAGAGCTTGAAGTCAGCAATTCCAGAAGTCCCATGCACCCCAATGTTCATTGCAGCATTATTTACAATAGCCAAGACATGCAAGCAACCTAAGTGCCCATCAACAGATGAATGGATAAAGAAGTTGTGGTATATATACACAATGGAATACTACTCACCTGTAAAACAGAACAAAATTGCCCCATTTGCAACAACATGGATGGACCTTGAGGGAATTATGTTAAGTGAAACAAGCCAGATAGAGAGGGACAATCTCTGTATGACTCCACTCATATAAGGAATTTAAACATGTGGACAAAGAGAACAGATTAGTGGCTACTGGGGGAAAGGTGGGGTGGGGGGTGGGCACAAAGGGTGAAAGGGTGCACTTAAAACACGACTGACAAACAATAATGTACTACTGAAATTTCACAAGATTGTAACCTATCATTAACTCAATAAAAATTAAATTTAAAAAATGGACAAAAAAATATATATTATACTATAATACATTATACACAAAATTATATATGTAGAATGATGTGTACGTTATATACTATATGATATAGGTAAATAAAACATCTACATGGTATGCTATAATATACAATTTATTGCAATATAATATTACACCATATATGAATCTATTTTAGGTCCGGGCACTCTCTCTGTCGTGGTACACATCTGGCTATGAGATTAACGACAGGTGCAAATGCTCTAACCTGCTGGCCCCTCTTCCAGGACTTTTTGGTGCTGACACCAAGGTCTCACGTGCTGCAGCTCCCAGCCTCCCCTGGCCACCTCAGCACCCAGCCTGACCCTTCCAGCTCAGCTCAGCTTGGCTCAGGGTGGGGAATTCCACCCCACCGCTCCCAAGCCTTATCTCAATGTGACATTGCTTAATCCTTCTGGACAACCTTGACTCTCCATGGCTCCCACTGCTAATTTTAACTACCCTACATTTCCCACAAAGTAAACTGGAGCATCCCAACGTCACCATCATGACCGCATGCCAACAGTCACTCTAGATGGCCTTCTGCTGTCCAGGTTTTCAGACTCGCTAGTGCCTGAGACAGACGTCCAGAGTCTCACAAGTGGTCGCCGCTAATCATGGTCACAACAACAAGGAAACACAACAAACCACAATCCTTGGGGTTTATCTCTGACATGCTCCTCAGGGGGAGAGACCAGCCCAAGGCCAGCGCCGGCCCTGTTTCGGGAGCTGCCAGATGCACAGGTTCACGTGGGTGCCCATCCTCAGACTCAAGAAACAGACCAGGCAGCCCTGGCTACAGGGTCCACAGCCTCAGTTCCAGGACAGGAGTCCCTCTGCTGGGGCCCAAAGGGGGCAAGCTGGGGCAGACTGTCCCCGGAGGGTGTTAGGAGACCCGTGATCACTCCCTTGAGTATTCACAACACAGTGTCTTTCTGCATTTCTGTGGGAAAGACGTCCACAGCTTTCACCAGATTTTTGAAGGACTCCAAGACCCAAAATAGGTTAAGAACTACTCCAGTGAGAGAAATGAGGAGGAAGGAAGTAAATATGGTCACTCAACTGGTTAAAAGCATTTTTGCTGTGATATGATTATTACATAATCTTTTCAAGTTGGTCCTTTCTTTTGTAGTTTCCGTTAGAATTTAGTCGGGCAATTTAGGTTCGTACCAAAAAAAAAAAAAGGGCAGACAGAAGGAGAGACAAACAGAAAGACAGATTCTAAATTCAGGAAAAACTCTAAGGGCCAGCCCAGATTACTACAGAGCTGAGAATTTTCTGGAGCTCAAACTGTCAGTGACGTCAGAAAGTAAAGATCAACAACTTCCAGAACTGATCCTAAAGGAATGGACAGAAGGATCAACAATCACAAGTGAAATGAGCATCATCCGTCAAGTACAGTCAAGGCGGGCAGGCGGTGGGGTCCAGGTCGAGCCCTGGATGGACGTTACTGCCCCACTCACTGGGCAAAAATGAGCTGGTTCTGAACGTTTGTATACGGTATTAGCTCATTCGCTCTGAAAAGTAACCCAGGAAAGGCCAAGCTGGGGAAAGGCTGAGTGAGGGGCAAAACACCGGTCTCGAGTTTCATAACCAAACCTGAGCCGCACTCCAGATGGAACCTCAATCGTTCTGCGCACTGCATCCAAACAAGGGGTCCAGCCGCGGCTCTCTCCCTCAGATCTGAGGACGGCCACGCTCCTCCCGCAGCGCCTGGCTCTAGAGCTGGCTGCCAGGCCCTGGGAGGAGGCATCACAGTGCAGACTGGATCTAACCAGGGCCCTCCTTCCTCGTCCAACCTCTCACTGGGTTCCTACCACACAAGACGCACGTATCGTGGGCCCAAGGTGTCGGACTGCCCTCAGGCTGCTTCGAGGCTGCCCAGGAGACAGCGGGAGTCCACCTCCAACCCCAGGAAAGGAGAAAGCGGCGCGCACACGTGGGACCTGACACATCCCGAGGACAGCCACAGCTCGCCCTGGACCCATCAAGCCCCTTCAGCCCGGGTTTCTCAGTTACACTGGGCAACACAGTTCCCACCTTCTGCCACCTCTCCAAGCCCCCAAGTTACCAAAAGCCCAGAGCCATCAGCTCCAACCAAACAGGGCACCACGCTAGGTGGCCGGAAGGCCAAGATGCTGGTCACACACACATGCGCACTCTGCCCCAGGGGGCAGCACAAGAGAGAGGAGGACAGGGGCAGTGAAGGCTGGGCCTTGGTCGCCACCAGCTAACCAGGCCCTCCAGGGAAGGCCACCTCCTCTCCTATAATTGGGTGGTTCCAGTAACTGCTCTTCTCCCCTGCCCCCGGGCCTAGGGGTGAAGGCTCCCAGGTGTGGCCAGGCCCCTCCCTGCCGGTGTCCCTTAACCCTGCCCACCCCTCCACATGGCCAGTTCTGACTCTCCTCGCTCTACTTGTGGATGCCATCTGCTTCCTGGCAACCGCAGGACACAAGAGACACGCTGAGAATATCCCACCACGACACGGACACACGTGCGCACACAGTTACCATGGGGCGCTGAAGTTGTCAATGAAAAAACCACAACCTCGACACGGTTAGGAAGAACTGATTCTAAGAAGTTCTTGACCAATTTGTTATCAAATCAAGACTGGAACCATCAGCCTTGACACTGATTCTCAGCTGCAAGACAGCAGGACATGTGAGCGGACTCCAGACTCCGCGACACTCAACAAGAGGCCTGTATGTGCTAAGGGCCCAGACTACACACGAGTCATCAGAAATGGTACCAGACACCCCCCTAAGTGTAGTCACTAAGGGACAGTGCAGAGAAAATGTAACTTCAAGGCAACTCCACACAGACTGGATATGTAGGCCCCATTTGATGTAAATTAACAATTCACTGTATAGACGGCAACCTACTTACACCACGCCCGCGGTCAGGGCGGAAAAAACGCACAGCCTAGCCTCGTAAAGTCTAAGACATGAGCACAAAGGCTCCACTGCCCACAGGCTCATGCCGCCTTCACGCTTAGCTTCGAATGCTGGGCAGGGGGCAGTCATGTTTGGAAACGAATACTGCATCTACACAACAGCTTTACAATTAAAAAAATACATCAATCTAGACAAGATCTTCCTGGTGTAAAAATCTGCAAAAGAAAAAGAAAGAAAGAATGGTTTTAAAAAAACGTTGCCTGGTTTGGGGCTTAACAGCAGCTTGTTGCAAAGAGAACCAGGCCAGGCCGAACTCCAACCAGGAGGATCCTGAACCCGCAGGCCAGGGTCTCGGGGTCACAGCCCCCTCCACTGCACCCTGCCATTAGCATGCTGTTCCACCAGGGCCAACTGGGAGGGCCCTGCCTGGGCTCGAGACTCACTCCACACAGGAAAACTGACAGCAAACAGTCAGGGGTCGCTGGACACAAGTCTGTCTCCCAGTGCAAGGGCAGGAACCTGTCTGCTTCTGCTGCTGTCATCTCCCATGCCAGCTGAGTGCCTGCACACCGTGAGAACTCGTCAATGCTGACTGACTGAGCAAGTGGCTTGGAGGCATGCACAGGTGTCCAGGGCAGAGCGGAAGTGGCACCAACCAGTGCCAGTCCTGAAATACCCGGTCCCGAGGGGCAGGAGAGGGAGAGCAGGAACGGGGCTCAGCCTGACACGTGGCTACCAGTCCAGGTCAGGAGCCTCAGAGCCCTGAGGGGCTTCTCCAGCCAACAGCTCATTGGCACTGGTCCTCGTAGTGACCAGCAGTAACTAGAACTCACGTCATGGAGATGGCCGCAGGCGTGCCATGACAATCCGCGTCCTGCACAGTGCATGCTTACTGAATGTGAGCCAACGTTAGCTATGACCCTGATAGCAAGACAAGAGACACCCAGCAGGACAGGCGAGGTGAATGGGGTGCCGCCCCAAGGTCCCAGCTTAAAGAGGGCAGATGGGTGTGGGGAGCAAGGCTGCCCAAGAGCGCCACCTGGACCTGCTGCAAAGATCCCAAGGGCACCCAGGGATTTGGGGGTGCCGGACGCCCCCAAGGCTGGGCAGCACTGCACCAGAGGTGATTCCTAGGTCACTGTCTGCTGAGCACCTCCCAGGTCAACCCGCACCCAGCCTTCCCTTGCCTGATCCTCTGGGCACTCCCCCCCCCCGCCCCCCCCGCCCCCCCCCCCCCCCCCCCCCCCCCGCTGTTGTGTTTCACAGGTGAGGAAAATGAGCCAGGAAATGGCGGGGAAGAGACCCAGGTCACCCAAGAGAGCAGGGGCACCAGCTCTGCCATGCTCCACACTGAGCCTTGCCACGTGGGCTTCAGGAGGAGCCACCAAGTCTGGAGGTCTGTCTTATGTTGAAAAAAGGGGCTGGCATCCCAGGGAGGGAAGCAGGAATGTGCCACAAGTGTCCAGGAGAGAAGCCCTGGCTGGTACAGGGGCCAGAGGTTGGGATACAAGAGAGACACAGAAGACAGCAGAGGGACAGCACCCAGAAAGCTGGGTGGGGGAGCATGGCCTGGCTGCAGAAGGCACGCGGGTGCCCTCTGGGCTTATGGACGCTCCCGAGCTCCCTCGTCCACACAGCAGCCTGTGGTATGGACCCACGACCATCAAGGCTGTGTCTGGGCGGGGGCCCTGGCGCTCACAGAGGGTAAAGAGCGGGTCCCAAGTCAGAGCCCCTAAAGGAGGCAGTGGGGTCCAGGCTCTGCCAGGCATGGCCACCTCACTTCTCCTGGCCTCAGCTTCCTCACCTGCAATCAGTCAGTGGACATGGCCCAAGGATCCACAGCCGGAACTCCCAGAGTCACCACTTTCCGATTAGGTGACCTGTGGCCAATCCCTTGATCTCACCAATAAAGATGAGGATATCTCATTGTAAAATGAGGACATTAACTCATCACAGGGCTGTTTTAAGTTTACAGGTTATCAGAAGCTGTGTGTGTAAACTTCCGGCTCTCCGCAGACAACAGGTGCGATGGAATGCTTTCTCCAGTCCTTCCTACCTGCTATCGTGTGACGGAACCCAAGACAAAGAAGCTACTCTAGAGCCCCCATCATCCCTGGGTGAGACTAGGACCATTCAGAAAGGTGGAGACTGAGGACAGCTCCTTTTCCCACTGACCAAGCCACAGGGCAGTCGCACGGATGCCACTGAGAGAGCCGCAGCCCGAGCACTGAGCGCAGAGTGTTTCTAGTATTCCGGCACGTTGAAAGGCTCTGAAAGTGCAAGGGCTCCACACCAGCCAGCGGTGCACCTGGGGTCCATCCCAGTCTCGCCCTGTCTCTCGGGCAAGTCACTGGTGACGACCTAGGTGGTGTTGTCACCGATTACAACAGACGTAGCGGAAGCAGCACCCCACCTCCACTGTCCAAAGCAGCAACCACGTCCTCAGGCCCTGACAATCAGGCTTTGTTTCTTCCTAAGCCAGCTATAAGAGCCTCCACTTCCAAGAAGTCCTCCCTGAACAGCCTCACCGGGAGGTGGCGTTAATCCTCTAGAGAGATGGACGGGCCCTGTATCGTCGCTTCTCTGCCCAGGCTAACACCGCTTTCCATCTCCCACCGTCCCCAGTACTTCCTAGCAGAGCCATCCCACCAGACAGAACGCGGAGGAACCCCTCGAAGTCCTGGGCCTCAGCTTCTCGTCTACGAAATGGGACACCACTACTCCTGCGCAGAGCAGTCGGAAAATTCAGAGTTAACTCTGAATCTAGGGGGCACTTCACATAGGACCTGGCCCCAGTGTGTACTCACAGGTGCCCACCGAAGACAAAGGCGTCCGTGGGATCTCCGTGGGGCTGTGAGGACCCCACAAACACTCAGAGAGGGGGAGGATGCCCTGGCACACCTACATTCCAAGTGCAATGCTACCAGGTTGTAACGGTGACTCAGTTCCCCAGAACCAGTCACGAGAGCCCCCAGGTCATGCTTTACTGGAAATACGCCCAGCTCACAGTGACGGCCTCGGCGAGAAGTTCTGACACCGTTCCTTTCGGAGTCTGACCATCACAGCCGCGCCTGCCCCGCTACCTGGGGCATGAAGTCCAGTGCACCCAGGACTCCTCCGACAGGGAAGGGACGTCGCTGAGCGGCAGGAAGCTTCCTGTAGCCTCACAGTGAGCCCGTCGGCGGGGGGCGGGGGAGCCTTGGGGAAGGCTGGCGGGGGCCCAGGCCCAGCCTGCAGAGCTCTGGCCGAGGCAGAACTGTGTGGGCAGGAACGAATCCCCAGGCGGACAAGGTTCTGAGGGGACCCTGAGGAAATCCATATTCAAATTGTTAAAAACTATTTTCCAAAACCATATCATAACCAAGCAGAACCACGGCCCGCACTGACTTGGCTTCCAGACTCTCCCGCAGACCCACAGGACTCCATCAAACCTATCTGAACTTGACAACCACAAACTGACATCGGCCCAGGACCCTTATCGGCACAGCCTCCCTGCTGAAGCTGCTCAAACTGCCAGGAACCCTCCAAGGATGATAAGCAGCCGGGGACAGTGCCACTGGGAACCTCTGCCCACAGAGGCTTCTGTCCACCGGGACCTTCTACAGCCCTGCAGGGTGCTGGTCTCTTCTCACAGAGTTCTGAATTACTAGCGTAACTGCCCCTGCCTAGTTCACTTGCTGAAAAAAGGCCCCAGTTTTATTTTACACTTGATTAGTGTTAAATATCACTGCACGCTGTGAAAAGTTACCAATATTTTTCACACAGTCACAGCATCAAAGAGAAAAACATGATACCCCAAATTATGAAAAAACATATTCTCAAGGCACCTGCAAACCCAGTCTTTCACTGGGGTCGAGGCATCCTGCACCTCCAGGGGCTCAGGGCCATCCAGGAGCCCCGACGCCTGGGCCCAGCACCCCGGGGGTGGGCACCAGGCTGCACTCCTAGGCTCGATCACTTACTGCGTGGCTCCGGGCAAGTTATTTAACCTCTCTGTGCCTCCTTTTCCTCCCTGTAAAATGAGGTAATACAGCACAGCCCTTACCGGGCTCTGCTGGGGAAAGAATGAGTCTGAGAGCTGCGCACAGGACCCAGCCCTCCGCATGTTATTTCTCAGGGCCTGCACTAAGGGCCAGGAACAAATATGCATCATGCTCCCCAGGTTCTAACAGAGTAGTTGAAGCTCAGAGCACTGGGCAGCTTCTGGGCCAAGGTCACGAAGCCAGGAATGGCCCAGCCTTGGACGTAACTGCTCCCTGCACAACACCGGGCTCTACAATGCTTCTCACGCAGAATAAAAGGCACAGGGCCCCTCCCTGTCCTCTTAACAAGTATAAACACTTTACACGTCTGAATAATCAAGGATGAGCTAGACATGTTTTCAACAGCCCTGAGCTTTCTCCCAGCTTCCCTGGCCCACTAGGCTCGCTGAGGCCATGCTGGCAAATCAAAGAGCAAGGCAGAGTCAACTCCACAATCCATCCCCAGCACCCACTCAGGGCTGCCTTCAAGAGGACAGAGCGGCAGCCTTGGCCGGCCCCGAGACCTGGCTCCATCCAGCAGAGGGTAGTGGTGCGCAGGGCCTGATGGGGAAGATTTCCTAACTCCAAGCTTTTAATGTAAACGGTTTTACGTAAGTGACATGAAAAAGCCACGAAGGGTTACTCCAGTTTCATGCAGCACCACAGGCTGGCAGTAGATCTGCATCCTGGGGTCGAGTGCCAGATGAGGGCACGAGTTTCCAGAACCACTCAACCTGGGTGCAGGGTCACCTGGGCGCCGGTCTCTCCAGCAGCCTTTCTCTAAGCCTTTAATAGCCTTGAACCTTCATTTCAGTATCAAGGCCCAAGATGCCGAGAAAGCGTAAATAACACTTTGTGCTCCAGTGACCACAGGAGGCTGCACCTTGGCGAGCGTTGCCCCCTGTCCTCCTGCGGGGCAGGGAGGGGCCGCGCGGCCCGCCCAGTTCCACTCTTCACTGTCTAGATAAACCACAGGATTCCTGGAACATGATCTGGGAGCGAGCGCCCATCCTCACTTCTCCCCAGGAACAAAGGCACTGCCCCACAATCTCAGGAGGCCTCTGTCCCCAGACAGACACCGGTCCGAATTCGCGGTGAAGCAACCTCAAGTGGATTTTTAATGGCCAGCCCCGAGGACAGAAGACAGGTAAAGCTTCAAGCGGACCCACACTACCAAAATCCAGAGAGGTGGGCCAGCGGCTTGCTCGCGTCCCCCACAAAGCTGGATGAGCCAGAGACCCCCCACTTGGAACCTCCTCGTGTGCCACAGAACTGCCACCTGAGACTAAGTCTTACAGCTCTCAAGCCAAAGCCATTTCTGTTTCTGGGCGTGACGGCAGAGGAATTTCTTGCTGTTGTTTCATTACTAAACTTATTTTCGTATCACGTTTCAATTAACTTTTAGGTTAAAAATAGTAAATGTTTATACTTTTTTTTCTTGCTTTGTCTCCTCAAATCCCCCTGGCACATGGCTGTGTATTTTAGTTGTGGATCCTTCTAGTTGTGGCATGTGGGACACCGCCTCAACGTGGCCTAACGAGCCATGCCATGTCCCCGCCCAGGATCCGAACCAGCGAAACCCTTGGCCACCAAAGCGGAGCGCGTGAACTTAACCACCTGGCCACGGGGCTGGCCCTAAATGTTTATACTTTGAGAGCGTCTCCTGTGTAAGTAACAGAGGACCCGCCCAGGACTTTCAAAGAGATCTGAGGAAGTTCTCGGAAGGGACACCCACCTCATCCTGGATCCTCAGGGAGAGGCCCACCTTCGCACACCCGACTGGTCAGGCTCCTGTGCACCCTCCTCCGAGTCTCCACCCACCCCAGGGGCCTCTCCCTAGAGACAGGCCCACGACACTCTCCTCTTCCCTGACTCCGCTCGTTGTTGCTTGGAGAAGGACGACCAGCAGAGCAGGCTTACAGACTCCTGCAGGGAGATCCCTCTTCGGAATCCAAAGCCCTGCCAAGCAGTCTTCTCCGGTTCTAACCTACCTTTCTGGAAAATTAAGATTTAACTCAAGGTACATTCCATAGGTTTATATTTTAATCCAACCAAGGGAAGATGCATTGCCACTGTCCGAAACTCGCACATTCAGGAGATGTATCAGCTTTCGCCTTTTAACACAGCACATCTAGAGAACACGCAATTAAATACTAAAGCACACACGGAGCAGCAGCGATGTCATAACCTAATGAAGTGGCGAGTGCTTTACCCCTCCCATCCACCGAGCACCTGAACATCACAGGGCAGAAGCCCTTCACAGCGCGTGTGCGAACGCAAAGACATCCTCGGCAGGTCCCAGGTGTGGGTGACCTGGAGAGACTGAATTTACAGATCCTCAACGTCACTATAAACTTGTTCCTAAAACTCAACTGCCTGAGCAGTGGCCAGTGGGGGAAGCCCCAGGCCCTGGTGGGCCCCCCACCCAAGGTCCCCTTCCTCCCCAACAAGAGGAGGGCACTCCTCTCGTGGACCGTTCCGGTGGCAAGGCCATACTTGGCACCACGGGCAGTTCAATAGTTCCTCTAATTGACGCATCTTAAACGGAGCCCCCTAGTTCTTTAAAACATGCATTCCAATATAGCATTTTTATTCTGTGCCTTTAGTAATTATTTACCAAAACCAATAACACATTTATGCTTCTGTGATCAATTCTTTACCGATAATTACAATGACAAAAAATTCTCCGGGATTGAGTTCACCCGGCCTTATCACAGAAACACTTACACTGCAGTTTATATTTTTGTCACAGAGAAGTGTGAAGAACGACCAGTAAGACTTTCAAGTATAAAGGCGTGTAACATTAGAATAAAATTCCATGAGGGAAAATGGAGCCCGCCCCCAAGCTCAGGAGGAGGAAGAGGGCGTCCGGCTAGAGGCGTAAGAAGTTTGCTCGCGTTTTTACAGGATGATGGTGGCCACCAATCACTGGAGTATTTAACACTGGATACTTTGGGGCGCAGGAGTAGTTGTTTTAAACATCTATATTTACAATATACTAGAAATTACATCCATAACTATTAAAGATTAGCATGAAAAAGTTCAGATGTCAATCTAAAAACGTGCCCACAGTTTTTCCAAGTTATTCTACAGAACCCGAGCAAAGATCTGAAGATCACTAATGTAAGGCAATGTAACAGTGAAACGGCCATCGCATAACCGGTCTCGCCAATGACAGCGCTACCTTCTGCCCACTCCACTGGAGCTCTCCTGCTGTCCACTGCACTCTGGAGAAACAAGTCCATCTCCGACGCAAAGAGGTCAAAACCCCTCCCCTCAAAGTAACTGATGGAAAAACATTTCTCTTCCCATTCCAAGCCAAAACTCATCCTCTTAGATAAATACATTTTCCTACAATGACGACTAAAAAGTTTGCAATAAGGAGCTTATTAATTGTCTTCTGGCCTTGCAATGTCCAAGTAGTTGCTTAAAATTGTGCAACGCGCTCTGTACATACAAGTACAGCGACCACTATATCTGAACTGGAGAAGCACGCTGGTCCAACGCCTCTTCCTGTCTGCTTTAAGGCTTTGCTACGTACTTTGTACTTAAGGTTTTCCTTTCTTTGAAATGGGAAAAATCTAGCGGCCAACCAATTCAGCTGGCTCCAGGATTCACAGGCAGAAGCCCAGGACAGACCCTCCAGCAAACTCCAAAAGCTCATCCGAGCTGCACCACAGGACGCCCGTCTCCTCGGGAGATGCGTTCTGAAAGCAGCGAGGAATGCACCTTTCCACCTCTCGGGCACCCGTTCAGGAATGCAGTCCTCTCTCTGCCAGCAGGATCCTTCAACAGGTTCGGGAGGATGAAAACACCACCGACCTGGGTCTGAACAATGCTTCCCTCACCTGGGCTTCGGGCCAAGCAGGTGGGAGAGCAAGGCAGCCGCTGAGTAAGTCGGAAAGGCTGTGCGAACCCCTTCAGCTGCGGCTGCGAGAGGACCCCGCCTCGGGGCAGCGAGCACCCTTGTTCCCGTATGTGGGGGCAAAGTGCCCAGCACAACGTGCCCCTCGTTGGGGGTCCCTTATAGACTCTGCCCTTGACCTTGTGTGACCTCCGTCTCACCTACGGTTCCAAATCAGCCAAACAGAACTCAGAGCCCTTCCCTCCAAAAGCAGGGTTTTGTTTCATTTCCCATAATCTCTCTCAAAAAATTACCATTGTGCCTAAGTCAAGACAAGCACGCTCAAATGACCCACACCAACTGCGTATCCCGATCAGCTGAGGCGGGAACAGCAGTCCACGCACCGCAGCGTGGGGGCCACTGTGGAAACACAAGTTTAAAAGGAAAACTATTAGTGACAGGAAAACAGTAATCGGGTTATGCTGTTGCCATCGAAGTCTGTGGGTGCTGTAATCTTCTTAAAATGCCTCCTCTAAAAGTCACTTGCCAAGGAAGCAAGTTCATAAACACTATTAGGTCCCACTAAATCTTTCCAATGTCACCGCTACCCAAATGGCAGTGGGCTGAAAATGACTCTTGTGTCGACTGTGCAGCCTGACTTTTGGCAAGCTTCCCTCTGACACAGGCGAGGAAGCTGCCTCTGCACACCCACTAAAAAGGGCCACCATCTCCCAGGTCGCTGGAAGCGCCTTATTTCACAGGGCTTAGCATCTGATACCTTAAAAAAAGGGGGCGCCGCTCAAAGCACATTTTGAAAGTTCGTTTAGAAAGATCCTTGTTCACTGATTTTGGTGTGGTAATTAAGCTAACTTAAACAAGGAGACCTTGTCCGGGCGTGGGTGGGGGAGGGGCAGCAGGCTGCCGCTCCTGCTCCAGGGGTCCGCTCCCACCCCTTCCTTTCTCTATGGCTGCTCCTCTTCTGGGAGGCCTTTTCCCCCTGGTCAGATTTCCACTCAGCAAAGCTAAAACGCTCTCAGGTTTCCTGGCTTGGAGTCGAGGCCACCCTCCTAATGGTGTTTCGCTGAGCGCCCCTTCATCAGCGGAATTATGCTGTGATCAAAAAAATCTGGGGAACCAGAGGAAGCGAGCGTGGGGCAGCATCCTCACCCATCTTCAGTAGGAACACGGCTTCCAGCGCATTCCAGCTCCGCAAATTACAGACACGGCTCTGCCAGGGGTGTTCCCGAGGAGAGCACTGGCAATTTGGGGTTGTCTGCCACCTACCGCGCTCGCCAGTCGCCCTCACTCCATGCCAGACCGCGAGGCTGTTAGTCACAAACCACCCCTACCGGCTACACAGGGCTGGGCTTCAGGGCCCGCAGGACAAGCGGGAGAGGGCAGAGGGTGCGGATGGCGACAAACAGGCACCACAGTCAGAAAACGACAGCACGGCCTGGGCCCCAGCACGGCCCTCCCCCTTCCTCCCCACCGTCCCTCTGACAACACGGATAAAACCAATCCAACACCAAGCAACTGAAACGCTGGCTGAAATACCTTCCTGGGCTCGTCTCCTCCGCTGGAGAGGGGGAGCTGCCGTTGCCGCAGCCCCTCCTCCCTGCAGACCAGCAGGGCGGGATCTCCTGGCTCCGAGAGGGCAGGGTCCCAGGTTCCCAGGCTCCTCTCGCCCCTTCCCACCTCCTCGCATCTCCAGTAAGCAAAGTTGCAGGGCAGAGAGAGCCCCAGGATGCGAAAAGCTGCAAGCTACCGCGGAGATCACCCAGTCCAATCTCTGCTCTGCTTTCACGACGTGACGTGGGCCAAGGCTGCAGCACACATCTCTGCAAGGCAAGCCACTCTCACCCGCCCAGGAGCCGGCCCCGGGCAGCCTCCCCAGGGGGAAACCCGGGCCGCACAAACCCCCGCCCCCCCCCCCCCCGTGCACACCTCATATGCATTTCAAATGCCTCTCAAAGGATCCACGCCTTCCCTTTACAGCTGCTGCCCATAAAAACAATTAGCTGGAATGGGACTGAAATTCTTGATTTTGAAGACAAGCTATTTCCCCACCACCACCCCCCTCTCGGCCTCCAACCAGAAGCACTGGAGTTCTTTATCACGCCAGGCTCTTTCCACCTGGGCCTGCACAGCTTCAGGCCCCAACCGCAGCCTCCCCCCATCTTCAAGCAGATTCTGCAGAATCTCTCCCAAACACGAAATAAACTCTCACTCCTTTTAACACATAATTCAGATGTAGCAGAAAAGTGAGAAAATCACATTTTTTAAAGGCTAGAGGTTCTTGTTTCTGATACCTAGTCATTTGTTACATTTCTTCATCAGTAAACCAATCCTCCAGCTTTTAATTTTCTTCCCTTTTTTCCCACTACCAACACAAAATAGAAGAGATGAAAGATACCCCCACACCCTACCTGGCTGTCGCTGCCGGGAAAGCGGGGTGGGATGGCGTGAAGTGGTGCAGGGCACCCTCGAATAATGCTGGCAGGATCGACGTGGGCTTTCCCCGTAGAAACAGGCTTTGACTCTGACAAGCATTTGACCCCACAAATGCTTCAATACTCATCTTCTAAACCCTCCTCCCCTCCCGGAGCCCCAGGCTAGGAGATGGACGCCCCAAAGACCAGGAGCTGCAAAAACTGGAGTCAGCTGAGGTATCCGATGGGGAGAGGCTGACCCACGAGTGCCCCACTGAAAAACAAACTCACGCTCCCTACATCAAGGACCCCCCCTTTTCTAGAATCACTACAAATAGCTAACCAGGAGGTTGTGCTTTTTTCAAGCCACCTCCCCCCTCCCATTTTAACATACCTCCCCTGGAAAAGCCCTGGGCTGGGATGGGCTCCCCGAGAACCTAGTCAAGAGCCACACACCTTGGGCAGGAACGGGTTAAGCTCGAGAGCTCTCGGAGGCCGAGGCGCCCGGGAAAGGGAAAGCGGGGTCGAGATGCAGTAATGTGTGGGGACTTTTGAGGGGCAAGGGCTCTGGCCCTGGATGCACGGGCCCCCTCCTCCGGGCACAAGCTCGCCGCAGGAAATAAAGGTATCTTCAAAGGGACAGACTGGAGGACAGTGCAGATTAGACATAAACACAGGCAAGCGCAGGGGGCAGCTCAGAGCCCGCGGTGTGGAACACTGGCTGTGCGCGCTGAGGACGTGTGTGCGCTGGGGGAGGAGGGGGCCAGGCGCTGCGGGCTGAGGCCGAAGTCTCACAAGTTGGAGGTGTCAGGCCGAGGGGGCAGGCCAGGGTGGGCACCAAGGGGGCGAGGCGCCAGGCTTCCCGCCGGGTAGAGAACCCGAGGAAACGGGGGAGGGAGGAATGCTGAGGGGTGGACGGGGGCAGGGCCCACGGGAAGGTGCACACCGCGAGGAGGGGCCCGGGATGCTCCAGGAGGCTGCAGAGCCGGGGCCGAGGAGAGGCAGGTGCAGTCCGGGGAGAGGAGGAAGGGGGCCAAGCATGGTGCCTCCTCCCGGGGGAAGAGACGTCCAGGCGGGCCCGAAGCGGGACCCCCGCCCGAGGCCGCGGCCGCGCGGAGGTGGGGGTGGGGAGGCAGCAGGTGCCGGGCGCCCAGGGGCGGGGCCTGGCCTGCGGGCGGCCGCTCACCTGTCTCCTCCGGCCGGGGCCGCGGGGGCGGCGGCGCGGCTGGGGGCCGGGCCGGCGGGGGCGGCGGGGGCGCGGAGCCCCAGGCGCTCGGGGGCGGCGGCGGCGGCGGCGGTTGCGCGACGGGGTCCCGGCGGCGGCTGCTCCTCAGCCGGCCGGCCGGCCGGGCGGTCAGTCAGCGAGCGACGCGGGCGCGGAGGGAGCGCTGCGAGGCTGCGGCCGGCGCGCGGGGACAACGCCGCTTTATCGGGTCGGAAACAGCCGCCGCGCGCCGCTTCCGCTGACGCAGCGCCGGCCTGTGCTCATGACTATGCAGCAGCCCGCGGGAGGCCTGGGCGGGGCCTGCGCCGCGCGCGCCGATTGGCCGCCGTGCGCCCCGCCCCCCGTGCCGCCCCGCCCCGCCGCCCGAGGCCCCGCCCCAGAGCGGCCCCGCCCCTGCCCGCGTCCCGCCTCCCTCCTCGGGGGCGGGGCGTCCCGCGCGCCCCCCGCCCGGCTCCTCCCCGCGTGAGCTCTCGCCCCTCCCCGAGAGCCCCGGCCTCCGTAGCGGCGGGAGGGAGGACCCTGCAGCCCCCGGCCCTCCCCGGCTCGCCGGTGCCCTCCCCCGCCCCAAACGCCCTCCTCGCAGAGGGTCCCGGAACGCCTTGGCTCCCCGCACCTGCCTAGCCCCCAAGCAGACAGCCTCCTCCCATCGCTCCCCGACCCGGGCACGGCGGGCTCCGCCCCCAGGTGCCGCCGCAAACGCTCCTGGTCTGCTGCTCCGGGTCTCGCTCCACAAACCCCCTACCTCGCCCCGGGCCATCTCTCCTCTCCACTCCCCTCCCATCTCCTGCGCTCTGCGCGCCCCGCGCCTTCCAGCCGGCGAGCCCCCTGGAGAGCTGAGCAGGACCCCGGACTCGAGGCCTGACCCATGCCAGCGGCACCGACCCGGTGTCACCCTGCAAGTAGAATCCATAGGATGAGGCTGCGGGAAACCCAGAGGAACAAGGTCGGGGAGGCAAGCTTGACAGAGAAATAGATGATATAATGGGCTGAGGTCAGACAGCCCTGTGCCCTGGCCAGGGTTTAAGTGGCTTTGGATGAATTATCCAAAAGCCTCGGGTGTCCTCATCTGCCAAATAGAGATCGTAAGATCCATCTCATGGGGCTGCTAAAGGGATTTAGAAATGAAGGGTGCCTGCACAGCCTCCAGAGCAGTTCAAATGGGAAAATTTGACGATATCAAGTGTTGGCCAGGAAGTGGAGCCACTGGAACTCTCATACACTGCTGATGGGGATTCAAAGTGATGCAGCCACTTTGGAAATCTGTTTAAAAGTACTTGATCCTATGTAAACCCTATGACCCAGCAATCCCCTCCTAGATGCAGACCTTATATGATGATGTTTCTGTTCAAGGTAGCACTGTTTGTAGTAGCCAAAAACTGGAAACTACCCAAATGCCCATCAGCCATACAAAGGATACGTAAATTGTGATATTTCACAAAGGATGATGGCAATGACAATAAGTAATCTACAGCTACACGCAACAATAAGGCTGACTCTCACACATGATTTTGGGGGGGGGAAAAACAAGCCAGACCCTAAAGCATGTAGGATTCCACGTGTGTAAACTGGTCAAAGTGTATGCGTGATGATAGAAGTGGATAGTGTCAACCTTGGAGAGAGGGGTGCCAGAGCCAGGAAGGGGACAGGAAGCGAGTGTCTGGGGTGCTGGTAAGATTCTATTTCTTGATCTGGGTGCCGGTTACATGGGTGTATTCACTTTGTGAAAATTTCTCCAGCTGCACGCTCATGATGCACATGCTTTCCTGTGTGCATGCAATACTTCAATGAGGGGTTAGTAAGAGCATCAGGGGTGTACACATCAAAAGCCCAGAGGGGCACCTGACACATCGTGAGCGCTCATAACTCATACCTGACCCCCTCATTGGGTTTTTGGCTCCTGCAGCCACTGGATGGGGCAGAGGCCATTCCAGGCGTGCCGTGTGCTAACTGGGTGACCTTGGGCACCTTACTTAACTTTTCAGAGTTTTCATCTGCAATCGAGCCTTATCATAACACCTAGCGCACAGGTCATCTTGAGGATTCAATAGTGATTTTTAAAAAGACTTGATACGGTGAGGAGCACCGAGTAAGGACTTAATAACTTTGTTTAATTATTCACTAAACACTAAATACTGGTGTTTATTGAATCGTCTTCATTTTCATTCATTCAGCAGCCAACTACAAAGTGCCTACTCTGTGCCAGGGACCATGTCAGGGACCATTCTGTGACTAGAGCTGGCAACAAGATGTGCTCTGTCTCCTTAAGGATCCCAGAGAGCACTGGGGACACAGACAGATGAGGGAACGCTCGCTAGCCGCTGCAGCCCTGCCAGCGCAGGGTCTGACTGGTCGTAGGCCCTCCATAAATGTTTCTGGAAGAATAAATAAATGCATGTATAAAAACCTATGCTTAAGGTTTCACATGAATGAAGCTTAGAAGGCAGTTTCTAAGCCTGAGATGTGGAAACATCAGTTTAATTTTCTTCTGTAATGTGGACTTCTGCACAGAGATTGGACAGAGAGCAAGGGGAAGGAAGACACAGCCCCAGTGTGCACGTGACCCAACACTGCACCTGTGCATGTACACAAGTGTATGCGTGTATGTGTGCATACATGTGCGTGAGGGCCAGAGGCACTTGCCCAGCACTCCATCCCAGCCTAGCCAGCCGGGACCTCATCCAGCTGCTGCCACCAAGGAGGTGTTGCGGACTGCATGTTTGTGTCCCCCCAGAATTCATGGTGAAGCCGGAACCCCCAGTGAGATGCTATTGCAGACAGGGCCTTGGAGAGGTAATTAGGTTACGAGGGTGGAGCCCTGCTGATGGGATTAGTGCCCTTATGAGAAGAGACAAGAGGGAGCTTACTTCCTCTCTCTCCGCACACACGCACCAAGGAAGGCTATGTGAGGACATAGCCAGGAGGAGGCCCTCCCCAGAGTCGGACCGTGCTGGCACCGTGATCTCAGAGTCCAAAGTGAAAGGAAGGTGTGCTTGTTATTCGAGCCGCCCAGCCTCTGGTATTCTGTCCTAGCAGCCCCAGCCCACTGAGACAAAGGGTGAGATGAGTCTGTGGCCTGTGACCCCATTATCCAGCCACTGAGGGCAGCCTGGAAATGGGGTCCACAGGCCCCTACGCAGCTCCTCCTCCATCCTTGAACACCTGGCCCCCATCCCGTGAGGAGAGAGCTTGACACGTGAGAGGCCCTCTTGCTCTGCAGTCGGAAAGCTCTGCCCCTGGCCTGGCTCCAGAGTGGAACATGCCTGGGCACTTTCCTGCCGCAGGCATGCAACCTGGGCCGTCGCACAGGCCCCGTGATCAGAAGAGCGCCACGCCTGGTGTATTGCTCTGCTGTCACTTCACCACCTTTAAATTCTTAATAATTTTTAACAAGGGCCCCACAAATTATGGAGCTGATCCTGCGTGTTCTTCTGTAAACACGTCAACCTCCCGGGAAGCTCGTGGGGAGCCTGGGGCGTGATGACGTCTCAATCCCTGCCTGTGAGACCTTGCCTTCTCCCCTCTTTGCTTGTGGACCCTTAGAGCAGGGCTCTGTGCCCCCATCTTTGAACTCCCAGGGCCTAAGAACTAGTAAAACTGTAATCTTGAGATCTACCAGGAACTGCCTCCTCCAGGAAGGCCTCCTGGGTGTCCTGCCTTAGAGGAGTGAGTGGCTCCCTACCGTGAGCTCTGAGGCACTCTGCCCTTCACCATGGATCCATTCCTGACTGTAACTGGGCATTCCCTGTCTCCCTAGTTGTCTGCGAGCTCTCTCCAAGGGGCTGGTCCCAGGTCAGGTTCACTGCTGTATCCCAGAGCCTGACCACAGTAGGGCTGCAGACATGTTTGGATGGAGAGGGGGACAGAGAAAGAGAGAGAAAAGAATTTCTTAACAAGGGCTCATTGAGAGACTCGGGGCGGGGGGGTGGGGCGCAGGCACAGACAGACCCCTGAAACAACGTGAGCCAACCTGTGTTTCCTACAGTCACGTGCTTACATGGGTCAAGAGCTTTCATCTTCGTCTTGTGACCCTACAGAGGTCAGGACACCTGCAGCAGAAGGCATGGGGCCCCTGTGACTTTTACCACCCCTGACCCCGGTGCCAGGAGGCAAGCAAAGGAGGGAGAGCTGGCTTGGGAGAGGCGGGAGGGAGGGGCTGGGAATTGGAGGGGCCTCTAGCAGATAGGCTTGGGGTGGGGGGCGGTCATAGGATCCGCATTTGAACTTTGCCCTCACTGTAAAGGAGCTTCAGTCTGTGAAAGGGAGGGGCCCTTCCCTGGACGGGGGGCTGATCAGGAGCACAGTCACGGAGTCGCCTGACTGGTCCAGAAGCCCAGCCCTGCAGCTGACCAGCTCTCTGACCTTGGGCAGGTCACCCCGGCTCCCCGGACCTGGGTGTCCTTAGCTTCCAACAGGGAAGATTGGTGGCTCCTGCCTCGTCAGGCTGTTAGCAAAACGGATGAGTTCATCACATCCAGAACTGCCAGCAAACACCATCCAGACGGCTGCTGAGAAATGACCTTTGACTTCTGGGGGCCGGAAAAGGAAGGGAGGTGATGTGCGTGGAACTCGGTCAGCTCGTCAACTGAGGGCCTGCTGTGCGCCAGGCCCCTTCCACACCTTGTCGGATCCCTTCGGAGAACTGAGATGAGGCGCTGTCTCTGGAGACTGCAGTCCACAGAGTCGTGGTGGGGGTTGGGGGCTGCTGAAGACAGGGAAAGAGCAGAAGCTGAGACAGTGTCCCAACCCGACAATCCCCACTGGACGCCACCTCTGCTCACTTGCAAGTCTCTCCTTTGTTTTGTGAGCAACAAACACTTTTCAAAACAAACTTTTGCAAAACCCCAATATCTCAATTAGCATGCTCATTTATCACCAGATATTTCTGAGCACCTGCTCTGAGCCAGGCCGGTTTCCACACTGGGGAGGGGACACAGCAGGCCATGTTCTCAGGGCACTGCTTTCCAGCTGCGTCTACCTGACAGCCGCCCTCCGTCTCCACTGCCTGTTCCCCTAGGGGCCCCATGCTCAGGGGTGGTGGAGAGAGCAGAGAGCGAAGGAGCCAGAATCCAGCTCTGCCACTTCCTGCCCTATGACCTTGGGAAAAATACTTAATCTCTGTGAGCACCCAGGTAAAATGGAGGTGGGGTTCCAGGGGGGGGCGGGGTACAGACCTCCTGGGATGTAGGGCAGGTGGTCCCATACCCGGCAGGCCCCAGATCTTAAGCAAGGCCAAGGCCCCCAATTGCCCACGATGGAACCTGAGACCCTGAGAGGACAGCACCTGCCCAGGTGTCCTGGGCAGTGAGGGGCTTTCAGAGCCTAAGGCCCAGGAGGAACAAATCCAAGGCGGGACCTCCAGGTGCTCAAATTGATGAGAGAGCTCCCTGAGGTCCGAGGGCTACCCAAGGTCATATGGTTTCTCAGAGGGATATGGCTACCCAGGGCCATAGAGGAGCCTGGGGTCATACAGCTGCGTGAGTCACACAGATCCCCAGGGTCATATGACCACTTGGGGTCATATGGCTTCTTGGGGTCATATGGCTACCTGGAGTTGTATGACTTCCCAGGGTCATGGGGTTTCCTAGGGTCATGTGGCTACCTGGAATCGTACAATTGCCTAGGGTCATTCAATTGCCAGGAGTCATATGGCTACCTGGTCATAGAGTGACCCAGGGTCATATGGCCACTTGGGGTCACACAGCCACCCACTGGGGTCATGTGGACACCTAGAGTCACAGGAGTGTCTCTTCGGAAGCTTGGGCTCCTTCTAGGCCATTCTACTGCCTCTGTGCCCCGGATGGGCCCCGTCCCCTCCTGAGCCCTGGTTTCCTGCTCTGTGAGGTGGACAGAACGTCTGTGTCCAGAACACAGGGCCACGGAGAGGGGTACAGGAGGAAAGGACTGTGCGGGGGCCACGCAGGCCCTGCTCAGCTGATGGCTGCGACACTCACCGGCCCAGCTTAGCAGACCTGGGGGCTTCTCGGGACAGAGCTGGGTGCCCTGGGAGCTGGAGAACACCCAGCCTGCTCCGGGCAAGGTGAGCGGGTCGCCACCGGGTGTGGCAGGTTCCCCCTCGGGGGTGGGGACACGGGTGTCACTGTGCTGTGCCTTTTTCTGAAGTTTTCTTATAGTCCACAATTAAATGATAGGGCAAATAAATATAACAGTAAAATAAGATGCCGGCTTCAGCCAGGGTGGAGGGGCCCTGCGTGCCGGGTGAGGGAATTTGGCCTCGTCCCTGAGGGTGTGGGAGCCTTGGGAGGCCTTTAAGCAGCAGGGTTGGGACCGGGGAGCCCAACCCTGGGCCGGGGATCCAAGCACCTACCCCAGAGTGTGAGAGGGTGAGGCAGGGCTGGGGCCAGGCGGGGGCAGCAGAGGCGGACTGGGGACCAGGGGCTACCTGACCCCGTGCAAGGCCCTGGCTGCCAACCTGTTGTCCGGAAAGGCCACGTGCATCCTCACCACCAGCCCATGCCCCCCATGCCTGCCTTTCCCTCTGCCCTTCGCCCTCAGGGTTTTTGCTTTGTAAAAAGAGGGCAATGCTTACCCCAAAGGAATCCATGGCTGATGAGGGCTCGTTGGGCAACAGGGCCGAGCATCATAGGGGAGGAAATTTACTTGGGGGAGGGTGGAGCCCATCTGAGGGTTCACACACATTGGCGTGTGCACACACACACACACGTGCACAGATGCACACATACGCGCACCATGGCTGGAAGGCCAGCCTCTCAAGCCCTTCTGGCCTGGGACTGGAGAATGACTGCTGAACAGGCTTCCTCCTGTCTGAATGCCTCTGGGACTGGCAGGAGCCCCCAAGCGTGGGCAGCCAGAGCGCCAGCGGAAAGGGGCACTGGTGCCAAGGGACCTTCTTTAAAGGGGACTCAGGGGTCCTAGGGTGGGGACAGTTGGGGTGCCAGCCTGCTTTACGCCTTCCTTGCCGGCTTCACACAGGGCTCCGCACTCAGAAGGGCCCCATGCTTCATTTAATGCTCTGTTTTTGCCATTTTGCAATTTCTAGTAACTATTGAGCACAGGGACCCAGGTTTTCATTTTGCACTGGGCCTAAAAATTATGTCACCGGTCCTGGCTGTGCACGAGTCTCTTGGCCTCTCTTTGCCTCAGTGTTCTCAGCTATAAGATGGGTGCTCGGGTTCAGTGCTAATGCTTGGACTCGTGAGCCCCAGGAAGGACGAAGGACATGCCCACCTCAGCCCTGTGCTGGGCGTGTTAGCGTCCCTGTCTGCTAGAAGAGGACCCTGAGCCCAGAGAGGTACCGGGGCAGGCCTGAAGTCACGCAGCGAGTAAGTGGCCGAGCTGGGATTTGAACCAGCTGCCTGGCTCTGAGTCCTTGGCCCTCTGCCCGAGGGCACCCGGCTTGCAAGGAGCTCCCAGACAGCCAGAGTGGGGAGAGGCTCCAGTATCCTCTTGGCATCTTAAGTCTACCTCTTGGACAATGAGGGATGGAGGGTCAGGGTCCCTTCAGCCCGGCTATGAACTGAATCACCAGGGTGACCTGGAGAGAAGGCAGGGAGCCAGCCGCCCATGGCTGGTGGCAGGGTGGGGCATCAGGCAAGTCTTCTCAGAATGCAGGGTGAAGGCAGGTGACTGTGGGGCCACCCCACCCAGGGCCTCTGGCACAGGCCCCACCTGCTGACGTCAATGAGGATAGGGCGGGCCCCTGGGGTGCTCCGGCCAGGTCACAGTCCCCAGCCAGGCATCCATTTCCAGATTCCCACACCACAGCCCCCACCCCCAGCAATCCCCTCAGCCCTCTGGGTCGACTCTCCCTCCTCCTGCCTTTGCTCACAGTGTTCCTCCTGCCAGCAGTGCCCTCTGTCCTTCGTGGGTCTGCCTGGCCTGTGTGCCTCCTCCAGGAAGCCCTCCCAGACCACCCCAGCACATGGCAATCCCTGCCTCTCCCAGCACACGGCAAAAATAAAGCTGGGCTTTAATTATGTCTTGACTGGTCATTGCAGAGCCATCTGCACTTTACAGGGCACTCTTCCTGTCCGTGGTCTCACTGGAGCTTCACAGGAACCGTATGGAGTCAGAAGGTTCTTGTCCCCATCTTGCAGATGGGGACCCAAGAAGTGAGGAAAGGGTTCGAGTTCACATGAGGTGTAGTTGTGCCAATGGCTAACACTTCCTGAGACCTCACTGGGTGCCAAGGGCTAGCCTACGTGATTCCATTCATTTGTTCATCCATCCATCCATTCGTTCATTCAATAAATATCGACTGAGCACCTACTCTGTGCCAGGTACTGTCGTAGATGCTGTGGAAGCGGCAACAGAGAAGATGGACCCACACTGTCCCCTCCTGGAATCTTGTCCTAGCGAGGAGACACAGCAAACAAGTAACACGGTACGCGGGGTGGTGACCGAGCCTGGGCAGAAGCAGGAAGGAGGGAGTGCTGGAGAGTCAGGCAAGGTCCCCTGTGAAGGCGACTTTGAGGAGAGGCCTGAAGGAGGGGAGGGGACAGCCCCCCCCACCTCGGGTCCAGCCCAGAAGTCAGCTGGTCTCCCGCCGGGGGCTAGGTATCTTCCCCTCTAGCCCGCCAAAGTGCCGAGGGGCCTCCTTCAGCCCCTCACTGCGGCTCTCCCCGGCTGCCAGCCAGGCCCTCGCCCCAGCCCCAACCACCTGTCCTGTGACCCCCTCAGCCACGCAGGATGGGCCCCACCCTGCCTCGTTGGTCCCTGAGTCCCTGGCTGCTGGGCTGGGCCTGGCACAAGTCCACACCTGGCGGGTGCACAAAGAACCAGCGAAGGACAGAATGTGTGGGCAGGCGGCAGGTCCTGGCCCTGCTCCCAGACGCCCCTGGTCTGGGGTGCAGGGGTCAGGGGGTGTTAGAGGAGGAATCAGCTCATCCTTCAGAAACTAGCCCAAATCGGGCTGCATCCTGGCTCGGTGGCCCTCCCGTTCATTCACACCTCCGTGCGTTCGCTTGTTCACACAGTCGTTCGCTCAGCAAATGGTCCGGATTGTCTACGATCTCGTTGAGCGAGTGGATCCACACTAAGAGCTCACTCTCGAGGGGCTTACATGCTCACGGGGAGACACAGCAACAGACAAATGAGAGGAGCCCACGGTTACACTACTATTGAGAAAAGAAAGCAGAGGAAGGAAGGCGGGAGGGTGCCACTGTGCACAGCGGGTGGGTGTGGGTGTGGGCGTCAGCAGGGCCTGGGCAGAGGAAGGACACCTCCAACTTAGTGTTTTAAAGGGTCCTTCAGAGTAGAGGCCGAGCCAGGGTACCACGGGGTGCTTCTGCGATAGAGCTGGGACAGTGACGGTGACGGTGACGGGAGCAGTGGCAGATTCTGGGTAAACACTGAAGCACAAGACTGACCGGTGGACGGGCCGTGGAACGTGAGAGTGGAGTCATTACTAGCTGTGGAGCTTGTCTGAGCCTCCTTCAGCCTCAGTTTCTGCTGTAAAATGGGGTGCTGGGACCTCACTGCCCAGGCTCCGGCACGAAGACACTGGGGAGAGGGTGGGAGTGGAGCAGCCTCATTCGTTCACGGCGCCTGATGGCGGTCCCCGCGATGCTGGGCTCTGGTCTAGGCCCGGGATGTGGCCTGCGCTGGGTGCTCCACAGATAGGTATTTCTTTCTCAAAAACAGGAGGTGGGAGAGGTCAACGCTGGACCCAGAGGACGTGCTGATGATGGAAGCGGGGCCGGAGTGATCGGGTGGAGGTGGGTCGTTTGGATTACGGGTGGTAGCCCCGTTAGCTGGCCGCCTGTGGCAGGGTCAGCATCGTCTGACCTTGGGGCGGGAGAGCCCAAGAGAAGTTGCCGGGGGAGACTGGAGTCCAGAGCCAAGAACGGCAGGCTGCAGGGAGGCTGACCCCATTTCCCGAGGCGGTGGTGCCAGGAGGCCTGTTTTCCGTGATGTTTACTGAGCTCCTCAGGCTCCAAGGAGCTCTGAGTGTTTGGACTGTGTTCCCAGGGTCATCCTCTGATAGCACCCTGGGAGTTAGGGAGGGATCGGTGGGGTGGTTGAGCCCTTGCCGCCCTGGGCCAGCTGGGAAGGGTGGAGGCCACACGAGGGGAGTGGGCGGCCCAACCCATCCTCAGTCTGCCGTCCTGGGGAACCACGCCCAGGGCCCCCTCTGTCTGGGCTCAGAGCTGGGGGCTGGGGGGGGGAGACTGAGCTGAGACCTCCTTCTCCAGGCTGCCTGGTGAGGAAGGGGTGGAGCAGATGCAAAAGGATCATGACTCAGTAAATAGGGTTAGGCTCAGTCAGGGAGCAAACAGGGGCAGGATTCAGTGGGTAAAACTAAAGCCAATGACAACTTGAGGGTAGGATCAGGGCTTAATGTATCACGAGGGTCAAGGCTCAATGTCTGACCAAGGTGAACAAGGATCAGGGCTCAGTGTGTGGCCAGGATCAGGGCTCAGTTTGTGACTAGGATCGAGGCTCAGTGTGTGACTAGGGTCAGGGCTCATGTGTAACAAGGATCAGGGCTCAATGTGTGACCTGGTTTAGGGTTCAGTTTGTGACTAGGAACAAGGCTCAGTGTGTGACTAGGATCAAGGTTCAGTGTGTGACCAGGGTTAGGGCTCAGTTTGTGATAAGCATCAAGCCTCAGTCCATGAGCAAGGTCAAACTTCAGCCTGTGACTGGGATCAGAGTTTATGGGTCACTAGGATTCAGAGTTCAGTGTGGATCAGGGCTCAGTCTGTTACTAGCATTGGGACTAATCTTTGAGTGGAATCATTCTGTGACTGACAAACAGGACTCAGCATGGGGCTGGTGCTCATGACGCTGATGTGGCCCTTACAGCCCTCCAGTGGACTCAAGGTTGACTGCTCCCTTTTCTCTGCACAGTTCAACCCCATTAATCTTTCTCTCTCTTTCATTTAAGAATCATCTACTCTGTTCCAGGCGTTGTTCTAGGTGCATCAGACTCACGGGGCACTTAGCTGCGCCCCCAGCCCTAAAGGTCGTCCCATCTCCCTGGCAGCTCAGTCAAACCTTCACTGTACAAGATGCTCTGTAGCCCAGGCAGGACCAGGGATGTGTCTCTGCCCGGGGACTCAAGGCTCCCTGGAGAAGGATCTGGAGGCAGGTTCATTTGAGAGAGTGGGCAGGAGGGCATTCCAGGCAGAGGGGACGAACAGGGCTCAGTCATCAGAGAGGCATTTCAGGCTGGCCTCCGCAGGACAGGAAGCCACGCTGGGGAGTGGGGGGAGGGCGGGATGCATAAAGGGGGTCATTTGTGCAGTGACAGATGGAGACTAGACTTTTGGTGATGAATACGATGTAGCATATACAGAAGTCAAATTACAGTGATGAACACCTGAAATCTAGATGTGATAAACCAATGTTACCTTAATAAAAAAAGAAAAAAGAAAGAAAGGAAAAAGAATTCATGCTACAGGCTCAGAGGCGGCCTGGACCAGTCCCCACCAGGTGACAGAGCGATTGCTCTGGTGGCACCCCCCTGCCCCAGAGGCCGCCCACCTTGGGTGGACCGGAACAAGCAGACAACAGGAAGGAAAGGGGGTTTGGGAGGCAGACGAGCATGGCTGTCAGGAAGGACTGGACAGTGGCCTGGGCAGCGAGGGTGCAGACAGCCCCAGGAGGACCGCGGTCAGCAAGGGACATGCGGGAGGGCCTGGGGCGCACGTGGAACTTAGGTGGGGGCTCCCAGCTGGGTGTCATCTCTGGGTGCTTGACCAACTGGCCAAGTCCCTGTGGCCTCAAGGCCTCCCCTCCCCACCTGGAGCTTGCAGGCCTTGGCCTCGGGGACCTCCTGGCCCAATGCTCTGCCATCGGAACAGGAGTGAGCAGGACTGGGCAGGAGGTCCTGGCCTGGCCTCCCGCCTCCCCCACTTCACACCCACCTCCACAGAGCTCCCAGAGTCATCTCTTCCAGCACACCGGGGCCAGGTGCTCTGCCCCTACTTGACACCCTTCCCGTTCTCCTGTCCCTGGCTCCTGGACCAGGCCACTGGCTGCTCTGGAACTCTTCCACAGCCTGGCTCACGTGCCCCCCGCCCCAACCAGGGCAGCAGGGGGTGACAGTGGGGCTGTCAGAGGGGTGGGGGACTGCCTCCCAGGCTGGCCGAGAGGAGGGAGAACTCTGGGCCCGACTGCAGGGGTGCAGGTGCTGGCTGGGGAGGCAGTGAGCTCGGGGGGGGAGGCAGGGGCAGGTGGGGGTGCAGGCAGGTTGGGGACACTTTGGGCCAGGTATGCACAACCACAGCAGCTCATTCAGTCCTCAGAGAGCCCATTTCATTGGACCAAGTGCTGCCTTTATTCCCTTTGCCCAGGTGAGGAAAGTGAGGCCCAGAGCAGTTAAGGGATGCATCCAAAGTCACCCAGGCATGGGGCAGAACCAGGGCTAGACTCCAGACTGCTGACCCCAGAGCCGGAGATCTGAACCCCCAGAGCTGTCAGAGCCATGGAGAAGGGAACCTGGTGCTGTGGGGGTGTGCCATATCTGATTCAGAGGCGGCTGGGCCATGGGGGCTGCCCCCACTCCTGCTTGGGCGCCTCACCCTGGGGTGGCCTGTCACTCTCATAGACGAAGTGTCATTTGAGTCTGAATGCACAACAGCTGACATTTGTTGAGCGCTTGCTCCTTGCTAACCCTCTCTGCCCCTTGCTCCCTGAGCATCGCCTGCAGGCTGAGGGCTGCGCTCCCATCTCCATCCATCAGGGCAGAACCAAGGTGTGGAGCGGTGGCCTGGCCCGCTGCTGCTGACCGCAGAGCTCCAACCCCTCTGTCCATCACCTCAGGCTGTTGTCAGGTCACCCTCGTGCTGTAGGGGTGGGGTGGGGTGCAGGGATGCAACCAGGCCCACCCTGTTCCCGCCCAACCTGCTGGGTTGGTTCGGCCCTGCCAGCGCCCCACGCCTGGGGAGTCCGCCCATGCCACTCTCTCTCCAGTCTCTCTAAGCTCCCTGGCTCACACGCAGGGACATTTCAGAGCCTGCTGTGGCCATGGGGGTGCAGACCCCTGGGATACCCTCTTTCATCTCGGGGGAGCACTGGGTCTGAGCAGCTGGGCAAAGCCTCAAGCCCACCAGACGTACAGTGACAGCCCCCCAGGGCGCGCACAGACCCTGAGGCAGATGGGCACAGGGAGCCCTGCTTGGGAGCAGACAGCCCCGTCTGCGATGTGGAGAGGTCACATTGCTGGTCGGGGCCTTGGTTTCCACATCTGCAACTTTAGACAATGCACACCCCTCACAAAAGCCCTGGGAGAGGTCCGTGGAGTGATGGTTCCGGGTGGAAGCCCAGCGCCTGGCCCCCACAAGTCTCAGCCCCTAGTTCTGGGGGCAGGGTCGAAGGGCATGGGCTGGACTCACAGACGCAGATGTCCCAGTTCCCACCACCCTCTGCTAGCTGTGAAGTCCAACAACCTGCTTCCCTTCTCAGGGTCTCAGTGTCCCCATGTGTAGTGGCACGTGGCGCTTGCTCTGATGGTCAGGGACATTCGATTCTCAGACGCCACCAAGAAAGACTTGGGACCCGTCAAGTGGGAGGCCCCCGGGGTACAAGATAGGCATCCGTGCCCCCGTGCATATACCACGCCCTCAGACTCACAAGTGAACATGCTCAGACACGTATGCATGCACACACGTGTGCACATCCACATGCCATGCTTGGCTGCCACGCACACTCAACCTGCACACGCTCACAGATCCAGGCCAGACGCCACCTGCTGTACACAGGGACACATGCCCGGCTCGCCCTCTCCCACAAGCACAGTCAGGCGGATCTGCCATGCCCTCATCCCCACGCACCCTTGAAAGCTGGGGCTTTGCTTTGCTTTTTGTCCCCTGTCCCTTTTCTGGATGCCTGCTCCTGGAGCCCACGTCTCTTGAGAGCCAGCCCTACACCTGAGGGTCTAGGCAGCATCAAAGAAATAGGAAGCAGGCAGGCACCAGGCCAAGGCCTCTCCTTCCTGCCACCCCTGCCTGGGCCCCCAAAGGGGTCCCCACAAGCTGAGGTCATCCCCACTCCTTCTTCACCCCCGAACCCCCAAGTGCCCAGTGGAGGGCAGTGCTCCATTTGCCTGTACCTGGTGCCCTGTGGATCCCTGGGGGGGGGGGTCTTCAGGGGCCTCTCCTTTCGGGGTGCCAGCCTGCTCCTTGGCAGAGGGCTCAGAACCACCCACTCCGTTTGCCACCTGGAATCCCAGCTCCAACACTCAGCAGTGTGTGATGGTGGGCTCCCTCTGCCTTAGTCTCCTCACCTGTCAAATGGGGACACTGACAGTGCCCACCTGCGGGCCATTGGAGGACTGAGTGGAATCCTGGCCACACGGGGAGGCTTCATGAGGGCCTGGGTGGGGGTCCTCCTCGTCGCTGTGGGATCATTGCTGGCTCTGGTGTCAGACAACTGTCCTGGGGTCACCTGAATGAGGCCTCTGCTTGTCCCTTGAGGCCCCTTCGAGGACCCTGTGCCCCTTCTCCAGGACTCTGCCAGTAGTGGGCGAGACGAGCTGTGGCCACACCTACGACCTGGGCTGCTGGCCTTCACCCGGCTGAGCCTGTTCCCCATCTATGAGGTGGGATGGCATCTGGCCACAGACTTGTGGGGAGGGTGTAAGAGGCTGTTGCTTGAAATGCCCTCGATAAGGAAAGCAGGGATGGGACACAAATGCTTCATCTCCGAGTCCGTAGCTCCCTGAGACATGAGCTCCTTCTGGAAGCTTCTCAGACTCCTTGAGGCTGATGAAATCTGAGCGTCCTGCTGGGGCCCTGCAGTGAGAGCCTCGTAACCACAGCGCAGGCGTCTGTGCGTGGCCCGCCTCTGGCTCTGAGCTCTTCGGGGCCGAGCGGGGTCTTGTTTAGCACGGGACAGACCCTCATTCTTGAGCTCAGAAGAGAGGAGGAGAACCAAAAAGAAGTGACAGATGGCCGGTCCTGAGCCCGACCTACTGTCCCACTAGTCCCCCAGTGTGATCCCCAGGAGCACCCGAGACAAGGCTGCCACTACCCCACTGCCCAGAGGAGCTGCTGAGGCCCCACGGCTGAGAGGAGGCCCGGGGCCCCTGGTGCCTGCCATGGCCGGGCGCTGAGCCACACATGCCGTGGTCTGCCTCATGTGGCACCGTCTGGGACCTGCCATTGACAAGGATTCCACTCCCGTGGGCCCCACTGACCCTACAGCCCTCCCAAGGGTGAGGGAGGGCAAGCAGGATTAGCCCATCTGTGAATGGAGAATCTGAGCTCCTGGAGGTGAGAGACTCAAGGAGGAAGGTCGTGGGCCTTGGTTTGGTTCACCTGGGCCCTCAGCCACGGCCTGAGAGTGATTTGGTTCTCTGTGCCTCAGTTTCCTCATCTGTGAAATGGGGCAGGGTCCTAGTGCACAGGCAAGGGCACAACCAGAGCTTGCTGCTATTTGTGTTACTGTGACAAGGGCTTGGGGAGGCCTCCTGGCGTGAGCGGTGTTTGAGCCAGGCAGTAAGGAGGGGCTGGTCTCTATTAATGGACAAGACAGGGAAAAGAATTCCAGCAGAAGGAACAGCATGTGCCAAAATGTGGAGGCCTGCAGGTCTGCTCAAAGCCAGGCAGCACCCTGGGAGGGCTGGAGCCAGAGCTGGTGGGGATGGGCTGGGGATGGGGTGGGCTACAGGAGGCTCCCCATCTGTACTAGGAGGGTGCCCAGACAGGGGCCATGCTCAGTGGTCAGCCACACTCACAGTCATCACACATGCCGTTCCTTCTGCCAGACAGCCACCCAGCCCTGCCCACGCTCTCCACCCTGTCCGGACTCCACGAAAATGCACCCTCGCTCACCAAGGCTTTCCTCACCACCGCCAAGATGCGAGAGCAGGAGCCAAGCCAGGCTTGGACCTGCTCAAAACACGTGTGCGAGAAGGCCAGCTGGAGAGGCTTCCCGGGGCGGGGAGGGCGGGGTATGCCATGGCCGGGATGGGAGACAGGGAGGGGCAGAGGGGGTGAAAACATTCTGGTTAGCCCAGCCAGATCTGAGGTCCAGCCCCACTCTGCCTTTCTCTGCCCCTCTCCGAGCGTGCTCATCTCTAACAGAGCCAGTCAGGCCCCTAGCAGGACTCTCGTAAGTACTGGAGAGGTGGGCCAGAGCTCAGCAGAGTGGAGACAAGTGTCCAGAGTGGGGTTTCCAGTGGCGCACTCCCCACAAAGCTTCGTGGGGTGCTTACTGCTAGGTTTCCTGTTCCAGGTGCTCCACAGGCACTGACTCAGTCCTCATCACGGCCCATTGTACAGATGGGCACACTGCTGGGAGAAGAGGCCTGCCTGGGTCACAGCCGGGAGGAAAATAGCACCCAGGTGGGGTGGCCGAGAGGGAAGTTGCCAAGGCTGCTCCCTGGGCAGGGCGGGACCCGCGCCCATGTGTGGGAACTGTCACCCGGGACCTGGAGAAGAAACATCGATACCCCCCGGGGCGCCCACAGCCAGTTAATCAAGGAGGATGAGGCTGTTGCAAGGGCCCAGATTTTGAAATTTGACTGTGACAGCTGCCCTGGTGAACCTGATTCACCCGCAGGCCGGGATCCACCTTCTCTGGGGCCTCCCTCGCTCCAGGCAACACCGGAGCCCCTCTGCACCCCGGCAGGGTCCTGGCCCACTTCTTAACCACCTGTGCCCCCCTCATCCGTGAAATGGGGTGGTGAGTCTTCCCTTTGAGGGCTGTTATGCATTGAATTGTGCCCCTTGAAATTCATATGTTCAGGTCCTAACCCCCAGGACCTGAGAACGGGAGCTTACTTGGAGATGGGGCCTTTCCAAGGTCCTCCAGGTAACTGAGGTCTTAGGGTGACCCTCCTCCCGTCTGACTGGCGTCCTTATAAGACGGGGAAATTTGGAAGAAGGCCGTGTGAACGTGGGGACGGCCGTCTATAAATCGAGGAGAGAGGCGTGGAGCAGATTCTCCCTCTCGGCTCAGGAGGAGCTGACCCTGCCGACCTTGGTCTCGGACTTCCGGGCTCCAGCACCGTGAGAGAAGAGATGTCGGCCGTCCCAGCCGCCCCGTCTGTGGTGTGGCTGACACCAGCCCGAGCAAACTAACACAGCGAGGTAATTAAGATCATCTAGATCAATGTATATGAAACGCCTAGCACAAAGTCTGGCAGACGCGGGCCTCCAATGAGTGTGGGCGATTACATTAATATTAAAAAGCACATCACACTTTCAACAAAACAGGAAGCAATTGCCAAGACCCTGTGTTGGGCTGTTGGGGAAGAGCCTGGTTGATGGTTTACCTCTGAGCCCTTGCAGGGAGAGAGCACTGTATTGCCTATCGGTTAGGAGCACAGACAATGGCTGAGGGCCCTTAGGGGACTCACTTAACCCCTCTGTGCCTCAGTTTCCCCATCAGCCAATAGCACCTACCCAATTGGCTGTGACGATTACCTCTGGCATGGGTCAGCAAACTCATTCTGGAAAGGGCCAGAGAGCAAATATCTTCTTCTTGGAAGGTCCTACTTGACTGTGGTACCTACTCCACTCTGCCGGTGCACTTGAAGGCGGCCGATTCGATACATAAAGGAGTGGGCATGGCCGTATTCCAGTAGGACTTTATTCATGGACACGGAAAGTTGAATTTCACATAATTTTCATGTCATGAAATATCAGCCCTCGGTAGATCTTTTTTCAACCCTTGTAAAATGTAAAAACCATTCTTAGCTCGAAGTCTGTGCAGAAGCAGGTGGCTGGCCAGCTCTGGCCATGGGCCGTCATTGGCAGGCCCGGTCTGGGCCGGGGGTGGACCTCCCGGCAGCCCGGAGGCGCCGGGTTGGAGGGGTCTGCTCCTCACTGCAAACTCGGCTCAGGACTCAGGCTCAAGAACCATTTCAGAAATTCACCGGCTCTGTTCAGGAGGGTGGCTGCCTTAGGGACCGCCACACTTTCATGCCCGCAACTAGAGGCTCCCAAGCACCTACTGTGCGCCAGCCCTCTGCAGTGCACGGTGCGTTAGTTAGCTCATGGTCTCTCTCCAGCTGCACCACGGCCCTGTGAAGCAGGCCCATTGGGATAGCTCCCATTTCACAGGTGAGCCAACAGAGGGAAGTCACCCAGCACCACCCTGCTGGGTGCTGGCACCCCTGTACCACCTCTGTGAACTCAAGCCGGCAGGGCTGTGGCAGGGGTGACGAGTGGATGGAGGAGGTGGTCAGAAGGGCAGCGAGGAAGAGGTGACACTCCAGACGATGGGAGAAGCAGGGATCAGGGAAGGGCATTCCCTGCGGAGAGAATGGCTTATGCAAGGGCCAGGAGGTGGCAAGGGATGTGGCACAGTTGGGGCAGCTGGAAGGTGGGGTTAGTGGCAAGAAACGACACTGAGTCATAGGAAAAGTCTACGCTGGGCGTGAAGGACTTTCTCCGAGGGCAGTGGGAACCGCCGATGGGCTTCAAGCAAGGGAGGGAACAATCTGAGTTAGGTTTGAAAAACTCCCTCTCTTGGCGGTGTAGACAGTGCTCTGCCATAGAAATTGAACGCCAGCCTCATAAATAAGTTTAAATTTGCTAGTAGTCACATTATAAAAAGAAAAAAGAAATTGGTGCAATTTACCTTAATAATATACTTTATTTAACTGAACATATCCAAAATATTATTTCAACATGCCACTAATAAAAACAATTATTGAGATGTTTTACCTTATTTTTCTCGTGCCAGGTCTTTGAAATCGGGTGCGTGTTCAAAGGCTCGGTGGCCACCTGAGGCTGGCGGCCGCTGTATCGGACAGTGCGGGTGTGGACGATGGGCTGCCGGGGCTGCAGTGGAGGCGGGGAGGCTGGTGGGAGGCCACTGTCAGGGCTCCCTCTCTGGGCTCCTCCCCAGACACCAGCCCAGGCAGGGGACACAGGGGGAGCTCAGAACGACGGGTTCCAACTTGCACGGAAGGCGGCGCCGGAGTCTGGGCTCTGTCAAGGATCCAGTGGGTGGGTCGCATGAACAGCAGCAGGATCACCCCAGTCAGTGTCAGGCCAGACAGCTGGTGTCCCCAGGCTGCCGGGTCAGCCTCTCGACCCCTGCCCACCCTCTGCTCCAGACTAATGTGAGGCTTCCTGTCCCAGCTGGAGGGTGACCCCAGAGCTGACCCGGCGGCCCTGGCGGATTCGCCCGGAAGGAAGGCCTCCTCCTTGATGCACTCCACAGCAGGCGTCTGCCGGGGCTTCCCCTGGGACTCCCTCGGGAAGCACTTCACACCCTGGTGGGCGCTCAGCCAGGGCGGCCCCCAGCAGCTGCAGGAGGCGAGGGCCTCAAGATCGCAGGCAAGGCCAGCAGGTGGCACTCAGGGCCCCTAAGGGGATCCTCTTAGGGCTAGGGGTAGGTCAGGGTTGCCTCCACGAGATAGCCAGAGCTCCTAGGGAACACACTAGGAGGGCAGCAGGTCAGCTTCCTCCCGGCCCAGGCGCCCCCATGCCCAGGACTCGGGGCAGCAAAGAATGGGGTCAGGAGCACATCCTTGCTCCGTGGCCAGGTGGGGCGCTTCACCTCCCTGAGCCCCCAATTGCTCCTCTGTGCAGTGGGGCCCTGGGATGGCCTTCTTGTGGGCTGGGGAGAAAATTCACTGAGCTCCTGCGTGTGCAGGCCCCCCCCCCCCCCCACCAGAGAGCTGTCTGCAGCCACATCATGAAAGCTCAGGGCAGGCTCCTCCTTCCTGCTGTGTGGCCTCCTCTCCCTGCACTGATCTCTGCTCCCAGGACGCCAGCTCTCCCTGCTCTGGGCGTCCACGCACTTATGCTCCTCATCCATCTTCCTTCAGAGTAAGCACTCAGGGCCCTCCAACTCGCCCTCAATGCCTCGCCTTGGGGTGTCCACCCCTCTTCTTCCTCCCCCCTTCCTTTTTCTCCCCACACAAGCATTTGTTGAGCACCTCCTATGTGCTGGGTGCTAAACTTAGCACGGAGGATTTAGCCCCGCCCACGCCACTCCTGGAGTTGACTGTGTAGGGGCAGACGCTAACTGCTTACACGGATAGCAAATGCAAAATTGTGACTCTTCAGTCCTTTGGAGAGATAGCTTGCTGGCATTAGGAGGCCAAACAGCAGAGGGATGGGGGCCAGGGAAGTGACTACTGAGAGCTAAAAGAAGCATGAGGAAGTGGGTGGGACCGAAGGTGTGGGCAGCAGGTGCAAATGTCCTGAGCCAGGGGCCCCGCTGCTGGGCACTGTGAGAGGGGGCTAGAGACAAGCGCAAGCCTCCTGGAGGCAGGCTGGGGGTGTTGGTCTCCTCAATCGAGCGCAGCAGGAGCCCATGGAAGGGGACTAAGCAGGGGGCAATGTCCTCTAATCTGAAAGGTCAGCCTGGCGGCTGGGAGAGTGCCTGGAGGCCGAGAGCGTGGCCAGAACTGGAGGGCACACAAGGGCAGAAACGGATGCACTGCAGCCCGCTAGAGGCGACAACGCCAGGCCTTCCCACAGCGGGGCCCTGAGGGGGACGGTCTCCAGGCACTTGGAGGGCTTCCACCCGACCCCGGCGCCGCGCCGGTCCCCCGCCCTCCTGCTCTGATTGGTGGGACTGGAGGAAGACGTGCGCATGCCTGGCCCGGGAGCCCTGCCCACAGGCGGCGCGCCCTTTGCGCTGCCCGTCGGGTCGCCGAGTAACAGAGTCCCCGGGGCGGTGGAGGGGGGCGCTGTCCTTGCTCAATCTGGGGAGGCCGTGCACCTCAGCGCCCGCTCCGGTCCCCGCTGACTCAGGAATAAAGGCGGCGTTGCTCCATACGCCTGCCTCTCGTGTCTGCTCACGGAGAGCTCAGCTGGTGGGGAAGGGGGAGCATCGTCTGCTCGGCCCGCACAGGGTCGTGGCGGGAGGGGGGCGCGGCGCTTAAGTCTAGGTCCCCACCTAGGCGGCGGTGGCTGCGGGGAGAGCATGGTGGCCGGAGAGGGTTTATTCTCCAGGACTTGCTCTCTCACCTCAAGTTCCAGAATTCATGGCACACGCTGGGACTCCTGCAGTCGCCTGGAAGCTGGTAGAGCTCTGATGCATCCTGCTGTGTCCACGTCCCGCCTTCTGCGCTGCCCTCACCCCGCACCCCTCACTCAACCCCTGGGGACTGGGAGTTTTGCCTCCAATTTCAAATACATCACTTTATTCCATCTCCATTCCCCTATCCTGAGCTGTCTGTTGCCAGACTGGCTCTTTGGGAAGAGAAACTGGAGGAGAATGGATCCACTCCCCACTGGAGAGGTGATTGCTCCAGCTGCATGAGCAGCATTTGCAGGGGGTGGGGGCGTGGGGGGGGGTGAGGGGAGCTGGGGCTGGGGACTCTGGTCAAGCCTTCACAGGACCCCACTGCAGCTGGGCCATGAGCACTGGTAGACAGGTGGAAGATGAGGGAAGGGGAGAGTCCCGTGGGCCTTTCCTCCTGTGCCTATGTGGCTGGGGGACCCGCTTCGTCCTCCGAGCCTCCTTTTCCCTAGCTGTGATGGGGAGAAGGGCCCCACCTGCCTCCCTGGTGAGGACTCTGCAGAAGCAGACTAGCTCAGCCTTTGAGTTGTGGGTCCTGGGTTCACACGCAGAAGCTCTGTGCCAAAGCCCTGGGTGGGCATGACGGGACGCGGACACGAAGCCAGGGGGCCTGGGGACAGGATGAGGGGCAAGTGGTGGGCTCAGGGCCAGCACGTGCTCCTGTTCTCAAGACTCTGATAGAAGAGGGGATCACGGTGCTACAATGTAGCCAAGCGCTGGGCAGAGGTGTCAGGGGACGGGAGGGTGGCATGCCACACTGGGAGGTATTCAGGCTGGTGCTGAGCAGAAATGAGGGCCCATTATAAATTCCCTGGGTGGAGGGCAGCTCTTAATCCCAATAAGATGGGCAGTAAGAGAGAGATCCCTCCCGAGGGCCCCATAATCCCCTTAACCAGCTTCCCACTGACCTACCAGACGGTCAGGGGCCATGACGTGGGCCTCAGGGGCCTTGGCAGGGCTCCCCCTTCCCCCAAATGCTGTCACGGTCGGTGCCTGAAACCCCACCACTGGGGGCACGTTGATTTGATCCTGTAATGCTCCTGGATTTTCCAGTGATAAGCAAACATTCAGGAGTCATTGCCAGCAGCTGACACTTATTAAGGGTGTCCGTGTAGCAGGCTTTGTTCTGAGCGTTTTTTGTTGTTGTTGCGTTATCTCTTATTGATGCAGGAAATAAATCCTCTTAACCCATTTACAGACTAGGAAATAGCAGCTCAGAGAGGTTAGGTAACTTGCCCAAGGTCACCCAGCTCGTGGGTGGCAGAAGCAGGATGGGACGCTGCCTATGTGCTGATGGGGTGGGAAGCACTCTGATTCATTTTTAGAGCCCCCCCCCACCCCAACCTGGCAGGAGCAGCAGGCCCCTGAAAGCAGGCTGAATCAGGTAGATTAGCCAGCAGCTGAGATGGAGGGGAAGAGAGGCTGCTCCTGGGGGTCCCACAGTCCTGATTCAAACTCTGCTCTGCCATGAATGAGCTGTGTGCCCTTGGGCAAGTTACTAAGATATGCATTTAGGAGGCTGTGGCAGGGCCCACCTCTAGGTTGACAGCCCCTCCCTGTGAATTAGAAAAAGGCACTTCCTCTGAGCAGACGCAGCCCCTTGGGCTCATGGGCTCCACCTCTGGCTCGGCCCCTCAAAAGAGGCCAGAAGGATTGCCTTCCCTCCCTCCTCCAGCCGCTGAACTGGACCACATGACTGGCTCTGGCCAATGGGTTTGTGAGTAGGATCCTGGCTCAGTGTGTGGCTGATCAGGGCTTAGCCTGTGAGCACAATCAAAAGTCAGTGGCTAAGGTCAGGGCTCAGCATATGACCAGGATCTGGGCTCAGTATGTGACCAACATCAGGACTCAGTGTGTGACCAGAGTCAGGGCTCAGCAAGTGACAGTCATCTCAGTGCGGTCATTTCAGCTGGCGCCTTGGACTGGGAGCCAGAGCTTCACCCCCACAGGGGCGTCCTGCCTGAGACGCGGAGGAGCAGGTCAGCCGTGCCTCGGGCACTGTCCTCTCACCCGTGCTCTTAGCCTGCTGGCCAGGCTCCGGACACAGGGGTTGCCACGCGAGCTCCTGCTCAAGGTCCGAGCCCTCTCCACTCTGTCGGCCGTGTTGCCCATGCACCTGACGCTCACCCGGCCCGACCTGCACGTTCTCCAGGCTGCCTCGCTGGTCCCAGGCCTCATGCACACACCCGGGCCAGGACGTGGGCACACGCAGCTGGAGAGGTGGATGGGGGAGCCAGGAACATACCCGTGTGCACACGTGTGCCTGTGTGCTCACGCCGGCTGCTGCAGGGGGACCAGAGGCCGCAGCGGGCAGGGCTGGGGGCGGGCGCCGGACCGCGGCTGGAGTGTGGGTTCAGTTTGTCCTCAGCTCGGTGCTGGGGAACAGGGTCAGGAGAGGGTGTGGGGCATCCTGCAGTCCACAGTGGGTGTGACTGCTGACCCCCAGGCTGACCTTGGGCACGCCTTTCTGCCTCTCTGAGCCTTGCTTTCCCCACCTGGAGCGTGAGATGAAGAGAACGGCCTCTCCCCAGGAGTTTTGTGTGGATGACAAGAGATCAGCGTGTGCACGGTGTCCACACTGTCTACCTCCTGACCCCACATCCCTACTGTCTCGCCTCCTCCCCGGGGGGCCACGCTGGACCCCAGTTCAGTCCCTGAGCCTTCACGAGTAGCTCCTCTGTGTGGCCCTGTATCAGGTGTGTGGGGAGGGAGACACACGAGATGTGGACCCTCACTGATGGAGCTCACGGGCCCTGGGAGACACAGGTGTGAACCAGGTTGATGACCATGCAACGCGGCCAAAGCTGTAATGGAGGCGAGAAGGTGCCACGGGAGCCTGGGGCGCCTGGGGCTCCTGGGTTGCATTTACTTGGAGAGGCCCCGAGACGGAGCAAGCTTCCCAGACAAGATGGCGGCCAAGCTGTGTCATGAAGGATGAGTAAGGGCTCATCAGGAGAAAGGCACTGGAGGCAGAAGAAACTGTTGGTGCAAAGGCACAGTGTGGAAGTACTGGAGTGTAACATGGGGTGGAGATCAGGAAGAGGTGTCTCAGGCAGGCAGCCTGCCCCACCCTGGGCTAACCCCAGCCCAAAGGGGAAGGGCTGATGTCCCTGCAGGTGGCCGAATCTAACCCGTGTCCCTGAGGCCCACTCTCTCCTTCTGTGGGGAGCATGCTGAGCCCAGAGAGGGTGTCCACTCACCCTGCATCACACAGAAGAGGAAGCTGTCTTGGGGAGATGGAAAAAGGCAGTGTTCTGATCTGGCTTCATCACTGTGGCCACAGCCTGATCAAGACAATGCCTTCGCCTCGGGGCTCCGGCCTCACAGCACCCTCCAGTCTCCCAGCCTCCACCCGCTGGATAACACGGTGATGTCACTAGGGTGTAGAGGGTCTTCTGTGATGCTCCCAGGAGCACTTCTATTTTATGCATGGAGGGCAATGCTTAACCCAAGAGTAGGTACTCTGAGGCCCAAATATCCAACCTGGGCCTTGGTGGGATTTCCTGAGACCTGTGGGTCCTAGTGCCTGTTTCCTGTCTGTAGACTAGAGGACACCCCCACCCCCGTCCTCCCCTCCTGAGGCTCACCTGGGCAGAGAGCGGAGGTGAGGCGAAGTGAAGATAAAGAGCAGCCTCAGCTCTGTGAACAATGGCAAGGTCTGTAAGGAACATGTCAGCGACCCTGACAGCATCGCCTCCGTCTGCAGACTCTCTGCTTGCTGGTGCATCCGCTCTCCTGGTTGTAAATGATGCTGTGCCCTTAGTCACACCCTGATCAGCTGGGAGACTCCCCATCCTGCCCTCTCGTGTCTGTGTCCCCCCTTCTCTGCCGCTGAGTGGTCGGAGCTTTTAATTCCAAAGGTGATCCTGCAGAATGTTTGCTAAAAATAACCTGTCGAACAGTCTCAGACGTGGTGTGCAGGTGTGGATCTTAAATACTGGTTAAAAATGAGAGCATACTCCAAATTGATTTTTGTAGAATATGAATTCTTTTTTCAAGTCCGGTTTTCAGTCTGCAAAATGTCCTGAAAGACCCAGATCCCCGGGCTCTGGTCTGGGGGGCCCAGGTGGCCCGACCTTTCTTCCGCCTCCGTGTAGGGTGTGGAGAGGGGAAGGGCGGGCTCTGGGGTCAGCCAGGGCTGGGTTCCCATCCCTGGGCCTCACTTCTGAGCTGACCAGCCAAGTGAGGGCTCCTGCCATCGTGGGGTCAGGCACCCAGGGCACTGGTGGCGTCCTGCCCCTCCCTCACCCTCTGACCCCTATGTGGGAGCTACCATTCTGCCCATTTTCTAGAGGGGGACAGGGAGGCTCAGAGTGGTCCCCAGAGCAGTGTCCGAGCAGCAGGCTGGCCGACCCCCAGCGTCCCCACGCTCCCCCTGGAGACCCTCCTCCTGCTCTCTGCCCCGGCAAACGTCGTCCCCATGGCAGCCTAGCAGGCCTCCGCCTTGCCCGTGCTGGACCTCTGCCTGCACGGTGCACCCTCCAGCCCAGGGAGGGCTGCAGGCCTGGCCCACCCAGCCTCAAGGCCCCTCAGGGGAGGGGACAAGGGGCATAGGGGCCATCCAGGGCTGGGAGCCCTGCTCCACCTCTCTCTTGAATTCCTCGTGTGGGCCTCAGTCTCTTGGACCACGGGGTCCCTCGTTCGGTCCTCTTGGCTTGGGGGCCAGGGGGCTTGTTCTCCGCTGGGCTGTTCCAAGATGAGGAGCCATGGCTGGTCCTCGAGGTCCCCCCGGACCCAGACATCTGAGCTGAAGCCTCCCTCTCAATGGGACTGCTTAGGGGTGGCGGGGGCCGGGGCCAGGGAGCGAAGGGCAGGCGCAGGCAGCAGCACGGGCGAGACAGCCGCCTCCAGCTTAGTGGCCAGGTTCCCGCCGCTAAAGTGTCAGAGGTGGGGGCACTTGGACCCACAGGCACCTCCTCTCCCAGCCTCAGTTTCTTCCCCCGTAAGACGAGGTGGGGGCCCCTGCCTCCTCAGAGGGCTAGAACAAGGTCACAGACAGCACAGGGCACGAGACCCTGGACTCCATCAGGAAGGGCACCGAGGAGGGCAGCTGGCAGCTTCTCAGGCTCGTGGCGCCATCATCTCTGGGTGAAGGGCTGCTCCCCAGAGGGTGGGGGGCGGTGGCCATTGGCAGTGGCCTCGGTGTTCTCATCTGTGAGTCAGCGGCGATGGGAACATTAATTTATTTGAGTGGCTGGTGTGGCCAAGGCCTCAGAAGACACGGAGACTTTGCCAAGGCTGGGCTGAGGGCACCGGGGTGGGGGTGGAGATGGAGTCCAGGGCTCCCCTTTGTGGGCACTTGGTTGAAGTCCCTGGGATCTGCTGGGTGCCAAGCCCTGTGTCTGAGGGCTGAGATGAGGGCACCTGCCCTTGGGGAGCAGGGGTCTGATGCAGGAGGCAGGGGAGGGAGGGTGACTCCATATTATGGTGCCCCCGGGGCTGGTGGCAGGACTCACAGCAGCCTGTATGGGTCCTGAGGGAGCCGAAGTCTCCCAGCTGGAAGGGGCAGAGGGCACAGCGTGGTCAAAGGCGTGGAGGAGTGGAGGGGCAGGAGGAACCAGGACAGGAAGCAACGGATTCTCCCCTGGGGCCTCCGCGGGAGCCAGCCCTGTGGCCCTGACCTAGGCTCCCCCACTCCAGGACAGTGAGAGCACGTGTGCTGGTGTAATCTGCTACAGCAGCCATAGGGGACTGAGGCAGGCTTTTCTGGGGCCAGAGGCCAGTCGAGGCCCCAGGCTGATGCTGGCTGGAGCCCTGCCCAGCCGCCATCGTGGACGGAGTGGGTCAGGCCAATCCCAGGACCCCGGCGGGCAGTCACTAGGAGCTCATAGCTGGCCCCTACCCACATGCATGGCCCATCCAGATGGTGGGCTTGGGCTCAGGGTGGCACACAGCTGGAACCCCCCAGGCCCTTCTGGAGGCAGGTTGCCCATGGCACCCCCAGCCCCACACATGGCACTGGGGGCCCTATGGGAATGGCAGGGCTGCGGGGGGATGAGGAGCAGGTGGAGTCCACGCACCAGTCTCTAGGATACCTCAGGATCTCCCTGGAAACACCTGGAGCTGGACCAGGGCTGCCCTCGGGCCCAGGGAGTCACCTGGAAGGCACTTTCTCTGGACGCCCCCTCTCCTCGGCCCCCCATTTAGTGAGCACCCAGCTTGGAGCCAATGCTGGGTGCGTCACCAATAGTGTAAATAGTATCCTCGGTTAATCCTTTCAGCAGTCTGTGGGCTGTTGTTATCCCTGTGTTTCAGATAAGGAAGTTTCGAATAGGTTTTTTTATTGAGGTGAAATTCACACAACATAAAATTGCCGTGTTAAAGTGTGCAATTCAGTGGTGTTTGGCACATTCACAAGATCGTGCAACCACCACTCTGTCTAGTTCCAGAACATTCTATCACCCCAAAAGGAGACCCCTGTACCCATTCAGCAGTCACCCTCATTCCTCCCCTCACCCCTGGCAACCACTGCTCTGCTTTCTGTCTCCTTGGTTTGCCTTTTCTGGCCATCTCATGGGAATGGAATTGTACACGATGGGCCTTGCTTCTTTCACATAACATAACGTTTCCAGGGTCATCTATGTCATAGCGTGTGTCCGACCTTCATTCCTTCTTCTGGGTGAGTAATATTCCATTGTAGGGCTGTTTATCTTCTTATCTGTTCATGGACGTTTGGGCTGTTTCCGCCTTTTGGCTGCTGTGAACAGTGGGCAAATGGACTGAGGCAGAGAGGGAGTGACTTGCCCAGAGCCCAGAGCCATTTGGGTTGGAGCCGAGTCTGAACTCCTCTTTGTGGGGTCCCGGCTGTGCTCTCTCCCACACGCCTCACCGCTCCAGGCCTGCCCTCCCCTTGGGCCTGGGTCCTCGACTTGGCAGCTTTCCCCCCGCAGCCCCTGGCCCAGGGTGAGCCCTGCCCCTGAGGGTCACGGGAGCTCCCTCCAGGCGGCATGAGCACATGACACTTGCTGCAGGTGCCCGTCCTGCCTGAGGTTCCAGAATTGGCAAGTCCCACAATTCCAAGGTTTCAGAATCCCAGGGTCAGAAGATTCCCAAACGCTAAGCTTCTCAGGTTCCAGGAGACTGAGAGTTCTGAGTAGATACACGTGCCCACCCCAACGCCTGCCCACGGCAGACATCACTAATCGAGCTTGGCTTTAGCATCCCTGCAAGGGCCTGGGGCAGCTACCACCACCTGCTTGAGGTGAGATCAGATGGTCCCTCCTCCTGCAAACTGTCCATCTCCAGCTGACCCCTCCCTCCCTCCCTGCCTCCCACCTTGCACCCCTCTCCACGCCCATGGGCCCTTCCCTGCCCCCTCCCCCAGCCCCAGCGGCCGCTCTTCCCTGCCACCCCTGTCCTGTGCCCTGCTGCACTGAGGCAGGGTCTGTGGACAGCCAGGAAGGGTCCCACAGGGAGGACCCCATAGGGAGGACCCTGGCAGGGAGGCCTCACAGGGAGGACCCACAGGGTCTCAGGGTGGGGAGAGGTGGTGGGGATGGGGGCTTTCCAGAAGGGTAGGGGAGATTGCCCAGGGCGCCCCAGCTTCTTGGCCAGCAGCCGAGAACATGGCTGGAGGGCAGGGGTCCCCACAGGCCTTCCCAGGCCAGCTACCCGGTTCCGGGAAGGCCCCAGACAGGCGGGAGGTGAGAGGCACCCTGTGCTCCAGCCCCTCCCATCCCTGCCCACCGGTCTTCCAGGTGTCAACGCCCCTGGATCAGTCCTCTGGATGGCGAATGGACTGAGGGGGCGGGGTGGATGCTGGGCAGCCAAGGGGGCGCGCTGGGCCCACCAGGGCTGTCGCCATGGCAGTGAGGAGGCCAGGCGGCGCAGGGCGGTTTCCCTGCGGCCAATCACGTGGTCACGTGTTGGTAAATGCTTCTTGTCCCCCCTCATCTAGAAAAGGGGGCTCGGCACTGGAACTGTCTCCTGGGGGTTCTCCAGCTGGGCTCTGGGCCCCCCGGGCCCCCCGGGGATGGGGGTCGCTCAGCCTGCACCTGCGCCTGCGCCATCAGGGGCTCTGTGCCGCTCTCGTCACCAGACAGGTGCTGGTTCTGCTCCGCGTGCCCACTCCCCTGTCCTCCCGCCACGGCCAGGGAGCGAGGAGTCCTCTGTGGGAAAGGACGAGTGCTGGGGCTGGAAATAGCCACGTGTGGACAGAAATAACCCTGGCCTCAAAAAAGAACATGGAAAAGTCGATGGGGAACATTAGCACTGGCCCAGCACTTCCCACAGCCACCGTCTCATCAGGGACGCCGTGTCTTCATCCTCACTTTGTGGATGAGGGAACCAAGGCCCAGAGCAGGGACTGGCCGCCTGAGGTCCTCTGCCAGTCAGCCGGGCCTCTGACCCCTGTGCTTCCCGTGGGGTGGCCTCTGCCCTTCTCCGAGCCTCTCGCCCCATGCCGCTGCTGGAGATGCCCCCCGGAGAGGCCCATTCCCACTCATCCTTCACGACCCTGCTCCATGTCACTTCCCCAGCCCATGGCAGGCGGCTGAGCCCTGGGGTGGGTCTCTGCCAGGACCTTGCACCCCGGAGTAGACAGTGGTCTGCTCGAGACACAGTGTGCCTCGTTCGTTGCTGCATCCTCCAATTCTATACCAAGGAGTGTGGTAGGTCCTCAGTATATGCTTGTTGAATGACTGATCAAGGGACTGGTCTTGCTAACCTGTGAGTGGTCGTAAGTTGAATGCCTGTCCTTTCCCACGACACCCTGAGAAGTTAGCATTATATGACTGTTTTAATGATGAGGCTCAGAGAGGTAGACTCATGTGCCTGAAGGTCACACAGCAACTAAGGGCTGGACCTTGGGTTTGATCCGAGCCCTGCAAGCATGGATCTTTCTGCAAGGTCATTGTGTGCCTGGCCCTGGGGTGGGACTTGGGGGTGGGCAGTGCATCTGACTGCCCAGCCTGTCCACTCCCTTCTTCCCCTGCACACTGTGGCACTGCCATCCCTTGGGCTGGCTCTCAGCTGTGGCATCTGGACGCCCTTCCTCACGCCCAGCAGCCCCTCCGTGGGGTTAGGCATTGTCCCTGGGGGCTCCCCCCAGGCCACGGGGGACATGCTCTCCCGGAGCCCCCGTGGCACTGTCTCAGCAGGGATCCTCCTATGTGCCACCTGCAGCCACCAGGGGGACCTGGGAAAGATCGATTTTCAGAGCAAGGCAAGGGCTTGGTGCAACCCTCCCGGAAGTCCATGTATGGGGGGACAGCCCTGGCACTTGCTCTGGGAGGGGCCCACTGAGAGGGTCAGGGCCCGGCAGCCACACTGCCCGCTCCCGGGGCCCGTGACTCGAGTTTCCTGGGGCGCACAGTGGGGAATGTCTGGGGAGAGGTTGGTCCCATGGCCTCTCCAGGAATCCAGGCCTGGGCAGAGCTGGGCTGGAGTTGACCCTGTGCCCCCCCAGGCCAGGCTGCCGTCCTCAGCTGAGCTAGGGCGGGGCTGCCACCTGCCCCAATGGGGACCGCTGCGTAGGCAGATGATGGGCAGATGGAGACGGGGCAGTGTCATAGCCCAGCTGTCCAGCCAGCGTCTACAGGACACTGTCTCCCTCTGTGTCCAGTACAGACAGGGGCTATCCCTTCTGCCTGACCAGAGAGGCCAGGGACCACCAAGTGACTCATACCCAACCTAGTCCATCCCTGTACCTGTCTGTCTGTCTGTCTGTCTCCTGTGGCCTTGCTGCCTGGCTCGGGGACAGGTGCCAGCGCTGTAGTTGGAAACGCACCATGCTGCTTGTCAGGACATCCCAGCCCTTGGGCGCATTTCTCTCTCCTGCCCACACAGCCGGCTCCGCTGCCAGGTTCTGTGACTTAGGGCAGCTGTCTGACCCCCTCTGGGCTCCCGAGATGGTAAATGAGGTTCTTAACCTGGGGACCACATATGGCCTTGGGGGGCTCTCAGCTCCCCTAAATCACCTGCACATTGCAGCCTGTGCGGCTGGAAGGAGGAAGCAGCATCTTGGGGGGCCCCCAGCTGCCCACCGAGCCCAGCAGCCCCGTGTGCCCTGGAGTTGCCAGCCTTGCTCCTCAGCCCGTGAGGAGGGCTGGCTCACCATCGGCCCTTCCCCGTCTGTGGCCGCCTTGCCTGGCCTTCCCTCTGGCAGTGGTGGAGACTGAGGCCTGAAGTGGGAGGCTGCCTTGAAAGTGGCGGAGTCGTAGGGGCCAGGGGCTCTTGACTCAGGGTCACTGCTTGCCCCAGGTGGGTCAGGAAGCTGCAGCTCCTCTGAGCAGCCTCCTCTGAGCAGCCTTCCAGGATTGCAGCCGGTGCCGTGGCTGCCCCTCCTACCGTCTGTGGCCGAGGCCATCCTGGCAGGGTGGCGCTGGTGGCTGACACCCCGGTTGCCTCTCCCAGGCCAGCAGCGCCACCTGGTGGCTGCATGCACCCCCCCCCCCCCCCCCCCCCACCCCAGAGATGGCCGTCCAACCGGCATTCCCAGCAGATCAGCTGGAGGGGCCGCGCCAGCCCGGGAGGGGCTCGCTGGAGATCACGGCGCTGGAGAACCGGGGAATCCTGCACCTGAGCCGGAGTCCAGAATGCGCCCCTGAGCTCTGTGCCCTCTGCCCCGTGTGTGCAGGTTCCAGGGGAAGCTCAGAGATTGGGCTCAACCCAGAGGGAGAGGGAGAATGGAGGGGGCTCAGTCACTGTGACCAGTGTGTGTGTGTGTGTGTGTGGTGTGGGGAGCAGATGTCCTTGGGTGGGAGCCCTCAATTATACCCAGCACAGGGCAGGTAGAGGAGACGGCTGAATGAATGAATGAAAATGAATGAATGTGCTGGGCCTTCCTGGGGAACCCTATTTCCTTTATGAACTCAGTTTAATCACCAGCTACTGAGTACTGAGCGCCGTGGGAGACACACACATACATACATGCACCCATATACAGACATACCACTCACACACGTACACGTGTACACATACACATGCACACACATATATGTACATACATGTACACACCACATACATAACACAAACACCTACACATATACACAGTGCACACACACATATACATATACACAACACATACACATGCCAACATGCACACACAACACAGACACATATACACATACATACTAGCGTTTAACTCTTATAACCGAACCTAAAGGTAGAAGGTGTTAATTATCCCCCCTGACAGAAGAGGAAACTGAGGCTGGAGGATGGCACATGCCTTGCTCAAGTTTGGAGAAGCTCGTGTGGCCAAGGGGCCTGGCACGGCTGGGAGCTGCCCCCCTGCCTGGGCTCAGTTCCCAGAGCCTGCGCCCTGGGCTGGGCTGCAGCACCCTCTCTGTGAGCCTCCAGACTTAGGGTCCTGGGAGCGTCCCCCAGACCCTCCCCCTGGCTTTGCTCTGGGGAGGACAGGGTGGAGTGGGAGCTCAGGCCCCTGGACCTCACCCCACGGACTAGAGCAAGACCCTCAGCACCTCCCCCAGCAGGCCACCGGAGGGGCACCTTGGGAGTGGGTGGGGCAGGAAGATCAGCCGGGTCCCGGGACCCCTCCATGAAGTGGGTCCCAAGGCCACCCAGGGCGCACAGGGGTCTGATGCCCTTCACCTCCCAAGGCCCCCAGAGGTGAAGGTCTTTGGGTCCTGGGGCCCTGTGACACGCCGGGGACATGCTGATGTCTTCCTGGGTCCCGATGGTTCAGTGCGGGGCAGGTGACTGAGCCCGGCCCCTTCCTCCCACCCCTACTTCCATCTGGGACCCCCGGCAGGAGCCCCCACTCCGGTGTGTGGAGCCCTGGGAAGGCCTCCCCGGCCTGGGGTGTGACTGGGGACCCCATGCCTTGTGAGGCCGCCTCTCTGCCCAGGACAGCCCACCCCCTCCAGCTGGAGCCCTGGAAGCCGAGGGGCCGCAGGGCGAGGGGGCGGCAGAGCGGGGGCTGGGTTATGAACGCAGGCGGTGCTTCTCCCACCTAAGTCCCCGCCGCTGCTGGTACTGAGGGTTCCACACCACAGGCAGGGGGCCATTCGCTCTAAGCTCTGGTTACAGACCCAGAGAGGGGCAGGGGTGGGCTGGGGTCTCACGGGGACTTGGAGGGACTCCTGCCCGCCAGGCTCCGCTGCCCCTCCTGTGCCACGTCTCGAGCAGGGTGTGGGCTGTCTCGGTCCTGGCACACCTGTGGTGTGGGCAGCAGGCTCCCATTTACAGATGGGGGACTTGAGGTGCGGAGGGCCCCTGAGTCAGCGGATCAGCAGATGAGCTGGGCTGGGATCAGTATGCATGGTCCTGGTGCCTGGGCCTCTGTCCACTCACCCACTGGGCCTCAGTTTCTTCATCTGTAAAACGGGGGTGAAATGTACTGTCCTGCCTGCCCAGGGAGGCTCCAGGGCCCTCGATGTCTGAAAAGCTCCCAGCACCACCACCTCAAGGAGAGGCCCGGCCAGGACAGGGCTGGGAGCCAGGGGGGCAAGGTGAGGGCCAGGAAGGAAGGGCCTCGGGCACCTACTCCACCATGAAGCCCTCCCAGATGCCCCTGCTTGGCTGGTCCCGCTGGGTGTGGTGGAGGGCTCTGGGCTCCCACTGGTCCCAGCTGTGCCGCCAGCTGCAGACTCTCAGGACGCAGGCCTCCCCGGGGGCCTACAGAGAAGATGCTGTGGTGGGAAGCGCTGAGCAGCGACCTCACCTGGAGAAGCAGGACGATGGGGGTGGGTGGTTGGGGGGACAAATGGTGCCGAGTCCCTGAGGGCTCAGCCAGGGACTGAGGGCGCTGGGGGCAGGGGTACAGTCTGGAGGGCACGGCTGGGCCATGCGGTCTGTCCATCAGGCTGGGCCCCGGGGAGCAGCACGGGGGACGAGGAGGGACCCCAGGGATGGACGGTTGGGGCTGGCACTGAGCAGACTGACGGGCGGTGTGCCTGCTGAGACCGAGACACAGAACCGATGGGTCGCACCCAAGGGAGGGTGTGGGGGCTCCTGGAACAGGCTCGGGGAGGGGCTGCCAGTGGCTGACCGGGAGGTCTGGGGAGGCTCCAAGGGGTAGGTGGCCATGTGGAAATGGGGGGACACCCAGGAAACAGCAGGGGCCCGGGCCTGGGAGCAGAGGAGTGTTCGGGGGCCATTGCCCAGGCCTTCACTCCCCCACGCTGCGCCTGGGCGCCCCCCTTTCCGCTGACACTCCGCTGATGACCCCACCTCCCCTGCCCACTGCTTTCCTGGCTCCTGTCAGGGGGTCAGGCCGGTCTGGTGGTGCTAGGCAGCCTTGGACGGGCCCCATCACATCTCTGAGCCTCAGTGTCCTCCTCTGCGAATGGGGGACACAGACCCCTCGGGCGTGGGGCTGGCCCCCAGAGGGTGGAGGCCCTGAGGGGCGAGGGGCCCGGGGCGTCTTCGCACAGTCCTTCTGGCTCCTGTCCCTCCTCGGGGGGACGGGGGAGTGTGAAAAGGCAGGGGCCAAAAGTGTGGGTCTGAACCAAGGCGTCAGCATGGGACATCCATCTCTGATGGGCCCCCACTCCCGCCTCAGGCGTCCCAGGCCCCCAGGAAGCAGAGGCGGGCGCCGTGGTGACATTTCCTGCTATTAATGGAGCTTAATCTAAACAGGCCCTAATGTTTACCTCCAGACGCCTCCGGCCTCCGAGGGTGCCAGACAGCGAGAGTGATGGGCCCGACCAGCCAACGCCCCTCACCCCGCGCTCCTGGGCCAAGGACGGGGGCCGGGCTGGGTTACCCGGAGACCCAGGTTTGAGCCCCCTCCTGGACGCCCAGAGCCTCAGTTTCCCCATCTGTGAAATGGGGGTGACAATCTTGACCTCCCAGGCTTACAGGGAGGTTCAGAGGACAGGAAGCTCAGTGGCACTCTGTAAGCCCACAAGTAGTGCCGTCCTCCCTCCCTCTCCCTCCAGTGTCTGCCAACTGGCCCATCTCCTCCCTCCCCCAGCGGATCATACCTTTGGTGATATCATAGGATGCTGTGGGCATCCTGGCTGCCCTGCCTGTGTCCACGGCCCCTCCTGGGCAGGCAGAGTTGGGACCAGGATGGGGCGAGAACCCATCATCCTGCTGGTCTGTGTCCCTACCCCGGATACTGTGCCCACACCCTGCCCACAAGTCTGCCACTTGCACCCCCACCATCCTCTCCTCCCTTCAGAGTGGGCCAGGCTCAAGGCCCCCATATCTGCCCCCAGGAGTGGTGGTGAAATCCTGAACCTGCCACTACAGCCTTTCCTGTGGAGCCCCCCTCATCCACACGACAGTGAATGGAGTGGGGAGCATGTAGGCTCCCCGCCTGGCTCAGTGCCCATGGCTACCTGCCCGCCAACCAGGGTGCCGAGTCAAGGGCACGAAGGGAATAAACGGATTTAATTCAGGGTGAGAACTTCACGTTAAGGAAACCGTTTACAGCAGACATAAATACACGCCGTCTCACGTCACTCTGGCTGATTGGAAGTCTGGCCCGGGAGGCCTCACACCCTGGCCCCTGTGGGGTTAGGACAGCCCCGGTCTGGCCTCCGGAGGCTCCCGGGCCTCAGTCCTCATGGAGGAGGCCAGAGTGGAAGGGACCCAACTGTCAGGAGGAGGGAGCAAGCGTCTGAGGGAGCCATGGGGGTCCAGACAAGGACACATGGGGTGAACCCCCGCCCCTGGTCCCCTGCCCTTTAGGTGCAGGCCGAGGAGAGGAGCGAGAAGAGTGGAAGGGGGAAACTGAGGCCCGTCTGGCGAGGGTTATGCGTGGGGGGCCATCAGACTGAGTTCTCGGAGATGTGAGGTCGGTCCCCCGTTCCCGCCCCAGCCCCAGGAGACAGGGGGTCACCCTCTGAAGCTTGAGTGCTGGAAGGCTCCCCCTGGGCCCCGGGGGTCCTACACCCTAAGGCTCTCAGTCCCCCAGGAACCAGGCTGGCTGGCGGGATTTCAGACGTGGGCGCCTCCCTGGGTGGGGTCCAGTGAGGTGATGGCGCCACAGAAGGCCGCCGCTTGCCGACCTTAGAGAGGCCTCCTCCTAGAAGGGATTGTTCCAGGAAAACTGCAACCCTCCGCCCCCAAGCACAGCGGTCAGCTAGTGTCAGCCACTCACTCTTTCCTGTGAATTAGAGTGAGACCCTGGAGGAAAGCCTGCAGGTGATGCTGATGCTGGGCGGGGCAGACACCCGACCATGCCCTGCTGCCTCCTCCTCCGCTGTGCCACTGCCTGGGAGGCGCCTCCCCCAAACCCCATGTCTCTCTGCAGGGCCAGCATCACTCTTGCCGTGTGCTTCTCGGCACAGACAGTCCACTCCCGGCTCCCTCCTTTCACAGATCCAGGCCCCTGCTCGCCTCCTGCAGCTCTGGGGCCCTGATGAGCCTGGCCCCCGGCTCTGAGCTGGGGGCGGGGGGCTCCAACACTGTGCCCGGCACTTGGTCAGGGCCATGGATGTCAGTGGTGGTGATGCTGATGACCACACCCACTGCTTCTCCAGCATCTGGGCCAGAAGCAGCCCTGGGCTGGAGGCAGCTCCACCCGACCCTGCCGAGCCAGCCTGGGACTCCCCCAGGCTCCAGGGCCCCAGCAGGGAGGCGTGGGCCGATATCCCCCACCCCAGCTGCCCCACGAGGTCCTGAGGTGAGAGGAGCCAACTCCACTGGCCTCACAGTATCCAGCTACTCACTCTACAACCACGGCAAGACCCTTTCCCTCTCTGAGCCTCAGTTTCCTCATCTGTGATATGGGGATATAAATGGTCTTCCTGTCTCCCATCCAGGCCTCTCTCCGGGGCTCTGAACTTGGGGGACAGGGTACTCTGCCTGGAGCCACTGAGCACGCAGGACCTTTCTCTGTAGACAAAGGGCAAAGCTGGGTCCCAGATTCCATCTCACCTGCTTCAGTGGTTGTGGCCAAGTGTGAGGGCGGAGCTGGTGGATGGAGGTGCCCAGGATGCCCAGAGCTCATCTCCCCACAACAGGCCCCCTCCCCAATACAGCAGCTCAGAAAGGGCTCCTGGGAGCTTGAGGAGAAGGCACGTGGAGGCAGTCCTGGAGTCCAGCCCAGAGGAGGTGATCAGAGGCCCAAGCCAGAGCAATGCTTCCTCCTCAGGAAAGTCAGGGAGACGAGAGGAGCCACACAAGAAGAGCCAGTCCCAGCCTCTCTGCCCCCAAGGGGAGAATGAGGGGTTCTGTGTGGTGGGAGAAGGTGGCCCTAGGCTGGCAGGCCTGGGTTCGAGTTACTGTGTCTCTGTTCTTGGTTTTCTCATCCATAGGACGAAGCCATGAGCCCTGCCGCCCTCCTGGGCAGCAGGCAGGGTCTTCCGAGACCTCTCCTGGAGCGGGGGGCTTGAGTGGTCTCCATGGGGCAGCGCAGGGGCGTTGGAGGCTCCGGGATTTTGATTCTGGGTTTTGATTGGGTTTGATTGGGTTTTGATTCCGGCCCGGCCATCGCCCAGCGGTGGCACCTGGATGTGACCCTCGGCCCTCCTGCACAGCGGATAGGCAGACAATAGCTCTCCTGTGTGGGGTCATTGAGGGGTCCAGCATCAACCTGTTGTCAGTATTCACAGCAAAGCACCATGGGTGTCACACCGTCTTACTGTGCGGCTCATGGAGGCCGGGCTGGGGGTGGGGGAGGGTGGTCCTGCAGAGACTGAACCCCTCCTGCCCACTCACGTGACATTCGTATCCCCCCACATTTCCTCTCTGTCCTTGTTCTCTCTCCTTGGGGAGGGGGAGGGGAAGGGACGGGGCCTCTTCAAGTTGTCTTTTTAGCTCTCTTTAAAATTCCCAGTACCTAAAAAAGTCTTTGTCCCTGTTTATGAGAAATCCCTTCTGGGGCCAAAATGGCCCAGGGGAGAAGCAGCTCCTGGCTACCCCTCTGAGTTTTCAATGGACACAACATACACCCTAGGGATGGCAACTAACTGGCATTCAGACCACCACACCCCCTGCAGAGCCTGCGGCAGACATTGCTAATCAACCACAGCACGCTGGGCTCGGAATCCTTCTCCATGCAGTGCACTGAGCAGCCGTCACCCATCGGTCGAGGCCATCCCAACCTGCCCCTCGGGCAGAGCGGTGGGCTGCAGTCTCTGACCTGGCTCGCCTAGCCCAGTCCTGACCTTCTGACCTTTGGCCCCCTTGCAGAGCCTGCCGACTAGGCCTCAGGCCCATTGGTCAGGGCCTGCGTGAGGGCGCCAGGGCCGGTGCTGAGGATGCGTGGCTGGCCTGAGGCCTTGGAGCTCTTGTGCATGCTGACCGCGTGGCCGATGCTGGGCTCGCCCTCTGCACCACGCCAGCGGAAGAGGCCGCGGACGGTGGCCTGGAAGCTGCTGGTGACGAAACAGTAGACGATGGGGTCCATGCAGCTGTTGAGGCTGCTGAGGGTCACGGCCACGTGGTAGACCACAAGGCTGGCCTGGCGTGGCACGTCGGGCCACAGCGCCACGGCCACCTGGCGGGCGTGGAAGGGCGTGAAGCAGACGAGGAAGATGACCAGCACGGTGAGCAGCAGCTGCATGGCGCGCACGCGGCGCTGGCGGCCCTGGCGCAGCAGGCCCGGCCGTGACAGCGCACACACGATGCGGCCCGTGAACACGCTGATGACCAGCAGCGGCAGCAGGAACTCCAGGACGGTCAGCGCGAAGATGTGGCAGCAGGGCCGGCCCCCGGCCGTCACGCCCAGCACGGACAGGGTCACGGCGCCGGCGGCCAGCCACACCAGGGCGCACACGACCCTGGCGCAGGCAGGCTGGCGCCAGCGGCGGGAGCCGTCAGGCTGCACAATGGCCAGGTAGCGGTCCACGCAGATGCAGGTGAGGAAGAGGATGGAGCAGTGCATGTTGAGGAAGTAGCTGAAGACGTGCGGGAAGGCGCAGCGCAGGCAGCCGCGTGTGCCATAGAAGACGGCAAAGCGCGTGGGCAGCGACAGCCCCACGAGCAGGTCGGTCACCACCAGGTTGATGGTGTAGATGACCGATGGTGTCTTGGCCCGCGTGCGGCAGCAGAAGACGTACAGCGCCAGCCCGTTGAGCACCAGCCCCGCCAGGAAGATGACGCCGTGCACCACCACCAGCGCCAGCCACAGGCCTGGGAAGGCGGCGTGCAGCTCCTCGTCCAGCAGGGCGAACAGGTGGAACAGGGGCACCTCAGGTGCGCTGCTGTTGGCCCACGCCGCTGCCGCCACCGTGGCATTGGGCGCCGCCAGGGCCAAGGGCCCCGCGGTAGACGCAGAGGGCATGATGGGGGCCAGCGCGCACCCCGGGCCTGGAAGGAAGGAGACGGTTACACGGGATTATTGGGGCCCTGCCTGCAGGCTGGACCTGGCTCGTCCGCTCACCTAGCACGTGTGTGGTGTTTGAGCCTGGACTCTGATCCCCGCTCCTCCCTCACTCGCTCTGCAACCTTGGGTGGGTCACATAACCTCTCTGTGGTTAAGTGGTTGGGGTCAAGGAGCTGCTGGGAGGATCAGCTGAGCACAGCAAACTCCAGCACATAGTTATTTCGTGCCGGATAAAGCACAGTTCTGCTTGGACAGAATCTGGCCCACGGTCACCCCACCTCGCTGTCTCCATGCCCATGTGTCACGGCCCCCGTCTTCCAGGCCACCTATCTGTTCTCGCCTCCTTCAAGGCTGGCACCACGTCAATGCCCTGGGTGAGGGTCCTCACTAGGGACCTTGCCCAAGGGGTCGGGATGGGGCCCAAGAACCAGCCCCGCTGGGCACCCCTGTTACCTCCCAGCCCTGAGAGGTGCGCACTGTGTCCGGGAGGCCCGTGCCGAGGGCTCGCCGGGGCGATCCTGGAGCTGTCAGGGCAGCAGCAGGGCGGGTGTGAGTTAAATAAACCCTGCGCTCCTGCCTGGTGGCCCAGACGGGTGGTGGGGCCCGTGGGGGCGGGCTGGGCCGCCCACTCTGTTTATGTTCCTGCTGAGCTGTTTAACTTGCCGAGATTTATCCCTTTATTTATAAATGAAGGGTTAACGGGCCCCCACCCCCGCCTCAGGCCGGACTGATGCTCCAAATAAGGACATTTTTGGCTTTTTCAGGAGAAAGGAGAGGGCTTTGGGGAGAAGCAGGGAGGAGGGCCGGGCTGTGGGACACCCTGGGTGCACAGTGCACCCTCCCCCACCTGCAAGGAGAAGGGAAGGCCCTCCCCCGCTCCCGGTGGCCGATAGAAGTGAGGCCTCTACTGTGAACAGGCCGGACACTGCCCACTCCCCCTGGCCGGCTGCGTGGCCTTGGGCAACAGGCTTCCTCTGGCAGCTTCTACCCTGTGGACCAGGGACACTGAGTCCTGCCTGCTGGGGATCTGGGGGATTGAAAGCCCAGCCTGGCAGGGGTGGGCATGGCTGAGGAGCTCTCCGTAGCAAGGGCTCAGGTCCCAAGCCTGCCTGGAGGGAGGCCCGAGCAGGATGGGCAGCCACTTCCATCCTGAGGGAGATTAGCACCTGCTGGAGGTCACCCAGCTGTGCCTCTGCCGCTGGGACCCCTGCTCTGGGCGTCTGCTGACCCCCAAGGCTGCTGGGAGGAGTCGGGTGCTGCCCAGGCCTGTGCCCACCCCGCTGGCCACCCCCATCACATGCGGGTCCAGGCGTCGGCTCACAGGCTCCTCCGGGCTGGGCTGCCCTCTGCGTGGTACCCCAGCCCCTAACACACAGGGTCAATGAGTATCTGTCTGTCGTGTGGCGGCTTGGGGAGCAGGGAGCCTGAGGGACGTCTAGGGCTGGGGGAGACTTGTGAGCGTGAGGGGGCGGTGAGGGGAGGCGATGGGGCTGGGCTGCGGGGCTGGGAACCTGGGGCCTCCTCCTCTGGGCAGTGGGGGGCCCCAGGAGGCCCCTGGGAAGGAGGAGGTACCTCCCAGCGTGCCCCTCCTCTACTGTGAAGAACCGGGCCTCGACACGTGCCGGAAGGAGCGCTGGGGGCCGGCCCCAGGGACCCACGCAGACTGCTGTTTGGATTCCCTTCTGCATGCTCTTCGGGTTTCCAGTGTGTCTGCACTGGGTCCACATTAGTGTCACAATCAGAGACAAATAATAAACACTATGGAATGTTTCCTCTGGGACAGAGTCCCAGGATGACGCCGGCCCTGGGGATTTTGTCCTCCCAGGAAACTCCCCCGGGCCAGCCTCGTATGCTGGCCAGCAGCTCGCTCAAGGTGCTGGGGGGTCCAGGCCAGGGCTGCAGGGCCTGGGGCCATCAGAGCTGGGGGCTGCGCAGATGCTCAGGACAACCCAGCGGCCAGACAGGAGTGGAGAGAGGAAATCTCTGCAAAGCTCACGCAGATGCTCAGCTCCGAGAGGCTGAACCCGGACCCAACAGAACGGAGCCCTGATATTAGCCACACTCAGCCCCAACCCTGGTCACACGCTGAACCACCAGCCCAGGAACATGATAAACCTTGTTCCCTGTCACACGCTCAGTCTGGACCCTGGTCACACACTGAGCCCTGACCCTGGTCACACTCTGAGCCCTGATCCTGGTCACACTCTGAGCCCTGATCCTGGTCACACACTGAGCCCTGACCCTGGTCACACTCTGAGCCCTGATCCTGGTCACACTCTGAGCCCTGATCCTGGTCACACACTGAGCCCTGATCCTGGTCACACACTGAGCCCTGGTCCTGGTCACACACTGAGCCCTGGTCCTGGCCACAGCCTGGGCCCTCCCCTCTGACTTTCTACACCCACCTCTCCCCTTTTTTCTCTGCTGAGTCTGACGGTCTCTGTGTATATGATAAGACCCCCCCCCCCCCCGCTAAGGTGCCCTTTTCCCCCGTCCCCAGCACACCCTACTCCTCTGCCTCACCTCTCACAGTGACTAATGTCTGATCTAATTCTCCAGTGACCACTCTCTGGGGCATCCACTCATTTCATTTTGAAGGATGAGGAACTCAAGTGGCGGGCTTCCAGAGCCCGTGCTGGCCTGTGTAGATAGTGTCCTGCTGATGGCCTCGAGAAGCCACCATATGCGGCCCTCCCTTCTCTGGGGCAGAGCAGGAGCTGGACTGGGAAGGTGTGGGCTCCCTCCTCCCCACCGCATGGCCTCAGGAAGGTCAGTCCTCCCCGGGACCTTAGTTTCCCCCTTAGTCTCCGCTGCCTCGGCTCCTGCTCCCCCCGGCCCTCTACCGGGGTGGCTCCCCTCCCCCACCCCTAAAGCCGCTTCGGTCAGGTGTGTGCCCTTCTGGCCGGCTCCCTGACCCTCAGCAGGGTGCTCTCGCCCGCCTCCCACGCTCTCGGCCCCTGCGGAGCCCCTGCCGGTCCTCCAGTCTCCTGCGGCTCCTTCTCGCCTCCACCGGGCCCTCCTCGTCTCTCTCCTCCCTCTGTCCACATCCAGGACCCCACACCCTGCCTGCCTACCGTGGCTGGGCCCTCCGTGCTCCCATGGGAAGACGGGGTGCAGGGCCGGTGGGGCTGGCGCAGCTGGCAGGGCCGGGGGTGGTGGGCACTGCAGGGGGCATGTGAACAACAATAACCAGTGGAGGTGGGGGCTTGGGGTGGCCTCTACTCACCACGGGTCACGCCGGGGGCGTTGGTGACCCTCCCTGAGCCTCAGTCTCCTGCCTGTAAGGCGATGTGATGGCAGCTCCCCCGTCCCGCGGTTCAGAGCCCGGTGCTGCAGGTTCCTCCCTCCCGGGCCTCCAGGAAGGCCGGGCCAGGACTCGAACCCAGGTCTGCCCAGGTCCTGGGCCTGAGGGGCGGGTGGGGGCACCTGGCAGGCGGCCCCTTAGGCCAGCGGGCACACGGCGGGACCGCTCCCCATGTGCCCCCCTGCTCAGCCTCTAAATATAGCCCGGAACAAGGGCAAAGGAGAGAAAGTGCTGGTTCTCCGTGGGACAGCCTGGCCCCAGGCCTGCCCGCCCGGGCTTGGGGGAGGCAGGGCTGGGCGGTGAGCAAGGAGAGGGGACCTAGGGCCCGGGTTCAAGTCCGGCTCTGCCACTCCCTCGCCCCAGGCCTTCGGCCAGGTTGGCAAGCCTCCTTCTCCTGTGCTAAATGGGGTCGCTGGGGCCTTCCACGACCTGAGGGGAGGCTCAGTCCTGCCCTGGGAGCCAGTCTGAGGAGGGAGGCACTGCCTGGCCCATGAGCCCTGTCTGAGGGGGGAGGCAGGACCCTGCCCTGGGAGCCAGTCTGAGGGGGAGGCACAGCACTGTCCCCTCCCCTTTCCTGGCAGGTGCCCTGAGCCCGACTGAGATGGAGCAGATCCCGCAGCCAGGTCCAGCTGGCCAGGGCCCAGTGGGCAGGGGCCATGTCCTCATAGTGCCGGCACGGTGCCGGGCTTGGGGCCTAGAAACAGCACCAGTGCCACCATCCTGGCTGGGAGCCTGCACGCTGTCCCCCAGCCCCGCCTGTGGCCCCTGCTCATTACACCCTCCCACATGCAGGCACTTCTCCAGGCAGAACAGCAGGGACATGGGCCCGATCTCCAGGGGCTCAGGGTCAGCGGGGTCCACACGCAGTGGGGACGGGAGCCTGGAGTGTGGCCCTTGAGATCCCGCTCCACTTGGGACCGCTCCATTTTCTTCTGACCGCTTTAGGGTCAGAACAGACCGTGTGACCCTAAAGTCTGTGAGCCTCAGTTCTCTCATCTGTGAAGTGGGCAGAATTAGACCCCTCTCTGAGGTCGCGCTGATGTGTTGTCAAGAGGCAGCATCTGAAGGGTCCTGAGAGGATTTTGGCCGATGAGGGGTGGGAGACAGGACTGAGTCTGAACAAAGGTGGGGGTTAGAGGAGGGCACCCCTTCGGAGAACGGCCGCAGAGGGCGAGTCCTGGTCCCGGGGGCCTGACAGCTGGCGTGCAGCTGTGTGGAGGGGGGAGGCGGGGACCCAGGCTGAGCCCCGTCAGCCCCCAGCAGCCGCCCTTCTCCCCTGCTGGCTTCTAGCTCTGTGGGGCCTCCCCCTGCTCCTCTCTTCCTTCCCTCCTTCCCTCCCGCCTGGCTCAGAGGAAATGGGGCCTCTCAGGAGGGAGGGTGAGGAGTCCCTCCATCCTGCCCAGGCCCTCCCGGCCTCAGTTTCCCCATCTATACAATGGGCACTTCCAGCACTGAAGTGCTCCAAGGCTGGAACACGCCTACACCTCCTGGAGCGTCTTTGCTGCCAGGCAGCGCCGCCCGTGTCCCTGAACCTTCAGGCACAGACCCTGGAGGCTGACTCCAGAGGGGACGGAGGGGTGACGGTGGAACCGTGGGGGCCAGGGGGCTGGGGCGAGACCCCGGCTCAGGGCTTCCTGGGGCAGGAGGCGGCCGTGCAGGCCTCGCCCCTCCTCTGGGGGATGAAGTCCTGCAGTGGCTTGGCCCTGCTCAGTTCCCCAGCCTTACGCTGGGGCTCCCGCAACACTGAACCCCAAGCTCCCCCTGATGATGAGCTCCCCCCGGCTACGGTGACTGGTCCCTGGTGGCCTCAGAACCCAGCCGGCCTCTACCAGCCCCGGGACTCTCGTTGGCTGCTCTTTCTTCCCCAGGGGTCGCCAAGCTGGTGGGATGTGAGATCAAGCTGCTGATGGCCACATTCCTCTAGAAGAAGGCCGCCAGGAGGGAAGCAGGCCCCAGTGAAGAGGAGAGACCGAGTCCTGAGAGGGTGGCTTAAGCACCTGGATCCAGCCCTGCCTGAAGTGGGAGAGATTCTAGGTCTCATCGGTTATACGAAGCCATTATCTCCCTCTTTGGCTTAAGCTACTTTGAGCTGAGTTTCTGTCACTTGTGACTAAAATAATTCTCACTAGACGCTCTTATTCTCCTGCCAGCTCTCTCTGGTCTAGATGCCTTTTCCTTCAGTGAGCCCTCCCTGATTGCCTCAGGTGGATTTGCCACCTCTTCGGGCTCTTGTAGCACTGGGGGCCACTTGTCCCATTCCCCACTAGCCTGTGAGTTCCCGGAGAGGAGAAGCCCGTACAGTCATGTTCGAGAAACGTCAGGCACGTGGGGGAATGGATGTGCGAAAGCTCAGCTTGCACTCCTCCAAGGGCAGGAGCTCACTACCTGTCTGGTAGCCCACTGCATTGCAAGACTGCTCCAAAGGGAAGGAGGTCTTCACTGCGGCCTACAGCGGCCCCGCCGACCCCAGCCCACGCCCCTGGCTTCTCCGCCCCCCACGGGGCCCTGCGCTGGGGTGAGACACCTGAATGGCTGCTGTCACTGGGGAGGGAGGACGATCCACACGTTAGGAATGAGGACACAGGACGCAGAGCGAGGGGGCTTCAGCAGCTAGCCTGGGGTCGCCCAGCTGGGCCGTGGGGCTCGTCCCTGGCTGGGTGGACTCTGAGCTCCGAGCCGTCACCCACAGAGAACGCGCACCAGGGCTTTCCGTGGGGCCCTGCGCCTCACAGAGGCCACCGGGACTCGCTCTTTCCCCCGACCCTCCGCAGCCCAGGGTTTCATATTCCAGGTGGGGAGACTGAGGACCAGGGAGGGAGACGACGAGCCCCACCCTGAGCAGGGGCAAGGTCCTGTTCAGACCCAGGCCTGCCTCTGCCCACCAGCCGTCCCCTCCCCCGTGGTTCCCCTATGGGACCGCGCCCTGGCGGTCCTGGTCCTGCCTCCATGGTCTCTCGGGTGGGGCGGATGGATCCCCCAGCTGGATGCTGGGCGCAGCGGTGGGGGAAGCACAGGAAGGTGGGGTCAGGGAGGGCTTCCTGGAGGAGGTAGTGGACTCAGCAGGTGCAGAAGCCTGGGTGCATCACAGGGAGACACCGAGGCCGAGGCCAGGAGCCGCCCTCACAGGGCCTTGAGCACTGTGCGAGGAGCCAGGAGGGATCCAGCTCACTGGGAGGCCGGCCTCCCTCCCAGGTGCCTGTGCCACTCACTGCCTGACCCAGCCTTGGAGTGAGGGCTCTGACCCCGCAGGGGTCCTCCCTGAGCCTCAGTCTCTTCTCCTGTGAATACAGCTATATTACGCTGCCCTGCAGGGCTCCCTGGGCCTTAGCTGAGACAGAGCACCTGGTGCAGAGGTGGGGGGCGGGTGGGAGATGGGGCTGGGGGCTGTGTGTGGCTGCACGGCGCACAGTGAGGGTGGTGTTTCTCCCCCGACCCCTCCGGGTGGGTAGACGGGAGCCCCACACATCACAGCCTTTCTGAGCTTTGCTGAGACCCCGTCGGGGGGAAAGGGGACATTCTATCTCCCCCGATACAAGCCCCCGGCCCCCTCACAGCCCACCCAGTGTCCCCGCGCCAGCCTGGAATTGGTTTCCACCCCCAGCTCCACCCCTACTTCCCCCCAGTCCTTCCAGCTGGGCAGGGTTGACACCTCCTCTAGGAAGCCCACCCAGTCACCTTGACCTTCAGTCCGCGCTTGTCCTCGTCACCCTACTCCCTGCCCTGGGCGCTCATCAATGGTGTTGGTTCAAGGCTTGGAGCCTCAGTTCCCTCACCTCTGATGCTGGGAATCATGTTTGTTGAATGAATGAGTGAGCAAACGCATGAGTGAAATCCAGTGGAGCGGCTGGAGGTGTTGGGTGGACTAAGAGAAATGCCTGCAGACATGCCTGCACAGAAGATGCACAATAATAGTAACGGCGCCAGAGGCTGCTGGTTTCCCTGCCTGCATGGAGGCCCTGCCCGGGCCGGCCTGCGCATTTCTGGGGAGAGGCCTGGGTCATCCGGGTGCTCCATGCAGGACTTCTCAGAGCCTTTGTGGAGCCCTCAAACCCTGGGAATCTTCCTCAAACCCTCAAATGAGCACTTTCCCCAAGTCATTTGAGCCTGTCCCCTCCTGGGGCTCCCTCTTCGTCCAGCCTTATCGCCACACCAGCTGCTGGGGGCTGTACTCCACTGTCCACTCACAGCTCACTGGGTCCCTGCTGTGTGCCCAGCAATGTGAGGCCAAGACCCCCGAGGCTCAGGATGCTGTGGCTGCCCACAGACCCCGAGGGGGAACCGGGGCCTCGGGGACCTCCCCTCCTTGGCAGGTGGGTTGTGTCCTGACATCTCCTCGGTTCCTCTCGGAACTGCCCCACGGTCTCTGTGTGTTCTCGCTCGGCGGCCCGGCTGCCCAGCAGACACCCGTCTCCCAGCCTGGCTGCCTCCTGCCTGCCACCTATGGGGCCAGGGCAGCCAGGGAGCCTGGCCTCAGGTTCGGGCCAACAGGTGGCTGCCTGGGAGTGTGGCTCCTGCACCAGGGGCCCAGGGGGCAGGCAGTGACAGGCCTCATCTTTCCCAACAGGTGCTGGGAGCATCTGCTGTGGGCCAGCTGCCTGTGGGACATCGGCATCCACACAGCAGCCCGGGGCTCTACAGACGAGGAAGCGGAGGCCCAGAGAGGTGAGCTGTGTGCCCTAGGTCACACAGCCAGAGGCTGGCAGAGCTGAGAATCAAACCGAGGGCCACAGCTCCCAGCCCAGGCAGGGGTGGGGTCAGGGCGGGCATCTCTGGACCTGTGGGGTGTGTGCCCGTGCCCCCGATGGGTGACCCTCATGGCCTTCCAAGGCCAAAATAGCCATTATTGGGGGAACCATCTGCCTGTTTATTTTTCCGATTATTCTTGGTCTCATGGCATCTGCTTTAGAACATTGCCTGCTGTTTTTGGCTGGTCTGGGCCTCTGCTCATTCCATCCAGGGATGGCTGGGCCCTTACGGAGGCCCCCAAGAGGGGTCAGACTGGCCCGGGGTCACCCAGCAGGTCCCAGGTGGCACCAGCTGGAATCTAGGTCCCTCCACCCAGATCGGGGAGAGGGGTCCCTCCTGGGAGCCGGTTGACCGCTATGGAGAAGAGCACCTGGGCTCCCTCGTGCCTGACTCTGCCTGACCTTTCACCAACCAGGAGCCCTTGGCCGAGACCTTGGTGCTGGTGGAAATGTCAGTTTCTCTGGGAGGGGCAGCCCCAGACATCGCCGCACATGGGGTTCCTGCTGGAGCTCAGACAGCCCTCCCTGCCACCCTGGGTCACCCTTCCTCTCGTCTCGCTGGCTGCAGCTGCTGTAGCACCCGACCCCCTCCCCCAGCCCAGCCTCTCTAGGGGCAGCAGCACATGGTTCCACGGCTGCACCTGCCTGGCCTCTGTCCTTCTGCCTGCAGATCCTCAGCCTGGTACTCTTGGCCTTTGCACATGCTGTTCCCTCTGCCTGGCATGCCATTCCCTCTGCCTGTGTCACCTGCTGAAGGCCCCTGGTACCCGTGGTCACCACCCCACACAGTCCTCCCTGAGCCCCTCTGACCTCCTGCTGCCCCAGACACCCCTCCACTGGGGGAGAGCTGTAAACCCCACAGTTCATGGGTTGTCTCCAAGATGACCTCCCGGGGCCTCACTGACTCTTCCCAAGATGCCCTCTAGTTGGTGTTGCCGGCCCCCTTTTGCCCGTGAGGAAACTGAGGTACAGAGAGATGAAGCGGCCTGGAGTGTGGCTGGAGGCGCTGGGCTTTGAGCTCTGCGCTGGGGGCCCTCCCACCTGCACAGGCCACCGACGGACCACTATGGCCCGCTGTGCAGAGAAGGAATCAGAGGCCCGGGGCCAGCCGCTTGCCCCAGGCCACACAGCCCAGAGGCGGGGTCAGGGGAGCAGTCAGGACCACGCGCTTTGGAGGCCGCAGATCTGGCCTTGAACCCCAGTGCCGGGGGCACTGAGTGTCCCAAGCAGACCTGGCTCCACCTTATGGAGCTCACAGCTGGCAGCAAGGTGGTGGGAGTGGGTTAGAAAGCAGCCGGGGCAGCAACTTTGGCTGGTCACAAGCAGGAGGGGCCTCTGGAGGATCTGGGGGAATGGTGTTCTGGGCAGTGGGAAGAGCACAGCATGTGCAAAGGCCCTGAGGTGGGAAAAGCTTCTGTGCTCAGGGCACTGTGAGAGGTCTGTGGGGCCAGCCTGGGCATGCTGAGAGTTTTGGCCTGACTTATTGTCAGGGGAGCTCTGCTGCGGAGGGCAGAGCTGGGGCGGGATCTGCCGCCTGTGGGCATTCTCCAGGCCCCAGTGCCGCCTCCTCAGGGATGCCCCCAGGATTGCCCAGCTCCCCGCAACCCCCTGCCCCTTTTCCTCTTACTTTGTCTTCTTTGCAGCCCTCCCACCGCCTGACGGCTTCACACTGATTTGCGTTCCTGTCCTGCTTTTCCCCCCGACTGGACTGGCCGAGCCGTAAGGGCCAGGGCTGTGGCCGAATGAGCACACGAATGATTTTCAGGGACCATTCTGGCCTCTTCGAGCCTGAGTTTCCCCATCTGTAAAGTGCGCGGGCTGAGGCCACCTCATGACATCAGGTTATCCCAAGGACAAAATGGAGCCAGCTGCGGGCTCCCAGCAGGTGCTCAGAAAATATCCGACGCCCCCCTCACCCCAGAGCTATTGAGGCAGCACACCCTGCTTTTGCCAAAGCTCAGAGAAGGGTGGCAACTTGCCTGTGGCCACACAGCCAGGAAGCCCCTGGAGGGGAGGTGGTGCCTGGTGGTCCTCTGGCAAGGAGTGACCAAACGCTGGCAGAAGAATGGGGGCCACCCGGCAGGTCCAGCTGCCTGCCCTGGCTGCGAGCTGCCCCGCCAGCTCTCCCGTCTCCTGGGTGCCTTCCGTTCCCAGTGCTGCCCGGGTGCACAGCTGCTCCTTGTCTGCCCCGCCCCGCCCGGCATTCTGGCCACAGGCCAGTTCCCATCTGCCCGCCCCCCTCGGGACCCTGTTCCCGCTGCCTTCTCATAGGGCAGCTACCGCCCGCCCGAGAGAGCCAGGCGGGGGCAGCTCAGCTCCCAGGTCCTTGCTGGCGGCTGGGCGTGCCTGTCCTGGGGCTCAGTTTCCCCACCGCTAAAAGGAGGGGGGAAGGGCCTGGGCTGGAGCGTAGGGCCTGAGCTGTGGGATGGCAGGGCTGGCCCTCTGCGGGGGCATGTCCCGCTCAGAGCCCGTCCTCACGAATGCCTCAACCCCCAGACCTGCCCCAGCCTGGGGGACAGTGGCGGCCAAGGTCCTAGGGCTCATGGAGCCTCTGGGGTCCCCAGCCTCTTCCCTGGCCTCGCCTTTGGGGCCACCCTAGAGCCTTGATGGGTGGGGAAATCGAGGCCCAGCTCTGAGCACCCAGCAGATGATCAGTGAGAATGTTGAATGAACGAATGAGGAATGAATGAATGAGTGAAATACAGAGAAGGGGGTTGTGAGCCCAGCAGCACAGGTGGGCTCTGGCGGCAGGAAGAATGCCCCATAAGCCCTTGGGAACTCTCCCTCCGGCGCTCCTCCCCTAGCCTGGCCAGCCCTGACGGCCCCCTGGGGGGGGTCTCAGTTTTCCCATCTGTACGGTGGCTTTCTGCGGGGCGGGCGGGACCTCACGGCCGCTTTAGGGCTTTAGGGCTCTGAGCTCTCGCCTGCGCAGGTCTGGGGCAGTTTCTCAGCCCCCCTCCCCCTCCCGCTGCCCACCTGGCTGGGGAGTGAGGACAGCCACTCGATCAATAGGTGAGGACTCACGGCACCTTCGCCCTCCCGGCACCTTCGCCCTCCCGGACGGCTGGAGATGGAGCCGGCGCTGCCTGAGCCTGGACGGCCTCCTCCCGCGCGCGGCTCTGCGGGCCACTCTGTCCTGCTGCCCGGACGCGCCTTCCTGGGGCCTGACGTCAGGCCGGCGCTCGGGGCTCCTTTTGGGCAAAGGCAGTAGGGGTGGGGGCGGGGTGGGGGCGGGGCGGGCTCCTTCCCCGCCCCCGCTGGGCCCCCGGAGGAGCCGGGTTCCAGGGCTCTGGGGGAGGGAGCCTAGGGGCAGCAAAGTCTGCAGGCCCGGCTGGACAGAGGAGGAAACTGAGGCATGGAGGGGCAGAGCCAAAGCTGCACCACCCAGGATGGGGAGGGAAGGGAAGGGAGGGAGGGCAGGCGGCTCCAGCCAGCTCTCTGTGCCCCCAGCACCCCGTCTGGGGAGGCGCCCAGGAGAGGGCGGCTGGCACTTACGTGTGCTGTGTGTGCCGGGGGAGGTGAGAGCACACGCTGATCCCGTTTTTTGGGCTGGGAAGGGACAAACGCACCCCGGCTGCCTCTGCCCCTGCCTCTGCCCCTGCCCCTGCCGAGTTCCGCCCTGCTCTCTGGGTTCTGTGTCTGTGTGTGCTTTGAGCCTGGGTGTGCCTGCGTGTGCCCGAGACCGAGGGCCTGCACACAGGGTATCGGAGCTCCATTTGTGCCCGTGCCTGTGCGTCCCTGGGACCGACGCGGCTTCACAGGGGCACACGCGTGCCTGAGTGTGTTATTGGGGCCGGCAGCCTCTGTGAGTGCTGGCAGCTCCGTGGGGACCCGTGGGCTTGGGTGGGCACGTGGGAAAGACCCGGGCAGGACAAGGGCCAGTGGGAGGGTGGGGAAGGGAGGTTGTAAATCTCACGTAGCAGAGGCCTGATCCCCAAGTGGCGGCTGGGAGGGACGTCCCTCCCTAGACAGACACGGTGACTGGGGTGGAGGCTGGGGGCCAGCCGGGGTGGGCCAGGGTCTCAGGGCCGAGGGTGTCTGGGACTGGGGCGGGGTGGGGGGATGCTCAGGGTGGGGCCTTCTCAGGCGCTGTCTCCTCTGCCCCCTCTGCCCGAGCCCCTCTCTAGTCTTTTCTGTCCCTGTGCGCCTCCTCACTCACGCAGTTCCATCCTCCCGGGCCCCTGATAAAGCACATCCTGAGCTGGCCCGAGCTGCACGCCGGGGACACAGGCACGGCGGCCAGAGATGAGGCCCCTGGCCTTCAAGCTCTCAGGCTGCAGAGGGACACATCGCAATGTGCCTTCGGGAGGAAGCAGGGATGTGGGGTGTGGGGGGGGGGACCCTGGCCCAGCCTGCTGGGGAGGGTGTGGCCCGGAGGGCTCCTGGAGTGGAGAGCACAGTGCTCGGCAGAGGTGAGGGTGACAGGAGGGAGGCAGGCTGGATGGGCAGGGGTGGGAAGGGGAGGCCATCTGGGCAGCCCCTGTGAGTGGAGGCAGGGATGAGCGAGGTATGGGTACCACAGTGGTAGGCTTGACCCTGAAGGCAGTGGGGAGCCATTGAAGATTCTGGGGGAGGGCGGTCCCTGGAGCTGCATCCCTACCCCCGGCTCCCCCAGCCTTCCCCAGCCTCCCTGCTAGTGCACGGCTGAGCCCACAGGCTACTGCCATCTCCTTAGGACACTGCTGTGTCTGTCCCAGAAGCGGAAACTGAGGCCAGAGAGGCAGGAGTGTCCGGCCCTCCAGGGCCCTGCCCCACGGCGGCCCTCGCTGCTGGCTGGCCAGGCGGGGGCACCCAGGGTCTTGCCGGAGGAGTGTGGGCTCCGTGTTGTTTCTGTACAGGGGTGGCCTGGAGGCGGCGGGGTGTGGGCTGGGTTGGGAGGCCTGTGCCAGCGGAGGCTCAAATTTTACGAGCAGGAGACTGCCGCTGAGTCACGGACAGGCCCGCCAGGCCTCGTGCCCACCGCCGAGGGCTGCAGGGCTCCAGCCTGGAGCATGCAGGCTGGTCCTCAAAGAAATCCCAGGGACATTCTGCAGAACACAGGGGGCGCCAGCCAGCTGCCAGGGGGCAGGGGGCAGCCCGGGGGGGCCACCAGGACCCCTCCTCCCGGGGGAGACCCCCCCATCTCTGCGGGACGCAGGGCTCCTGGCGGGGAGCCCGCAAGGCTCAAGGTGCCCCTTCTACGGCCCTCAGTAGAGACCAGGGCACAGGGGCAATTTCCCCCTCGTCGCCCCCACCGGCTTGTGGGTCAGGCTAAGCTGTTTGTGGCTGGGGTCGGATGGCGGCTGGCCCAGGGGTCAAGACCACTTCCAGCAGGTCTGATTGGGGCGGTTTAGTGTGGGGCCACCCCTCCTGGAGCCCAGCGTGGTGGAGAAGCCCCCCTGAGCCCAGAGAAGCCCCCCGGCCTCGCGACTGGACTTGTGAAACTCCACCACGCTGTCCCCCGGACTCAGAAACCCTGACACGCACGCGCAGTCCTGCCTCTTGGGGAGTCCGCCATCCTGCAGGACGGAGCCACAAATAGCAGCAGAGCGGACGAGTTGGGGCCGAGGGGGAGGCGGGGGGCACTCGGTGACAGCCAGGCGGGCCCTGTCACCATCCTGGTGCCTGCAGCTCCAGACCCCATCCCTCCTCCCTAGTGGCCTGGTCTTGGTGCCACTTGAGAACATAAACAGCCCTGGGGCCCTGGCCACGGGTCCAGCCGTCTGCCCAGGGTGAGGCCAGGCCGAGCGGGCCTGCCAGCATGGGGCACTCGGGCCAGCTTTGGGGGAGGATTCTGCCCACCGGAAGGGGGTGTGGGGAGCCTCCAGCCCCCGGGTGACCTGGAGAAAACATGTGGCAGCTGGGACTGGGCAGCGGGAAGGCCCCTCAAGGCCCTCTTAAAGGGAAGATGGCCAAGCGCCCCCTTCTGCACTCTGGACTCCCTGGCCGGGGCCAGGCACCCACGGGGAGGCTGGGGGTGCTGCGACTGGGGCCTTTCTCTGCCCCTGGGGGGAGGTGACCCCACATAGCCAGGTGGGCGTGCTGGGAGCGCTGGGCCCCCGGGGCAGCCCTTGGTTCCAGCCCGGCTCACTCACTCACTCGTCTGCTCTGACCATCAGCGTCTCCCCATAAAGTGGGGATGACACGGCCTGTGAGCGACGGCTGGAAGGGCCCCAGGCTGAGTCCCCCTCCTCTCAGGAAGCACCTGGTCCTGCCGGGTCATGTGGGACATTCAACAGGGATGCCCGTCCCCAGCAGATGCCGCCGGGTGACACGGCCAGGTGGGGACTCACCCACAGGCCCTCAGCAGCAAGCGGGGAGCTGGAGGAAAAAGGGAGGCTCGGCTGGGGCAGAATTTTCCGGAGGTGACTGAGGACGGGGTGGGCTGGGAGAAGCCCATCCCCGTGACCTGAATGAACGGGGCCAGATTGGGCTGGACAGCTAGAACTCGGCCACAACCCACCTATGGGGAGGTGTCCAGGGCAGTCAGCCCGGGCCCCGTGCATAGTTAGTGCAGGAATTTGCTCTGAAGCCTTGGGGGGGGTCAAGTCAGAGGTGACCGCTGGGACTGCCACACCCTGGGCCTCAGCCCCTCGATTCCCTGGGCCACCGTCTTGCACCCCCCCTTGTCACCCAGAGGTCTCTCAGAGCTCACTGTGTCTCACCCTCGCCTTTTACAGGTGGAGAAATTGAGGTCCAGAGAAATTGAGGTCCAGAAGCCACACAGCGAGTGGGTTGCTGCAGATGCTGGTGGGAACCCGGCCTGGGCTCCCAGGCTGCCCTTTGCTGCCATGTGGCAGCTCTGACTCCGGGGCTGGCAGGCCACCTGAAGGGCCCGGGCAGGGTTGTTCAACCTCCTGTGAAGCTCGGCGCCTGGGACGGTGAGAGCAGCCCTCTTCGTGGGTGCGGGGAGGCCGTGGCCCCGGTCCTCGGAGGGCACAGGTTGTTGGTGCTGCTGAGGGAGGCTGTGTGGACCTGGCGGAGGCCCTGAGGCCCAGGAGCAAAGGGAGGGGCCCTGTGGGGATGGCAGGGAGGTGTCGGGGTGCAGGTTCATCTGTGAGAAGGCCCAGGGGAAGCCCCTGCTCTCGGAAGGGTGGATCCAATCCGAGAGGGCTTACTGGAGGCAGAGGCCTTGTCAGCAGCCTGCCCAGGCCTGGAGGAGCTGTGGGGAACAGTGACCCTGGCGGAGCGGCACTGAGCTCCTGCTCTTCCCAGGCGCTATTTCAGGGGTTCCATGTGCATTGCCTCACTTTCACGACAGCCTTGAAAGGTAGGTGCAATGGTGATCTCACTTTGCAGACGTGGAAACTGGGGCCCAGAGCTCGGCCACTAGCCCAGTGCCCTGGCGGCTGGCTGGAGTCGGCCCGGGCCTGACCTCTCACCTGCCAGCAGGTGTCCCCCACATCTCAGCCCTGATTTGCGAGCGTCACCTTCACTTCAGGGCCCCCACCCATGGCACACACAGACCCCAGCCAGCCCTGCCCAGCTCCCAGTGTGGGCACACGTACTTGCATGTGTGCAGGCACAATGCACACTCATGCAGATGGACACACATGCATGCACACACTTAAATGCACATGCGGACACACACATGTGCACACAGATGCACACACATGCACATGCATGCCTCTCTGCAGCCTCCTGGTTAATGTGAGCACTCCTGGTAGGTGTGTCTGCAGCCCTTTCCATGCTCCTGGCCGGGTGACAGTGGAGGGGGAGGCGTTTCCCTCAGGAAGAGCTCACTCGGGTGGCACTGAGTCTTTCCTGTGTCAAGCATCCCAACCTGGGCTGCCCATCACTGTGCTGGGCCCTCCCGGGACGTGCCCGTCTCTGCCCAGTGTGGCTGCGGAGCCCTCTGGGTGGCCCTGCCTTTCAGAGGTGAGTGAACCACGGGCCGGCGTGGGGCTCGGCCCTCCAGAGTTCGCAGCCACTTCAGCCACCTCCAAGCCCCCCCAGGTCCGGGCAGGCGCTCCCCATCTGGCTCTGGCCCCTCACCTGGGGCTGGCCTGGCGGGGTGAGGTGTGCATTGATCCCCCTCACCCGGGCCCCAGCACCCACCCCGGGCCAGCTCAGGAGACGTGGGCAAATGGTGGATTGCCCCTGGGGCAGAGGACATGGGACAGTGACTGCCAGTTTAACTGGGGGCTTCCCGTGTGCCCCATTCCAGGCCTGCCCCTGGATCAGCTCATTTCACCCTCTCTACCCCCGTAGGGAGAAGAGGCTGAGGAGTCAGGATGGGGAGCAGGGAGCTCTGGGCCAGGCCGCGGGTGCTGCCACCACCCCTGGACGTTCTGCACCCAGCTCCAAGGAGGAGGCAGAGCCTCTGGGTCTGCTGGGGTGACTCAGTCACCAGGGAGAGGGCGACAGGAGGCCCCTCTGGGGCCTGGGCCCCGCCCCCTCCCCCAGCGCCTCCCCTGGGCCCTTGGCCCAGGCCGGGAGGGGCTCTGTGGGGGTTGGCGCAGGTGCCGGTGTGAGCACTGGTCCAGTGAGCATCACAGCCTGGGGACATGTTGGTGTGGGCCCTGCTTGTCCCCTTGTAAGCTGTGGGCGCTGTGACAAAAACCAGTGCCAGCAAATTGACCCACTGCTGGGTGATGACCTGTGGTTTGAAAACACTGATCTAGGGGGCAGTCACCCAGCCAGCAATGGTGACCCACACGTAGTGGTAACAGCTGTCTTTTTTTTTTGGTGAGGAAGATTCGCCCTGAGCTGACGTCCATTGCCAGTCCTCCTCTTTTTTTGCTTGAGGAAGTCCAGCCCTGCACTAAAATCTGTGCCAGTCTTCCTCTATTTTTCGTGTGGGACGCCTCCACAGCATGGTTGGTGTGTGGAGTAGGTTCACATCTGGGATGTGAACCCACGAACCTGGGCCGCCAAAGAGGAGCATGTGGAACCTTAACCACTCGGCCCTGGGGTGGGCCCATGGCTGCCATTTCTGAGCACTCACTACATGCCAGGCTCGGGGTGAAACACTTCAGGTGCTCCCCAAACAGCCCTGTGGTGGGGGCAGCCTGTTACCATCCTCGTTTGATAGAAGAGGAACAGGAGGCCCAGAGAGGCAAAGTCACCTGCCCAAGGCCACACAGGAAGGGGTGGAGCTGGGGTTTGAACTTAGGTGGGTGCCAGGGTGGGCCTGCAAAGCCCTGAAATTGCCCTACTGAGCCGGGCCTGCTTTCTCTTCTGAAGCTTCAGGAACCCCTCCCCAGGCACGGTGGAGAGGACCCCACACCCTGGGACCCCCTGCACCTGGGGCAGAGAGTGCTGGGTTCAAAGTCTTTCTTGGATCCAGGTCCCTGTCCTTGGGCAGCAGACCACCCAAATGCTGGAGGCCCAGGCCAGCCACCAAAAGCTGCCCAGGATGGGCTGGACTGTGGCTCCCTTGGCAGAGCCAGACAGGCCCACCCAGGTCAAGAGCTGGCTGCCTCCCCTGCAGGGCCTGGGGACCTGCTTTCTATTTCCGCCCTTCCCGGCCTCTGGTCGGCCCATGGGACCGTAATAGCCGTGTCTGTCTGGAAGGGCAGCCCTGGACGCCTGGGCTCTCCTGACCTCGGCTGCCCCCCGAGCCCGGAGTGGCGGTCGCATCCGTGCAGGGACCCTGCAGCAGAAGCTGGTGCTTTCTGCACAGCCCTGTCCACCTTCCCTCTGATGGCCTCTGAGGACTGAAAGAGACCCCAGGCTCTAAACGGTGCTGACTCTAAGATTCTATGATCCCAAACTTGTAAGGTGTTGCCACTCCTAAGAGCCTGTGTTCAAAGGCTCCGGGACGGGCCCTTGCAGGCCCTGGCCACAGGCCCCATTCACCACCCAGAGAGGGAAGATGCAGCCTCTTGGATGGTGAAGGGGTTGGAGTGCAGTGCGATGACACACCATCGATGTCGCCCTCCCTGCTCAGAGAGCCTAGGGCCTCCCAGCTCCTGGGAGGTGGAGCCAGGATCTGAACCAGGGACATGACCCCTGCATTTCTCTGGCACCTGAAGCAGCACGGTGGGTGACCAGAGCCTGCGTCGGCCCCTGCCTCCCGGGGGGCGTCCTGGCCTGTCTCCTTCCCGACCTTGGTCTGTGCATCCCAGATCAGGGGCCAAAGGCCAGCAGAGATGGGTGGGAGGAGGTCAGGGTCACCGTCCCAGGAGGACCCCACCCCTTCACGCCCACCACCCGGAGGAGCGGGTGGCTGTGGGAACGGAGGAGGGCTGCTGTTTCTGTTGGCCCAGACGGCTGCTTTCCGGAAAGTTGATGCCAAGTCTCGGGTCGAGGGGTGGGGAGTGTGCTGGGAACAGAGCGTCATGGGGCAGGCGGGCACCGGCCACCAGGCAGCCCCACAGAGGTGCAGGCCAGGTCCCATGTTTCCCCAGAGCCCCTAGCCCGAACGCCTCCGAGATGGGGAAGCACTCAGGGCAGTGTTGCGCCAGCCCCCTCGGCTGCAGACGCTGACGGGACTGGCCCGAGGTTGTCCTGCTCAGTGTGGTCTCCATCCGGCTCTCTGCAGAGTGCTCAGGGGGGTTGGTGGAGGGGGCTGCCTCAGCCCCATGGGGGTGCCCCGTAGCACACAGCATGGACATTTATTGCCTCTCTAAACCCTGAACCACAAGCAAATGTGGCCGCGGAAGTTTCACAGAAGCAGCTGTGGATCTGATTGCCTCCTGCATTTTATGGAGCAGTGATGCAGGGTTGGGGTGGTCAGCCCTGGGGGCTGCGATGTTTGCTCCCTGCCAGCCCAGATGGGGGGAGTAGATGGGGTGCACTGTGAGGTGGTCCCCGACTACGGAAGTACCTTCCCTGTCTCTGCCCACCCCCCACAATCAGCCTGTTCTACCCTGAGTCATCTTCCCAGAGGCCTCCGTGGGAGCTTGGACCCCCGATCTCTGCCTGGCAGTGCCCTCTGTCAGGGCTGGGTGCAGACCCTCTGCCCCTGACCCTGGGGCACTTATCCAGCCGGGGCTGCCCTCTCCCTCACACGGCCCCTCCAAGGCCCAGGCCAGGTCTTCAAAAGCTTTGGTGGGAGGCAGACAGTGCTGGACTCAGAGCCCAAGACGTGGGCTTAGGGCCCGGCTCGGCAACTGACCAGCTGTGGGAGTCGGGGCGGGGGCTTCACGGCCCCAAGCCTCTGCCAACCAAACTCACGGGGCCATTTGGGGGCTTGTGAGAAGCTTGGGTCACCATTCTGAGTGGGATCAGGATCAGGGTTCAAGATGTGACAAGAGTTAGGACTCAGTGTGTGGCCAGGATCAAAGTGCAGTGATGACCAGGGTCAGGGTTCATTATGTGACCAGGATAAGGGTTCAGTCTGTGAAAAGGATCAGGGCTCAGAGTGTGGCCAGGATCAGGGCTCAGTGTGTGGCCAGGGTCAGGGCTTGGAGTGTGAGCAGGGTCAGGGCTCAGAGTGTGACCAGGATCAGGGCTCAGAGTGTGACCAGGATCAGGGCTCAGTGTGTGAGCAGGGTCAGGGCTCAGAGTGTGACCAGGATCAGGGCTCAGAGTGTGACCAGGGTCAGGGCTTGGAGTGTGAGGAGGGTCAAGGCTCAATGTGTGACCAGGGTCAGGGCTTGGAGTGTGAACAGGGTCAAGGCTCAGCGTGTGACCAGGATCAGGGCTTGGAGTGTGACCAAGATCAGGGCTCAGAGTGTGAGCAGGGTCAGGGCTCAGAGTGTGAGCAGGGTCAGGGCTCAGTGTGTGATCAGGATCAGGGATCAGAGTGTGACCAGGATCAAGGCTCAGTGTGTGACCAGGGTCAGGGCTCAGAGTGTGACCAGGATCAGGGCTCAGTGTGTGATCAGGATCAAGGCTCAGAGTGTGAGCAGGATCAGGGCTCAGTGTGCGAGCAGGGTCAGGGCTCAGTGTGTGACCAGGGTCAGAGCTCAGAGTGTGACCAGGGTCAGGGCTCAGAGTGTGAGCAGGGTCAGGGCTCAGTGTGTGATCAGGATCAGGGATCAGAGTGTGACCAGGATCAAGGCTCTGTGTGTGACCAGGGTCAGGGCTCAGAGTGTGAGCAGGATCAGGGCTCAGTGTGTGAGCAGGGTCAGGGCTCAGTGTGTGACCAGGGTCAGAGCTAGGAGGGCCACTAGGGCTCATATTCTGGCTACAGTCTGCAGTCACGGCTCACAGCCTGGGTACATGCTACCCCACTATGTGACCCTGGCACCTCTTAAGAAAGCTTCTCATACATCACAGGTGGCCTTGTGACTTTGTGTCCTGCCCTGTCTCTGCCCCAGGAGGTTTCTCTCTAGTGAGGAAAGGGGAGCTGCCAGAGGTGTCATCTCAGGCCCTTCCTAAGCCCCCTGCTATCCCAGTGGAGCTGGTGGTGTCTGGGCCCCGCCTGTGAAGGGCCTGTTGGCTACTTCCTGCTTACAAGTCCCGTCAGGAGGACAGAGGCCAGACCTGGGAGGTGTTTAGCTGGGTGGGGGATGGGGGCGGTCTGGAGCTTGGGGAAGGGGTGAGAGAGTCGGGGTGGGTGCTGAGCCCTCTTTTCAGGCCATCAGGATGGCTGCCCATGGTCAGCGGTGCTTTTTGATGGCTAGTAACCTGGCCCCCACCCTGACCTGGGTAGCCTTGGGCAAGACAGTGGAGGGAATGAGGGTCAGGCTGACCATCTGGGGTTTGGGCCCTGCTCTCCCTCCAATGAGCTGGACTCTGGGTTTGGGCCCCTGCTTGCCTGTTCTCAGGAAATGAGCCATGTGTCCATACTGGGTGCCCATCTCAGACCCTGCACCCAGGCCCTTCTCTGGGGTGCGTGAGAGCCTTGGATCCGGTGGGGAAATCGCTCAGTAGAGCCACAGACACAAAGGACATGATGAAATTGATGATCATTAAGAGAGGAGGCGGCAGCAGCGGCTGGCATTCACGGGGCATGGACAGAGCCCCGGGCGGCCGCTGGGCCCAGGCTGCCTGCCCGCAAGGCAACGCGGGAGCAGCGGTTAGGAACACATTTACTGCAGATAAGGGGACGTCCCAGGGGTGGCTGAAAAATGCATGGGGGAGCGACAGCCGCCACAGGGCAGCGCTGGGGGGGGGGGCGGGCGAGGGCACCAGCTGGGTTCAGGCACGGCTCATCACCACCCCAGGCTCGGCTCGGCTGACTTGGGAAGCAGGGCCGCTGGGAGGGCACAGCCTTGGAGACCGGCAACATCAGGTCCCTTGGGTAACGGAAGTGACCCCACTCTGTGAAAAGGAGAAGGAGGCTGCCCTGGAGGTCCTGGGGGAGAGGACTAGAGCCCCCTTCCACCTCCTTAGCTCTGAGCCACAGCCTCAGGGACCTGGGCAGAGCCCTGGGGCTCCGTAGACCCCAGGCAGCCCCTGGAGAGCCCCTTCCAGCCCCCACCCCCAGCGGGCAGCAGGGGGACTGAGGTCTGTCCTGGGGAGGGGCAGGTGGGGTTACCTGGGTGGGGAGGAGGCAGCCCGAGGTGAGGTGGGAGAGGGAGGAGCCGGGCTCAGACCAGGAGTCACAGCTGGCGGCCAGTTCTGATGGGGCCTCCTGTCGCCTGGGGCAGGGAGCGAGGTGGGGGTGGGCTAAAGCCCGCCCACATCCAGAAGCAGAGAGCTGCTCTGTGTCCTGTCTCGGGGGGTTCTGGGGAGGGGGCAGGCGGGGCATGGCTGTGGGAGGGGAAGTGGGTGTGGCTCTCAGACCACGGGAAGGACCCAGGCTCCTGGCCACTGCCCAGCCTCGGCCTCCACCGGGCACCTCTGTGAGTGCAGGTGAGCAATCAGGAAACTCAGACACCCTCTCCGTAGGAGAGAGCTCTTAGAATCTTCACTCCTTTAGCTGGGAGGTCTGTCCGACATCCTCCGATTTGGGGTTCTGGATCTGGGGTCCTGGGTGGTTTCAGTAGACCCAGGAACCCTCCAAATTCGTGTGTGAAATTGCCTGTTCGTGAAGTGAGGGTCCACCAGGACCTTCAGGATCCGAGGCCCCACACAGGTGAGAAGCCCAGAGTGAGACGGCCCTACTCTGCATACAGGCAGACGGTCCTGGCGGTCACATGGAGTCAGACGGTCAGACCCAGGATGCACGGAGTCAGAGGGGACTCTGCCCCACGTCCCGGACCCTCCTCCAGGGGCCGATTTCTGTCCCCAGCCTGGCCCCCGGGGAGGTCGGAGAGAGCAGGAGGGGACCTCAGCCGAGCCACCTCAGCATCCGTGGGGCATGGACCGAGGAAGAGCTGCTTTCCTGGTCTGTCCGAGTGTCCGTCAATCTGTCCTTCTCTCAGGCACGGCAGAGAAGGCTGTCTGGGGCTGGACACCGCCGTCGAGGGTAAGTCCTGTGCAGTGAAATCCGGGCTTGCTTTGACTTTCATCTTCGCACGCTTTAGCCTGGTTTGAAATCTTTATGGTGAGCATGTGCCATTCTATAGACAACACGTAACCTGTCCTTTTTCCCCTAAAGAACAACAAAAACTCCCCCTCCCCCAAAAGTCACAGGGAAGCAACCTGCCAGGGGGTCGGCAAGGGTCAGCGCTGGGCAGTGGGAAAGCAGCCTACTGTTCATTCCTTCTTTCTGCTGCTCTGTATTTATTACTAATTGTCCCCAAATTAAAACAAATTAAACAAGTTTCCATACAGAAACATCCCTTTGGACTCCAATTTTGTGGTCATTTGTCATCACCAGGGCACCCACACCGTAGTGGTCAGGAATTTGTAGTTTTTTTTCTGCTGAGGAGGATTCGCCCTGAGCTAACATCTGTGCTAATTCTCCTCCACTTTGTATGTGGGTTGCTGCCACAGCATGGCTGACAAGTGGTGTAGGTCTGCGCCTGGGATCTGAACCCGTGAACCTGGGCTGCCAAAGTGGAGTGCAGGATCTCAACCCCTATGCCATGGGCTGGCCTCAGGAATTTGTAGTTTTGATGAGAACTTTCATTCAAGGATGTGAGGGTGGGAGGCAGATGGAGGGAAGGAAGGATGCTGGTGTGCACGCATGCTGCCAGCATCCCTGTCTGTCCCTGGGCAGGCATCACTAATCAATTGGGCCCCTACTCCCACTGAGCCTGGATAGAGCTTCCGTAGCCCTCCAGGCGGCTGGCCAGGTGGACCGGCATAGCACAGCCCCAGTTGGACCCAGTTCAGGCCCCTTAATTAACTGAGGAGGAACCTGAGGCCCAGATGGGTGGGAATCACAGAGCCCCAGGAGGGTCCGGGCTGGGTCTGGCCTGCTCCTAGCTCTGTGTGCTTCCTGCTGGGAGCTGGGCTGTGGTCCAGGCACTTCCTCACTCCACATCTGGGCCCATCTGAGCAGGGCTGCTGGCCAGGCCACGAAGGGGAGGGGTGAAGCACCCTCCCTGTCCACCCAGACCCTTGAGGCCTCAGGGACCCAGGCCTCACTTGAGAGCCCAGAGAATTGCAGCTCAGAGACTTGAGTCGAGGTCCCTGGACCAGCCAGCTGGCGGGGGGCAGAGCTGGGACTTGACCCCAAGCCCGACTCAAGCACAAACCCTTCCCCACAAGCCGCCCTGTGGAGCAAGAGAGGGGTGAGAGGAGGAGAGGGCAGAACCTCGCGTCTGATGGGGCACGGTCCCGTCTCTGGGCACCCCGATCTGATGGAGGAGGCACAGTGCTGCCTGATGACAAGAGAAGAATGACACATCAACAGGGTGATGGGGACATTTTGGGATGACAGATTTGGGTTCCAATCCTGGCCCAGTTGTGTCTTACCTGAGGCAACTCACTTAGCCTCCTGTGCCTCAGTTTCCCCAGCTGCACAACAAGGACAGCAATGCTTGAGGCCAGAGTGAGGAGTAAATGAGAGAACAGACGTATTTCTGGGTCTAGCCCATGGCCAGTGCGGGGTTGAATGTGCAGGCGTGCATCAGAATCACCTGGGAGCTCTGATCAAATGCAGATGCCCAGGCTGGGCCCTGGAGAGAGTCTGATTTAAGTGGGCTGGGCAGGGGCCTGGACATCAGCATTTAAAAAAAGCTCCCCAGTGATTCCAACATGCAGCCACGGGTGACTGTCACTAGGCCGACCTTGGCTGAGATGCTGGTCCGAGCGGATGCCTGGTCATCAGCCCGTTTAGCCCCAGTTTCCTTGGTCAGCACTGACTGACTGAACCGAGTCTCGGGGGGGCAGCATCTCTTCCCGTCCCTCCATCCCTCCGTCCCTCCGTCCCTCCATCCCTTCAAGAACAAATGTGCTTTCCTTTGCTAGAGGCCTTGTGGATAATGATTTTTTCCCTCTGTTTAAGTCAAGTCCTGTTTAAACCCCGCTGCAGGCGTTCCCGCCAGAGCCCTGCCGCCCGCCCGCTGGCCTGCTCCTCGTCTCCGGCCAGCGGGTCTGTTTAGGGCGGCCTGACAGTCCTTCCCCTGCCGCCACGGCTGTTTACACTCCGGCTGTCAGCGGAAACTCCAGGTGTGGGTGGGAGGGGGCCGCAAGTTTATCCCGGCCGGCTGGGGAGAAGTGGGGGGGGGCCAGGGCGCGGGCGGTTTGGGGCCCCCTTGCACACGGTGTCTCCACGGCACTGTCCCCAGCCCTGTTGATAACCCCCTTTCACAGGTGAGGTCTCAGAGGCTCAGAGGTCACCCAGCAGGCCAGGGACAGACCTGAGATGCGGCCCCAGGCTTCTAGGTCCTCGCCCTCTCAGAAGAGGAGCCCAGGAAAGCCTCTCGGAGGAGGTGACATGTGAATGGTTGTGAGCACTGAGGAGGAGGAAACTGGCAGGCCCTGGAGGGGGAGGCGTTATCGGCACCACCTGGGCGCTGGCTGTCCCAGGAGGGGTGAAGCCAGGTATAGGCAGCGTGGGAGGGTGGGAGGTTCTGAGCCTGCTGCCTGGGCAGGAATCCTGACTCCACCACTTCCCTGCTGTGTGGCCTTGGGCACATTACCTAACTTCTCTGTGCCTCAGTTTCCTCATCTCTAGAGCAAGGGGAGTCGTCGTATTGCATGGACTTTTCAGGATCACTGTAAGGATAAAATAATCTGGGAACACAGGTAGGAGCCCAGCTCAGGAGTTTGGGCTCTGCTCTGCTGGCGATGGGGAGCCATGGCAGGTGACCGAGCCACACCATAGTGGACAGATTCCCGAGGCTCTGAGCCCCCAGGGCCTTTTCTGCACGGCTGGGTTGGGGCTTTTACAGTGCTACCCTCTGACTGACCACAGGTCACCTACTCTCCCTCCTGGCCAGTGACTGGTTCAGTGGGGGGCAGGCCTAGGCTGATGAGAGGTGACCGGAGGTGGCCCTGTGGGTTCTGTGCTCTCTCCTCTCCCTGGGTAAACAGGCAGCCTTTTTGTGACCATGAGGGGAGCCCACCCAAGAATGAGGGTGGAAAGAATCTCGGAGAAGCCAGCCGGAGCCCAGATCGTCCTGTGCCTGGGTTCCCACTCACTCTGTGCTTCCTGTTATGTGAGCTCATAAATTTCTTTCCTGGGGAAGACAGCATAGGCCTGGCTCCCATCACTTGCTGCTCAAAGTGTCCACTCTCCACACAGCCTGGTGTGTCTTCCTAGAGCCTAATTCAGCCTCCCTGCTTAAAACTGCCGGGGGCTCCCAGCCCGTTACAGTGACAGCCCATGCTGCCTGGAGGCCCACCAGGCTGTGGCCTCCCACTGTGTCCTCTGGGCTCCACCCACGCTGGATCCCTGACTGTCCTTGAAAACTGGGCGCACATCCGCCTCAGGGCCTTTGCGCTGGTGGGTCCCAAGCCCAGAAATGCTCTTCCCTCCGGTTGCACTGTCATCTCCAGCCTCCCTGAGGGCCCTGCTCCGAGGTTGTCTGCCAGAGTGGCTGGGAGGCCAGGACGGCCCCGGCTTACACGGCAGCAACACACAGCCCTGATTCTCAGCGGCCTATACGGTGCAGGCGCCGTTCTCGCTCAGGCCACACGTGGGGGAGTGGGGGTGGGGCTCTTACTCCCCGATGGCCTGGGGACCCCAAGTGACAGAGGCTCCACCGTCACATGAAGCAGCTGCTGTCCCAACACGGGCCTCCAGGGTCCACGGCTGCGGGGGAGGGGCCGACAGCGTCCCACCGGCTCTTAAATGCTTCGGCCCCGAAGCACCCCTCCTGTTCCGAGGGCCCCAGTTGGTGGCACGGCCACGCCTGACGTCAGGGGGTGGGACTGTGACCCCGAGCCTGGGAAGGAGGGGACGAACAGCCACGGGGCCCCCAGGCAATCCGGTCCCATTGGCAGCTCTCCCCCACCCCAGCCACATCGTCAGTCTGTTTTTTATTAAGGAAAAATTCACGCAACATAAAATTACCATGTTAAAGTGAACAATTCAGTGGTATTTGGTGCATTCACAGTGTCGTGCAACCACCACCCCTATCTAGTTCCAGAACATTCTATCACCCCAAAAGGAAACCCTGTACCCATTAAGCAGGTACTCCCCGTTCCTCCCGTGGCCGCTGGCACCCACTGGTCTGCTTTCTGTCTCCGTGGATTTGCCTATTCTGGACATTTTGTAGAAATCGACTCACAACATGTGGTCCTTTGTGTCTGACCTCTTCCCTCAGCACGGTTTGCAAGGGTCACCCACGTTGTAGCGTGTGTCAGACCCCCATTCCTTCCTAAGGCCGCATCATGTCTCACGGGAGGGACGGCCGCGTGGGGCTTGTCCTTTCGTGGGCTGGTGAGCGTGTGGGCTGCATCCCCAAACTGCTGTGCACACAGAGCTGCGGGCATAGAGGTTTGGGTGGGGTCCCTGCTTTCAGCCCTTTGGGGCATCTGCCTGGGCGTCCCCCGACTGAGCTCCTTCGTGACGACACTCATTATCCTCTGGAGTCACTCCATCCCGCTGCCTCTGTCCCATGAGAGAACCGGGGATGTTAGGGATCGCCGCCCCAGGGCATGTCGGAGGGTGAGGTGCGTTCTGCGAGGAGGGGCGGGACACTGCTGCCCTGGGCTCATGCCCACCCAGCTCCCCGGCATCATCCTGTCACAGTCTCCTCCCCGAGGAGGGGACTGGCCCAGGCCTGGCACGCAGCAGGTGTTCAACCGGCTGAGTCATGAATAAATTCAGAGCCATCATTTGGCTTCTTGGCGGATCTCCTTTGTGAAAAAATAATCCTCTGCTAAAGAATTTTCAAAGGGTGGTGACCCCGCACCCTGCTGTTCTGTTTCCCCCAGGGCCCAGGCAGGGGTCCGTCTGCCCCCGGCTGCCCCTCCTCCTGGGCTGGGAGCCGGGTGAGGCGCCCACTGTAAACGCGGAGTTTGGCACAGCCGAGGAGGGGGCTCTGGGCAGCGCCTGGTCCCTCCTGTGCCTTGTAACTGGCTCTGAGGAAAATTCCCCAAAAGGAGTTCTAGGTGCTGCTGTGTCCAGGACAGCAGGCTGGTCTCCCCTCCACCGGGGGTGTCTGCTCCCCCATCTGCCACCAGAGGAGCCCCCAGTGGGGCTCAGTTACCTCCAAGAACGGGGCGCTCACTGCCTCGCCAGGAGTGAGGTCCACTTCTGACTGTTCTTCTCCAAGTCCTAGAGGAATGTGGGAGTCCCCCCACCCCAGCACCCCCTTATGAGCTCACGTGGCTCCTCGCTGTCTCGGGCTGTCACCCTTGCTCTGTCCCCCCTCTCTCATGGGGCCCCCCAGTGTGTCTTCAACACCCAGGCAGGTTGGTGGCTGAGAGCATCGGCCCGGCTCCTCCCTTCCTCCGCTGTTTCACTGGGGCAGGCCCCTGGCCCTCTCTGAGGCTCGGTTTCCTTCTCTGTAAATGGGGATAAGGAGATACAGTGGGAACCGTGCCTGGCCCGGGGCCTGGCACACGCGGAGCTCTTTGTAGACGCCTGCTGCAAGCCCGTACGACATCGAAGGTGCCCTGGCCCGAGCCCTAGAAGGACGTCCTGGACCCACAGGGTGAAGCCTGGGTGCATCGGCACGGCCTCCGAGTCCCTCTGCCGCCTGGGCACACCTCACAGTGGGCCCCAATCCTGGTGGCACCAGGCTGCCCACGTGTTCCCACGTGCCTTGAGCTTTTGCACCTGAGTGCCTTTGCTTACGCCATTGCCCTCCCGGGCCGCCCTGGCCATTGCGGGGGCCTGCAGCATCCTGACAGAGCCTATGGATGGGGACAGGGATGTGCAGTAGAGTCTGAGGGAGGCCTGGGGGGCTGGAGGGGCTCGGGGCTCCTGCCCCAGCCAAAGGCGGCCATTCTTCCAGCTGGGGGAGGTGTAACCAATGTCCATGAGGTGCCATGGGGCACAAACTCGTGAACCACAGGCAGCGCCAACAGCAGCGAGGGCCCCACAGTTTGCACCCTCTCGCTCAGAGCATCGTAGAGGTTCAGCACACTTGCCTGTGAATATTTGGACACTCCTGTGACGGGGAGCTCACTACATCCTTAAGCCATATTTTCAGCAACGGCAGCTTCCTGGAAGGAGAGCTCAGCCTCCCCACAAAGTCTCCTGTGGGGGGTCAGCAGCCCGAGACGGTGTGAGACAGGGTGTGTGATGAGTCATGGGGTCCCCCGCCTCTCCAGAGTGAGTGAGCACAGGGAGCTGGGGCTCCGGAGAGCTATGCTGCCCCCTGGTGGCCGCCACCTGCAGGTGCCCAAGCTCTTCTGGTCTCTGTGCCTCCCATGTGGCCACTAGGTTCTCGTCCCTGAGTGCCCACCACTGGGGATGCAGGGGACAGGGGCAGCAGGTGGTCACAGGCTCTGTGGAGAAGACGGACAGATGCACAAATGTGGAGGATGGGGTGTCTTCAGGCTCGGGGAGGCCTGACGGTGGCCTCCTGTGGTCCCTGGATTATAGGGCACTGTCCCGTGGATGGGAAGGTCAAGGACCCTCAGTCCTATCAGATTTCCTTGGCCTGGACCTGTTGTCTCCTGGGAAATGTCACTGTTGGAGGCCCCACGATCTTGGGCTGGGGTCACCTTTTCTGTGGCTGCCTCTTGTTCCCCCAGGCTCCCCAAGGGGGGTTCACTACACAGGGTCAGCACATGCCAGACTCGGGGAGACCTGGCTGGACAGTCCCCACTGCCCTGGGGTCACCACACAGCTCTCACCCAAGCTCGGATCCCTGGACGGCTAGCCAGCTGCCCCCTGCCCTCTCTTGGGTCTCCTGGGGCCTCCCTGGGCTATCTGCGCCATCCCAGCCCCGAGCAGCCTCCCCTGCTGCTCCCCAGACTGTCCGCAGCTGCCACCTTCGAGGCCCATGCTCAGGGGAGGGGACCAGGGACCGGAAGGGCCCCTACAGGCTCGACTCTTTTGTCCCCCCTCCTTCCTCTCCTTCCTCCTCCCCGATTCAGGGACTTTCATCTAATCTGGGAGAAGGGGATTGGGAACTTCCATGTTGGTCACAGGGGTTGGTTTCCTGGTTTGGACATAGAGCGATCTCTGAGCCCTGTGGGTCTCACCAGGGTCTTAGAGGTCCCCAGGAAAATGAGGGGGCAGGGATGAAACAGGGGCTGCAGGGGCCATGGGGAGGGCAGGAGGGAGCAACCAAGGTGCCCTCCCCAGCCCCAGGGTTCCCACAGGTCTGAGGGGTGCAGGGCAGAGGGGTGCAGAGTCGAGGGGTGCAGGGCAGAGGGGTGCAGGGCAGAGGGATGCAGGTCTGAGGGGTGCAGAGTCAAGGGGTGCAGTGTGGAGGGGTGCAGACTTGAGGGGTGCAGAGTCAGGGGGTGCAGGGCCGCGAGGTGCATGGCAGAGGGGTGCAGAGCCGAGGGGTGCTTCTAAACCTTGGGCCGGCTGGAAGGCACCCCTTCTCTCCCTCCTGACGACTGGGGCTGATGCCCTGCGCCCTGCGGTGGGGCCTCCCCGTCTGCAGACGTAGCTCGTCTGCACTGGGGGTCTTCTACGTCGGGGTGAGCTTGCTGAGACAGAGCGCGTGGTCTTCCTGCAGGACCCCCCATCATTCCCCACTTGCTGGTGGTCCTGCCATGGTGGTCACTGCACCTCATCCTGCACGGGGAGGTGGTAGGGCTCCTGCCAGCACATGTCACTTCGGCCACCTCCCTGGCATCCCAGGTGACCAGGGCTGGGTGGGGGCCCACAGACAGGACCAGTCACATAATTTCTGGGGCAGTGCAACAAGAAAATGTGGGCCTTTGTCCAATGTTAAGCATTGCTTGATGCGGACAGCAGAGCCTTACGCCTGGTCTCACAGCCTTGTAGCCGGCCCTGCCCACAGGCACCACAAGGGGGTGCTCTCGAGGCGTGCCCGACGCCTGTTCCCAGGCCCGAGCCCACAGGCGCCCACCTCAAGCCTTCCGGCCCCAAACATCCTGGGGAGGTGTTGGGAGCGCAGGCAGCCTGTCCTCCTCACTGGAGGGAGACCTCTTCAACGGGGTCCTCTGGCCTCTGACTCTGATGCAGCATCCCGTGCGGAGGGCACAGCCTGTGCAAAGGCCAGGCGTCTGGTGTGCTGGGGCTCTAGGTACATTGCTGGAGGTCACCAAGTGCAGCAGTGGGTGCCGATGGGCCCAGGGGCCTGCAGGGTTGGGGGGAGGACATTGCGGCTGTGGCCATCCACCGGGAGGCCTTTGCATCCACTGGAGCGCTCGTCCTGACTCACCTGCCTGACGTCTGCCCGGTCTGCAGACCTCCCCTCAAATGCTGCCACCTAGGGTGCACCTCTCCGATTCCCAGACCCTGAGGCCCCTGGGGGCTGCTGACTACTGTAACCGGGGAGCTGTCTGGTGGGCTCCTGGCTCCAGTCTGCAGCCCCCAGGGCAGCCTGGCACAAGTCCCCAACAAGAGTTTGTCAGAGCCAGGGTTCTAAGCCGGCACAGTGCACAGCCCTCCAGGGGCCCCGGCTCAGAGCCCCAGCTCCCACAGCCCGTTCCACTGGCAGCCGCAGACGTCTGGGCTTAAGAATCGCCTGGTGCTGGGAGGCAAGACCCCCGACTCCTCGCTCAAGGGAGCTCCTGCAGCTGCCCACGCAGGCGCCGTGCCCTTCCCACGCTGACTCCGGCCCGCCTGTGTGGCGGATGTGGAGGACCACCTGTGACTCCTGAGGCTCGTTTGTTAATGCACTGCAACTTCTGTCTCGCTCTCTCGGGGATGCCAGCGCTGTGTCGTGAGGACACCCAAGCAGCCGCTTGGAGATCTGCTCACGAGGGGAGGGACTGGGGCCACGGGCAACAGCCTGCACAGCTGTCCGGCTGGGACAGTGAACGAGCTGGAGCAGGTCCTCCCACCCCAGGCCGGCTTGGCTGGGACAGCCCCTCGAGAGAGCCTGAGCCAGAACCGCCCGGCGAAGCCCTCGGATCTCCTGGCCCACGGATGTCAAATGATTATCGCTGTTTTAAGCGACTAAGTTTGAGGTGACGTTTCGTGGCATAAATAACCAACGCAGAGCTGATACACAAATAAAACGTTCCATCATTTAAGTAACAAGATTGCCTGATGGGAAACGCTGGAAGGAGAGAAACAGAAGCTTGCCCTCATGGCCCCTTCCCCACGAGTCCGTGTTTCTCCAAGCCCAGCCTCCTCATCACACTGGGAACAGGGAGCTCATGCGGTGCCCCTGATGGCAGCACCTGAGGTGGGGGCCCGGGTGCAGGGGGTGTGGGTGCAGGGGGCGCGGGTGCAGGGGGTGCGGGTGCAGGGGGCGTGGGTGCAGGGGGCCCGGGTGCAGGGGGCGCGGGTGCAGGGGGCGCGGGTGCAGGGGGCCCGGGTGCAGGGGGCGCGGGTGCAGGGGGCGCGGGTGCAGGGGGCCCGGGTGCAGGGGGTGCGGGTGCAGGGGGTGCGGGTGCAGGGGGCGCGGGTGCTGGGGTTTTATTTGGGGTGATCCCAGGTAAGGAAGTGGGGCAGGAGAGCCAACACACGGGGGCGCTATGGAGGACTCCGGATGCTTCCAGAAAGTCCTGACAAGTGTCCCAGATTCTCCCAGGATGGTCTGTCTGCAGATGGGGGGCTGGGGTGTGGACCCACTAGAGAGAGCTATCCTGGGGCATTAACCCCGCGAGGCTCGGGGCACACTGGGGGTAGGAGGAGGAGGGTCTGAGAGTGCTCCCAAGGGGCCATTGCCTTGGAGGCTGAAACGGGGCCCCGAGGGGGTGTGACGCAGCCAGCAGGGCGTCCTCCCGAGGTTATTCTCGGTCTATATGTGTACCTCGCACTCAGCGTTTGTTTTTACCTGACTCAACCGTCAACAACAAGCTTTGTTTTCTTTGCTCATGTTTGACCCCAAGACTTGAGGATGGTTGGGGAAGGACAGTCATAACGTTTACCGAGCGAGCACTTGCTTATGCGTGGGGGAACTAACCTGGCATGGCCAGGCACCGCTTTATCCTCGATGGCCCCACTTTACAGAGGAGGAAACTGAGGCAAGGGGCCGTTACAGTGTGCAGCCCCCTGATGGGGGTCAAAAGCAGCTGCTGGTGCCATTAGCCACGCCCTGCCCTATGGCCAGCCCTCGGCCCCCCACGGGGGCCCCTCCTTTGTGGTCCTGCCCCGCCTGGGGCCAGGCCTGCTGGGCTGGAGATGGCTCTCTGGAAATCCACTTAGCACTGACCTCAGCTTCGTCCTCCTTGGAGCTAATCTGCTAATGCTGCCCGCCCAGCGCCCAGCCGGTCTGGCTCCTCCTGACCCACCTCATCCTGTGTGCCCCTCCCAGCGGGGGCCGCCTCTGGGCCACACTGCTGGGGCTGGTGGGCAGGTCCGGTGGCTGGGGGTAGGTGGGGATGGGACCCTCTATCCCAGGGAGGACTCAGCCTCCGCCTTCCCTCGCACAGCCGTCACCTGGGCGGTGGCCTCTGTTATCTCCTGGGTAAAGGGGGTCAGTGTGAGCCAACCCTTCTGCTAAGAAATCACGGTTCTTCCTGCCCCGCCCCTTCCTGCCCCTCCGCCCAGCCGTGGGTGCCCGCTCCGGCCTCCCCAGCCCCGGGGTCAAGTGCCCGCTCGGCCTTAACTGAGCTTCAGTTTCCTAATGTGCAAAATGGGATGGCCGTCCTTCCTCCGCCGGCACGGTGCGCACTCGGTGGATGGCGGGTGTAAGTCCCCGTGCGAGGTCGGCATTCAGAGAACATCTGGGGAAGGAACACGGAGATGAAAGAGACCCCGTCTGTGAGCCTGGGAAGGCCACACCCACCGCCCCATGGCAAGGTGGGGGATAAAGACCTGGAAGAGAATGGGCTGCTCTGGCTAGGTCAAGCTAAACACTTAAAACAATTAATAATTAAAATAAAGTGGGAAATGGGCAGCGTTAGTGGGGGCTGAGCTCCCGTTTCAGCGGAGGGCTCCTTTCTCCTGGGACCTCAAAGCTGGAATGCACCCCAGATGTTGCTGGACCAACAGCAAACCTGCCTGTTGTTCTCTCCTTGAATGCACCCAGGATAGGGAACCCCAGCTTTCTGGTTAAACGTGGGAACCCTGGAGCAGCTCTACTCCTGACTTGCTGTGTGATCTTTGGAAGGTGCTTAACCTCTCTGTGTCTCATCTACAGAATGGGGAGAACAGGCCTTACCTCTTAGGGCTGTGTGGGAGTTAAATATGCTGGTGAACTGAGATTCACACCCAGGTCTGCAAGGCTCTGCCCTCCGCCCCCTGCTGCTCCTTAGGGAGGAATTGGGGGCTTCTGGGCACCATCCAACCACCCCCATCCACAACCGAGCACACATCTTCGGGGTGCCAGATGCTGGTCTGGGCACTGGGGACACAGCTGGGGACACAGGTGAGGTCCCCACTCAGACCGTGATGTGTGTTCTAACTGCTCAGGGGGACTTTCTGGCAGAGTCGAGAGCACAGTGGGGCTGAGAAGGGGATGGCCACGGAGATGGAGCTCTCAGAGGTGGTGACAGCTGAAAGGGACCACAGCAAGTACAAAGGCCCTGAGGAGGGTGGGACCAACTGTTGGAGAAACAGCAGGTGCCTGAGGCTGCAGCAGCGAGGTGGCACATGGAGGAAGCTTGGAAGACAACCCTGGTCCCAGTCCGGTGGCCTTGGGACAGTGAGGTGCCACCCTGAAGGGTTCAGCAGAAGAGCAGGCACTCACGCTTGTCTTCCAGCGGTCACTACGGCTGCTGAGGGCCGATGGACCGAGGGGCGTCCTCCTTGGGGAAGTGGAGGCAGGAGTGGAGCAGGCTTCGAGCCTGGGCATTTGCCTGGGCTGGGGGCTCAATGACCCTGGTGCGGGGGACAGGGTTGGGTGCATGGGTCCCAGGGAGACCCCGGCTTGTTTTCATGCCCACCTCTGTTCCCCCTCTGTCCTGGGCCTCCTCCCCCGCCACCACTGGCCTAGCCATAAGCCTTCCTAGGAAGGGCTGACCCACAGGGAACCCCCTCCGCACTCCCCAAGGGGCACCCTAAGATCTCCCCAGGGGCTGGCTGGGGGCGGGAACGGCCGGCCCCCCACGTGGCAGCGTGGTACGGAGGCGTGGCGGAGCGCAGGCGCTCAGGGGGGGTCCGTCCACGCGACCCCACTTCCCACCACCGGCCCTCAGAGGGACAGCAGCCACTTTCTGCGTGCCTCTGTGTGTGGCCCCCTTGTAAGCACCATCCAGGCCACGCGCTCCCAGCAACCCCGCCCGTGCACGTGGGGCTCAGCCTCGATCGACATGGGGGAAACTGAGGACTGCAGAAGTTTCCTGTAACCCCCGGCCTCCGGATCCCCTCCCTCCGCCCTGGCGCACACGCCCTTTTCATCCTCACTTTTGGGCAAACCCACCCTTGCGCCCGCTGTCCGCCGTCCCACACGCCCCTTCCCGCCCCGCGGAGCCGCCGGGGCGCGTGACCGCGGCGTGGGGAGCGCTCCCATTGGGCCCCGCCGCCCACGTGACCGGCGGCCGGCCGCGCGCCCGGGGGCCGGGGCCGCCCATGCGCGCCGGGCCCACGTGCGCGCGCGCCCCGAGCCCTCCGCCCGTCGTGCCGGCGCCGGACCGCCAGGTCAGTCTCCTCGGCGCCGCTCGGCGGGGGCGCGCGCGGCGGGGGCGCGCGGGGCCGAGGGCGCACAGGCGCGGCCCCGGCTCCGGACGCAGCTCTGGGGCGCGCAGGCGGAGGGCTGGCCGCCATCCCCGCGGAGACGCGTCCCGAGACCCTCGCCCTGTGCCGGGCGGCCGCTCCCAGGAGCGCGGGCCCGGCGGGGGGCTGCCACGTGCAGGGTCTCAGCCCGGGAGGCCGGGCTCGGGGACGCAGCCTGCCGCTCCTCGCCTTGCGGGCAACGGGACGCCTCGGGCTGGAAGGCGTGACCCTCCTGTTTCTGCAGGGCGGGAAACCCGCTACCCCGAATTCATCCTCCCCAAGGTCCTGCGCAGAATCTGGCTCTGCCCCCATTCCCTGCTCAGTTTCCGCATCTGCACAGTTCTGGGGACGTGCTCTCTAGAGCTCCTGCCCACCAGAACCCCACTGGGCTTTTCTGCCCCGGGGTAGGAGGGGGATGCCAGCGGATGTCGCCGGAGGCTGAGCTCCAGGTCCCAGTACCATGGCTCAGACCCGCGTTGGGGCTGGTAGCCCGGCAATGGAGCCTCACCTCCCCAGGCAGTACCCCGCCTACAGAAGAGGTCAGCTGCCTTGTCCCAGGTGTCGCAGGGATTAAACAGGTGGCTCTTGACAGGCTCCTATGTCCTGTGGCAGCTGGTGGCCGGTGGGGTTGGGGTGGGTGGGAGAGCAGCCATCAGCCCAGCCCGGCGCTTTCTGGGAGGAACGTGGTGACCCCACAGGTCAGAGCCTGGCTGTCGAGGTAAGGCTGCCTGTCTGCTCTGAGATAGCAGGTCTGAGGGCAGCTGGGGCCCATGCCAGCAGGTCACAGTGTGCCTGGGCACCCCAGCCCTGGCAGACGGGCATGCGCCGTGCCTCCTCTCCTGGCCTGTGGGCTCTGTGGTCTGCTGTGAGGCGACAGCGGGTGCCAAGCGCCAGTGTGGCGTGTGGGCACTGAGGGGGCCCTGCTTCTAGGCTGGAGCAGTGCAGGGGACTGTGGACCAGATGCCGTCAATGGCCACAGGGTGCCCCCGTGGCCTTGCCCAAATGGAGGCCCTGTGCAGTACTGTGCCAGCACCCTGCCCCACTGACCTCACAGCCTCCCACGAGGTTATTAACCTCATTCTCGGCGAGGCCCTGTGAGGTGGAGACGTCCACCCCACAGCTGCAGACCTAACCAGAGCCTGTTTCCTCGTCCGTGAAGGGGGTGCTGGTTGTCCCACCCTGCAGGCTGCTGTGAGGAGTAAACCAGAGAGGCGCCGAGCCGGGGGCCCACCCTGAGGCAGGCATGGGGGTCTCCCCACGCCCCCCATCCCCGGGTACCCTCACTGCAGGTATTCAGGAGAGAAGCTGTCCTGGTCAAGTGAGAATGCCAGGGTGCCCCTTGAATGTGCCGTGGTGCAGCTGGCTGCCCCCTCCACAAACACACAGTGTGCCAGGCCCCACGCTGGGCTCAGCCTCAGCATCCCGTGTCTCCCTTGGGACTGTGACACTGTGTAGCCGATGGGGCTGTGTGTGCTGACCGATGCGTGTGTCCAGGGCCCACTCTGCCGGGTGGGCTCCCGCCACTGAGGACCAGGGAACGGAACAGATGTGGCCCTGCCCTCGTGGGCCCTGCCTTCAGTGCCCGGTGGTCTAGTGGGAGGTGGGGAAGCGTGGCTGGGAGACGGGAGTTGCCAGGGTGTGTGGGGCGCCTGCTGGGAGCCAGACCCCTTCCCCACCCCATCCTGTCTACCCCCTGACAACGGGAGGCATTGTCCACTCCTCGTGCAATGAGAGGCTGAGGCTCAGCGAGGCTCCTCGCTAACTGAGGTCACATGGCCTCTGGCAGGGTGGCTCAGGAAGGAGGCCCCTTCTGTCGGACCCCACGTCTGACCCCGTGACCCGAGTCCCCTGTGCGGGCTGGGCAGTGTCCCAGTCGGTAAACTGGGAGGCTGGCCCAGGCCAGGGTGGGTGGAAGGGCCTCAGCCAGGCCCACTTCCTGCCGCAATGACCACCTGCTGCCTGGCTGCCCGGCCCTGGCCTGGCCTGGGGCCCGTCCCCTCCCCTGCCCAGGCCTCAGCTGGGAACCCAGGGAGTTGGGGGGGAAGCTGGGCGCATGTCCCCTGCCAGCCCTCGAAAGGCAGGTGGTGGTGTGTACGTTTGGACGACACGAGCCCCAGTGCCTGGGGGTCTCAGCCTCAGCGGGCGTTGAGGCGGCTTGAGCCTCGTGGGGACCGGTGTTCTCCTCTCTGAGAGGCGACAGTCTGTCAGGGTGGCTGGGGTGAGCTTCCACGGTTCCCGGCTGGCACAGCGGGCAGGGAGTTTCAGAGACTGCTTGTCCAGACTCAGGCCTGAGCCCAGCATTGCCCCCCACTGTCCCAGGGTCTCAGGCCTCTGTGCCACTAACCCCTGCTCTGTCCCGAATCTTCCAGGCCACCGCCTTTATTGTGCACCTACTGTGTGCTCTGCTCGAGCTTGGCTGAGTCCTGGATGGGACAAGCTTGGGATGCGGGACCCTGGAAGGTCGGTGCAGGCCAACCGTGAACGAAGTGGTGCCCAGAGGTGTTGGGGCCAGAGCCCCTGCTCAGGGCCCGGCGGGGCTGGGGCCAGCAGGGAGGAGAGCCCGGGGTCCTGTGCTCAGGAGATGCTTGCTGGACGAGAGGCCGGTGGGGTCGGGCCCGGAAGGTGGGTTCAAGGCCCCTCTCCTGCTGGGTGACCCCGGGGGTGGGCGTCACCGCCCTCGGTCTCCGTCCTGCACCAGCAAATAAGAGGCTGTACCAGATCAGTGTTTGTCATCTTGGGAGGCACCCCCAGGCGCTTGGTGCTCTTTGAGATGCACACGCACATCCCCAGGAGATTCTGATGTCCCCAGGCAGGAAGCACCATTGCTAATGTGGACAGATGGAAGGTTGGGCCCCCCGCCCACTGCAGCAGCCTGTGGTTCCGTTCCCTGATTCCGATCCTGGCGATGGGGTGGCAGGAGCCCTGGAATGTTCTAGAGCAGGACGGTGGGATGGAGCAGGGCCTGTAGGGGTTCGACTTCCCTGGGTTATGGCCAGAAGTGGGGGCATCAAGAGGAAGGCTCCCACCATGGGGGCCTGGGGGTCTTGGGTGCAGGGCTGGGGGCTGTGGGCTGGAACAGAACTCTAAGCCGAGGACATTGGGGTGGGTGCGTCCCTGCCTGGCTGCACAGAGTGTGCCAGTCCATGGCAGGTCCTCGGCAGTGTGGCTTTGGGCCAGCTCTTCTCCTCTGGGGTCTCAGGTTCCCTTTCTGCAGAAGGGGGCTCTGACCTACTCTCTGCGGCTCCTCCATCCCCCCAACCCCCCCCGGGAGCCGAGGAGCCTGTTCCCACGGCCTCACTCGCCGCAGAGACCCCGCAGCCGGGGCTGGCCCAGCTGGAGGAGGCGGGTGCGAGGCTCTGCCCGTCCCCTTCCCATGGGACCGGTGCTCCCGGCTGGCCGCTCTCCTGGCCCCGGGGCCCCTCTTGTGACTCAGGCTTCCTGGAAGAGGCTCGGAGAGTGCGGAGGATTCCCCACCACCCCACCCAGAGTTCCTGCCCACCAGCCCGCATGACCCATCCCACCCCCGCAGCTACACACGGGGGCTTTACCTGCTTATCTGCTCTGCCCCTGGCTGCAGACATGCCCCTTCCTGCTGGCTCCCCCCACCTCCCCCTTGTCTGCTGGTGTCGGGACAGCAGCCCCCTCGGCCCCGCGCCTGGCCTGGGCCCTGCCAAAGCAAACATCTCCCTCCTTCCTTTCATCTCCTCGCCGGGTCAGCTGCTGGGCTTCCTCCTGGCCTCCGATCCTCTCTGGCCGCCTGCCCGGTGGCCCATCTGCTGGGAATTGCCATGCGGAACTCAGGGGGTGCCCGGGACTGCCCGGGGCTCCCCACAGTGACCTCACTGTCCGCTCCACACGGCCCTAGGGAGCCCAGAGCCGTGGCCCCAGCTCTGCCGGCCTCTCTGGGCCTGCCCCTGCCCTTCCTGGACCTCGGTTTTCTTGTCTGGAGAACGGGGAGCTTAGAGCAGACCACGGACCCCCTAGCAGACTGGGTGAGGGGTCCGGACAAAGCTGATGGCCTTGGTGGTGAAGCCCCAGCAGCCTGAGCCAGGCTGCCTGCTTCCAGTCCTGCACCTGCCCTGTGTGACCGGATCATGGAGGCTCGCCGTGTACGCTCTCTGAGGCCTGTGACCTCGGGAAGAGCTGTCCGTGGGTGCCTCGGTTTCCCTGTCTGTCAAGTTGTACTCTTGGGCCAGGCCCTGTGCAGGGGGTGGGCAGAGAGTGCCTGGGGTCCTGCAGTGACAGGACCGCCTGGCCCCGGGAGCTCATGTGCGGGAGAGACAACATTCAAACAGTGCTCTGTGTTGTTATTGTTTCAATCACAGATTTAGTGAGGTTCCTTCTAATGATGCAAACAGCCTGGGACTCCGTGGCTGCTGTGGGCCCTGGGCTTCCGGGCCTGCGCTTGACTTCACAGGAGCAGACGGCCCATACACGCTGTTCTGCATCTCACTTGAAATTTCCCTTGATGCTGACCGTGGACCACTCCCCTGATGGCGCTTGTGGGCCCTTGTTTGTTAATCAGGACCCTTGTGATAGGGTTTTATAAACAGGGCCCTCGTCCCTCCCGCCCCCATCACCTCCGTCTTGGCTGCTGCGTAGATGAGTAGGTGGTGCAGGCTACTGGCTTGGCCTCACTCCTGCCTCCCAGTGCCTCTTGTGGGGTGACCCAGGCCTGTGCTGGCCCCTGTGGGGGATGGGAGGAAGCAGAAAGAGATGGTCTTGAACCCAGGAGGGAGCCGTGGGTGAATAGGACCCACAGGAGACCCAAAACTTTGAGGCCGTGGTGGGGCAGGAAGTCAAGGTGGCCTTCTGGGAGGAGGTGGCATCTGGCCTGGGCTTGAAGGATGTGGGCGTCACAGTAGCTGGAGAGAGGGGTCTCTAGGAAGGGGGCTAGGTAAAGACAGGCCCCCGTGGGGCTCAGGGCCTGTTGAACAGCATCACCCTATGTGGTATCACCACACGCTTGTGCGGGGCCGGCGGTGAAGCTCGTCTGGGACGCCTCCCTGACCCTTACTGACCCTCACGGTCAGCTGTGTGGCAGCTGCTGTCACCACCTCGGTTCCCAGGCGGGAAAGCTAGGCATTTGAGGCCGAGTGTGTGCTCAGGGTGTCAGGGTGGGACATGGGGCTGGGGTGGAAGGCAGGTGTCTAGTGCTCCTTCAGCCAGGGCTGTGCGGTCCTAGCAGAGCGGCCTGGGGCCATATCGGCCATCCCCTTGTCCTGCTCTGGCCTGGGGTGTAACTTGCCTGTCTGTGCCTCAGTTCCCCATCTGTAAATGGGGGTGCAAAGCCCTTTTGTGGGGATGTTGGGAGGCATGGGGGGGTGGGCCCAGGCGGCCTGGCCACACAGTGGGTGCTCTGTGGTGGGTGACGCGGCCCTCCCTGCTCCCGCCGCTCCTCCGTGGCCTGCGCGGCTGGGCCGTTCCCACGGCTGCCGGGCAGCGGCAGGAAGCCATCTGGAGGCCTTGTTTACCCCTCCCCCTGCTGCCCTGGCAGGAAGTCACCGGAAGGGCCGTCCCGAGGGGCCCCCAGGCCTGTGAGGACAGCCAGTGGCTGGGGGTCCCCAGCTGGAGTGTGGGGGCAGGGAATGCGGAGGACAGAGCCTGGCGCAGCTGAGCGCGCCAGGGCCCACCGTGTCACGTGGCCTGGAGCGTGGGTTAAATCATTCGTCGAGGGTGTCCATCTGTCCGTCCACCCTGTCAGCTACCCCGTCCCCCAGCTTGGGCCCCAGACAGGGCCCAGTGCGGCCATGGCCCACCAAGTCACAGTCTCTGGATGTGGACGAGGCCACGGCAGCCTCAGCCGTGGGTCGTCTGTGTGATGTTGGGGAAGGGTGGGGTCCAGGGAGCCAGAGGAGGGGCTGCTATCCCACGGGGTGGGGGGGCCACCGGAAGAGACCTTGGGGCCAGCTGACGGTCGAGGAGGAGGTGTCCAGGAGAAGTGGGGAGAGGGGTGCAGGCAGAGGGTTGGAGGCCACCCCGTGTGGTGGGTCTGAGGCCCTGAGAGGCTGAGAGGGGGGAGGTGGCAGGAGGCAAGGTAGAGAGGGGGTAGGGTCTGGGGCATGGGCGGTGACAGTGGGGGGATGGTGACCATAGGGGTGGTCACGGTCCTGCAGACCCCTTTCTCTCCACCCCTCCCCACCTCTCCCGCCCCTCCTCTGACCCCCCACAAGACCCCCAGAGCAGCCTGTAGATCCAGACATGCCCGGAGCAGGATCTGGGCCTGGGCTTCTGCCCCTCGGGATGTGCCCAGCTGCCCTGGCATTTGCGGCCACTGCGATGCCCAGTGACTGGCCTGAGTGTGGCCCGCCAGGCCTGGGGACTGTTCCCACGGACACTGCCAGCTGGGCCTGCCCTGCCCTAGGAGGGACCTTGACCCCAGCACGGCCTTGCGTCCTGTGTTCTTGGCTGCCTCCCGCCTTCAGGAGCCTGGTGGGCTCGAGGTTCAGACAGCCCTGCCTGGCCAGCCACGGGGGGCCGAGGAGCATCCCCAGCCTCGGTTTCTTCCTCTCCCCCTCTTAGTTCTTGGCCTGCCTGTGTTCTCACTGCTTTTCCTCCCTCTCCCCTCCCCCCTCCTCTCCTTCCTCCCTTTGGGAGGTTGTGGCCCAGGGTCCTTGTGGGCAGAGCCCTCCCTGAATGTGCTGGGGTTTGGGGCCAGGCGAGTGTCCCCCACCCTCCCCGTGAGGAAGTGAGCGTGAGAACCAGGGCTTCGGTCGGGATCCGGGATCCAGGAGACGCGGTGGGAGGCGTGTCCATCGGCCAGTCCTGGGCGAGAGTGGATGTTCCAGGGGCATCCACGGGCTGAGGAGGGCGGTCGTGGGCCTGTCCCGGGAGGGTCGCTGGCTGTTCCCAAGCCCGTATGTACTGCGTGCGAGGTCTGCTAGTCTGTGACCCAGCCTCACAGCCACCCTTGGGGTGCCGGCACCCCGTTTGCAGAGGATCGCCTCTCCAGGGCAGAGCCTAGGCTGACCCCGGGTCTGAGCAAGGGCGGCCTTGCCCCACTGCCTTGTCATGAGACACTAGGTCCCACAGAACGTGGAAGCAGAGGGACGATGCAGTCTTTAGAAGACGGTGGGCTGTGTGCGTGCCCAGGCGGTGGCTGGGTTCCCTGGCGCTTCCGGAGATGCATTTGAAATGGGAGCAGCCTGAGGGGTGTTGGGGCACCCTGGGCAGAGGGTCAGGAGCCCGGGGAGCTGGCCTCGGGACAGCAGCTGGCATCAGCTCCTCAGACTGTTTTTTCCTGGGGGTATGACAGGATGGGGGTCCCCCCGCCCCTCCCCTCCTGTGAGGGGGTCTGGCTGGAAACTGGGTGGAAAGTGGGAGAGTCTTGGTGTGTTGAGGGGTCCGGTTGGGGGCTCCTCGGCAGCCGAGGGCCTCTCTCCCTCTCCTGCTGTTGCTGGGCTGGGTCCGGGAGCGCTGGCCCCCAGGGTCCCCACCTGGTTGCTGTGGCCGGGAACTGCGCTTTTCTCCCCGTGAGCTCCCCTGCACCCCAGCACAGCCATGGTGTCCAGAAGGGCTAGGTGATTGTCAGCTGGTGGCTGGGCCTCCGAGGAGCTGGGATTCAGGTGGACAGGGTGGTGCCAGGCGGGGGTCCTAGGTAGGTGGCACTGAGTGGGCAGAGGCCTGGTGGCAGCACAGGATGCTGTGAGGACACAGTGCTCCTGGCAGAGGGCACAGCGTGTGCAAAGGGCCGGAGGCAGGCCCATGCTGGCAAGTTGCAGGAATGGCAGGAAGGCAGGTGAGGCTACAGCAGAGAGAGCGGGGGAGCGGTGGGAGAGGGGGGTCGGCAGGTGGGCCTTCGGGCCGTAAGGGTGTGGGCTTCTTTCTGAGTGCCATTGGAGGGTGTCAGCTGAGGAGGACAGGATGGACTTAGGTGTCACCGGGTAGGAAGTGGAGGGGCAGGGGCGGGGGCACCCAGATGCCAAGGTAGGGGCTGGCTCTGGGCAGAGCTCCCCCCAGGCAGCACCTGGCCCAGGTGTTGTCATCTCACCTGTCACCCTCCACCCGCCCTGGGGTGACGCTTCTGGGCCCGCTGGGGATTCCAGGAGTTTCCGCTCCCTCCTCTTTCGCTTAGTCCTGGGACACACCTGGATTTGCAATGGCAGAGACCTGCCCATTGCCGCAGCGATGCTGAGAGCCCATGCCCACCCGAGCCCGCCCTCCCGGGAGCAGCCCCTGCGGGTTCCCCTGAAGCCTGGACTCCTCTCTGCTCTCCACCCTGGCCTGCCTCCTGGCCGTGGCTCAGGCTGTGCCCTCCGCCCCGCACACCCACCCCCATTCTCCCTTCTTGGTTAGATCTCTTAAGGCCAAAGGGGGACAGCGTGCCCTGCAGTGAGTGCCTTATGGGTGTCGTCCAGCAGGCCGCCCAGGGCAGTCCCACTCTCCAGGGCCATCCGCAGTGCTGCTGTGGCTGAATGGGGCCTAGACTCTGGGGGGTCACGCGTGAAGCTGCAGGTGTCTGTCTGGCAGGGAAGGTGGCCCCTGCGCGGGTGAGGGAGGCGTCGCCCCGTGGAACCACCTGGCTCTGTGCTCCTCTCTTGTCTGGCGCTCACTCTTGGCTGTGAGCGAGCGCGCCCTCATTCTGCTCTGAGCCGGCTTTGCCTCCTGCCCCTTCCCTCCCCAACGAATGCATCTCCCGCCTGTGCTCACTCGTGCGTTAGTTGTGTTTTAACTTCTAAAAGTGCTTGGACAAACCTCCCCGCCCTCAGAGGCCAGCGGGCCAGCCTGGAGCCCTGGAGGGCGCCTCCCCACCTGTCTGGCTGCTGGGACCTCTGTCCCTCCCCGACCTGCCCAGTGCCCTCGGCTGCCTGGTGCAGCCCCCTGGGCCCGGGAAGGGGCCAGCTAGGTGCCCCCAGGTGTGGACCCAGATCCTGCCCACCATGGCCCCGGACCCCCAGGCCTGCACCCCCCTGCATACCCCGTCTGCCCCCTCACTCCCTCCCTGGGTTTCTTCCCACACCTGGGCGCGTGGAGGACTCCACCAGGTTGCGTTAGTTGGCATCTAACCCTCCTGCTGTTCTGGTACGCTGTGGGGTCTCAGCGGGATGGATGCCTGTGGGTGTTTGTTGAGACGGCCCCCCATGTCCAGCATTGCTCCCCGGGACGTGCTGCAGCTGAGGCCCTGTGGGTGAAATGAAAACAGATCTGGAAGTGACCCCAGTGTCTGTCAGCTGAGGAGCAGATAAGCAGAATGTGGTCTCTCCACACAGTGGAATATTACTCAGCGGTGGAAAAGGACGAAGTCCCGGTCCGCGCTACGACACGGATGACCCTTGAAAGCGTTGTGCTGGGTGAAGGAAGCCAGACACAAAAGACCACATAATGTACGATTTCATTCAGGTAAAATGTCCAGAAAGGGCAAATCCGTACAGACGGAGAGTAGATGAGTGGTTCCAGGGCCGGGGCGGGTCGTGCGGAGGGCTCACTAACAGGTGTGGGGTTTCTTTTTGGGGCGATGGAAATGTTCTGGGATTAGACAGTGGTCATGATAACACAACACTGTGAATGTACTAAAAAATACCAAAGTGCATACTTTAAAATAGTTACAATAGTCAACGTCAAGTTATGTGCATTTCATCTCAATTAAGAAAAGGAAATTTAAACAGCTGCCCTGCCCCGCACAGCCTGGCCGGAGCGGGGCCTCAGTTAAAGTCTGCAGAATAGGATTAAGCCAGCTCTGCCCAGGCGGCCAGCAGGGAGGGACTTTGTTAGCTCTTAGAGAAGAGAGGGAAGCCGACACTGGTGCTGCGCTGGGACACGGCAGGGACTCGAGAAGCACTGGAAAGCGGAGTGAGGCCGTCTTCCCTCCTGCCTGAGCGAGGGCCTTGCCGCGGTGAGGTTTGTTGAGTGAATGAAGGAGGGGAGGCTTAGGGACAGGTTGACGTGTGCGAGCCTCAGCCCCCAATGCGCACGGCCTGGGCTCCTGTTTGTCGAGAGTCTGTCGTCAGTGTCTCCCCCCGGGTGTCTGTCGAGCCTGGGTGGCCGGGTGCACACAGGGTGCGGCACAGGGTCGTGACAGACGAGGACTGCACAGTGTCTGAGCGTGGCCCTGGGCAGCCCCGTCTTGCTCTGCACGCAGTCCTTGCCCCATCCGGGCTCAGAGCTGCCCTGGGGTCAGATGGAGCAGTGGGCACACCTTGGTCACCTCTAAAGTATGTGCCTCGCCCGTTCTGTCCTCGTACACTTCCTCGTTTCTCCTGGCTGGTCCCCGTGAGGAGGGGCCCGAGGCCCTCTCGCCCACCCAGCTCTGGGCATTTTGCCCTGTGTGAAGAAGGTGCAGCCCCGGGGCTCCTGGCCCCCGAGGGGCTGACTGGTGGTGGCCCCCCAAGTCCGGGCCCGGCTCTGTGTGGGGAGGCCTGCGAACCGCAGCGTCCATCTGACTGCATGGTGCTGCTGAGTGGGACAAAGTTCCCGGGCCCTGGGGACTGTCCTCTGAGCTCCCTGGCCCCTGCCCCACCTTTAGGGTCCGAGGCTGTTAGTGCTGCCGCCCCAGGGAGAGGGGCTCAGTCTGCTCCTGTGTGGGGAGCAGGCAGGGAGCCGGCTGGGAGTGGCCCGCGCTGTGCCTGTCACAGGCCTGCCAGCCTGGTGGCTGCTGCTGCACCTCCCGCCACCCGTGCTGGGTGCCCCAGCAATGCCCAGAGCCTCGGGAGGGAGCAGGGCCCAGCGCAGACCCCAAGCTGGAAGGCGCCTTATAAAGTGCCCGGTGGTTTCCAGTCCCTCCTGGGGGTCCTCAGATGCTCGGGAGAGGGGGCTTTCCCTCGGGACACCGGTTCTGATGGTTACCTGCCCCCTTCCCTGGAGCAGGCAGGTGCTCTAGGCAGCCGTGCAGGTGGCCTGGGGTCCTGATGCCCAGCTCCCTGGACACACTGTGCTGGGCCCTCTGCTGCCTGCTGTCTGGGAAAGCTGTCTGATGGCGCTGGCCAGGCTGCCGCAGGGCTGGCAGGGGCAGGGGTGAGGGTGGCACGCTTGGCGCGTGGTGGTGCCTGGGGAGGGGTCTTCCTCCAGTCTGGGCTGTCGTCATGGCCTGTGACACCTGCAGCCAGGAGCTCATCTCGCCACCCTCAGTCAGTGTCACCATGGCATGAACAATGTGGGGACACCAGGCAGGGGGTCAGGGTGCGGGGGTGGCCGGACCTGGCCTCTGCCCCCACCCCTGCTGTGACGGTCACCGCAGTGACAACCAGTGTGGCCCGCCTGTGACGCTCTTCCTGGCCACGAGCCGGGGTCTTCGTGGTCACATTTCACAGATGAGGCGCCAGCTCAGAGAGCTGGACCCGGCCACACAGGTGAGCGGGAGTCAGGGGGCCAGGAGGCCGCTGGGAGGCTGGGGCCCGAGGCTGCCCCAGCCTGGCGTTGCTGAGGGGGTCTTCCGTGAGTGCCTCCATCGCTAGTGCCTGGTGTCAAAAACATTCTGGAAATGTGCTGATGGCTGCCCCCCGTCCCCGTATCAGAGACGAACGGTCTCTGAGCCGTGCTGTGGGAAAGAAGCCCCCTGCAGTGCCCTGAGGAACCCACTGGGAGGACCACAAACCTGAATGTGGATCCTCCTGGGGACCTCAGAGTCCTGCCAGAGCGCCCGTGGGTGCCCAGCACTGCAGAAGCATTTGAGGGGCTCGGGCAAAGCTGCGTGGAAGAGGAGCGTCCTTCCAGACTCCAGGAGAACAGCCACCCGCAGCCCCACGAAGGACGAGCTTCTAGCAAACCCTTTTGACAGATGAGCGAACTGAGGCACAGGGAGGTTGAAAGATGTGCCTAATGTCACACAGCTGGCAATGGGGGAGCCAGGATGGGACCCAGTCCAGGCTCCCAAGCTGGGGACCCTGTGGGAGGGGCCGGCTCTGCGGGCAGTAGCCATAGCCTGAGCAAGAGTATGGGACCGATGCTGGAGCCACGCTGGGCTTGGGGTGACAGGAGGGAGCTGTCCCCTCCCCTCGGGTCCCCTGAGAACCTGCCCGGCCTGGGTTAGGGCAGAGGCTCCATCTCGGGGTTGGTTCCCGTTGGTATGACGGTCACTGGCACCCACAAGGTTATGGGGGGTGGTGACTGTATGGGGTACGTGGAGACCCGGGCACGGTGCAGCGATGGCCCCTCTGGGCGTGGGGGCCGGTGGGGTGTGAGGCGCCCAGACACAGCGGCGTCTGGGCCGCGGTCACCCTCCTGTGGCCTGGCTGCTCGGGGCGGGGCTGCTGAGGCGTGGGGGGCAGAGCCCCTGGGTGGTTCGGGTCCCCGAGTACCCTGCACGGGGCCCGGCAACCGAGACGGCCCGAGAACGCCATGGGGCCAGCATGGGGCCGACGCGCTCCTCGCCTGAACGGGCTTCTGATGGGACCTGGTGAGGAGCGAGAGGCAGCCCGCGGTGGGCCCTCGGCCCCGCGCCCGCAGGCCCCTCTCTGTTGCCAGCCTCGGCCGCCCTCGCGCCTGCTCTTTGGGGCGCCAGGGGGCTGCGTCTCGCTGCCAGGCTGGCCCAGAAATAGCCGTGACCTCCGCACCCGACTTGGCAGCGCCCAGCCCGCAGGCCTACGTGCGCCCCGCTGGGTCCGGGCGGCGCGGCCGGTTATTTTGGCCGTGGCCTCCCGAGGCCAGGTCAGAGCTCTTTCCCGCGGCCCCTCTGACGCGCGTCCACCGGGCCTTGGCCCGCGGCCTGGCCACCTCCGTGACCTCGTGGCCCCCTCCTGCCCCTGACCCCAGTGGCCTGCACTCTGGGCAGGCAGGGGGCTCCTGGGGCTGGCGCAGGCACTGGCAATGGGGCCTCCTGGAGCCAGGACATCTTTCAGAGGGCTGGGCCTCAGTTTCCCCTTCAGGGGCTGTTTTAAGGAGAAAATACATAGGAAGTGCCCACCTTGGGTTGGCTCTGAAACCTGGCTCAGCCCCTCATAGCTGTGTGGGCTCAGGCAAGTCACTGACCGCTCGGCCTGGGCCTCGGTGTCCTCATCCATACACTGGGGCCATGGGTGCCTTCCAGGACTGCTTCGAGGGTGGGTGTGGGGAGGGGCCTGTGTCGAGGGCACTGTGTGAGGCCATTACATGGAGCGGTCCTCGGGCCTTCCCCCCATTTCACAGGACTGGACCCCAGGCCTAGGGAGGGGACATCCATGGGATGTATGAGGAGTGGTGAGCTGGGCAGTGGCCGAGTGTGGACTCAGGGCCGTGAGTGGCCTGTGGACCTGGGTTCCAGCTGGGCCGCAGTCTCCTCTTCTGTGACATGGGCAGAATGTGCATGCCTCCTGCTCTGGCCAGCTTCTAGGGGTGGTGATGAGCACAAGTGGCCACCAAGCCCTGATGCCCCAAGGTCCCGTCACCCCTGAGGCCCAAAGCTTGCTGGGCACCCGTCCCACAGGGTCCTGCTGTGGAGGACAGGCCAGCTCTGCTCCCTGCCTCCCAAGTGGGTACAGAGGGGCTGGTGGGCGTAGGGGATTGGCTGCCCTGTCTGAGGGCGGAGGCCCCCTCCCCTGAGGTGCTGGGGAGGGGTCTGACCCTGCCTCCTGTTGGGATCAGACTACAGCAGGAGGGGCTGCATTGCCCGCCTGGGGCTGGCCGCACGCTGACGGCCCTTCTCCCGTGCCCCGGGTCTCCCTCTCCCTTGGGACCCTGCCCTGCCCTGCCACTGCTGCCCCTCCACGGAGAGCAGCTGGGGGCCCCGGGTGGGCGCGTGGAATCCAGCCCAGTTCTGGGTCCCTTCTGCAGAGTAGGCTTAACGAGCCTGCTCCTCTCCTGTGTGCCCGCCTCCTGCCCTCCAGGCCATGGGACAAGTCTGTGGGCACCTGCGGGGTGGGCACCTGTGGGTTACAGTTCCTGTTGGCTCGCCTTGCCATGGGCCGGTTATACTCACTTCGTGCTGGTGACTCAGAAGACCCAGAGAGGTTGGGAGATGGGCCCAGGGACACACATCAGCTGTGGGGAGGACTTTCTTAGTTGTCCTGGGCATCCCAGTGGGCACTCAGTGGAGGCCTTGTCCCTTTATGGGCTGAGGACCCCTGTGGGGCCTCCAACTGATCCTAGTGGGTGAGGATTGGTGGGCAGCCTCCCCCGGCCAGTGTGCGGAACTGTTAGGCCACACAGACCCTCTGCGAGGGCCATGACACCTACTCCAGGTCTCTGAGGCCCTGGCCCAGGGGTGGGCTTGTGCCCTGGGGTTCCTTTTGCCTGTCGAGGGTCCCGTGTGTGCACATGGCACGGGAGGGGCCGGCGCTCTGCCTGGTGAGCTGGAGAGTCCTGACTCTCTTGGGGAGGCCAGACTCGGGGGCCGTCTCTGGGTCTCCTGGGGGCCTCCACGTTCCTGGCAGGGGCTGGAGCTGGGGGCCTGGGGGCGTGAGGGCCTCTCAAGGGCCATGAGCTCCAAGTGGATCCGTGAAACTCCGTGCCCTGCTGGGACGCCACGCCCATTCTGGGCACCAGCCTTCAGGGGCCTTGGAGACTCGGTGGCATAGTGCCAGGAGTTGGTGCCAGCCCAACGTGGCCCCAGAGGAGAGTGCCGGGCACTGAGGGTACAGGCTGGGGCTGGCTTTCAAGCTCCGTTCCTCCTGTCTAGAATCCTGGAGTGGCGGGATTCCCAGTCCAACACGCCATACTCCGGAATAATGGGCTCTGGGCTGCTGCTGCTGCTGGCGTCTCAGATCAGCAGACCTCCTGCTCCACGGGCAGGGAGGCGGGGGTGGGGGGGCGAACGCTGCTCCCCATGGTGCAGGGTCAGCTGGGCCGTGTGTGTGAATGCAGATGCTGGGGCCCCATCGCAGGTAGCGAGCCCTGGGACCCTTCCTGTGACCCAGGCCGCAGTTTTGGAAACAGGGATGAGTCCAGCTATGTCCATTCCAAGACGGCTGGGCTGGGGCCCCGGAAGGGACCGTGACGGGCCCAGGGCCCATGGTGGGAGGCTCCAACCCTCTGGGTACCAAGGTGGGGCCCCTGGGCATCAGAAGGGTGGACACCCCATCTCCATGTGGAGGTCCCTGGCAGTGTGAGGCTGGACAGCTCGCCCTTTCTGCTCCAACTTCCAGCCTGGGCTGAGGCCTCCCTGGCCTCATGGAAGAGGGAGTGTGGATCAGAGGGCATGCAGGTGGAGGGCCGCTGGTGGCATGGTGGTGCCAGGCTGCGGCAGGGTGGTGGGGACCCCAGCCCTCCTGGTACAGGCATCTGGTCTGGACGTCCCTATTTGTGGCATACGTGAGTGTACGTGTCTCCGATGTACACATGGACAGAGTGGCCATCGGGTTGTGTTCTCGGTCACACTGGGGGACGGAGGATGAGCACTGGGAGTGCTGAGCCCCTGACCTGGCCGCGGGAGCAGAGGCATACTGTCCACTTGTGTACCAGGATCCTCGGAGGTCTGTGTCCTCCCGTGGGGGGATGTGAAGGGGACTGGAGTGGTGGGTGGTCCTGGGTGGACCTGGCCTCTGGCACTGGCCCAGAGAGAGGGACGGGAGGTGGAGGCAGGGCAGCTGGGCGAGGGGAGGTTTGTGCAGTGGGGTGGGAGAGATGGGGAGAAGGGCAGTCAGATGGGGGCGCAGCCAGACAAAGGCCTGGCGGCAGGTGTGTAAGTCACAGCACCTGGCAGGGGCCGCAGTAGGTGCAATGGGGAGCAGGAGAGGCGGCCGGGCTGGGGGCTCAGGAGGGCCTTGGGGACTGGCTGAGGCACCTAGGGGCCACGATGCAGCTGAGCTTGCACCACCGGCCCTTGGGAGGGGCCTCCATCTGGGTTAGGGTGACTGATGGCAGTGGGTGGGCAGCCAGTGGGAACCAGTGGGGACATGTGGATGGGGGAATGCCCTGGCAGGGGGCGATGAAGTTATGGGGCAGCCGTCTGGGTGGCAGGGGCTAGAGGCCCCTCCTACAGCTAGAAATTGCCCCTCATGGCTCCCCCTGCAGAGGAGCAGCCTAAGCATGGTGGCTCCCAAGGAGTACAGTCCTGGGGGCTGTGCTGGGCCTGAGATGCCCCCACCCCCACCCAGGGTCGGGGAGAGGGCTCTGCCCCTCCTGATGTCACCATGACTTGGGCAGCATCCTGGTGTGGGAGGAACAAGCGACCCTGGCCCTGGGAGGCAGGACCAGCCCCTACCCCACTGGGGGTTCCTACTTCCTGGTGCTTTTTCTGGGCTGGAGCCCAGGCCTAAGTGGGATGGGCTGACTGGCCTCTCCCTGCTTGCTCGTGGAGGCGTTGGGGACTGAGCACTGAGCTCAGAGGGCTCTCTCGGCAAACCTGGCCGGGAGAGACCTTGAGCCCCTGAGCGGGGGCTACTTAGCTTGGGGGCAGGTTGCAGAGGGCTGGGCTGTTTCTGTGTGGGGCGTGGGGGTACAGTGAGCCCCCCCCCCCGCCCCCGCAAGGATCTCCTTCCCAGGCCACAGCAGGCAGGGGGAGCCGGCCAGAGACCTGGAAGCCCCTAGCTGTCCCCCTGTCCCCGCCCACCCGCCGGCTGCAGGGCCTGGGCCTTGGTGCCTGGGACCCCCCTCCCCACTGGCTCTGTGCCCGCCCTCCTGCCCCTCCAGCTCTGGCTGCCTGCCATTACAGGGCCCTGGGGACTGTTCTGCCCTGGCGGGCCCCAGAGCCCAGCCCAGAAAGGGAGGGGGGCTCTCCTGCCCTCTTCCCGGGCCCAGGGTGCCCGCGGGACCTCAGACCGGAGTCCGCCCCCTCCCCGGCTGCCCCAGCCACGCTGCGTGTGGGGCGGGGGGGCTGGCTGGGCCGGCTGGGCGCGGGATCTTTCCGGGCTGCCCCACCCGCGCCCCCGCCTCCGGCACGATTTGCGATTTACGGCGCGGGCGGGCCCAGGGCCTTTGACGCGGGAGGGCGGGGGTGGCCGGGATAAAGCCTGGCCGGGCGCGGCGCCGGGGCCTCCAGGACTCCGGACGGTGAGTGTCCTCGGGCTCCCGCGGCCCTGGGCTGGGGCTGGGCTGTGGGAGGTGGGGGCCCGGGGTCAGACCCCTGAGGGGGCGGGGCCGGGTCCCCAGGCTACCCTCGGGGCTCACAGCTCAACTGGGAGCCTCAGTGGTTTCCTCTGTCCAATGGGGCGAGGGGTCGCCCTGGGATGGAGCCTTTTCCTTCCAGAGCCCACGCTGACCGTGTTGGAGCCTGCACTCTCCCTGCAGCCTCCTTGATATTGCTGTGTGCCCGGGTCTCCGGGTGGGGGTACCCTGGCCTCAGTGGTACAGGAGGAGGGTGACCGACTGCCGCTCCCACGGTCCCTTCCCCACTGCTGCACCATCCGGAGCTGGGACGGGGTCACAGAGCAGAGCGGGGCCTCAGCCAGCAGTGGGGTCCAGCGTGGTTCCTCTGCCCCTCGGGTAGGTACCCAGCCCGGTGGTGCCCTCTCTTGTGAAATGAGGGTCTCGGTGCAGTGCTGGCACGATTGTTCGTATATTGTTCCATTGGGGAGTGGAAGAAGGCTCTTGAATCATCTCTCCAGGCCAGCTAGTGTGGGCAGGGCTGTCCCGGTCATCGTCAGGTGCTGCGGGAATGGAACCCGCCACGCGGTGATCTGTGGTTGGTAAGACTGTTAATTGAGATGCTGATTTTGGCCACAGCCTCTCTGGCTGGGGTGTAGACTGACATCCCCCTCTGATCCTTCAGCCACCTGTGGCGCCCTGTCAAACCCCCTCATACAAAACAAATCAGTGGAGCTTTGGGGACACAGACCGCCCCCCCAATAAACAGAGGAGCTTAGATCTCTGTGGCCCTTGCAATCTTTAGGCTGTGTCAGAAAGCGTGTTTTCAACAAGTGGTAACTGCCATCATGAATATTTTAATTTTAATTAAAATTAATTTTTAGTGAAAGTTTTATTAGTATTAATAACAATATTTATTGTTCTTAATGGCAGCTTAGTCGTCTGTTGTTATCTTGGGTTTTAATCATCCCCTGAGGGGTTTGGAAGTACCTATGGCTTTCTAGGTTGGTCATAACTGTGTGCAAAGCAGGAGTCCCTGGGCTGAGTTGAGGACCTGGGGCCTCTCCTGGGGCTCGGCGGCTGATGGTGGCTCATGTTGGCGGCTGGGCCTCCGGCGTCCACTTTGGCTGCTCTGAAGGCTTTGAGGTGTGTGTGAAGACTTCCTGGGGCCTGTGCTCTGAGCGGGTGAGATTTGTGTGATTCGTTGGTGGAGGAGAAGAAGGAACCCTGGGCTCGGGACCAGAAAGCCAGCTCTCTCCGTCTCGCTGTCTGGCCCCCGGGTAAGATGGGGCTCGTAGTCTTTGGCCTGCAGGGCTGTGCACGTGTGCAGGAGCGGGGTGATGGAGACGGCCTGAAAGGGCCTCCTGAGCTCTCGTGGGGCTCACGAGGAGTCTGCTGCGTTCCCCATCTCAGGGGGCCACACCATGTGCCTGCCATGTTCTCTGCCCAAAGGCCACCTCCTCACAGAGGTCTCCCTGATTAACCTCCCCGCTAAGTCATTTCTGTCTGCCACAATCCATTACCTGTTTATTATGTGTCCCCCCACCAACCCCTACTCCAGACTCGGAGCTCTCTGAGGGTGGGGTCATGGGGGTTTGCTCACCCTGACCCTCAGCACCCACCATGGGGCCTGGAGCCAAGAGGGTGCTGGGAAGGTACACAGAGGAGTGAAAACTCAGTGGGAGAAACTTGGGCACTGAGGGTCCTGAGGGCTTCCTGGAGGATGAGGGGCCCCTCACCGGGTCTCGAGGGTGAGGAGTATCTGAGGGCATTCTGGGCAGAGAGAAAAGGGTGACTGGAGGTGAGAATCCTACAGCCCCCTTTCCCCTCCCCCTGGGCTAAGGGTAGGAGGGGCAGGGGCCGGTGGGCCAGGCTGAAAAGTCAGAACTCAGTTTTGCAGGCCATAGGGAGCCACAGAGGGTGTGTGAGCAGCAGGACGCTGAGGGCCGCCATTCTAACTCCAGCCCTACGCCAAGCCTCACTGTGGGGCTGCACCAGGTGGGCCTTGATCCCGGGTCTAGTCTGAGGCTGGAGCTGGGACATGCACCCATGGAACCGTCCTCCGAGATAGAAATACATGTATCTCTTGACACCCACCCTGGTGGGGAGGGTGGGCCAGCTGGTCTGGCGGGGGTGGTGGAGAGAGAAGGGTGGGCTGGGGGGCTGGAGACTCCCAAGATTCCCCCCCGATGCGGGGCAGGGAGGGTAGGCTGCCCCCGAATTTGGGTCTCAGGTGGGGTCCTTAGCTGCTTTGGAGTCAGGGTAGAAGGGGCATCGGTGACATGGGTGAGGGGCCTGGGCAGGTGAAGCCTTGAGATGGTGAGACAGGGGTCAAAGGCACTAGGCCTCCGTGGACAGATGCCCAGGCTGGTGGACGCGCTGAGAAGGGAGGAGGGCAGTGGTGGTCTGCACCCTGGTGCAGGGGTCCAGCAGACGTTGCGGACAGCAGGCTCCGCGGTGCTCTGCGCCAGGCCCTGTCTTGAGCACGTTCCATGGCTGGATCCATCCATTCCTGACAGGGGCCCCGAGAGGCAGCGACTGTCCTTTTCCCTCTTTGCAGATGAGGAAACTGAGGCACAGAGAGTGACCACCTGAGGTCACAGGTCAGAAAAGCTCTCCTGAGGAGCTGGAGCTGTGGAAAGGCTGCGGTGGGAGGAGAGAAGGGCCCGGTGGAAGGGCGTGTGCGGCCAAGGGCTGGAGCTGGGGGGGCCCCACTGGCAGCCATGCAGGGGCAGCTCGTGGGGGCCCTGGGGCTCAGGCTGGGGTTCCATGGGGGACCACGCTGCCCAAGGCAGGAGCCGAGGGAGGGAGGGGAGGCTTGGCCAGTGCCAGCATGAAGGTCCTGGAACCCCAGTCTGCCAGCCTCAGGGGCGGCCCAGGTGTGACCCAGGAAGCCCAGTGACAGTTGACGCTGGGAAAATGCCACATTCTAACCCTCCATGTGACAGCCTGGGAAACTGAGGCACAGGATGGAGCAAGGATTCTGCGAGGAACCTAAGGAGCTTAGCTCTGGGGATGGGGGACCCCTGACTCAGTAGTGTTGTCTGCCTGGGGGGGCACCCCCATCCCCCTCTTGGGACAGCATTACCCGGCCCACCCATGGTGGGCAGTCTGGGAGGTGGCTCCTCAGGGCAGGGGTGGAGGGGTGGCCAGCAGCCCCATCTAGGAGGGCAGGAGAGGGCGGGCTGGGCCTTTTGCCTGTTCTGGTGATTTCTTCCCCTGCGTCCTCCAAGCTTAGCCCAGTGCCTACATTGGAAGATGCTCAATATATATTTTTAAGTTGGATGAATGAATGAATGAATGGACGAGTGAATGCATGCCTGGTTCTCTTTTCTCCCTTGGTGGGAGTCGTGAAGTCTGGGGTGGGAGCAGGGGAGGCCACAGCTGGGACACAAGTAGCAGAAGGGGCTCAGAGCCAGTGCTGAGCTCCGGGGAGGTGGGTGCAGTGTGGGGTTGGGGACGTCCTGGTCAGTGACGGGTGAGGGGTGGGGCCTCGAGCAGAGGAGTGCAGTCCCCCCACGTGCTGGAGCACCTGGATGGGCTGTGGCCAGTGTGTCACCATGTGATGTCACAGATGGCCTGGCCAGCAGTGGCCACATCTTCCAAGCCACGGACCTGCCCCTGTCCCTGCCCCTAGCCGTGAGCTCCCGCAGGAAGGGCCACACGGGGGCTGGGGTGCAGGGGGGCAGCTGGGAGGGAGGCTGCTGTCTCAGGCCCCTAGCCACGGGGGGCGCCTGCCCCTTGCTGCCAGGTGGGCTCATGAGGTGGCAGAAGGGGCACCTGCAGGGCACGGGGGGGGGGGGTCCGGCTTCTCCTGCCGCACCTCAGTTTCTCATCTGAGCTGCTGCCTGGTGGCCACAGAGGCCCCGTTTTCCAGCTGTCAGTCAGTGCCTGGTGTCCCCTTTGTCCCTTCAACACCCCAGCAAGGCAGGGCTTGTTGTACGTTTACAGGCGAGGAGCCAGGCTGCGGGGGACGTGGTCTCAGGCAGCTTGGCGTCGCTCGGGTCTGTGAGCCTGCAGCCTGGCCCTGACCGTGACGGTCCGGTTCTCATCCCTCTGCCTGCCCTGCTCTGTTCTCTGGCACTGGTCCCATTAGGGGAGGGGCCAGGCCCCGCAGGGTGAGCCCACCTGGCTGAGGCCAAGGCAGGGAGGGCCAGGGGCTCAAGAGCTGGGCTGTGGGGAATGGTCCTCCTCTGGCCGGGATTGGGGTGACAGCAGGCACCTGGACGATTCTCCTGGTGCCACCAGGTGAGTGCCATCGAGGCCGGGGAGGCTCAGGGTGGGCCTGGCGGGCTCCAGGTGGCCACAGGGTTCGGGAGATCCAAGGTGCCTGGTCTGGCGCCCCCTGCTGCCTGCCTGGCCGCTAATGACAGCCAGGGTGGAGCCCAGCAGCCTTGCCCGTGCCCATGCGGTGCCCGCCCGCCCGCCCACCCACGGAGGCGGCAATTCCAGCTCCCAGGTCTGCGGTGGAGCTGTGGCCAGCCTGGGCAGTGCTCGTGGCTGACCGCACGTGAGGGTAGCCTTGGGGGGCCAGCTGCTTGGGTTGGCAAGTTGGCACTATGCCCCACGGGGCACCATTGAAGCCAAGTGTGTGGTGAGGGTGGCCCCGTGCGGCACCGAGGGCCGCAGCCAAGCTCCAGGGCGTGTCCTGCAGCCCTCTTCTCCATCTCGAGATCCCAGTGGGCGGAACAGGTGCCTGCCCGGGGGGGGAAACCTAATCCTGCTCCCAACAGCTCTGCTTCCAGGTCACGGCTGGGAGCCTTGTGACTGGCTTAGAGCTGGCACCACTGTGGAAGGTGGCTTTCCTCCCTGGCAGTGTATCCATTTATAGAGGCGGCCACAGGTCCCAGAGAGGGCGAGTGTTGGCCCCGGGTCACACAGGGAATCAGGGCAGCTGGTCAAGTTCTGATGATGAGGCTCCAGGCAACAGGAGCATGCTGGTCTCTCCCGCTGGCCACCTCCTCCGGGAAGCATTCCTGGACCACCTGATCCACATCTGTGCCTTCTGCAACGCCTGCTGTGCTGGCTTATTCTGCTCAGAGACTTTCCTCTTGCTGGTTCCCATCCTAGCAGTGGCACTCAGGAGGCGCTAGAGGGAGGGACTGATAACTTGGGGAGCCGCCCGAAGGCAGAAGGTGCTGCCAAGGGGTAGTGAGCTCCCCGTCATCGGAGGTGGGCAAGCTGGGGGATTAGATTGCATAGGTGACCTTTGAGGTTCCTCTGGAACTCAGGGGCTGAGCTCCCATGATGGGTTCTGGACATTTCCCAGATCTGGATCTCTGCCCAGAACGTTGGGTCATGTGTTCCTTCCACAAACAAGTGGGGAGCCCTCCTGGTGCCAGGCCCCGAGTGGGAGGCAGGGCGGAACTGACAGCCTCTGAGCCCTTCCTTTGGGACGTGCCCTCCCAGGGGCTGCGAAAGGCGTGTGGCTGGAGGAGAGGGGACAGGGCAGGGTGGGGGGAAGGAGGCAGCAGTGCTTGGTCAGTGGGGGATGCGGGACCCTCGGGGCTGCCGAGGGCTCTGGGAAGGTGTCCTGGGGATCAGGGTGGGCTTGGCCCGCTCAGGTCTCCCCTCCTGGCGCCCCCAGCAGTGGGGGACTTGAGCTCGCTCCGGGAGGATTCCAGGAACGGCTCCTGCCCTGATAAAAATAGACTTCTCCGAAGGGCTTGGGGCTGCTCCAGCTGCAGCAGGTGCCCCCCAGGCCTGGCTGGAGCGGGGGCCCCAGGCAAGGGGGCACAGGGATGCTGGGGCCCAGGGCTGCAGCCTGAGCAGCCTGGTGGGCTCTGTGTCCCGGGTGCAGTATCACTGAGCTTGACGGGAACTTTCAGGAGACAGGCTGGGATGGTGGAGGCGGCTTGCCCCAGAGGACTTCTCTCCCAGACAGCCAGGGTGGGATGAGCAGGGTCCCTGGGGGTCAGCGAAACTCAGCCCCAACTCTGGTTCTTCTGCTTCCTGGCTGTGTGACTTGGGCAGGTCGGTTGACCTCTCTGAGTTGCTGTGATTTATCAATCCAATGTGGCCAATATGTCTTGTTCACGGGACGTGTGTCTGGCAGTGTCCACAGGGATAGACTCTGAAAGCGGTCAAGGTGGGAGATGGGTGGGGCGCTGAGTGCCCAGAGCTGGCCTTCAGGAGGATGCTGCTGGAAGCAGGGAGTAAAAGCACTGAAGTGGGAGTCCCAGCCCGAGGCCCACCTTGATGCCCGAGGGCCGGAGCCCCGATGCTCCACCGGGCTTCGTTGGGGGCGTGCCTGTGGGTGGGGCTCCTTCCACTTGTACAGTCCTCCCATTCTCGCCTCCCTGACCGCTTGCCCAGCTCAGGGATGGGAGGACGCAGGGTCACAGGCATGGCTGACGCTCTCTGGGTATGCGTGTGGGGAGAGCCCGGGAGGGGGCCTTGTTCTCGCCTGGGCCCCTGGCCAGCTCCCCCCATCCCCCCGCCCTTGTGGTGCTGACCGCTGATTGCAGGGGCCAGCCTGGCTGTCTGGGAGCCAGGCTCAGAGCCGGGTTCCCAGCGAGGCGAGGCCTCCAGGGACTCTGTGTGCTGGGGGCTCTACCCACCCTGCTCCACCCCCTTCCAAGCGAGGGCCTCCGGGCTGGCCAGGCCAGGTACCGAGTGGACTGTGATGGCAGGTCCACTCTTGGAGCTCCTGGTCTGGGGAGCACTTACGTTCCTGACGTGGTGCTCCCAGGAGGCAAAGCCAGGACCCTGCTGGTAGGGGCAGGCTGGGACCCCAGGGTGGGGGGTGGCTTCACCTGGGAGAGTCACGGGGGGCCTCATGGGGTGTGGGCCCCTGCACTGAGAGTTGGAGGGTGAGCGGGATGTGGAGGTGGCTCCCTGGGTGACCCTGTGTGGGCTCCTGGTCCCAGTGCCTCACCTGCACACTGGGTGGGTGGGGAGGGCGGTGAGGACTCTGAGGGACAGCATTGACTCGGACGTGGTAGGTGCTCAGGAAGCGGAGGGGTCCTTGCATGTGAGGCTGGAGAGCTGGCAGGGTTCTGAGCCCGCGGACTGGGCACCGTGGGCCCACATCCTGTGGGCGTCAGCCACCTTAAGCCACCTGGGCCAGGGTGCTCTCCTTCCATTTTCAAAGTTAGGAGCCCTCCCTCCAGGCCTTTGCCTGTGCTGAGGTCCCCACCAGGCGCGCGGCTCTGCACTAAGAGACTCCTGGCGCTCCAGCACGGAGCCCTGTGCAGCCCCCTCTGCTGTGGGAGCCCTCCTGCGAGGTGGGGCCATGGGGAGCCCCAGAGGGTTGTAGGGCTGGCGCGCACACGACGAGGGGCCCCTCTCCCTAGCACAGTGGGAGGAGGGCGGCTGCGTCGGCGGCAGGGGCCCCGCCCCGCGGTGGCCAGCGCCCTCCCCTCTGCCCTTGCGTTTCCCTTTCCTCCGCGGCGCTTCCTCTCCGGCTCGGCCCTCCGCAGCCCCTTTGTCTGCCCGGCGCGAGGCGGGCCCACGGTTATATTTAGGCGGCAGGTGTGGGAGCCACAACTAGCCTGGTCGCCCGCCGGTCACCGGCCACCCCGCCCACGTGATGCCCGGGCGCTATAAATAGCCCCCCCGGCGCGGGCCCGCCGAGCATCCGCTGGGAGGCCGGTGCGCCCCGCGCTCTGGGTCTCGGCCGCCGCGCCCGGCCCGGCCCGGCCCGCACGGATGGAGGCGGCGGCGGGACGCCTGCGTGCGCGGGTGAGCCTGGGCGGAGGCGGGCCGGGGGGCGTGTCGGGAGGACCCCAGCCCTGCACCCGGGAGGGGGCCGCACCTCTCAGAACCAGCTCCTACCCTCCCCGGGGAGCATGCACCGCGGGACAAGGTGGCGCCCGCCCACGACCCCGTCCTGCCCACGGTGCTCCCACGCCCCTGCCTTACCTCTCCTGGGACCCCACCCAGTCCTAGTCCTCCCCTCATATCATCCAGGGTCAGCCGTCCAGAGGGGCCGCCTCTCTCTGAAGCCCTCCGGATTCGCCTAGCTCCTCAGCCAGCTGTGAGCAGGAATGAGGGTGGTAGCCTCTCCAAACCTCGGGTTCCTCTTCCATAAACTGGGGTTGAGTGTTGTTCTTACCTCCTGGTCTTGAGATTGAAACCCCTGGGGAGCCCTCGCCGGGTGCTGGTCTGGTCAGGGCCCAGAGAAGGTCCCCCAGCTCCCAGCCGTTCACTCATTTGTGAACAGGGTGGATGCTGGGGCCTCCCCTCACGGGCTTCTAAAGGATGGCTGTTTGGGACACAGCAGAGAACTCAGTGCCCTCGGGTGGGAGGAGGCGGGCTGGAGTCCCAGGAGGGGGGTGTGGGGCGAGTGGCAGGGGGACCAGAGGGAGGGAGGGGCATCGGGCTCCCAGTCTGCTCCTGCATCGTGGCTGGTGGGCTTGGGGGATGGTGGCTGGGTGGACCCTACCTGGGGTCCTGCTCAGTGACCTCTCTGAGAGGTATGGTCAGGAGGGAGGGCCCCTCGGTGGGGGGATGCAAGGCCTGGTTGAGCCATGTGGGGGTGCCTGGGGCAGGAGTGGGGGGACATCACTGCTTTGCTCCCACCTGAGGTGGAGGCCCCAGACTCTGTGGAGACAGGTAGGGTGTGTAGCAAAACCCCACCCCAGGCTGGGCAGTGACCTTGGTCTAACCTCGGCCCAGACCCCTGACCCTATTCTAACCTGGGACCTGCCCCCTGACCGTCTAACCCCTGACCTGTGCCAACAGGTGACAACTTCCGGCTCAGGAGGGCATGGTGTGCAGTGGCGCTGGGCCCCTCCCTGCCCAGGACCCTCAGCCCTGAGGACCCGTCCAGGGATCCTGGGCTGTAGAGCCAGGCCATCTGCTGTTGCCGTGGGGTCTCGCCAGGTGCCCAGCAGCTGTGGGCGGTGAGGTGGCGGGTCAGCCCTGCAGGGAGAGGCCTGTAGTCGTGTGGCTTCCTTGGGCCTTTTCCCTGCTTTCTTTCTGGTAAACATACACACACTTACGCACGCACGCACGCACATGGGAAACAGCCCGCTGCCCCAGGAGGGCCAGTGTTTGCGAGCTGTTCAGGGTGCCCGCGGCTCTCTTTCCTCACCTGCACTTCGAGCCGAAGCTCGCTTGGGGCCGTGGAGGCTCGGGGCCGGCTGAACCAGGACAGGATTCCTTCTCTCAGCCTTTCTCCCCTGCTTGGGGTACCCCCCATGTACCCCTCCCAGGATGGGGCAAGGGGCAGCGTGTGACATCTGGCACCTTCCCTGAGCTGGGAGCAGCGGTGGAGGTGGCCCCTGCCTGTCTGGGGTCGCTGGCTAAGGCTGCGGGGGCCCAGCCTGCCTGGTGGGCATCTGCAGAAGGGGGCACGGGGGGGGGCAGAGGTAAGAGGTGGGGGTGGGGTGGGACTCTCTGGAGGAGCAGCTAGGAGTGCAGGGGGCCTTGGGTTGAGCCCAGTGGCTGGAGGGGTCAGCTGACCACTGGGTCACTGCTGGAGGGAACTTGGGGCATCTGGTTTGGCCGCTCATGGTGCAGATGGGGAAACCAACGCCAGTGACGTGCCCGAGGTCTCGCAGCCCGTCCTGGGCGGGTGGGAGTGGGGCTGCGCTCCTGCTGGGTCCCCTGGCCCGGGAGCTTTGGGGCTCAGAGAGGGAGAGACAGGCTTAGAGGTGCTTGATGCCTGTCTCTGTGACCCAGAGGTGTCCCTCCCCGGGGCCCTGTCACAGCGTGACCCCACTCCTGGCCACCTGTGCTGTCACCACCTTGGCATGCGGCTGGCTGCTGGCCCTTTGACCGTCGTGGTCTGTCCTTGCTTCTCGGAGCTCTGGAGGGCAGAGCCCGGCTTGTGTCCCTCCATGCCGCTAGTCCTGTGGGTGCGTGGGGGAGGCGGTGGCCAAGGGGCAGAGGCTGATCAGGGCGGAGGTTTCCGTGGGGGCCTGGAGAGGTGCTGAGGTGGCTCCTGCTGTGCATGGGGCTGCCACCCCTCACCGCACTGTGGCCGGCCCTCCGCCCTCCGTGCCCGAACCCCTTCCCTGAGGACCAGCCGCTCCAGCATGATCTGGGCTCAGAAATGCCCCAGAGGAGGGGCTGGCTGTCCCGGGGTGGGGGGTGTGTCAGCTGATCACAGGCCTGGGGGCCCAGGCCCAGGGGGGCGAGGCCCATGTTACCACCGACTGCCTCGAAGTCTGTGTCTTGGGGTTCAGCACGCTCCGAGGTTGATGCTGAAATCTGAAATCCCCTGTCCTTCTGTACTCCCCTTGCCCCCCGGCCCTGGTGGCTGTCCTGTCACCTCAGGGCCCTGGGTCAGCCCTGGCAGGAGGTGTCCTTCCTTTGTGTTCCCAGGTGGGGAAACTGAGGCCTGAGGAGGGTCACTCTCTCAGAGGGTCCCGCAGGAGGGCCCGGAGAAGCGTGGACCGTGCTGGGGTGCGGGGGTCGGGCAGGCTCAGGCGGCAGGGGCTCTGATGACCCTGTTCTGCTCGTTTCCTCCTCCCCGCAGACATTGCCTGCCGCTGACCAGCCTGGGATTTATGGAGAGGGCCTCGGGGGGCAGCTCTGAGCACTGCCGCGCCCAGCATCGCCACTGCGCCTGCTGCTGAGGAGGCCCTGCCGCCGGCCTCCCCTCGCCCCGCCGCGCATGGCCCCCGCCCGGCCCAGGGCCGGCCCTGCCGCCTGAGCCCACCTGCCTGCCCGCCCTCCGGACTCCTGGGACCCCGATGGGGTAACGGGACGGCGGCCGCGCGTCGAGCCGCCGGCGACCCCCCCCAGGCTGCCCTGTCGGGTCCGTTCCAGGTCGTTTTCCTTTGATCCTTGGGGTCTGGGGCCCGCCTCTGAGCCCGGGGGCCGGCCGCCGTCCACCGATGCCCAGAGGACGTCCCCGCCAGCGCTCGGAGTCCCCGCAGGCTTTTTAAAGGGTTCTTTGCTGAAGTTTTTTTGGTTGTCGTTTTTATTTTTGCCCCCTGCTAATCCCCGGCTCTGAGAGGCAGGAGCTCAGACTGGCCGTTTTCCTTCTGCGGGCGCTTTTTTCTTTTTCTTTTGTAAGGCGTCAGGTTCTCTTGTTTCCGTGTCCCTACGCCAGCCGCATCCTCCCTCCTCCCGAGTATTTGCACAATATTTGTGCGGGGTATAGGGGGCAGGGTTTTTAAAAGGCATTTCCTCTCTCTCGGACAAGCACAGGGATCTCCTTCTCCCCAGATTCTGGGGGGCTGCCGGGGGTGTCTCTTGCCCGTGTCCCCAGCGCCCTCCTGGCCCCTGGCCTCACGGGGAGCCATGGCTCGGATGAACCGGCCCGCCCCCGTGGAGGTGAGCTACAAGAACATGCGCTTCCTCATCACGCACAACCCCACCAACGCCACCCTCAGCACCTTCATCGAGGTGAGTGGGGCCCGCGGACGTCCAGCCCCGGGCCTCCCGGGAGGCGTCGACAGGCCGGGGCTGGCCGGGTGGGGTTTAGGGTTGTTAACCCACGTGTCGCGCCGGGACCCTGGTTAGAGGACTTCCGGGGCCGGCCGCGAGACATGGGAGTGTCCTGGGGAGCACGGGTGTGGGGCTGTTGGGGGATCAGCTGGGCTCCCCAGGGGCCTGCAGGGTGGGCTGGCGTGAGGGCAGGTGGGACTCCGCACTGCGTGAATAGAGGCAGGGTCAGAGACAGGAGGCGGGATGGGCATCACCTCCTCAGGGCATCGTCTGTGGCTGGGGCATCCTGAGCCCTCTGCTGGCCCTTCCTTCGGCCTCGGTGCAGAGGCTGAGCAGGAGGGAGGCGGAGAGATGCCCTGGGAGGAGAGGCTGTGGACAGCCGGGAGACAGGCAGATGGGGGATGGGGCACGAAGGCTGGCTGCACGGCCAGCCCAGGCCACAGGGAGCCCCTGGGCTCTGGGGGAGGCCTGGGGGCTTTGGGCACATATGCTTGTGAGGAGGGGCTGGGCACGAGTCCAAGCTGGCCACAGGAGAGAGTGGCCACCGTTCCCTTGGGCGTCGGCAGGAAGAGATGCGTGTGGCTCCTAGCCACAGCGGATGGAGCAGATGTGTTTGCAGAGCCTTCAGCTCTCCATGTGGCCTCCCCTAGGAGCCTGGCCTCTGCAGAACTCCTTGCTGTTTGCAGAGCTTGTGGCTGTGTGTAGGGCTGTTTGTGACCTAGACTCTCAGCCCTTCCCTCTGCAACATGAGATAAGCCCTCATGGGTGCTTGTCATAGTTAAACAGGGACCTGGGCATGAGGAGACCTTGACAACTGTATAGTGGGAGGCAGTGGGCACTCTGCCATCAGGGGACCTGGACCCTGGACACTGAGCCAGGTGCCCTACAGAGGAGTGCTGCCTCCTCACAGCTGAGACCCTGAAGATGATGGCAGGACTTGGGGAAAGACTGAGCACAGCACTCAGAGTGTGACCAGGATCAGGGCTCAGAGTATGACCAGGATCAGGGCTCAGTGTGTGAGCAGGGTCAGGGCTCAGAGTGTGAGCAGGGTCAGGGCTCAGCCTATGATTGGGGTCAAGCTCAGCACGTGACTAGAACTGGAGCTCAGCCTCTGGCTGGGGTCGGGGCTCAGAGGGTGTGTGGGCTCAGGGCTCAGTGTGTGGCTAGAGTTAAGGGTCAGTCTGCGTGAGGGTCAGGGCTTAGCATGTGACCCGTGTCAGGGCCATGTGCGTGACTGGGGTCAGGGCTCAGCCCTAGGCTGGGTGGCTGCACCCTCTGTGCAGGCACAGAGGGATTCTGAGGCACCCCACAACCTCCAAACCCTGCACCCCCTCCTGCATTCTCAGAATAGCTATGTCCTGGCTGTACTGTGTCCGGTGTCCCCATCGCATGACAAGCAAGGTCCAGCAGCTGATTCCTCACCACTCCCAAATTAGCTGCTGGGAGCAGGTGGGGTGGGAGCAGCCCCTGCACGTGGCTTCATGGAGTGGACCCTCTCCCCTGGTATTAATATCCCTGTGCCTGGCTGTGAATTCCCTTGACCTTTTCCCTGGTAGCCTGGGGCTTCCCCACTGGTGTGCAGGGCCAGAGTCCCTCCCAGCCGCCTCTGAGCGGGTGCCTGCCTTGCCGCTCTGAGGCCCCTGCCCGCTGAGGCCTGCCCCTCCCAGGCTCTGAAGGCCCCAGTGAGGGGTCTGGCCTTGCCCTTGACTGGACTCTTCATGCACCTCTGGCTGGATGGTCTGCTCACAGCGGGGACCATGCAGGGGCCCGTGTGTGGGCTGGCAGTGTTCTGTCCCTGCTTGGGGACCCAGGAGCTTTGACTGGAAAGTGGGGCCTTGCTGGTGCCATCTGGGATTCTGAGCGCCCAATAGGAGGGAGGTGATGTGCTGGGAAGCAAGGCTCATGGTCTCCATCACCATGAGAGTGGGTGGGGACGCCACCCCCCGTCTGTGGGGGTGGGGGGGGCCAAGGGACAGTTGCCCCAGAAGCATCAGGAAAGACTCTTCCATCCCCGGCAGATCATTGAGTGTGAAAGTCCCGCACCAGCGGTTCAGGCTCGGCCTCAACCTTCCTGTTTTGTTGAGGGGGGTACGGCTCTGCCCTGGGGGCCTGGTCAGGGGATCCCCACCCCTGAGCCTTGCCTTCCGCCTCCTCCCTCCCTGCCAGGACCTGAAGAAGTATGGGGCCACCACCGTGGTGCGCGTGTGCGAAGTGACCTACGACAAGGCCCCACTGGAGAAGGACGGCATCACCGTCGTGGTGAGGGCCGCGTGGTGCTGGGTGGGCTGGGGGCGGGGGCTCCCTCAGCCTGGGCAGTGAGTTTCGTGCCCCCTCTCTGTGACGGAGGCACACGTGGCCTTGCTGCGTGCCACCTGCCACTTGCCTGGTCCTCGTGCATGGTGGGCACATCTCAGGGAGTCCCAGGTTTCTGATTGTGTGACCTTGTAAGAGTCCCCTCCCCTCTGCAAGGCCATTTTCCACCTCTAGAGTGGGCGGGCCTGTCATGGCCAGCTGGCTCAGGAGGCGGAGCACAGCCCGCACTGGCCCAGCCCCAGCCCACGCAGCCAGCCCTCCCCCGTGCTGGCACTGGCAGGCTCTGCCACGCGCCGCGGCTTCTCAGCCTCGGGAGAGCCCGGCATGCAGCTCTGCTGTGGGGAGACTGAGGCTGGGGTCATTTGCTGTCTGAGGCCAGGCCAGACTGTGGCAGAGCTGGGGCGGCTCGGGGAGCGGCACTTTAGTAATACCCCTTCCTGGTGCGTCCCGTCCAGGTGAACACCCCCTCCAGGTGCAGCTCCCCTCCAGGTGCAGCTCCCCTCCAGGTGTGCCCCTCTCCAGGTGCAGATCCCCACCAGGTGCAGCTCCCCTCCAGGTGTGCCCCTCTCCAGGTGCAGTTCCCCCTCCAGGTGCAGCTCCCCTCCAGGTGTGCCCCTCTCCAGGTGCAGTTCCCCCTCCAGGTGCAGCTCCCCTCCAGGTGTGCCCCTCTCCAGGTGCAGCTCCCCTCCAGGTGTGCCCCTCTCCAGGTGCAGTTCCCCCTCCAGGTGCAGCTCCCCTCCAGGTGTGCCCCTCTCCAGGTGCAGTTCCCCCTCCAGGTGCAGCTCCCCCTCCAGGTGCAGCTCCCCTCCAGGTGTGCCCCTCTCCAGGTGCAGCTCCCCCTCCAGGTGCAGCTCCCCTCCAGGTGTGCCCCTCTCCAGGTGCAGCTCTCCTCCCGGTGCGCCCCTGTCCAGGTGTGCTCCCTTTCACGGGCTGGGTCTGACCCCATAGTCCTGCCTGGTGGAGAACACAGCCCCACTATGCAGACAGCCCGAGGCTCAGAGGCCACCCACAGCCCCCAGTGGCTCCTGCTGGCTCCTCTGCATCTGGGCCTGTCTTAGGGCCTCATCTCGCTGCCTGTGTTTGGGGCCCTGTTGCTGGGCAGCAGGTGCCACGGGAGGGTGGGTGGGCACACCTGGCTGGTCCCCGGGGTGGCTATCTGTGAAGGCCGTGGGGAGGGACCCTTGGGGCTGTTTCCTTGGTCCCCTGGCCCTGGGGAACCGTGTCCAGGCGGAGGGCAGGCGGCTGTGCTGCCACATTCCTGTGGGACGGGCTGTGGGTTCCTGGTGTCTCCCCAGCGCAGGGCTGCCCGCCTCGGGCTGGAGGCATGGAGCGGGGGACGCGGTCCTGTGTCCAGCAGGCCCCACCTGGCTCTGCTCGGGCCTCGGGCTCCTCAGCCCTTAGTTATCACTTTTCATTCAAGGACCCACTTATGACCCGTGTTACTGTGTGTAGTCACCTCTGATCGTCAGTTTGGAGTGGTGGTCTGATCGTCAGTTTGGAGTGGTGGACGCAGCCGGAGCTGGGGTGGGGTTGGCCTGGCCTGAAGCCGCCTCCGCCCCTGCCTGGCTGTGTGGCCCCTGGTGCCTCACCTGTAAGGCGTGGGTGCCTGTGGCCACGAGGTGAACCCGTGGGAAGCGCCTGTCCGTGCGGGGTGCAGTGCCCTTTCCTGCCCGCCCGCCGCAGCACAAAGGAGGCCGTTAGACTTAGGGGGCCCATGCAGATGGCTGCCCCCCGGCATTGCCGCTTCTGGAGGCTGGGGGCGGGATTAGCTGGGCCTGGGGATGTCTCCCCGTCAGCCTGGGGAGTGGGGCCCACCTAGGTTCACCCCTGGTGCCTACAGCACTCGTTCTGGGACCGTGCCCCCTCTGGGTCTGCTGCCCCAGGCCTCGAGCATCTCTGTCCTCACTGCCTGTGCCCTGAGCCCGGCCCGGCCCCCCCTGGGGCGCCTCCCCTCGCCTGGGACTGGCGGAGGCGGGTGGCACAGCTAAGTCTTCAAAATGAGCGTCTGGAGAGGCCGCAGGTGGAGCTGACCATGAGGCACCCTGGCCCCCGAGTGACGGGCCTCCCCCTCCAACCCTCTCTTCACTTCTTCCTGGTCACCGGGCTGGCCTGCTCTGTGTGGCCGTGCTGTGGGCTGGGGACGTGGAGAGGCACGGGGCAACCACGCTTGTGGACCAGACCCTTTGGGCCTGCTGACCCGGAACCTCTCTGACCCTAGAACCACAGTGCGGGCTGTCAGGAAGGGCGAGTAGGGCTCCTGGGGCTCCCGAAAGAAAAGGGCAGAGCATTCCCAGGGGGCTTCCTGGAGGAGGGAACAGCTGCGGTGAGCAGAAGAGGGTGAGGAGGCCGCCCCTCCGAGTGACCTCTGCCGCCCGCTGCCTCCCACCCTCGGGGGCTCCTGAGTGCCCTGACCCTGTGGAGCCCGCAGGCCGGCGGCCTGGGCCCCGCCTCTCCCCCCCACCCTCCGTCGGGGTCCTCACGCTGCTCCCCTCTGCAGGACTGGCCGTTCGATGACGGGGCGCCCCCTCCCGGCAAAGTGGTGGAGGACTGGCTGAGCCTGCTGAAGGCCAAATTCTGTGATGACCCCGGCAGCTGCGTGGCTGTGCACTGCGTGGCCGGCCTGGGACGGTGAGCAGGGGGCCGGGCGGGGCTCGCCTGCCCTTGGGATCTTGTGGTCTGACTTGCTGTCCGGTGTGGGTCTGAGCCCGCATCTCACGTGCCCTACTTCCCAGAGGGCGCCCGGACATGGCCTCCACCACCTCGCGGCAAGGAAGTCCTTCCCGAAGTCTGACCCCATTCTCTCCTGCTGTGGTTGCAGCTTTGTCCCTGCACTTGAGCAGGAAGGCACTGCCAGCACCCCGTCCCCAGACCCAAAGACCCCTGCCCCCACCAAACAGCCTGGCTTTGCCTGAAAGGACCCAGGCAGGGGAACCCCCAGTTGGCAGAGGGAAGACCAGGCAGGTGGGGTTGGTAGAGCATCAAGCTCTTAGCCGGGGCCACACCCAAGCTCGGCTGTGCTGTTCTCCTTCAGTCCTCCCAGCAACACATTTTACACACAAGGAGCCTGAGGCACAGAGAGGTTGCCTGGTCCACCTGAGGTCACACAGCAGAGATGGGAGGGAGCAGGATTTGGACCCAGGAGGTCGGGCTGAGCTGTGAGTCAGTGCCCACCATGAGGGACTGGGGGGCGTCTGAGCCGTCCTCGGCCGTGAGGGTGAGGGCATCTTCCATAGGCGGCCTGTCAGGGGAGGGAGGTGAGGGGGGCAGAGCTTGGATGACTCTGCCGTGTGTCCCCAGGGCTCCTGTTCTCGTGGCGCTGGCCCTCATCGAGAGTGGGATGAAGTACGAGGACGCCATCCAGTTCATCCGACAGTGAGTGGCCAGCCGGTGGGGGAGGGCGGTTGGTGAGCGCCTGGGGGTGTGGGTTTAGGGGGCCCTTATCCTGCACTCCCCACCCTGCAGGGGCCCGGCGCCTTATCAGTGGGCAGTCCTGACCCCTGGCCCTGGGGTGTCCTCTGAGGTGTTCCCCAGTCCCACCAGCCTCATGTTGTGGTACCAACACAGCCTCCAGGCCACGAGGGCCCCGCAGTCAGGCCGCTGGGCTCCGAGTGAGGCCTGTGCCTGTGTGTGTGGCCTGCCGGCGGGTGCTGGGCGGTGTGATGAGGAGAGGCTGCGGTGAAGGCCCAGCCGGTCCCATCTCGTGGCTCAGCCCGGAGAGCATCGGTTAGCCAGGCCGGGCTATGCTGAGTAACGAGCAGGCCCAGCCCCATCTCTGACAGTAGGGAGTCGGGCAAATAACAACTCTTCAGGCCCCGTGATCCTGACATGGGGATGTCACTCCTCTCACCTTCCAGAAGAGGAAGGAGCCCCAGAAGCCATCCACTCCAGCCCTTCGGTGACAAACAGAAACCCACAAACCTCTCCCGGCACCTTGTCCACTCTGCTTCCGCACCCCTGGGGATGCTCACACACGGCATCCTTGAGAGCTGCCCTTGTGACTGCCCCCCGTGGTCCTGGCCGGCCCTCGTGGCCCCAGTCGGCCTCTCCCAGCCGCCCCTCCTCGGCCCCCATGGAGATGTCCAGGCCCACTGCTTCCTTGTGGCCCGCTGCTCCCGGGAGAGGAGGCCCGGCTGGTGCAGGGGTCCTGTGGCGACAGCAGGGACGGGCGGGGCTGACTGCAGAGGTGCTGGTGCTGCGCTGGCCCCAGCCACCCTCCAGCCCCACCCACCGTGTGTGTGTGCGTGCGACATGTACCCGCAGCCACATGCACGCACTCTGGAGGCTGTGCTCCCCCCTGCGCCTCTGATGGTGGCTCCCAGGGCACAGCCATCGTGTTCTCCCCAGGGCAGGCTTGTTTACCAGCCAAGCCTCCAGCTTTGCGTGCACTGGTGAGCATCTGTGCCTGCAGGAGCTCTGGCCTCCTTAGGGAGCTTGGCACGTGCACATGCGCACACACACATACACACACTCGCGCACACTCTTTTCTATCTGTGAGCTCACTGCAGCTCTGTGAATGGGCATAGATCCCAGGAGCGGCACCAGGGCGAGGGCTGGGCATCCCCATAGCCTCCCCTCACCCCACCCCTCACTGAGCCTGGGCTGGTCCCACTTCCTGTGGCTGTGGTTCCCTCACCCCGGGGTGCGTGAGTCAGGGCAGGCCGGGCTGTGCTGAGTAACAAGTGGGCCCAGACCCTGGGGACCGAGAACAGCCCAGGCTAGTCTCTCACTTCTGTGGCCTGACGCGGTTAGCAGGGGCTCTGCTCAGGGACCCTGGGATGCCGGCCGTGGGGGCTGCCCCATCTCCAGCACTGCTGGTCGCTGGGCCGGAGGGACAGGGCGATCGTGGAGCCATACGATGGCTCCAAAGCTTTATCTGGCAGACATGTGTGTCTCTGCCACTCATGTTTCATTGGCCGAAGCGAGGCCATGGCCATGCCTGAGGTCACGGGCAGGTGGGGAGGGATGGCTCCAGAAGTGCTTGGTGAGCAGCCCAGGTGCCCCCCGCACCCCATCCCCTGAGGTCCTCCCCTCCCTCCCAGACAGTAGAGGTGCCAGCTGCCCCCTGTGGCCCTCTGGGAGCCCATGGCCTGGGGGTGGGTGACAGTCGGGTACACATGGGGCCATGGGAGGGTGGGGACCATGGGGGGATGGAAGCCAGGGAGTCAGCCTGGAGGAGGTGATAGCCAGGTGAGTTGAAGGCCAGCAGGGGTGACTGCAGGGGGCCGGGGAAGGGGGATTCTGGCAGCGGGAACAGCCTGGGCAAAGGATGGGCTCTGCTGGCCACGAGGACCCACCCCAGCCCCGCTGGACTCTGGGCCTCGAGCCCCTTGGGGCAGGTCACGTGGCCGAGCCCGGGTCCCGCCCGATCCGCACCCTGGTCCCTTCTCCCCAGGAAGCGGCGCGGAGCCATCAACAGCAAACAGCTCACCTACCTGGAAAAGTACCGGCCTAAACAGAGACTGCGGTTCAAAGACCCGCACACACACAGGACCAGATGCTGTGTCATGTAGCTCAGGACCTCGCCCGCGGGGGCCCCGCCCCGGCTGCCTGCACCTCGCCTTTCTCCGGACACCTCAGCGCGCCTGCGTCCGACTGGTCCAGCGCGCCCGCACGCCCTTTGCTGTGTCTGTCCGTCTGTCTCTCCCTGCGTCTGTCTGCCCGTGTCAGCGCCTTCTGGACCCCTTTCCCTTTGTCTCCGTGCCCTCCATCTCTTCATGTCTCTCTGTCTCTGTGCCCAAGGCTCTATCATCTCTTTGTCCTCGGCTCTCTCTCTGTGCTGTGTGTCTCTGTATCTCTGTGTCTGTCTCTGTGCTCTTGGCTCTCTCTGTCTCTGTCTCTGCTGTGTGTGTCTCTATCTCTGTCTCTGTGTCCTGTGTCTCTGTGCTCTCGGCGCTCTCTGTCTCTCTCAGGCTTACTGGGGGCCCCCGGTCCCTGGCCCTCCCGCCAGCACCCTCCCCACACTGCCCCGGGCAGCTCTCCTCTCTGGCCCGTTTGTTGGGGGACAGGTGTGTTTTTTGACTGCTGGGGGCCCGACCCCTCGTCTGTGGCCCCTCGCCCCGACATGTTCATGGCACCTTAAATTATTGGGTCTGGGCGGTCACATGTTCCGGACACTCGAAGGCAATAAACAGGTCCCTGTGGCTGTGTGTGCTGAGAGCCGGTGCGCGGCCGTGCAGGGTGGGCGGGTGGCCCTGCATGGTGCGTGGGGCCCAGGAGGCCACTGTCCAGGGCTGGACCTGCTGGGGCTCCCCCTGGTGGCCACGCCGGGTCCCTGTGCTCCAGTTCACAGAGTGGCCTGAGCCGGGCCTGCCCTGTGCCGTTTGGGGGACCTGGGGCAGGGAAGGCCAGGCTGGGTCCCCAGGTTCTAGCCCCCTGCAGGGAGGGTGGGTTCACTTGGTACTTCCTTGGGGCCTGTGCCCAGCAGGGTGGCCGCCCTGTCCTGCCTCCACCAGGCATCCTCCTTTCAGCCTTAGATGTCCAGAGGAGGGAGGGGGTGATGGAGGCCGTCTCTGCTCGGGTGGGGGGACACGCCCTCTCATCAGCCCAGGGTGGGGTGCCTCGGGGGCTGGGTGTGTGGGGGCCTTGGCCTGCCTGAAGGCACAGACTGCCATGCTCACGTGGGCCTGGGGGTCGGCCCCTTCCCAGGCTGAGGGAAAGGGTCAAGGAGTGGGCGGAGGTGGGAGGAGGAGCCCAGGGCTGGTCTGGTTGGGAGCAGAGAGGCTGGGGGCGGTCTGCCCCAGGGCCCCCACGCACGGCCACCCACCTCTGGACACCCCCCAGAGGTCTTTACTGATCCCTTTTCGCCCAGTTGCTGGGACCTCCTGGCTGTCGCAGCCCCGGGCCCCTGTCCAGGCGGCCTCCTTGCCTCTGCCACCTGGCCTCCTCTTCCTTGGGGCCCCATCCCGGCCTGCTCTTCCATCTATCTCACCCTGTACCCTACACCACGCTGGGGTGGGTCTACAGGGAGGGGCTCTCCAGTTCCCCAGGTCGTCACTCCTCTGTTCCCAGGGGAGGAGGGGGGCCCAGGAAGGGCAGGCCTTGTGCCCAGGGCTCACAGCGAGGCCTTGGCAGAGACTTGTGTCCCCCGGGTGTGAGTGCCCCCTGCCTGGGCCCATTCCACTAGTCCTTGAAAGTTGGCCCTGGGGTGGCTGTGTGGGCTGTGTCTTCCCTGGGGCCCTGGGCAGGTGGCCAACAGGGACACAGACCCGGTCCGTCCCTCCCCGGCCTGCTGCAGCTGGCCTGGCCGTGAACTGTCACACTGGTGCCGTTAATGGGCACCTCCCGTGCCGGGCTCTGGAGGGCCCAGCAGCCCTGCCTGGTAGGAATCCAGTTCCTTCCCGCTTCCAAACACGGTCTCTCTGTCTCGGTTCCCTGAGGGGCTAGTCCAGTCACTGCCGGCTCCAGGAACCCACTGGGTCAGTGCCTGTCAGCTCCCAGCTTTTACTAAACCAGACTGTCCCCAGGGAGAGTGAGCCAGCCGGAGGGGGAGTGTGGAGGGCAGCCTACCTGCCCACTGCCCCACGGCGGCCAGAGGGCAGCTGATGGCTGAACCAGGCAGGCATCCCCCTTTAGGGGACATGGCACCCCTGACCTGGGACCACAGCCACCAGGCTGGACCAAGAGCACCCTCCCCTCGGCCCCTTGGTGCCGATGGAGCACACCCACCGCAGCCAGGGGGTGGGAGCAAGGAGGGGTAGTGGGTGCTTGCAAAGGTCAGTGGACAACATGGGGAGTCGTGAAAAGGTAAGACCACCCACAGCCCTCCTTGGGGCGCCATTCAGAGACGGATGGACAGACGGACGGACAAGACGGGGCCGCAGACTCCGGCCCTCTCCCGGCTCCTCCAGCTGCACCACACGGTCATTTCCTCCTTTCCCCGAACACATCCGAGAACACAAATAAATCTGGTGCGTGCTCCATGAAGGTCACTGTATTTTTTTCAACCCACCATCCAAGTTGTGGGGCCTCCTCTGTGCCAGCCCCGTGCAGCCACATCGCTGCTCTGAGGGGCTCACAGTCTAGAGGGAGTCGGGGGTGACAGGCTAGGGGTCTGTCTAGTGCCGGAGGGGTGCCCAGCCTCAGGAGGCGCTGATGAGGCTCCCTCCAGCAGGGGACACGTAGGCTGGTCCTTGAACAGTGGGGTGGTGTGGAGGTACCGAGGTGGGTGCTCCAGGTGGGAGGAGCTGCCTGAGCAGAGGGGTGGAGGGGACCAGTGGGAGCACTTGAGAGAAAAGGCATGTGGGCAGGCTGGGCAGGAGCACCCCATTGGAGGCGCAGCCGGCTGGTCTGGCGGGGATCCCAAGAGAGACAGCCCGGGGGGTGGGGCCCTAAGGAGAACTCCGGCAGGCAGGAGACGGGCCAGCTGCCTGCTTCACACGTGGGAAAACCAAGGCTGAGAGGGGCAGGGACTCGGCTGAAGGTCAGGCGGGTCTCCAGGTGGCTCCCAGGGAGTCAGGGGACATGGCCAGGAAGGGCTTGAGCCCTCCGAGGGGTCTCTGGAGGAAGGTCTTAGTACCCATTTTACAGATGGAACAGCTGAGGCTCAGAGAGCTGAAATGCCTCAGCCACAGAGCTCGTCCAGAGTGGGCCAGGTCCCACTGGGAAGGTGTGACTCTGTGCCCAGGCTGGTTCTGCTGCCACCCCCACATGCCAACCCCGAGTGGGCTCAGGAGGATGGAGGTGGGGGCGAGGGAGACCAGCCAAGGGGCCTCTTCCCCACCCACAGCCCCTCAGCGACTATGGAGCTGGAGACAAACTGAAGGCTGTGGGGGCGCCTGGGTGAATGGCTCCATGCAGCCTTGAGGCCTGAAGGCCAAGGATGCCCTTGGAGGGCCCTCTCAGTGCCCAGGACGTCGGTGGGCTGTGGCTTGGGCTCCAGTCCAGTGGAGTCTACCTGATCTCCACGAGTGGAGGGGCCGTCATTTGCAGGGCCCCACACAGACTTCACAGTTTGTCTCCCTGTTCCCTAGTCCTGCCAGTGTCTCCTGGGCTGGCCTCAGTCCCCTGGGGGCCCACAGGTGGTGAGCAGGGAGCTGACAGGTGTGATGCTTCTTTGTTGAATCTAGATCTTTCTTTTAAATGGAAAATTGTGCAACCAAGCTCTGTGCAGACGGGGCGAGGCTGACCGATGCGGTGGGCACAGGGGAAGGGAAGGGGAGGGAGGATGGCTGGAGGTCAGTGTGGTTTGGCTGCCACCTCCTGAATGAATGACAGCTGCCTGGTAGCAAATTCGCGGAGGCCAGGCTCCGGGGCCTTCTTGAGATCTTCAAAAGCTCCAGGAGAGGAGGGACACGTCAGAGGTGACCTGGTCCAGCACCCACAGCCCCACCCTGGTGGAGGGAGCCCGGCCCCCACGCTCCCTGGGAGCAGCCCCCTCATCCCAGCCCGGGGTTGGGGGCTGGCAGGATGGGCCCAGACCCCCTCCTCCACCTTCAAGACCTGGGGTGCTCCCTTGCCTCCCCCACTCCAGCCCCCCATGTTTGGGAGCCCACCACAGCCTTATCGAGCCTCAGGCAGCCCGTGGAGTGGGTGTGAGCCCCCTTCTGGCAGGTGCCCGCATCCGCCTCCAGACGCGGGCTGCGGGTGTGGACTGGGGGGCGGGGCCGGCGGCCGCTTACTACAGAGCAGCAGGTTTCTGTCGACGCTGTTCACCATCCTGGACACGGCCTGGGGGTGGCAGCAGATGGTATAACCTGTGCGACAGATGGAGGAGTTCGCTGGCCACTGGAAGGGGGCTCGCTGGTGAGTGGGGGGCTCTTACCCAGTCCTGCCCCCCTGAGGCCCCCCCATCCACCACTTTCCCCTCTTGCCTGTGGACCCTGAGCTCCAGCTGCCGAGGTGTGGCGGGTGCTAGGTGGGCGAGCTAGGGCGGGTGAGAGTCGGGGGCTCTGGTGGGTCAGGCCCGGGGTGCCCCAAGCCCGGCCACACCCTGCTTACCTATGAAGAGCACGGCCCAAGTCTTCATGTGGTGTTGGCGGCTGTGCAGGTAGCTGAGCGCCTGTGCCAAGTGGATGCTGAACTCCTCCTGGCTGCGGGTCATCTGGAGAGCCCAGCTGTCACTGGCTGGGGCCAGGGGGGCTGGCCTTCCACAGACCACAGCCGGGAGCCCCAGCCCGGTGCCCCCTGCCCTCAGGGTCATGTGTCGAGTGGAGGACACGTGGGGAACGCCCAGCCTGGCCCCCGTTCCCCAGCCCTGCCTCCCCTGCTCCCCACTGCAGCCCAGTATCCCCCGCCCCTGGTCCTCAGGTCCCTCACCAGGCGGGTCCAGAGGAAGTGACGGGCACTGAGGCCCCTCTCCCAGGCCAGCGTGCAGAAGGTGGTGTGTTGCAGCCGCCAACGGAGCAGCACGGTACAGCGGTAGAAGGCAAACCTGGCCTGCTGTGGGGACAGCACGGGAGGGTCTGCCGGGGTCTCTGAGCTTGAGGACCACCGGCTTTGGGTGGGGTCTGGGGAAGCCTGCAGTGCTAGTGTGGCCGCCGTCCCTCCTGGGTCCCCGTCTCCCTCCCGCTGCCAGACCTCCTTCTGCCTGACACACTCCTCCTGGACTGACTCTTAACCCACCCTGGGCTCCCCAGCGTGGGCCTTGGGGAAGACCCCCCACCTCCCGGCTCTGTGTCAGGCCTCAGGCAGGACTGAAGGTGGTTCTCCCATTCGCTTCCTAACTGGCTGCTTATTGTCCATCCCCCCCGATGGCCTGGAGCCCCGGGAAGGCTGAGCTGGGCCTTAAGGGCCTGGGCGCGGGGCACGGGCTGGCACACATTTCAGCAAGTTCAACCAACAGCCTGCGCCCCACCACGTGCTGGGTGCTGGGGACACAGCAGTGAGCAGAACAGACTGGGTCCTGCCTACACAGACGGCACAGTGCATGTGTGTATGTGGGTGTGTGTGTGCACGTGCATATGCCCACGTATGTGCCGGCCTGTGTGTGTACGTGCGTGTATATGGGGGGGCGCAGGGAGACCTCGGTCAGGGAGATTGGTGTAGGTGTGCAAACCCATGGCCCCAGGGAGCACCCTTCACCCTCGGGCAGCCCTCTGCTCCCACAGACCCCCCATCGCCTGGTCCACTGGCCCCTGGGGCCCCTAGCCCCGCTGGGGGAAAGGCCCGCCAGGCCCGAGGGGAAGCACTGACCGTGACGACGTCTGGGCAGCGGTCCTGCAGGTGCAGGAGCAGGGGCACCATGCTCTGGTGCACCTGGGTTCGCAGGCTGCTCAGTTCCCTGCCTGCCATGGCTTCCACCAGGTCACCGAACAGCGCCATGGCCGCCGCCCGGATCCCGTCCCGCTCCTGCAAGGCAGGGGCTCAGAGCCAGAGCTAAACAGGCCTGGGGTTCCCAGCCTCCACCCAACTTGAGACTCCCCCCCCATTGTGGGGAAGGGGCTCCGTGCCCTCAGCAGGACCCTCTCACCCAGGCCCGGGGCCCCTGGGGCAGAGCTGTGCCTCCCCGTGGGGCCATCCTCAGGGACCTACAATCACTCTTCTCACCCTGGTGATCACGTCCTAACACCCCAGCGTCATGAACGCAGCTGGCGAGAGCCTAGCCCTCTACTTCCCAGGGAGGGAAGCCGGCCCTGTAACGTGGGGACCAGCGGGGCTGGGGGCCTTGGGCGGGCGCTCGTTCAACCACGTGGAGCAGGGGCCCGGCACCACCTGGCGACCCCCGCCGGACCCTGAGCCCAGGCCGCCCCCCAGCCTCCATCCCCCGTCCTAGAGGAGGGGCCTGGGGCCCTCCTGGCCTTGGAGGAAGAGGGGGCGGCGTGGGGGCCACGCGCGCACGGGTGCACTCACGTCGTCGAAGAAGGAGCGGGTTTTGACGGCGATGCCGAGGCTCTGCGCGCCCGCGCCGTGGGCACCCAGCCGGTGCAGCACGTCCGACACGGTGCCCATGATGCGCACCACCACCGGCTCGCTGTTCTGGAAGAAGCCGTTGAGAAAGGGCGGCAGCTGTCTGCGGAGCAGGATTCCCTGGGGGCGGCAAGGGCCGGCGGGCTGAGGACACCAGGACCGGCCGCCTCTGCGCCCCTCCCACCCCCAGCCCTGCCGGCTGGACCCAGACAAACGCAGGCTGTCCCCAACGCCCCTCCCTAGATGCCATCCTGGCCTGGGCACCTGCAGTGCTGCGCCTCCCTACCGGGCAGTGTCCCCCACTCCCTGGGGGCCCGCTCTGGCTCTGCCCACAAGGGGAACGCACGCCCAGCTGTGACTTGCCCACCAGGAGCTGTGTGGCTGTGGACAAGGGCTTTCCCTCTCTGAGCCCCCTGGGGTCCTCCAGGGGTAGGGACTAGGAACCCCATGCCACTTGGCCCCCAGGTCCTTTCTTCTCCCGTCCCCGTGCTGGCCAGAAGGCCCCTCGCCAAGTGGCGGAGACCACCCCTCCCTGCCTCTGCTGGGTCCTGCCTTCCCCTCTATTCCAGACCTCGCCTGGGTCAGACGGGGCCTGGGGGCTGGGCGGGACCAGGCTGGTCAGGTGTGCGCATCCTGAGGTCACTGGTTTCTCTCATCACAGGGAGCTGGGGTGCTCCAGTGGTGGCGCCAGACCTTCTAGGTTGCAGTGACCATTTTTCAATTTTATGCCACCTGAAAACAGCCTGAATTCATCTTCAGCCCATTCTGTCCGCACCACTTGCGTGCAGCGGACCCGTGTGCATCGTCCAGACTGACTGTTGGAGAGCAGCGTGTGGGCAGCGGACGTTTCCCGCCATCATGCCCCTTATCCACGACTTGTGTGCAAACCAGGCTGATGTGACAACTTTTAAACAAGCTTTGGGCAACCTCACTGGTTTTACAATATTATCATTTTCAGCAAGTGAGTCCCTTAACAGCAACACTTTCTGAGCTCCTTCTGGGTGCAGCCAGGGTTCTGGCTGTGGACGGCAGGGGCAGAGTGGAATTCTGATGGGAAGGACCACACAGTAACTGAGGCACGCCCACCATCATGTGTGTCAGAGGGTGACGAGCGAGATGAGGGAAGATAAAGCAGGGCAGGGGATGCAACGGGCTGGAGTGGAGGTGGGAGGGGGCGGCAATGTTGTTATAAAACTTTAAGTAGGATCAGAGAAGGTGCCACTGGGAAGGTGACAGCCGAGCAAATTCTTACAAAGAGGAACTGGAAGAGCATTCCAGCAGAGGGAGCAGCAGTGCAAAGGCCCTGAGGCAGGAGCACACCTGCGCTGTTTGTGAGCAGAGGAGAGACTGATTCACATCACCACAGGAGCCCCCTGGCCACGGGGTGAGATACACCGAAAAGGAGAAGTGTATCGTCTGTGGGGGAGATGTTGGTAGCTTCAGTGGGGAGCAGTGAAGTGGGAGAAGTGGTTGGATTCTGGGTGTACTGTGGGGTTTGTTGATCGACTGGATGACCCCAAGGTTTGGGGCCAGAGCAACTGGACAGGTGGAGTCCCCATCAGCTGCGATAGCGGCTGCAGGAGGAGCCTGAGTGGGGGAGGAGTCCGTTGTCCGCATGTGGAGTTTGAGACACCGGCCGTGATCCTAGCAGTTAGAGAGTCAAGGCTGGAGCTCAGGTCCCGGGTTGGGAGACAAATATGGGAGCAACTGGCCAATAGACGGTGCTTCAAGACTGGAGGAGACCACCAAGGGAGCGAGTGTAGACCAAGAAGAGGAATGGGGAAGGATTCCTGGGGTGGGCCTCAGTGCCAGGCCAGGGACAGGAAGAAAGACCAGCGAAGGTGAGAAGGCGCCTGCACACCGTGGGAGGAAAACCAAGTGAGTGAGGCGCCCCGGGGCCCAGTGGACGGAGAGGTCACCCAGTCCTGTGCGCTAAGGGGTCCAATAAGATGAGCACCGAGTGACCCCTGGGGGAGGCCATGGGTGGCCTGGACAGGGGGATGCTGACCAGAGGGCTGCCTGCCGTGCCCAGCGGCTACCTCTGCGCTGTTTTCAGCTGAATGTTTCCTTGATACGCGAGCATCTTCATAAAGGGCAGTTTCCAACAAGGACGGAAGTGGCTGGGATGCCATCCATGAGGACAGCACCCAGCTTTTCCCTGTGATTTCCACGTGGCAGTGCGGAACAAAGACTGCGGGCTGGTCCTCTAGACCCTTCTCTGGAGGTGAATGGGGACCACAGGAGGTACCTCCTCCTGCAACACTGGGCAGAGCTGGCGAGCGGCCCCATGGACAGTCACCCCCACCCCGTTCCTTGGTCAGAGGACCCCCTTGCGGCTTCTCCTTGAAGCTAGGTGCGACTGCTTGGCCGATCGGACAGGAGCGGGAGGGAGTGAACACCTGGTGGGTTGTGCCCTCCAAGGGCGGGCCTGCCTGCTGGCTGGCATGGGCCTGGTGGTGGCCACGCGGATCCCGCAGATGAGGGCGGCAACCAGGGTGGGGGGGCAACAGAGGAGGAGGGGCCTGGACCCCTGGAGGCGGAGCAGACGGCCGCACTGCGGAGAGAAACACTTCTGTCTTGCTTATGCTGCGGGGAACCTGGGTCTTTTGCACGCAGCTACTGGCCTCCTGACGCACACGTCATTACCCAGTTAGTGCAATTTATGTTTGATGGCAGACAGGTGCCTGAAAAGCTGCGAAGCAGGGAGCGGACACAGTCCTGTGGGGCCATTTGTTCTCATGGGTCCCAGCAGAGGGCACCTCTCTGGCGTGTGTGGGCAGTGACTGTGACCCTCCCACCGTCCTGTGGCCTGCTCCATCCCCGCCGAGTCCAGCCTGTCCTGTCCCCACACCAGCAGGCGTTTCTGGCTGGGGGTGCTCTGGGTGTGCCCATTTCCCCTAGCCCCGCTGTGGCTGCCAGCCCACACCCTACTCGGGAACCATCCTCCCTTCCCCAGCCTGGGCCGTCCTGGTTTGGCAGCCCGCCTGGTCTGTCTGCTCCATCCTTCATAGGGCCTCAGTATGGGGTATATAGGAGTCACATGGAAACTTCCTACTGATGGCCTGTCCGGGGGAGCAGCTGGAGAAAGACGTACAGAAGAATGACCACTGACTGACTGAATGAATAAATGAATGAGAGAGCAGACATGAATAACTGGTTGAGTGAATGAATAAATATAAAAGAATGAATGAAAGAAATAACAAAAGAATAAGTCATAAATGAAAGACTCAAGGAACAAATGGATGGGTGGACGAGTGGGTGAATGGACAGATGGATGAGTGGATGGATGGATGGGTGGATGGATGGATGGGTGGATGGATGGGTTGATGGATGGATGGATGGATGTGTGGATGGATGGATGGATAGATAGATGAGTGGGTGGATGGCTGGCTGGCTGAGTGGGTGGATGGATAGGTGGATGGATGGATGGATGGATGGATGGATGGATGGGTGGATGGATGGGTGGATGGGTGGGTGGATGGATGGGTGGATGGGTGGATGGATGGATGGGTGGGTGGATGGATGGATGGGTGGATGGATGGATGGGTGGGTGAGTGGATGGATGGGTGGGTAGGTGGATGGATGGAGTGTGGATGGATGGATGGATGCGTGGGTGGATGGATGGATGGGTGGATGGATGGGTTGATGGATGGATGGATAGATGTGTGGATGGATGGATGGATAGATAGATGAGTGGGTGGATGGCTGGCTGGCTGAGTGGGTGGATGGATAGGTGGATGGATGGATGGATGGATGGATGGATGGGTGGATGGATGGGTGGATGGATGGGTGGATGGGTGGATGGATGGATGGGTGGGTGGATGGATGGATGGGTGGATGGATGGATGGGTGGGTGAGTGGATGGATGGGTGGGTACGTGGATGGATGGAGTGTGGATGGATGGATGGATGCGTGGGTGGATGGATGGATGGATGGGTGGGTGAGTGGATGGATGGATGGGTGGGTGAGTGGATGGATGGGTAGGTAGGTGGATGGATGGAGTGTGGATGGATGGATGGGTGGGTGGGTGGATGCATGGATGGATGGAGTGTGGATGGATGGATGGGTGGATGGATGGGTGGGTGGGTGGATGGATGGGTGGGTGGGTGGATGCATGGATGGGTGGGTGGATGGATGGATGGGTGGATGGATGGAAGGACAGATCAATGAGGAAGTGCTATCTAGTCTCCATTACTAAGTACCTACTATGTCTCAAGCTCAGTGCAAAGGGCTTTGCCAGCCGTGACCCTAATGGAGGTCACCTCTTCACCACGTGGAGACCTACAAGGCGAACACAATGGGAGTGAAGCGGGCTGACAGGCAAAAGGCTTCGGAGTCTCTCTGGAACCTGGCCCTTCTGTGGCCTGCCTATGATCAGACACTTTCTCCGACAAGCCCTGAAAATCCTTGTGTTCATAACAGCCCCTCCCACCGCAGTGGAGACAGGGTCTGGGCATCTCGCCCTCTCCTTGGGGGGTTACTACAGCCCCTGGGGTGGGTGGGGGTGAAGGTGAGCTCCTCCTGGTCAGGTGAGAAAAGATCTTTCTCTAACTTGGCATTTTTTTTGTGTGGCATCAGCCACTGGCAGGACCCACACGAGGCGCCAGGGATAAAAGGCTGCTGCTTGTGACAGTAGATGGCCGGAGGGGACCACGTGTTCGGTCCTGGCCTCAGCCCGGTATTGAGGGTCTGCTGACAGATGAGGCAGGTCCTGCCTCCACTCGCCTCTTACAGGTGTGGACGCTGGGGCCTGGAGAGCCGAAGACACTAGCCGGCTAGCAAGTGCTGGGGAGGGTTTGGTGGCCTGGCATCCTAGGCAGCACCTGGCATTTCACCCTTGCCTGGCACCCAGGGACCCACAGCGGGGGTGCGGTCAGGAATTCCAGGGCCTGCACAGGGGGGCTGTGGACGGGGAAGGCCAGGGACCTGGGCAGCGTCGCAGGCCTCGGTCCCGCTCTTCAGCAATGCGTCCACTGTGCATGGCGGTATGGGGGTTGTTCCAGGGATGGGGCGGAGCTGGGAGGGAACAGAGAAGATGAGGCTACAGTGGAAGGTGGACCCATCCATAGATTCTCAGAGGGCGTGCTCCTCTGCGGGCAGCCTGGGGGCCACACGGGGGCTCCTCCCAGGTGCCTGGGGGTCTGCAGCAGCGTTCCTCGCCCTCTTGGGCCTGGAGGAGACGATGTTCCGGGAATAGACACTTCATCCTGCCCGCCCCCGGCCCCGGTGGCGCTCATACAACCTGCCAAGAGGCCCTCACCTGCCCCATTCTTCAGACGAGGAAACAGAGGCCCTGAGAAGTGAAGCCGTGTCCCCCCAGCTCCACTGATGGAAGGGATGGAGCCCAGACTCCAATCCAGTGGCCTTGTCTACACCCCACGTCCCTGGTGCTCGGGTGGGGTGGGGAGGGCCCTCACCTTCGCCGGGTGGAAGAGGATGTTCCCCATGCCCTCCAGGCTCAGCACACGGATCTCGGGGCTGGAGTCCCTGAGGCTTCGGGCCAGCACGACCAGGGCGGTCTGTTCGGGGAGCACCTCCAGCAGGGCGGGGCTGTAGAGGAACTGGGGCGGCCCCCAAGGGCAGGCAGGTCAGGCCTGGCCCGCCTCACCCTGCCTCTGTGTCTGGGAGTGCGGCTCTAGGACCAGGGTCTGGTGGGATATTTGGGGAGGGGGGTCGACCAGCCCCCTCCGAGTATCTTGGTGAACAAGGATTTGAAACTCACTTCCAAGCTAGTTCTATCCTTCAGCATATAGCTGGGGAAACTGAGGCCCAGAGGGGGCAGGGGCCTTGCCCCAGGTAACACAGCAAGGCTGGGGCCAACGTACATCAACAGCCTGGCTCAGGGGGCACCTTTGGAGGGAGCCCCGACTATCCTGCTGGTGGGGTGGGGTGGGCAGCGGCCCCAGGCTTTGATTTAAATCTCTCTATGTGTCCGTTATGGAAATGAGGCACGGCCCCCACGCCCTGCCCTGCCACTGCCCCGAGCTCCCAGCTGCAACGCCTGCCACCCCCCAGCATCTGCCTGGTTCTAAGCACCGCCCGCTCAGCTTCACAGCCCAGGGGAGGGAGGGTGGAGAGATGGGTCCCCTCAGGGCGCAGGCTGAGCAGGGCCTGAAAGGTGGGGACCCGGCCAGGAGCCCCAGACTGTGGCCCCTGTGGAGCTGGAGGCGGATGGAGTGGGTGTGACGGGTCTGCCTGGGCGTGCCTGCCGCTCCAGGGCGAGGTGCTGGGCGGGTCCTGCCTGACGGGGCGCTTTGGCAGCTGGAGGAGGGGTTCAGGATGTGTCTGAGGGCTCCTGGCCCGCCCAGGCCCCTACCTCAACGAGGATGAGCATGGACACCTTCCTCTCGCGCTCCTCCTTGCTCAGCAGGTTGGGCAGCAGCTGGCTGGCCACTGCCTTGATCTGCACGCAGCGGTTCTGCACCATGGCCCTGGGGCGCGGGGCGCAGGGCGGTGTCGGGGTCTGGGCGCGTGAACACTGTGTGCAGCCCCTGCTGCCACCCCACCCAGCCAGGGCCGGCGGCCAGTGGGGTCGCGGAGCGTGGGTGGGCACCCATCTCTGAGCATGTTCCTCCTCCCTCTGCACCCGCTGGCCCCTGCTGGGTGCCGGCTGGAAGTGGGCGTTGGGGAGACACAGAGGCAGGCATGGCCTTTGTGCCCCAGGAACCTCAGGCCCAGGTGGAGGCGGGAGGCATCCACAGGCTCCCGGTGTGTGCACGTGGGACCTGGGGCAGGGGGTGCGTGCCTTCCACGCCGGAGGGCCAGGTGTGCACAGGCGCCAGTCTGTGCTCATAGGCAGGCCCCGGAGGTCACTGTCCTCCATACACCCAGCCTCCTGAATGGGTGATGGCCTGGGGCAGGGCCCCTCCTCTGCCCCGGCCGCACTCCTACCTGGCGAGGAGGCCCACGCCCTGCGGGTAGGTGTGGATGGCAGTGAAGTGGTCCCAGGCGCCCTGCAGCTCCAGGTGAGCGAAGTCCTGCCAGTGCCCCGTGGTGGACAGCAGGCTCTTGAGCGCCTCCAGCGACGCGCTGTGGTGGATCAGAGGGGCGTCACTGGCCCGCCCCGTCCCTGGGGAGGGTGCCCAGCCACCCGGCATGCACAGAAAGGTGCATTTGGGCTCCTGTCTTGGCTCGGAGCCCGACGCCTCCCTGGGGCCAGCTCATCCCCACCCTCACTTAAGAGAAATGGTGAGGCGTAGGACGGGCTGGGGGCTGTGCTGGGCTCAGGGCAGGGGCTGCGCAAGTGCAACCAGACCCCCAGCCGGCGCTCCAGGGTGGCTGGCTCGGGCAAGAGACTGGAGGGCCCTTCCAGGAGCCGGGACTGTTCTGGGAGAAGCTGGAGAGAAGCTGGCACACAGGCGCTGTGAGGCGTCTTTGGAATATGTTAGAGGAGACGCAATTGCGTCTGCAGCCGGCTTTCCAAAGCTGAGGCCCAGGGACACAGCTGGAGAGAGAGCTCTGCAGACATCTGGGGATCGGTGGTCCCCCGAGACAGTGGGGAGAGGGTCTCAGGTGAGCCTTGAGAGACGGTGCCGTTTAAATGTGGGGCCGAGAATACTGAGGGGGCACGGCAGGGAGGGAGGAGGACAGCCAAGGGGTGGGGCATCATGGAAGCCCAGAGAAGGTCCCTTTGCAGCTCCTGACACTCCTCTGCCCTCAGAGGACCTGGAGAAACGAGGTTCCACCGCGGCACGCCACGTGCAACGGAGAAAGCATGCCAGGCATGAACCGTGGTGTGACCACGCGCTGGTCAGCCACCGGCCTCCACTGCGCTGTCTCGGGTGACCCGCTACTGCCACCTCCTGACAGAAGAGGAAGCCGCCCGGAGAGGTGACGCTCCCTGTCCTGGTCCCTAGGTGGGGCCCGGGCAGCAGAAGTGGAGCCCACCCAGCCCCCAGCTCCAAACCTGCAGGCCTCGTCATGGCCCCAGGCCAGCGATGCCCCGGGCACTGCAGGCCAGACACAGGTGGCGGGCCTGGAATGCAGACCCGCAGAAAGCAGGCAGCCCCGCTCTGCGGCCTGGCTCCCCATCCTGGCACCCCCTCCGCTCCCCGGCGCTGGGTCACACCACCCTGGCAGGGCAAGCAAGCCCCCGGAAGAGGCCGTCAGCTTGGACTGGGCACAATTCTGAGCCAATCTGCAAAGCCGAGTGTCCAAGGCTGAAATGCCACTCCGGGAAAGTCCCCCGGGGTGCCAAAACAAATGCCAGCTGGCCTGTCATCTCGCTGCAAGCCGTGCCGCTGAACAGAGGTGGCGTCTTCCAGGCCAGTGGTCCCAGCCACAGAGTGACGAGGGTTTCAGGAGAAGAAAACCTCGGGCAGAGTGGCATCTGTCCCTCCGTGACGACTCTTGGAAGCCCCTGGTCCTGGAGCGCCTTGGGCCTCGTCTTTCCTGACCGCCTTGTCCCTGTAGCCTCACACGGGGTGGTGCCCGGGGCAGCGCGGACATGAGGATGAGCCCGGTCGGGGAGGATGCGGTGTGTGGAGAGTCTGCTGCGCTGCACGAACCAGGGCTGCCTGTGCATCGTCTCATGTAACCTGCCCAACCCCCTGGGCACAGACCGCTGTTGTCCACAGGATAGTGACGAGGATGTGAGGCGCAGCCCTCTTCTCTTCCACTTGGAGTTGCAAGGCCTCCCTGGAGACCCTCCCTACAGATGTGAGCTGCAGAAGCGGGCTCTGCGTCTCCCTCATCTCTGTGCATCACCCAGTCTGCCCGTCTCTCCGCGGTGCCAGTGGGATCCTCCCATGCCCTCTGCAAGGAGCCCTCCATGGCTCCCCACTGCTCTGGGTGTGGAGGCTGACCTCGAGGCTTCTTTCCTATCTCTTCCCATCTTGGGTCCCCCCACCCCGAAGGCTCTCTGCCCTCCCTGCCCCCACCTGGTGACCTTGAACCCATCATTCAGGTTTATATCCCGATGCCTGGTCCTCAAGGAACCACGTGACAGGTGGTGCCCCGCCTCCATCATCCTCTGCAGAGGCCGTGACTCTCCTTCAGGGCACTCTCCGTGGTGTGTCACTGTCCCCAGGCCGTTACTTGACTCCTGTCTGCATTTCCATGGGACAACCTCTGATGAGGCGCATGGTCTGGGACATAGCAAGCGCCCGTCGATATTTATTAAGTGACAAGAGTGGGGCCTGTAGCGGCACTTTGCAAATATCGACTGAACGATCCACAGCCCGTTAGTGCTCTCTCTCCTTTCCACCCGGAGCCGCGGGGAGCACGCAGGGGCAGGGAGGCTGAGGCCTGGGGCCGGGGTGGCCAGGAAAGGAGGCAGGCCCCGGCCGGGCAGTGGGGGCGCTCAGGGTGGGAAGAGGACAGCTGGACAGAGCGTCATGCCCTCCGTTGGCCCCGCCCTGCCCAGGGCTCCCTGCTCAACTCCCTGGGGGGTCACACCCCCTGCAGATCCTAGGGGTCAGGAGGCCCCTGGGCCCCTGAGACCACGATGCCCCCGCTGCGCAGAGTGACGAGAAGATGCTTGCGTTTGGGTCATGATGGCAAACCCTTCACCTTGGATGGGCAACTGAGGCCCAGAGCGTCAGCCAGTTGTCCAGGGTCACCCATCAAGCTGGGTCTAGAACAAAGGCTGCCGTCTTTTGCCATGTCTGACCCCCACAACCCCCGATGAGGGAGTGATCCCACTGCACTGATGAAGAAACCAAGAGTGAGATGGAGAGACCAGCTCAGAGTGCTCACTGGTGAGGTTAGGACGAGCTCTTAGATCTCAGGTGCAGGCTCCAAATAGCATTTCATTATTAATTGCTTATTTGTTCCTTGTCAAGTGCCAAAAACCAGGATCATGAACAGTGTTTTAAATAAAAAAGCTTTAAGTTTAAAAGAGAACTAATCAGAAGGAGATGAGAAACAAAAAAGAAGCACCAAGCACCACAGTGAGTGGGTACTGAGCATTAACTTTAGATATGAGCTTCCTGGCAGCCAGGGCAAAAAGGGAAATATGTTGGCTTGTACTTATAAGTGGTCCAAGGAATTGTCATTGAAATAAAGAGAAATCAGATGGCCCATGAGAACTAAAGAGAGTCAATCCAAAATGGATGAAATGAGAGAAATGAGAAGTCCTTCATGGGGCAGGATGGACATTGGCTGGAGGAAGACCCAGCTCTGAGAACTGACCAAAGTAGCTTGTGTCTGCAAAGAAAGGAGCTTTGCTCCCCAGAGATGCAAAGGAACGGGAGGGCCCCACCAGCTGAAGAGTACATGCCCACACCCCCAGGGGCCAGCCCAGCTGAGTAGGATGTCAAAAACCTCAGAGGCCCAGGGCTAGTCTCACCCTGCCTCAAGGCTCACCTGGCTGCCACCCAGCATCCCCTGTTGCCGAGGGCACCCACACCGTGCACCTCTCAGCAGTGGCTGCCCGGACCCCTTCCTCGGTTCCCTGTGTCCTTGACGATCCGCCGGGCGTCAGAACCTGGACCACAGCGATCCACGGGGTTGACGATGCCTTCTGTGGCCCTGGGAGTGGCTGCCAACTCCCCACCATCCGCCCTCCCCAGCATCGCCACTGGGGGACTGCCCCTCACCTGGGCCCCTCTGGGGTTGCACCAACATCGTGGTTTACCTCTGAAGAAGCAGGGCCCGGGTCCCATCCCAGCTCTGAGGGTCTGTCTCATGGTTGCTCGAAGGGGAGGACCTGCCCAGAGAGAGGCCAGGGGGCTGCTGGGGGGGAAGGGGAGAGGGCGGGAGAACACAGCAGTGAGGCGGTGGTTGAGGAGACCTGGGGAATGATGGGCCCAGGAGGAGGGAGCAGTGGAGCAAAGGCCCTGAGGCAGGAGCAAGCAGGTCTGAGGAACCTTGGGGACACAGCTGAGGCTGGAGCAGGGGCTGTGACGGTGTGTGTGTGTCCAGAAACGCCCGTCCCGGAGGCAACGGGAGCCAGATGGAGAGGGGCCTGTGGGCCACTGCAAGGATCTGGCTCTTTCTCAGTTAAATGAAGTGGGGTCAGGAGGGTTCTGAGCGCAGGTTTTAATAGGATCTGGGCTGCGGCGTGGAGGGTGGCCCGGGAGGGCAGGAGGGAGCAGGAGAGTGGGGTGGGGAGGGCGGAGGAGCAGAGGGAGGCGGCGTCCTGGCAGCTCTCCCCGGCACTCCCGCGCTCCGGGAGAAGAGCATTTTATTAGCTTATTAGGGAAGATTCATGCCTTTTGCATGGTCGATCTGAATAAAAAAGGAGCTTTACACACCCGCATTCCGAGGCTGCGGGATCGGAGTGGAGCCCGAAAACTGACAAATCGCGGGAGGTGGAATACAAACGGGGAGTCGACCAGCGGTTGTTAGAGACTCGCTCACAGATTTCTCGAAAGAGGGCAGGCGCGGAGGGTGTACGAGGCGGCCAGCCGCACTGTAGTGGCCGAGGGCTGGGCGCAGACCCTCCCCCACAGGTCTGTCCCACCGTCAGGGAGGGGGCCAGGCGGGCAACCATCCATAACGTCAGCGCAAAAATATGCGGGGGGCCAGCCAAAGGTGCCAGGGGACTCCGAAGAGTGTCTGCCTCCAGGGACTGAGTGGTGGCCAGGCCGAAAGCCCTGCTCTCCTAGGGATCTAGCTCAGCAACACATGGACATGCTGTGTGGCTCAGGGGAAGCTCTGACCCTCTCTGAGCACTCAGTTTCATCCGTAAAATGGGGAAGACACCATTCATCTCACAGAATCCCCGCGAGGACCACATTCAGCAAAGACGTGGCACACTGTGGCGGCAGGCGGCAAGCGCTATCCCCTGGTGTCCCCTACGCCAGCAGTCACTGAGGGCCTCTGCTGCCGAGCCCCTTGGGTACCGAGTGAACGGGACTCATGCTGGCCGCCGCGCTGGCCACACACGGAGTCTGGAGTCACGTCCGCTGGGGTTGAACCATGTGCCTCCAAGAGCTACGTTGAAGTCCTGCCCCTGGTACCTGGGAAGGTGATCTTATTTGGAAATAGGGTCTTTGCAGAAGGAATCAGGCTAAGCTGAGGTCACAGGGCGGCCCCAGTCCCTCGTGGCCGGCGTCCTCGTAAGAGGGGGGAAGTTCAGACGCAGACACGCGGGGGAGAATGCGCGTGCCGATGGAGGCAGAGACGGCAGGGAGGCATCTGTGAGCCAGGGAGCGCCGCAGGATGCTGGGGGGCACCAGAAGTGGAAGAGGCGGGAAGGACGCCCGTCAGGGCTCTGAGGGAGCACAGCCCTGCCCACACCTTGATCTCAGCCCACCCCGAGCCGGCCCCTTGTTACTCAGCCCCAGGGAGCAGACACGGCTGACCCCAAGGGCCCGGGCCTTACCCCTGGGGGCTGGGCGCGGCCGCCTCCTGGGCCTCCTGGCCGGGCCAGGGCCCCCTGGGCAGGTCCAGCTCCAGGACGTAGTGCATCTGGGTAAGGAGGGCCAGGAGCAGCATTGGGTAGGCCTCCTGCATAGCCTTCTTGAACTCCTGGGTGCCCTGCAGCTGGCGCAGCGTGTTCATGGCCTGTGGGGGGGGTGGTGGACAGCAGGGGACGCTGAAGCTGCCCAGCCCCCAGGGTCTTCCCACAAACCCGCGGCTGACCATGCCTCTCCCTCCTGCTCACAGCCAGCAGAGGCCTCTGGTGCACTCAGGCCACGTCCCTGAGCCACCCTCCCTCCCGCGGGGCCCTGGCTCTCTCTGGACCCTCCCCTTGTCGCCCTCTCCCTGCTGCTCCCTGCAGGCCAGGCAGGGGCCCTCCATCCCTCCAGGCCTCAGGGACGCTCCCTGACTCTGCTCGTTCCCTCTGCCATCTCTCTGAGCCCCTGTGCTTAGTCCCTGCTGAGCAGGGGACCCTCTCCCTGGGGTCTGGCCCTGCCGGCCGGCCGTGCGGGTTTGTGCTCCCACAGCATCCTCAGCACAGAGCCTGCACACAGCAGGTGCCTAATGAATGAACGCTGGGAGAACAAACGGTCCTGGCAGGCAGAGCGCCCAGACAGCAGCTCTGGGGCCACCTGTGCCTCGAGGGGCATTTGGTCCAGAATGTTCTGGGGGAGGTGGCCAGCACTGGCCGGTGATGCCAAGGGGAAGGCAGGAGCCGGGGGCACGGTGAGACGCAGGGAGGGCCACCCTGCCGACCCCACGCTGCTGTGTGGTCTCCGACCAGGAAGCCAGCATCAGCCTGGGGCTGGGGTCTTCTGGGAGAAGGGCCGACCGAGGGCCAGGCCGGAAGACAGGGTGGGACATCCCTTCAGCCACCACATCAGCGGTCACAGCTTGTCTAGGGGGCTCTGGGTGGGGAGGGGCAGCGGCATGCTCTGGGCGGCTGCCCAGGGGGCTCTTGGGGTAGGGGGTGAGCTCAGCCCGGAGGAAACTGGGGTTGGGCCCAGGTGCTGCCTCGTGATCCGGGAGGACAGGTGTGGTTGTGTTAGGAAGTGAGCTTCCTGCCCCTGGGGCTGTGCAAGCAGGGCCTGGGCTTGTGGGTAAAGCTGGGGGATGGGGAGGGCGTGGGCCGAAGGAGGCAGCCTCTAAGATTCCTCCAGAAGCCAAGGATGGGGGCAGCGGCTCACCGCCTTCCTCCCGGCTTGAGCGTGCCCCAAAGCCCCCATGCTACAGCAAGCCCTGGATACACACCGTGTGACCAGTGCCCTCCCCGGCCCTCGGGACTGCCACGGTCCCACTTCACCCAGGGGAGATGGGGTCCTTGGCCAGGAAGCGGGGAGCTGGGCCTGGGACAGCCCGTGTGGTCAGCCCCCCCATGTGGCCTCGGAGGCCCCTCCAACAGGCTGGGCTGGGCGGGACTGGGCTTCCACAGCCTGCATGTGGGCTCCCCCTGCTGGGGGCCTGGCACCCAGCGGGGGCCCAGATGCCATGGACATCTGACTGAAGGCACCCGTGACGTCATCCTCGCCTGGTGGCAGCTGGGGACACGTCTGGGCTGGGGGCAGGGACTCACGGCCAGCGAGCGCAGGCAGGTCTCCTCCTTGGGCGGGGGGCTGCTGTCGGTGGCCTGGGCGGGCAGGGGCCGCTCCCGCAGCCAGGCCAGCAGTATGGCCAGCACCAGGCGGCTCCCGGACCTCTCGGCTCCCAGGGCCCTCCAGAGCTGGAAGGCGTGGCTGCGGGGAGAAGGGGCCGAGGGCCACTGAGACGCTGGCCTGCTGGGCTCGGTACGCCTGGGGCCCCACGACCAGGGCCTCAGGTGCCTGGAGTGGGGTTGAGGGTGGAGGCCAGGCTGGGTCCTGGGCTAGATCCTGGCAGGGCGTGAGGTGGAGGGTGGAAGGAGCTCTCGGGGGGGTGGGGGTGCTGGACAGGGCAGAGGGTGGTCCTGGGGACAGTGGTGGAGATGGGCCAGCTTCCCGGCCTGTGCTCCTGGATCTCCTCACTTCAGGGTCTCCCCTCAGGCCCCTCACATCCCAGCTGCAGGCTCTGACTCTGTCTGTCACCCTCAGTGGCTCCCAAGTGCTGGCAGGACAAGTCCGGCCGGTGCTCAAAGCTGTCACCCTCTGACCTCCAGCCCCTGCCTGCCTTCCCTCCTCTCCTGCCTCTGGGCCCCCACACGTGCTATTACTCCTTGTGTGCGGAGACCTCCCCGTCGCCCACCCGGCCTCTTCCCACCCAGCTTAGGACTCGCCATCAAGTCACTGCCTCCTGGAAGCCCGCCTGGGGCTGCTCCCTCCTAGGCCTGGCTTTGCTGGGGTTCAGTTCCCCAGGGCCCATCTGGGTCAAGTTAGGGGCCATCACTGGTATGTGCAGAGCTCTGCAGTGTCCTTGTGCCCATTGTGCAGAGGGGGACACTGAGGACTGGAGAGAGAGGATGTGCCCTGATCGGGCCCTTCCTTGTATGCAGGGAGCTGGGACTGAGGCCATGCCCACCGGGTCCTATGGCCTTTCCACCTGGTCCAAGGACGTGGCCCTGCGAGACCTGGGGGAGGAGGTGGTGTCAGGGCTCCCGGGATGTTGGTGACCATGACGGCCCCCTGGTTTCTGTGCCCGGTGCCCGTTGGGACTGAGAGCTGGGTGGGAGGGGCTGGAGTGGCGGGGGGGGGGTCTGGAGTGATGGGGGGCTGCGAGGGCCATAGTGGGGGAGCTGGATGAGCCCACCCTCAGGTTTAAGACAGACCCAAGGGGGGCTGCCTTTGAGCCCTGGGGAAGCCACCCCAGTCCCATGCGCCCCAGGGGCCTCTGGGAGATTCCCACATGTGGTCACTGCCCACCTGGCAAGAGCAGGGCCTTTGCAGTCAGAAGGGCCTGGGCTCAAATTCCCGCTCTGCCCTGTGCTGGCTGTGTGACCTTGGGCAAGTCACGTCACCTCTCTGGGGCCAAGCCTGCCTCGAGAGGCTTAAGTGCGATGACCCTCCAGGAGGGAGGGGGCCCAGAAGGCCAAGGGTTCTATCTTGCGCCCTGTGGGCACCCGTCACTCAGTCGGCACTCGTGTGCTGAACGCTGTCACCTGCAGGCAATGTCCCAGGGGACCCACAGTGACAGAACTGGGAAAAATCCGTGACTGTGGAGTGACCGCCTGTGGTTTTGACACGGGCATGTCGGATGCTAAGTGCATAAAGTGGGTGGGGGGGGGACAGTGGAGAGGGGGCAGCAGACAATGGGGGACAGTGGGAGGGACAGCGGGCAGTGGGGGACAGTGGATGGGGACAATGGGGGACAGCGGGACGGGACAACGGGCAGTAGGGGACAGTGGATGGGGACAATGGGGGACAGTGGGATGGGACAGCAGGCAGTGGGGGACAGTGGATGGGGACAATGGGGGACAGCGGGATGGGACAGCAGGCAGTGGGGGACAGTGGATTGGGGACAATGGGAGGGACAGCGGACAGTGGGGGGCCAGCGGGGAGATGGGGGCTGGGGGATATGATGGGGGCTGGAGGAGATGAGGGGGGCTAGGGGAGATGGTGGGGGCTGGGGGAGATGATGGGGGCTGGGGGAGATGATGGGGGCTGGGGGAGACGATGGGGGCTGGGCGACATGGGGGAGATGGGGGCTAGGGGAGACGACAGGGGCTGGGGGAGATGGGAGATGGGGGCTGGGGGAGATGATGGGGGCTGGGGGAGATGATGGGGGCTGGGGGACATGGGTCACAAGCAAGATCCTAGCTTTTGCAGAGAGGATGGCTTCCCTGGTGTGTATTCGATCAGTACAAAGAACCCCCGCTCTAAGAAAGAACCAAATGGAAGCAGGCCACGCACAGAGTGAAGACGGGTGTCTTCCAAGGATGGCGCCTAGTCCAGTTTTGAGCAGTGAGGGCCAGCCCAGTAAAAGTAGTAGTTGGAGGATGAAAGAGAAAAAAGAGGAAACAAGAAAACGTGGTAAACTGCCTCTGAAGGTTGTGTTGAAATGCAAAGGGCCATGAACAGCCAAAGATGGTCTTGAGTAAGGAAGGAGGGTGCTTTCTGTGTCAGGGGAGGAGAATTATGATAAAGTGACAGGACTTAGAACCTTGGGTGTTGGCACAGGGACAGATAAGCACAGGACGCTGAGCAGAGACAGGGCCTAGAACGCGCACTGGACTGTGAGGCGGGGCGTCCAGAGCTGAAGGAACAGGTGTTTTCAGTGAATGATGCTGGGAGGGTTAGATGAAACTGGAGCCTGACCTCACATCTCATGAAAATCACTTCCGGGGGCGGAGGGCTGGAGACCTGAATGCCACAGGCAAACACCGGAACTTTCCCAGGACAGCGTCCGAGCAGGATTAAACTCGGAGCTCCTTTTCATGAAAGACATAAGGGAGTGAAGAGGCAAGCGGCAGATGGAGGAAGATATTTGAAACATAATAGTCAGCGGAGGACGGGGTCCAGATTCCACAAAGAACTCTCAGGAACTGACAAGAGGAAGGACAGCCCAAGAGAAGAATGTGTCGGATACCCAAACAGGCATATCGCCAAGAAGACAGCCAAATGGCCAAAAGCACGTGAAAAGATGTTCGGCCCCAGTATTTAATCAGGAAAGTGTAAACTGACGCCACAATGTGACTAATACCACCAGACGGGCTAAACTTTTGATGACTGGCTAAAAAGTTGATGTGAAATGTTGGTGAAGAGGTGGAGCGACAGACTCAAAAAAAAAAAAAAAAACTACTGGCGGAGTGTGAGGTGGTGCGGCATCTTGGAAAACACTTTGCATCATGTATTAAAGTTGGACCTATGCAGAGCTTAACGCATCCGACATCTCTGTCCCGCATGCACTGTGGAGACGGAGCGCTTCCGTGCATCAGGGCACACGGGGAGCCGCTCACAGCAGCGCTGTTTGCCACCGCCCCAAAGAGGAAACAACCCACCAGTCCATCTGGAGTGAACAGGGCAACCGGCACCCATAAGCTGGGGTACTCACAGCAACAATAACCAACCAGCTCCAACCTACGTAACAATCAGGATGGATCTCCAACACGCAATGTTGAGGGAAAAAGCCAGATAACAAAAGAATATCGGAAGAAGTCATATTGCACAACTCCGTGTATACTCTCAGGACACACCGCTATTATTTCACGTACATCTACAGAAGAAAAATCACGAAGACGGGAGTCTAGTAGGAGACCTTGTCCTAGAGTGGGGCCCCCAAGGGCTGCACGGTCAGTGTAAATGTGATAAAAAAACAACCCAAACACCTTCGTTGCAGAAAGACACAGCGAGGAAACCTGCGTGCCTTGGTCAGCCCGGGTAGAGGGAGGGGGGCTCTCCTGAGAATCTGAACCACCAAACCTGTTTTGGGGTCTGAATTCACACCACCAGTGTGGCCAAAAAAGCCCTCAAGCAGAGACTTTAAGTGTGAGGAGGCCTCAGGCTGACAGTGCCCCCGGACGACGGGGAAGCCCACGTAAATCCAGCTGTAAGCGCCGTCGGTGCACAGTGCACTCCCATTTCAGAGACGTTACAGCATGAAAAACGTGTTTCTTAGAGCTGAGGAAATAAGATACAAATTCCAATCCAGGCAAAACCCAACTATAGGCTTGTGGGCAGCTGCAGATAACAGCAGCTGCCTTGGTCCCATCTCTCCGAAGTTCCTTGAAAAACAACACAGAGCAAGAAGAAGGGAAAAGTAAAATGACACAAAAACCATGACCTCAGAGAATACCCAATCTTCAAAATTACTATAAGCAAAAAAGAAGGATGCCAGCCCGAGCCTGCCATCTCTTACACCCCACCCCGTCCATGCTCCCCCAAAGGCTTTGGGACAGACAAAGGCAGAATGAGAGAAACCGTGGAGCGCAGAGGAGACAGGAGCTAGCTACAGGGCTCCAAGTTGGTACACATCACCTTCAGGAAGGCAGAGTCCATGCTGAGTCTGAAAATTTGAAAAAAGAAAAAAAGAGTGCAGGTAGACCAGAGCACTGAGCACAGGAGAGGTGCTGAAGAGCACCCTCAATCCGAAGGGCCACCTGCAAGATGCACAGCCTTGGGGAGAGAAAGAGAGCAAAGAAGAAAAGAAATGGGGTGGTGAGAGGGAAAGATGCAGGAGGGAGAAACTTAGGGCCCTGCAAGAGAAAAGAGAACCCCGGAAGTGGAGGCCACGTGACCCTTTCACCACCACCCAAACAAAAAACTCTACTACGTTCTCTGGGCTTTGCTATACTGACAGAAGAGGGTGCCATTGAACTGGAAATCCTACAAAACACTCCAATAGTGTTTCACATGAACAGGAAGAAAATTAACAGATTCACAGAGCTATTGCAAAGAAATCAGAGAACAAAAATCAACACACATCCAGTGAGGAAACTCCTCCGAAAAACAAGCATGATGCTGAGAAAACTGTAAGACAGTGCTCCAAATGCAATTAAATATACTCAAGCAAGCATTTAAAGAGATGAAAGACATGAAGGTAAACTTAAGAAGGAAGTAAAAAGGATCAGAGAGAAAACAGTGGAAATGGAAGACAAGCAAGGAAAGACCAGCATATGTATTACTGGAGTCTGTGAAGAAGAAATACAACAATGGAACAGAACTAATATTTAAAACTATAACCAAGAGAACTTTCCAGAAACAACAGACTCAAATCTTCACTTTCAAAGGACCCACCATGTACCTGGGAAAATTAACACAAAATGATCAGTTCTGAGACATTTCTTGGTAAAACTGTTAAATTTCAAAGATAAAGAAAAAATTTCCAAGGTCTCCAGGGGGAAAGGTCAAACAACTTACAAAGGCCAAAAAAAAATTACTGTCGGCAGACTTTTCAAAAATAAAGCAAGGTGGCAATTGAGCAGCATTTTAAAAATAATAAAAGTGGTAACTAAGAGTTTTATATCCAGCGAATTTGTCCTCCAAGTAAACAAGTTTCAACATAAAAGAACCCAAGGGCTTCTGAAACCATGAACCTTAGTTGAGGAATCTATCAGAGGACGAGCTTCATCCAGCTAAGAGATGACTAGAAAATTCTGGCACGGGGACTGATGGTGAGTGTGTGTACACATTGAAAACAAATGTGGGGTGAAGGTGGACCAGCAGAGTGAAAACTTCGACAAACTAGAAATGTGCAACTGAAAACAGAGGGGGAGAAGGGAGACAGAAAGAGGGAGCTAGAACAAGCTCACTGATGATTATATGGGCAAGGGGTGGGAGCATATCGATAAAAATGGATACGCCAGATATTAAAAGGTTAAATAAGAAAACAAGGGACGCAGGGCATTGAAATAGGTCCGGAGTAGAAAGGTAACAATTAGAACAAAAACACAACCCTTCCTACATTTAAAAAACACACTAAAGATCAAAGAATACACATCTCATAGAAAAAGAAACATAGCAAATATAACAGAATGCACACAATTACGAAATATTATAACGGAGCTGAGATCTAACACATCAGTCGTATCTACAAATGTGAATGGACTTAACTCATTTCTTAAAAGAAAAAGATTTTCAGTTTGGATCACAAATCAAGACCAAACTATACGCTGTATATAAGATGACACTAAAACAGTGGATTCTGAAAGGTTACAGTAAAAGGAACGACAAACACATATTGGGAAAATGGGAAACAATAAGAAAGCAGAGATGTGGTCCCAATAACAGACGTAGTGGATTGAGGCCCTCAGAGCATTAAACGTGACAAGGCACGACACTTTTTAATGCTAAAAGTCACAATTCATAGAGCAGATATAACACTTAGGAGTATGAATGCACCAAATGACATGGCACCCACCTTTATGAAGGAAAAACTGGAGCACGGAAGGATGCATAGACAGAAACCCGTTAATATGAGAAGACCCAACACATAGCTCTTAGCACAAGACAGAGCGAGTGGACACAAATTAAGTGAGGATGCGGAAGACCCAAACAACGCAGTCAATAAGGTAAATCTCGTGGGATGTATCAAGCCCTACACCTGATAATAGAAAATACGCCTTCTTCTCAAGCGCCCGTAGAACATCCCCCAAAATTGTCTGAAACATCAGTAAATTCCGTAAAGCAGAAAAGTCGCAGACGACATTCTCTGATCACAATGCCATAAAATGAGAAATCGCTAACAAGGAGAAAAAGGCCCTTCCACACGGAAACTGGAAATCTTTCTGGAAACAGGCCTCGGGTGCTGGGAGCCTGGGGGAGTCTCTTCTGGTGGCTTCTGGTTTTTCAGTGGAATGAAGGAAAGGTGGGCGGCTGTGATGAGGGGTGGGTGGAGGAGTTGGGGGCTGAGAGGGGACAGGGGTGGGGAGAGGCAGCTGGTGCGGGCAGTGCGGAGGGCCCTGGGAGGTGTGCCGTGCTGTGCTTTTCCTGCGGAAGTGAAGTGGGTGGAGCCAGGTTTAACGAGTTGGGTTTTGCCAGCTAAGTGTGACAGAGGGGACAAGGGACTTGAGGTGTGTTTAGAGAGTGACTGTAACGCTGGAAGATGGAATCCATGCTGGCAGGCAGGGAGAGGAGGACACATGAGGGGCCGTGAGAAGGTGGGCAGGGCCGTGGACTAGGAGGTCTTGGGGAGCAGAGGCTCCTTGGGGTGCCGGACGGAGGGAGCGGCAATGGTGGGAGGTGGTCGAAGGTGGGGGAGAGACGCTTGAAGCTAGAGATGACTGAGCGAGGGGGTGACACTGGGATGGATGGCGGAGGGAGGGTGGAGGACAGGATCACTGGGAGAGAGGACATACAGGCGTTGAGAAGTCAGGGTGAAGCAAAGATAGTGAAATCCCCAAGATCAAGACGGGGGAGCAAGCTAGAGGGGGTCCGTGACCAGGAGCTACATCCTCAAGGTCCAAGGGGTGACCCAGGGCAGGCACGAGGTGGTTAGGTAGCAGGTGACACAGACTGAGGACCTGGGACTCAGAGCAGGGAGGAAGAGGACGCCTACAGGCTCAGGGGTCTGAGGCTGTGGTGGCCACTGTTGGGGGGCGGGGGGCGCAGCAAGGAGGCTCCTTGGAGGAGCAGGAAGGATGGCCAGGCTTTGGTGTTGGCTGGGGTCATGCCAGGAGCATCCTGGGCCCCGTCTCCACTAGGTGACAGGTGGTCCAGCCTGGGGCAGGGGTGCTTCATGTGGAACACCGACAGAAGGAACGGTGAGCGGAGCCTCCCAGAGCCAGCCCCAGGGGGAGCACCGTAAATGAACAGGTATATGGCTTTCTCCCTAACCCCAGCCCCGTGGGGTCTCCCCGTGGGTTGTGAGGGGCCAGGCAGGAGGGCCCCCTGGGAGGGCAGTGGGGCGGGAGGGAGGGCGGGGCTGGGCACCTGTCCAGGGATATGGAGAAGTCCAGGAAGGCGGCCACCAGCTCGGGGGTGTGGTTCCGGGCCAGCAGGGTGACGGCAAGCAGGACATTCTCCCTGGCTTGGGGAATGCGGACAGAGCAGAGCTGCAGGTGGATGGCCCGGCCCAGGTTGGCAACCTGTGCAGGGAGGCAGAGGATGGGGGAGACGGTCAGTCTGAGGGGTGTGGCCAGGCCCTGCGCTGCTGAGCCTAACGGGGGAGGGAGGTCCTGCCCTGGGGAGCGTGGAGTCCCTTCAGACATGGGAGAGGCACAGCTCTGCCCAGGGAAGTCTGATGGGGGAGGCACAGTCCTGCCCGGGGAAGTCTGAGGGGAGAGGCACAGCCCTGCCCAGGGAAGTCTGATGGGGAAGGCACAGCCCTCCCAGGGAAGTATGATGGGGGAGGCACAGTCTTGCCCAGGGAAGTCTGAGGGGAGAGGCACAGCCCTGCCCAGGGAAGTCTGATGGGGAAGGCACAGCCCTGCCCAGGGAAGTCTGATGGGGGAGGCACCGCCCTGCCCAGGGAAGTCTGACATGGGAGGCACAGCCCTGCCCAGGGAAATCTGAGCGGGGAGGCACAGCCCTCCCAGGGAATTCTGACGGGGGAGGCACCGCCCTGCCCAGGGAAGTCTGACGGGGGAGGCATTTCCCTCTCCTGGATGCCTGGTCAGATGGGGAGTCCCAGTGTGAGGGGGAGACAGGTCCCACTACTTTTTGCATGGCATGTGGGGTCTTCTAACTCTGTCCGAAAGGCGCCCAGTCACTGGAGGGTTTGGACACACCTGCCTCGCCCTCTCCTAACACACCACTTGGCACCTGCTGTTCGGATGCCCTGAATGCCCTCCTCTCCCGCTTCCTGTCCGTTAACGCCCAGCTCCAGCATCCCCCCACCCGAGGCTTCCGAGGCTGCAGGACATGGCACTAGTCCTCCTCTTTTGGGGGCCCCCGCCCCCTGGGTGCAGCCCTTTGCCTTCCGGTCACTATGCTGTCCACCCTCAGCTGTCCCATGTCTGTCCCCTCCATCAGACGGAGGGCTCCTGGAGGGCCAGGCTGTGCCCTCTCCTCCTCTACTCTCATACTAGGGTGAACAGCAGCTGTTCAATCAATGCACGTCTGCCCCACGACCCTGCAAACACCACCCAGGGCGCCACAACACCTCAACCCATGGCCATCCCCTCATTCCTTCATTCAGTGGGACCTATCAGGGTGGGGTCTGTGTCTCCCCCATCAGGCCCAAGCTCAGGGACACCCCCTTGGCCCAGAGGCCCTAGCCCCTGGGTGCCGACTGCCGGGCTGGCCCTCCGCCCCCTGCCCCATCCTGTCTGGCCCTCAGCGGGGGCCCCAGGCCCCTCACAGTCTCCAGCGTGGCCCCGTGCTCCTGGACGGCAGCGAGCAGCATGTCGGCAGCCGCCTGCACGCGGAAGGGGCTAGCGGAGCCCAGGCCGTCGATGGCCGTCCAGAGGAAGTCGGTCAGCTCTGCCATGGTGAGATGCTTCATGACCTCCTGTGGCAGCGGGAGTGGAGGGTAGCCATCAGCGCGGGTTGCCTGTGGCCGGGTGCCCACATCCTGCCTCTGCTCTCAGCTCCTCTCCTTTGCTCCAGCTCCCACAGCCTCTGAGCGCTTCCAGACTCCTGAGCCCCAGTCCTCCGGCTCCTCCAACACGTGTCCCCCATTTTGCAGTTTGGTCACCTGCACATCTCTCTGAGCCCACCACAGCCCAGGGGGCAGGGAGGGCACGATGCCCATCGCAGGGCAGAAGCACGGCCCCCCATCACTCAGACTCCAGCGTGTGTCCCGGGACCCGTGTGGCCCAGCCAGCCTCCTCTCCTCCCTGCCTCTGCCCCGTCCTCACCTCACGGCCTTCCTCATCTGCTAGCCTCATCCCAGCTGGGTGCTCCCCACACCAGGCCCCCGCATTTTAATCAAGAGCCACTGAACCGTAGAGCTTCGAAGGATCTTCAAGGCCACAGGGACCCAGCCCCAGGCCCAGAGAGGCGCAGGGGCCGCCCTCAGCATGGTGTAGGGTGGGGCTGGGCAGGCCAAGGCTGGGTCTGGAACCCAGGGCTCTGTCCCACCGTAGGGCCTCCTCGGGAGCCTGACTCTGCTCTCAGCCCACATTCTCCCAGCAGCAGCTCTAACGGTCCAGCGAGGTGGGTGTCACCTCCGACACCAGACCATGAGCGCTCAGGGCAATGAAGAGGCGCTGGGGGAAATGCAAGGTGGTGGATGGGATCGCTGCTCCACAGCCTCAGACCGTGTCTCTGAGAGGGAGTGCTGGGCCAGCGTGGGCTGCCCAGGCAGAACCTTCCAGAAAGATTTAGAGCATCGTTGCTCAATATGGTAGTCACCAGCCACATGCAACTATTTAAACTTTAAGTAAAATTTAAAATTCAGTCCCTCCGTTGCACTAGTCACATTTCAAGTGCTCCGTAGCCACACACGGCCAGTGGCTACCTTGGACAGTGCAGACATAGACACTTCCGTCCTCCCAGAAAGTTCTATCGGAAGGGCCTGACATGGAGCATCTGATAATCAGAGGAAAACAGAATGCTGCCGATGGAGTGACAGTTGGGAAGCCTGACAGAAAATTATAATGTTTACAAGGATGTTAAGGATGGTAACACGTTTCTTTGCATGTTAGGGTATTTGTTGAAATGTGTGAAAGTCTGTTAGGACGATTTTTTTTATATCACATATAAAAATAAGTGTTAAATAATGGATGTTAGAATATTTATTAGAATCTTATTATTCTAAAATTCTGGTAAAATGTGAGAATAGTAGGTTATTAGTTTGTTAGAATGTTAAAATAATTTTAATGAAATATTTGTATTTTATAATAACTTTAAAAAGAATATTTTGCTATTATAAATGTAGTTAGAACATTTGTTAGAAGATTAAATTTAAAATCGTTTTCTAAATATTAAATTTTGGTTAAACTTCTAGTATTTAGAACGTTTGTGAAGAAATTAAACTTGGAATGGTGGTTAGATTCTCAGAATTCCAGAATACTACAATCTCAGGATTGGTAAACACTTATGAGATGTCTTCCTTTAACCCAGGGCATGATCAGTGTGAGATGGAGGTGGCAGAGATGGTGGTCATGGTGGTGATGGTGGTGGTGATGATGGTGGTGATGGTGGTGGTGATGGTGGTGGTGATGGTGTTGCTGTTGCTGATGGTGGTGATGGTGGTGGTGGTGATGGCGGTGATGGTGATGGTGGTGGTGGTGATGATAATGGTGGTAGAGATGATGGTGATGGTGGTGATAGTGGTGGTAATGGTATTGCTGTTGCTGATAGTGGTGATGGTGGTGGTGGTGATGGTGGTGGTGATGGTGGTGATGATGATGGTGGTAGTGATGATGGTGATGGTGGTGATGGTGGTGGTGATGGTGTTGCTGTTGCTGATGGTGATGATGGTGGTGGTGGTGATGGTGGTGATGGTGGTGATGGTGTTGCTGATGGTGGTGATGGTGGTGGTGGTGGTGGTGGTGGTGATGGTGATGGTGGTGATAGTGGTGGTAATGGTATTGCTGTTGCTGATAGTGGTGATGGTGGTGGTGGTGATGGTGGTGGTGATGGTGGTGATGATGATGGTGGTAGTGATGATGGTGATGGTGATGGTGGTGGTGATGGTGTTGCTGTTGCTGTTGCTGATGGTGATGATGGTGGTGGCGGTGATGGTGGTGGTGGTGGTGGTGGTGCTGGTGGTGATGATGGTGGTGGTGGTGATGGTGGTGGTGATGGTGTTGCTGTTGCTGATGGTGGTGATGGTGGTGGTGGTGATGGTGTTGCTGTTGCTGATGGTGGTGATGGTGATGGTGGTGGTGGTGGTGGTGGTGGTGGTGGTGATGGTGTTGCTGATGGTGGTGATGGTGGTGGTGGTGGTGGTGATGGTGATGGTGATGGTGGTGGTGGTGGTGCTGGTGGTGGTGGCAATGGTGGTGGTGGTGCTGGTGGTGGTGATGGTGTTGCTGCTGCTGATGGTGGTGATGGTGGTGGTGGTGATGGTGGTGGTGGTGGTGGTGATGGTGTTGCTGTTGCTGATGGTGGTGATGGTGGTGGTGGTGGTGATGGTGCTGCTATTGCTGATGGTGGTGATGGTGATGATGATGGTGGTGATAAAGGTGCAGTGTGTCCAAGACCATATGGGGAGTCAAGGACAGACTTGGGACCAGAACCCAGGTCTGTTCTCCATACTAAACCTTCCTGGATCTACCATCCCTTGATTAGCAGACTGTCCCATCCTCTCTCCTCTCTGTGCTCCTATTTGTCATTGTCTCTCGTCCAAGGAGAGCCAGAGCTGAACACCCACTCCCTGGGTGTGGGGACAGCACAGGTTAGGGCAGACTGCCCCTTCCTGGTCCTAGATGCTAGGCTTCCAGTCAGTCAGTCCACCTGTGAGCCTGAGGGCTCTGGGGCCCTTCACCACCAGCCTCCACTGAGCTGGCGGTCACTGGGGCCCTCCTTTGCTGCCTTGCCTCTGCCCCGAGCCCAGGTTCTTTGGCATAAACTGAAGCCAAGCCAAGTTTTCCCATTTGGGCCCAGACAATCGATGTGTTGGCCCCAGGGCTTCAGACTTTCTTACTAAACTTCTGATCAGCCTCAGCACTGACAGCTTGCTGTAGCTGCAGAGAGCACGGGTTTGGAGTCAGCCGGGACTGGATTCAAAACCCGCTGGGGCACTTACGAGCCGTGTGCCCCCACATCATCATTTGGTTCAATTTGTTTCAACTTAATGGTGTTTACTGAAGACTGGCTCTGCCCTCAGGCCCTGTGCTGGGCCCTGGCGAGATCTCACTTCTGGCTCGAGGTCTAATGGGAGACTGACAAGCATAGCAAGAGCGGGGGTCTTCGTTAGCCATGGGCTCCACACCCAGAACGGGCAGGTCACCATGCTGAAGCCACTATGTCTAGACGTCATGAACTGACCGCTCAGAACATGAGGCTCCGTGGAACACGGCCCGTTCAGCCAACGCCAGCATCCCGCCCTCACCCTGTGCCTCAGCCTCGCTCGTCTTCAGAGGAGAACACAGTTCGCATCAGATGCGGACTGTCCCAAAGATAGGAGATTTCGCTGGGGCGGGGGGCAGGGTGTGATGAAAGGGACCTTGGGGAACTGACCTTGGGGATCCTCCCTGAGCTGTTGACCTGGGAGGATCTGGCCGGGGTAGACCGGATGACAGTGGGAGGGGAGACACGACACGCCTTCAAAGGAGGGGGGTTTGGCTTTTGGAGGATTAAGGGAAGCCCCTGGGAAAATGAGGAAGTGGGGGGTATTTCTGCAGAGTGGTCTTCCTGCAAGGGTCAGACTCAGAGGGCAGGACATCTATGGTGCCTCAGAGAGAACCTACCGTCGGAACCGCCCTAAGAGCGCCACTATTGGGGCCTCATGGCGGCCAGGACTTCATTGGCACCACTCTGCCCATTTTACAGAGGAAGGCTGAGGCTCAGAGAGGAGAGGGGCTTGGCCAAGGTTGCACAGCCATGAGAGACAGAGCTGGGACTCAAGCCTGGGCTGCTGACCCCAGAGTCTGTCCCCAGTCCCCTCCCTCCTTTCCCCCTCCCCCAGCTCCCCCATCCCAGGCCAGGGGCTGGGGTCTTCTCCAAACGCTCTCAGTTAACCACCAAAGATGCAGGCAAGATCCCAGCCTCAGTTTTAATACTCACACCCCAGCCTGGGTGCTGACCCCCTGAGTCCAGCCAGGCCACACAGACAGCGGGAACCCTCTCAGACAGGACGGTGGCAGTGGGGCTCGGAGCAGAGCATGACCACGCCCCCCACCCCTGACCTGCCCACGACTCTAAGGGCTTTGACCTTGATGACTTGGGAGCTGCTGAGCTGGGAGATGCTGTCCTTCGGGGTCACCATCTCCTGGGGGGTCGGGGGAGTGGTCTTCTGGTCCCCGCTGCTCCATAAAGAGGCTTCATCGGCACCGGGCTGGGAAGACTGCTTGGGGGTCTGTGCTTCCACCTGTGAAGACATCCCTGCTGGCCAGGGGCGGCGGGGAGGGATCGGGCAGGGGTGAGGGCAGGGCCGGCGTGGGCTTGGGGTCTAGGGTGGGATGGGCAGGAGTTGGGCTGGGCTCACTGTAGTAAGGGTCAGGCCTGTGCCTGAGTTTGTGGACGGGAGTCAGAGAGGGTCTGGGGGTCAGGTGAGGCCATCACAGGGCTATGGTTGAGGTCAGAGGTGGGTTTGGGAGCTGAATTCAGGGGTGCTGGCACAGGTGAGGCTGAGGCTGTGGTTGGCGTGGGAGTGGGTCCACCGTGGTGGCCCGTGGGGGCTCACCTCTCTGGCGTATCAGGAGCTGGTAGAGATGGCCCACCCCCTCCAGGCTGGAGCCCTGAGTGGCCTTGTCCGGGTCCTGGCACAGAATCCCCAGCATGCCCACCAGCTGCCCAATCCGTTTGAAGTCCTCTTTTGGCTGTGGTGAGAGTACAGGGGACCCACTGAAGACAGGACCTACCACGGAGCCCCCACCCTGCTGTGCACTCAGCCCAGCAAGGCCAGCGTCAGAAGGGACCCCTCAAACTGTGTGCCAGGGCCAGGACTTGGGTTTGGGTAAAACTTAAGAGGTGGTCAAAAAGCTCAGAAATCAAGAGAAATAATAGTTTAATGTCATATTTAGAAAAATGAAAATGAATGCAAAAATCCATGATGAACGAAGTTTCAAAATTGTAAATAAAGACAGGATCCGACCTGGCAGTTCTATGACCTTGCCTCTCTCTCCTCACCCTGATGCCCGCCCTGGTCCCAATAAACCTTTATTTACAATAATAGGCGGCCAGCCCCCAGGCCACAGTGTGCAGAGCGGATTGTTTAAAACATCACATTAAAATACTTATCTGACTGTGGGGTGTCTTGGCGCCCCTATAAATGTCACCTGCGAGGCAAGTGCCTCTCTTGTCTCACCCTAGTCCCAGTCCCGTGGCGTGGAAATTGATTTGGAGTAAAGTGAAGGCACTTTGAACCCCTCCAGAGGGGGCCCCCTCATCACAGGAATGCTGGAGGGGTCTGTGCAGTGAGCTCTGCCGCACAGACAGTCCCTGCTGTCCAACACCGCTCCGGCATCAGAAAGGCACACCTGCCAGCATGGGGCCAGGAACTAATTACCACGTCTCCCCATGTGTCTCCCCGAGGAATTAAGGCCGACTTTGGCTGATAAACACAGAACCGCTCACTCCCTGAACATGTGCTGGTGTTCGTTCAACCCAAGGGCGAGAGCGACAGGTGGCCAGTTGTGAACCATGAAACGATGGGGGTGGTGATGGACGGAGAGGAGGGCGGTGGGCTGGTGGCTGCCCCACGCAGTAGCTGCTGACCCTAGTCTGGGGCAGGGCACACACTTTAGGAGCCCTTTCACGGCCCCCCCCCCCCCATGTGATTCCCACTGTATCACTCTGACAGGACTCGGGGCTCAGAAGAACCTGCCCAAGGTGTCAAGATGTGTGGACGAGAGCCCAGCCTCCTGGGTCAGGGGTCAGGGGTCAGGGCACCTGGGTTCAGAGCCCAGCTGGGATGCCTTGAGCAGGGGTCCCACACCCTCGCTCCAGGCTGTTTCCTTGTGGGTAAAAAGGGGGATTACCTGGCTGGGCAGGGCACTCAGGGATCCACCCTGTCCTGGTGGCAGGGACCCAGGGGGCTTTGAACCCCAAAAGCCTGGCTGGCTCTGGAAGGAGGGTGTTTGGTTGGGGCAGCAGAGGGGGCGTGGGGCCGGCGACGCGTGTACTCACGTCCAGGCAGATGTTTCGGTTCAGGAATTCCAGGAGGGTCTTGCAGCTGTGCACAGCCCGCTGCCGCTCGTGCGCCTTCTCCGACGCCAGCCAGACGTACAGGTGCTGCGGGGGCGGGGGGAAAGGAAGGCTGCTACAGCCGCGGACCCCAGCTCCGGCCAGGCTCGGCCCTGCCCTGGACCCAGGCTCTGCCCATCCCGGCCCAGGCCAAGCCCAGCCTCAGCCCAGGCCACACCCCCTGCTCAGGCCCCGCCCACCCTCCGACCAGGCTCCACCCCCTCGGCAAGATGCTCCATAAGCAAGGTACTGCCCTTTTCCTGGGCTCAGGCCCCGCCCATCGACAAGGCCACGCCCACCCCAGACCAGGCCACACCCCACAGCTCAAGCCCCACCCACCCCGGCTCAGGCCCCGCCCCCTCAGCAAGGCTCTCTTCCAGAAGCGAGGCTCTGGCTCCACCCCCTCACCTAGGCCCCGCCCACCCTCGGCCCAGGCTCCACCCCCTCGGCTTCCAGGCCAGCCCCCCATCAGTCGGGCCTTCCTTGTCCCTTCGCACAGCCTCGCCAATGCCTGTGCCCAGGCAGAGGGCCACAAGAGGAGTCATTTCCTTCCTTTGGAGCTGACACGCCCCTCCTGCTCAAGGCCCTTTGAGGCTCCTGGTTTTTAACCTGTTTCACACTGTGTGCCTCTTTCCAGAGCAATGCTTTTCAGTGCACAACATAAGCGCACAGAATTACAAAGGGATACAAAGGCATATTGACACAGTTATGTTGAACACTGTTAAGCCAAATTTGAGCCTCTCTGTGAAGGTGATAGATAATTAGAGCCAGTGATTCTGAAGTTGGGTGAGGATAAACCGCGTTTGGAGATTCTGTGACCCCGTGACGTGCTACGACAACATCTGTGACTTCCCTTGGTGGCAGACACAGCTACTCCTGGCACTGCCGTGGTTTGTCACCGACATTCCCAGGGGAGGGACGCACTACTCTGCAGTGTGAGTTGAGTGAAAAGGCAGCTGCCATTTCCTCCTAGCCGTGTTCTCACACCCCAACTTCCATCTCTGCGCCCAGGTCGGGAGCCCCTGCCTCAGCGGCTCCCCTCACCGCCACCAGGCCCCTAAGCCTGAGGTGGTCTGGCCCCTGCTGCCCTGACCTCACTCTAACCCCCCTGCACACCCCGCCCTTGCCCCCTCTCCTGCTCCAGCGGTCAGAGCAGCCTCCGTTCTGGGACACTGTGCTCCATCGTGCTGCTCCCCTCTCCCCTGCCTGCCTCTGCGGCTGGCCCTTCCCTTCTCTTCCCAGCCACCTCCTTACTCCTCATTCTGGTGAGTCTCCTACCCTCCCAGCAGAGCCAGCCTCCCCTCTCTGGGCCCTCGCCCGCCCCTGCACTCTCCCTGCCTGTTGACTGGCTTCCATCCTCTCAGGCAGTATGTTCAGGGGGCAGTGAGAGAATGGGGTTGGTGGGCTCATGAGACCCCCTCCCCGCTGGGGGCACTGCTGCAGGGGAAGTTCGCTGGGGGCAGGGAGGGCAGGTCCTGGCCGGGGCCATGGCCGTTTCCTCACCTGTTCCCTTTAGTGTGGCATTCAAGTCCCACTTACCAGCAAGCTGCACCTGCTGACCCCTCACCGAGTTGTTCCAAACCACTGTGACCCCTAAAGATGGACAGCCCTCAGGCCTCTGTGACCCGGGACCACACCTGCGCCCAGTTCAGGCCCTGCCTCCTCTGGGACATCCTCCTTTGTCCATCCTCTGCCCCATCCGTGCCACCCCCTGTGCCGCCCCCGCCGGCCCTCACCGACAGCAGGAGGTGCAGCTCGTCAGCTGTAGGGTTCTGAATGATGAAGCTCTGTAGCATCTGGTCCAGTGCCTCTGAGGTCTTGTTGTAGAGGGCCTGTGCCAGGGTGAGGAGCAGGTCAGGGGGCCACCAAGTCCTGTGGGACGGAGCGCCGAGGCCTGCCGTGGGGCCTGAGGGCACTGGCCTCTCCATGCTGGTGGTACCACTTCCTGCACACTCCCTGGGCTAGGCTGCACAGCAGCAAGCTCACGCCACGCCCAGGAGGGCTCTACCACAGTCGATCCCTATTTGGCAGCTGGGGCAGGGGGCAGTCTGGGACCCGGCCAAGGTCACGGGTTTCTCAGTGGCCAAAGCAAGTTCACTCCCAGCAGGGCTGGATTCATGGGCGTGCAACCCATCCAAGATAGGGCGCTCAGAAGGGCGCTCCGAGAGCTGGGTTTACAGCTCTGATGTCACCATCTGGGAATTCTTCATAAGTTTTAAACACGGGTCTCCCATTTTCATTTTGCACCCGTCCCAGCAAATTATGCAGCTAGTCTGGACTGCCGAGTTTCACACACGAGACCCCCCGTCTCTACTGCTTGGCTTCCCTCAGGGAGGGTGGGGGCCACAGAAAAGACCCAGTCTACCCTCCTGTCAGCGCCCAAGTGGAGTGGAGCCCTGGGCCGCTGGCGAAGATCTCCCTGGGCGTCCTGGGGAAGTCCCTTTGGCTCTCTGAGCCCACCTTTATCACCTGAGAACTGGGTGTGAAGCCAGCCCCACCTGCCAGGGTGCAGGTGGACACTTGATGGGGACAAACAGGCGCCTCCAGCCCAGCGCCTGGCACCAGGTTGCGCTTCCTGTGTGAGCCAGTCACGATGTCTCCCTGCAGGGGGGGCTTCTATTCACCAGAACCCAGAAGGGGTGGGCGGCTGCCCAGAGGGCTGGAGAGCATCCCAGAGCTCCCTCCTGCAGGCTCAGTGGGGCAGCAGAGGAGGGAGCCATCTTCACTCCTATTTAAAGAGTGCCCTCAGCATCCCGCACGGGGCACCCAGTATCTCCTTTCGCCCCAGGTGTTAAGTACCGTCGGCTCTGTGATGCTCACCCCCATTTTACAGGTGGGCAAAGGAGGCTCAGAGCAGTTAAGAAATATGCCCAGGGTCCCCCAGCCCTGGCCTGTCGGGGGGTCAGGGCCATGCCCATCCAGCCCGCCCCCTCTCAAGCCACGAGCAGCAGGCAGAGCCTGAGGGGCCCCTCTTGGCGTAGGGCTGCGGGCGCCCAGGTGGCACCTGTATGTCGGGCGGCTCCAGATAGAGGCAGGTGTGTTTCTCCAGGACGTCCAGCAGCGGCAGGGCCAGCACGCTCCGGAGGCAGGTGGACAGAAGCCGCGATTTCTTCTCTGGGTCTGGGGGCGGCCTCAGCTTGCTGTTGGAGGATGGAGGGCCGTGAGGGCGGGGCGTGGGGGCTGGTGGCTGGGAGGGGGCCCGCACCAGAACAGTCAGGAGTCTGTGAGCCCAGAGCAGGGACTCAGGTATGCCCTCACTGCGTTGACCAGAGACTCCGGCCTCCTGAGCAGGCCAATTCCACGGGGGTCTGTAAGGGACTCCCCTGGCCTGGCTGGGAGCAGGAGCTCCCCTTTATTGGCAGACTGGTCTTGCCCAGCCCTGGTTATACCATTGACCTTCGGTGGCTCTGTTTTGGCAAATCATGCCAAACTTTCATTCTTTGAGGTCTGAATTAATAATAATAGCTGCTGTTTATTGAGGGCTTCCTGTGGGCCGACCCTGAGAGGCGTTTTACCTGGGTGTGGCTACCGGGATCCCCACAGCTGGCATTTTCTCCTGCCTAATAGATCTCTCCCGACTCTGCTTCCCCTCCAGGCTCTGCCCGACTCCTCTCCTCCCCGTCATCCCAAAACTACAGGAAGGGTGGTCTGCACGTGACCTCCTGGCTCTCCCTGCCCCCATCAGGTGCACCCAATCTGGATTCCACCCTGAACACTCCCCACTGCTCCCAGCCGGTCATGGGGGGCCTCCGATGGGCAGGTCCGAGGCCTGGTCCTGGCTGGCCATCAGTGGCTTTGATGAATTGATCGCCCCGTCCTGGGCACGCTCCTTCCCTTGCTCCCTGCCTCACCCCCGACCCTCTACCCCCGTCTGGGCCCCTCCACCAGCTCCTCCCGTTCCCTGGCCCTCTCAGCACCAGGCGCCCAGCCCCGGCCTTGGTCCACTTCTTTCCATCCCTGGCCTTAAAAGCCACCTGGATGCTGATGACCCTGACCTTGTGTCTTCAGTCTGGGCCTCTCCCTGAACTCCAGACAAATGTCCTCAACTACCCACTGTGTCGTTAGGTGATATCTGACAGGTGTCTCAATCTTAGCTTGTCCCCAAATGGACCTGCCCTCGAGGCCACCGCCCACGGCCTGCCCCAACACAGTAGACGGCGATGCCGTCCTTCTGGATGCCTGGGGCGAAGCCCTCTGCACACCCATGACTCTTTCCCTTCTCTCAGCAGGAAAGAAGGTCTCGCCAGCTCTCCTATCACAATTTATCCAGAATTTCAGCAGCGACTACCCTCGTCACTCATTATCTTTCTGCTGGGTTGTTCTAGGGGCTCCTCACAGGTCCTGTATTTTCCACCCTGGTAGCACCATCCCCTCTCCGCCCAGAAGCCACACATCTCTCTCAAACATCATCCCCTCAAAGGCCCACTTTGCTCAGCCAAGAGCCCACGTCCCTGCTGTGGCCTGTATGACCTTCCTGTGACCCCTGGGACCTCACCGGTACTCGCCCCTTGCTCACTCTGCCCCAGTCACTCTGGCCCCCTTGCTGGTCCTCCAGCACCCAGGTGTGTTCCAGCCTCAGGGCCTTTGCACAGGCCATTCCCTTGGGTGGGTACCTACAGGGCTCCCTCTCTCACTCGTTCAGGGCTTTGTTCAAGCGTCTCCTCTCACAGAAGCCCAAGAGTGCCAGGCCCATGTGGGCGCTCCATCTGTCAACGCTCAGGCCGTCGATTCTCCTTGACTCAGCCTGAGGCTCGCTTAGTCCTCAACCCCACAAGGGTTTTACGTGCCCTCTACCCTCTGCCTCATTTTCCTTCATCAGCCCCTGATACGTGTGGTTTGCTCTCTCTGTCCCCATCCAACGGTGTCAGCCCTCAGAGAGCAGGCACATTCCCTGCTGGCTCACAGCTGGGTCCCCAGAACCCAGAACAATGCCTGGAACAGCGCGGTGCTTGAAGGTTATCTGTGGCCGGATGAGTTAGGAATGCGAGGCGTGGAGCCCGGAGGTGAATATTTAAACCTGGCCTGCCTGCTCCAGGAAGGCCCGCCCACCTGCACCTGCCACCTGCCCACTGCAGTGCAGGGCCCGCGGGGCGCACGCCTGCTGCCTGCCCTGGCCTCTGCAGCCTGAGAACGGGCAGCTGGGAAGGGCCCCCACTTCCTCATCAGCCTCACCCTGTCCTGGCCAGGGGAGGGAGGCCAGGTGCCCCCTGGCCCCACCTGAAGGGAAACGGCTAAATCCGGACCTGCTGCCTGCAGCCCTGAGACCCCTGAGCCCTCTGGACTGTAGCCTCCCTTCCTCCCCTGGGATGTTGGCTGGGGTCTGGACTCAGCGACCCTTTGCACTTCCTCTCCTGAGAGCTGGAGGCTGCTCTAGATTCTGCCCACGGCTGGGTCTTGCCATGAATAGCTGCTCTGATCTTGATTGGGGTGTGAGTTCACTGTGGGGAATGGTTGTGACCCCCCAACCCAATGCTCTGGTCTCCATGAGCTGCCCCTCCCCCAGCCCTGCTCAGCGGGACCTTGACTTCTGACCTCTCCCCCCTCGCTGTCCTGCTGGCACCAGGCCTGAGCTGCGAGGCAGCTATTGGACGCAGGGGGAGGCCCTGTGCAGGGCCGGGGAGCCTACCAGATGCTGGACATGATGTGGATGGTCTGCTGGCGGGTCAGTGTGCACAGAGAGTCCGGGGGCTCCTTGTCCAGCAGAACCTGCAAACGCCCAGGTGAAGGCTGAGTCGCTCAAGCCTGGCCTGTCTCGCTTCTGACACCAAGCCGCGTCCTCCCTAAAGACCTCAGTGCTCAGCACCCCGAGACCCCCAGGGCTGTGCTGCAGCTCCTCACCCTCCCAGGGGGGCCTCGGGCCCCCGGGGCCCCGGCCCCCACCTGCAGAACTGGAGCACAGACTTTAGGATCAGACAGGTCGTGTCTGAATACTGGTTACCATACACTAGCGGCATGACCTTGGCAAGTCTCCAAATTGCTCCGAGCTTCGTTTATTCATAAAGAACACGGCATTGTCACACATGTGTTAAGTGTGAAGGAAGGTGTGCAAAGCACCACGTCTGGGTCACAGCAGGAGCTCAGTAAAGGGGAACAGTTACTATGACTATTTTTAATATTATTTCTAACTATTATAATTGTCTATCACTTGTGTGTCTCCTCCACTACCCGGGGGTTCTATGGGGCCAACATCTCTGGTAACTAGTGCTCTGAGCTAGAGAATGGATGGTGCTGGCCTTTCCGGGCCTTAGCCACAGCAGCTGTGAGGTGGACACAACTGCCAGCTCAGGGCCACCGTAAGAACCAAGAGAAGTGGGGGACACAGATGTGCTCCCAGGTGCAAAAGGCCTGGACACACTCAGAAATCCAACTTCCCACCCCTTTTCCAGCGGGAGCCTCTCATGAGCCCCGCTGGTCCAGGGAGGGCACCCCCTCCATCCCCAGGAAGCCTCGTCCTCTGCTCCGAGACCAGGCGCTCACCATCAGACTCTCGAGCAGCTCAGAGGTCTGGGAGAATTCATAGCTGTGGGCGCCCTCGTTGCGGCTGATGGCCCGCGCCAGCATGAGGACAGCCGTGAGGAAGCTCTCCTTCAGGGTCTCGTCCTGGCATGGGGTCAGGCCGTGGAACAACAGGGGTGAGGTTCCCGCGTGAGAGCACAGGAGGGGGCAGGAGAGAGCAAGAGCCAAGGTCACATGGAGCAGCGGGGGGGCCCCTGCTGGGAACTTCCAGCCGGGGCCACATACACGTGGGGCTTTTTTTTGATGGGAGAGCCCATGTGGTTTTGTTTAAAAGTGTGAACAAGTTGACAGCATTTAAACATCAGGAGGGGGCCTGTAAGAAGCCCAGAGTCCAGCTTCTCTTGACGGGTGGCAGCCCTGAGCCTGAAGGTCTCAAGTATGGTGACCTCACGGCTGCCTGGTCCCTCATGGGTGCCCGGGGGAGGGGAGGTCCTGGTGCAGAGTCTAGAGTCAGGGGACTGTTGTCATAGGGCAGGATGGGGAGTCACCTGGAGCAAAAACCCAGGGTTTGCTGTAAGGGGAGAAATGTGGGATGGATGGGGTCATCACGAAAGCCCGCACAGCTTCAGGTGGGGTGGACGCATGAGCAGCTGGGGCAACAAGGAGGCCAGGCCTGGCTCTTTAGGATCCCAGGGTGGAGCAGAAGGTGGGGAGGTGGGCTCCAAGGCCTGGGAGGTCCCGGCATTCTCAGACTCAGGTTCTGGCGGGGCCCCCGGGCTCCAGAGGGGCGGCCCCGGCACCGCGCGTACCCAGGAGCTGTAGTGGAAGAAGTAGATCATTCGTGACAAGATGTTGTCCACCCACGGCAGGATGTGGGCCTTGGCCCTGACCGCCACCTGGCCGTAAGCAAGGAGGATGGTGCTGCTGGCCCACTTCCACCGCAAGTCCTCTGAATTCTGACACGGGAGGGGGTGGGAGGGCGGATAAGAAACTTGGACCCCTCCTGTGGGTGGGGTGGTGACAGGAGGTGCCCCGGGCCTAGAGGGGTACTGGAGGCAGGGTGTTCTGAGGGGTTGGGGCCTCAGTTTACCTCAGTAGGAAAATAGGGAAGTGGGATTGTCTCCCTGGGGGATTGGGACGGGCCTTGGGGGTCACCCGGGCGTGGACGCGGGGGTGCTCAGCTCTGCCGCAACCTGCTGGCGTCCAAGCCCCTCACCCTCCCCACCTGTCGTAGCCACTCCCCAGGGGGCCATCCCCCGCTCCCTCCCCTTGGCTCCGGGGGCCTGGCGTCATCGTGCCTTGATCAAGAGAGGCAGTGATGGCACTTGGAGCTTTGGCTCCGGGTGAGACCCAGAGAGGGAGGGTCATCTGGGACACCCCTGGATGTCCCCAGAGCACCATTATGCTCACGCCCATCAGTGACAAGGCCCCTCGGAGTTTGAGACATGGGTCCCAGTCCCTGCTCTGCCGCCTGCCAGCTGAGGTGGCCGGTCCTCGCTGGGCTGTCCCCGGTTAACCATGATGGCTCCCTTCCCCCATCTGTCCTAAGGGAGCTCCCGCAGCCCCAGGTTCTGCCACGGGACGTCTCTGGGGTTCAGTGAGGGTGGGGCGGGTGTGCCGTCCATCACTGGGGGCACAAGGTTGACCTTTGGCCCTTGGCGCGTTTCCGAGGAAGCACGTGGTCAAAGAGCCATTAATAAACAGACAGCGGCCACCCCAGCTACTGTGAGAGCCGTCACCGAGCGCTTCCCAGCCGTGGCTCCTTTCAACCCCAACAGCCAGGGAGGGAGGAATCGTTATTCAAGAGGAAGAAACTGAGGCTCAGGGCGTCACACCGCAGGTGGGCGTAGAGACGGTCCACAGGCCAGGATGCATGGACCAAAGCCTGTGCCCCTAAATCACCCCACAGGTCCCCACCCGAGGCTCAGACCTTCATGGAGGGTAGGGGTCCCAATGTCCCAGCCACTTGCTGAGACCCTCGAGGACCCCTGAGCCAGCACCTTCGGAGAGCAGCTGTGGAGGCTCCACTTGATGGGCGTGCTCCGGCCAAACTGCTCCAGGATGGCCCAGACCTGGTCCAGGTGGCGGGCTGCGGCCAGCCCCACCGCGAGAGCGATGCCCTACCGGGGGAAGCAGAGTCACCAACATGGGACACAGGACCAGGCCTGGTCCCTCGCCTGGGGGAAGGGAAACTGAGGCCCATAAGGGGGAGGCTCGTCGGAGGTCACAGGCATCGGCCTCCCAGCCCCACACTCTTTAGGACACGTGACTCTGAGCCCAGCCCCGTGAAGCATCTCGTACGGGGTATGGTGGGTGGGTGGGGGAGGCAAGAAGAAGGGGGACTCCCTAGAGGCCTGTTACCCCACCGGCTCAGAGCAGACCCATGCCAAAGCGGGGAGTGAGCGCCCAGGAAACACGCGTGACAAGGAAGCGGACAGCTGTGATGGGCTGTCTGTGATGGGTCAGGACTCAGAGTGTGACCAGGGTCAGGGCTCAGAGTGTGAGCAGGGTCAGGACTCAGAGAGTGATCAGGATCAGGGCTTAGAGTGTGAGCAGGATCAGGGCTCAGAGTGTGACCAGGGTCAGGGCTCAGAGAGTGACCAGGGTCAGGGCTCAGAGTTTTATGAGCGTCAGGGCTCAGAGTGTGAGCAGGGTCAGGACTCAGAGAGTTATCAGGATCAGGGCTCAGAGTGTCACCAGGGTCAGGGTTAAGACATTCCAAGGAGGAAGGCTCAGTCTGACCAGCGTTGTATGCCCAGGTTCAGGCAGTTGTGGGTGGACTGGGGCCGTGTCCTACCTCCCTCTGCTTGGGCCACTGGTGGGATGTTTCCAGCAGGGCTAGCAGGTGCCTCCTGACAGTGTTGCTGTTCTCCTCGGCTTGAAGGATCAGCCCAAAGTAGAGGAACAGGAAGGCCTGGGGTGGGAGGGGTCAGCTTCCTGTCTTGGGCCTGACCCCCTTCTTGGTCCATCCCCGTACCCTCATGGCCTGCCTCCTCCCCTGACCAGGCTCCCTCGGCCTCCCTGGGCCCCTGCAGCTGCCCTCACCAGCCTGCTCTGGGACCATGTGACCCCAGCCTGGTGGTGGAGCTTGGAGTCCTGGTGCCCGAGCCCCCGTGTTTCCCTCGGGCCCACCAGTTCCTTTCGAGGACCCCGCCCTCCTTTAGGTCTGCATCCTGCAGTCAGAGCCCTGGCCTGCGCGTGGGCAGCAGGGGCTGCTTGCGGGGAGGCGGGGAGTGGCCCACCTTCTCCGGGGGCTGCTCCTGATGTGTCCGGTCGGGCCGGCTGAGTGCCCACAGCAGCTCCTTGGACCACACGTCCGTGTTCAAGAACTGGACCGACTTGATGGCCATCTGTGAGCAGATGGTGGTGGGCAGGGCTGGAGTTGTCTCTCCCTCCACCCCGGGAGCTGGGACTGAGGCCTCCCCCAGCCTGGAGCCACCCCCGGCCCCTTCGGAGCCCTGACTCTGTCCTCTTCTTGCCCCCTTCCCCCTTCTGAGCTCTCTGGGTTGTTCCATGGCCCTCATGGGTGAGGAACTCATTCCTCCAGATTCTCTCTCTGGACGTGTTCATGGGAGGCTGGAAACCGGGAGCCTGACCGTGCCCTTAGCACTGGGCGGGGCTCGAACATCGCAGATGCTCAGTGAGCATCAGCTGAGGGCGGCCCCAGCAGGGGTGGGTGCCAGGAGGGCCAGGTTCGTCTCATTTGCTCATGGCTGTCTCCCCGGCACCTGGAACCGTGCCCACATGAAGCCAATGCTCCGTCCACATTTCTTTGAGTGGATGAGTGAATAAATGAGACATCAAGTAAACGAGTGAAATGTCCCTTTGAAATATAAAGTCCTAAAAGTTCTGCCCGAGCGTCACATGACTTTATGATGACGACCACAAGCTTCTCTGTTTCCAGGGTTCCCAGAGTCCACTATTTGGCACTTCCAGGGTTTGGGACCCCGAGATTCTTTGAGGTGGAGACACCCCTCCCAAGTATGACCCCAAACCCAAAAATCTTAAAAGAAAGAGAGATTGATAAATGTGAAGATCAACATTTCATAAAGTTTGTTCAGCAAAATCACCCTAAGTTGAAAGATGCAGTAAAGTTTTGTTTTGCTTTTTTTTTTTCTTTGCTGTGACCTATTGCCAACAGTTAACACCAGGCGTCAAGAGCCCTTTATAAACCAATAAGTCCACTTTGAAATGGCGAGTCGTATGTTTAGCTTTATAAGAATATGTCAGCTTTCCAGGGAGGGCGTGCCGTTTCCCCATCCCACAGCTGGTCCGGTAGCTCCACATCCTGGTCGACGTGATGGTGGCGCTCTTTCTCATCTGAGCTTTCTCCGTGGATGGGTAGTGGTACCTCATTGTGTTTTTTAAATTGGTATTTCCCTGGGGTTTCAAGATGTTGATAATTGTTTTATTGGCTTATCGGTCATCAATATGCCTTCCTTTGTGAAGTGTGTATTTAAATCCTTTGCTGACTTTTTTGGTTGAGCTCTTGTCTTCTTACTGAGTTGTAAGAGTTCTTCATTATTCTGGATATGATCCCTTGTCAGATGTAAGTCTGCTGAATATTTTCTCCACGTCTGTGGCTTGCCTTTTCACTTTCCTAGTGGTATTGTTTGATGAGCAGATGTTTTGATTTTTATGAAGTCCAATGTGTGCATTTTTTTCTTTTTGTGATGAGTGCTTTCTGGGTCCTAAGAAATATTTACCTGCCCCAAGGTTGGCAAGATTTTCTCCTGCGTTTTCTTCTAGAAGCTTTTTTAGTATTAGCTTCTACATTTAGGTGTTAGTTCCATCTCAAATGAATTTTTGTGAATGGTTTGGGGCAGGCATTGATAGAATAAATGAAAAGCAAGAAGGAAAGTGAATAGATTGAGGTGTATGAGGAAGCCGTTTTGGTTTAAAACAGATTTGGCCTGACCGTGCTTTTCCAGAATGGCCTGGCAAGCATGCATTGAACATCTGCTTTAAACATTTACAGTGTCCCAAAGCAAAGAACGCTGCCTTTAAAGATAGGATGTTGCCTCCCTCCCTATCAGCGTTTGTTTAAAGACAAGCATCCTTGCCAGAAACCAGCGTCAGAGCGACCTGCGGTATGGAGCAAAACCTCTTGTGATTGCAGTAAAAAGAAAAAAAGTATTCCTGTCATATTTGATGTATGTTTCTTGTTCCAAAATGGTCTGCAACCACTCCGTGCACCTCACTTCTCCAAATGCGTCCCTCCCTGGTGGAGGTCGCTCTCCCAGGCTCCAGTCCTCGAATTGGCTCATATTTGATGAAACTCACCTCATTTTTGATGTATAGATTGATGATCAGTTATTTGCGTCAACAGCATTAACATTCATTTTTTTTCGTTATAGATATGCAATTGTTCCAGAACCATTTGTTCAAAAAGACTTTTCTTTCCCTATTGAATTGCTTTGGTATTTTTGCAAAAAAAAAGAACAAGGAAAATTAACTGACCACATAAATGTGTTTGTTTTTAAGGACTATTTTTTTCTTTTTTTTTAAGATTAGCACCTGAGCTAACATCTGTTGCCAATCTTCTTTTTTTTTTCCCTTCTCCCCAAAGCCCCCCAGTGCATGGTTGTATGTTCTAGTTGTGAGTGCCTCTGGTTGTGCTATGTGGGACGCCGCCTCAGCATGGCTTGACGAGTGGTGCTGTGTCTGTGCCCAGGATCCAAACCGGCGAAATCCTGGGCCGCCGAAGTAGAGAGAAAGAACTTAATCACTCCGCCCTGGGGCTGGCCCCATAAATGTGGTTTTTTATTTAGGATTCTTATTCTGTTCCCATTGATTTATTTGCTTAATCTGTGTCAATTTCTTACTGTCTTGTTGACTGTAGCTGTATAGTAAATCTTGAAATCAGGTAGCATAATCCTTGTGACTTTGTTCCTTTTCAAGACTGTTTTGGCTCTTCCAGGCCCTTTGAAATTTCCATATAAAATTTTAATTTATAGACCACACTCAATTCCATAATAAAGTCTGCCGGGATTTTGATTGTCATTGTGTGAACCTATAAGTTGATTTTGGGAGAACTGGCGTCTTAACGTTATTGACTCTTCTTATCTGTGAACGTCATATATCTCCATGTGTTTAGGTTTTCTTTAATTTTTGTTTTGCAATGTTTTGTAAAGATCTTGCACATATTTTGCTAAATTTGTCTTTGACTCTTTTATGTTTTTGATACTGATGTATCAGTGTTTTTGTTAAAACTCATCCAATTGTTGCTGGTATATAGAAATTCAATCGGCTTTTGTATATTGATCTTATGTCCTGAGATCTTGCTAAAGTCAGTTATTAGTAATTAATAGTTTTAGTATTTTTTTAAAGCTTCTGTAAGATTATCTATGAATGAAATCATGTTGTCCACAGAGAAAGACAGTTTTACTTTTTCCATTGCAATCTGGACGTCTTCCCCCCGCTTTTTTCTTACCGTATTGCACTGGTCAGGACCTCAGTGCAATGTTGACTAGACGTGAAGAAAATGGATGTTTCTGCCTTATTTCTGATCTCGTGGGGAAAGTGTTCAGCTGATCGTCAATAGGTATGTGAGTTGTAGATTTTTCGTAGGTACCAGTTTCCCGCTGTTCCTACTTTGTTGAGAGCCTTTATCACTGTGATGTGTGATTTATAACAAGAAAAATATCTTTGGTCTTCATCCCTGTTCCTGGCACAGAGCACCTAAAATGCTTGGAGCTTCCTAGGTGATTAGAGCGACAAAGGTGTCTTTTGTTATTTGTAACAAGTCCCTTTCAACCACATCTGAGTTTATGCTAATGAGGTGACCTTTGGAAATCCCCCCAAAACTGGATGGGGGCTGGGTGCCCGGGGAACCAGCTGTGTGACGACGGGGTTGGAACTGTCAGTCCCCTCCCTGCAAACTGAGTTGAATCACCGACAGTCGGTGATTTCATCCGTCGTGCCGAGGTAATGAGCCTCTGCCAAAACCCCAGAGGATGGGGTTTGGAGAGCTTTCAGGGTGGTGATGATGTGGAGGTGCTGGGAGAGGGGCGCACCTGGTGAGGGCATGGCAGCCCCGTGCCGCCTCCCCACGCCTTGCCCTGGGCATGTCTTCCATCACGCTGTTCCTGACTTACACCCTTTTCTAATAAACTGGTAATCTAGTAGGTAAACTGTTTTCCTGAGTTCGGTGAGCAGCTGTAGCAAATTAGTTGAACCCAAGGAGGGGGTCGTGGGAACCTCCCCGTGTATGGCTGGTGGGTCAGAAGCACATGGGACAACCTGGACTTGCAATTGGCATCTGAATCGGGGACGAGGTCTCGCGGGACGGCGCCCTTACCCTGTGGGGTCTGATGTCCTCTCCAGGGAGACAGTGTCAGAACGATTAGACTGTAGGACGTCCACTCAGTGTCTGCTGAGAACTGGAGACCTGGTGGCTGGTGCTGGAAAACACACCTCAGAATCATGAGTAGACGCTGCATTTTGTCAAACGCTTTTTCTTCATTGAGATGATCGTAATTTTAACACTTCATTCTGTTAACGAGTTGAGTTACATTTATTGCTTTTCATATGTTGAATTGACCTCTCGTCCCTGGGATAAAACCCCCTTGCTCCTGGCGTATTATCCTTTTTATATATCGCTGGATTCAGTTCGCTGATATTTTGTTAAAGATACTAGTCTGCAGTTTTCTTGTGATATCTTTGGCTTTGTTATCAGAGTTGTGCTGGCCTCATAAATGATTTGGGAAGTGTTCTTTCCTCTATTTTCTGAAAGAATTCGTGTAGAATTGATATTAGTTTTTCCTTACCTGTGTGACAGAATCAACTAATGTCACGTATCTGAGTCTGGAGTTTTCTTTGTGAAGGTTTACAATTAGGATTTCAATTTCTTTGATACAAGAAGATACTACTCAGATTTTTCATTTCTTCTTGTGTCAGTTTGGTAAATTGCGTTTTACAGACACTTTGTCTATTCAACCTAAGTTGCCTAATTTATTGGAATCATATTTCATTATTGCCATTTCATGCCTAAAAGATGTGTAGTGATGTTCCTTCTTCTTTTCTGATATTGCTGTTTTGTGCTTTTTATTTTGTTGATCAGTCTATCAAGAAGCTTGTCATTTTATCAATCTTTTTGAATAACTTATCTTTGGTTTTATTCACTCTTTACTGTTTGTTTGTTCCTTTAAAAAGTTTTGTTGATTTCTACTATAGTTTTTTTTTTTTTCTGAGGAAGATTGCCCCTGAGCTAACATCTGTTGCCAATCTTTCCCTTTTTGCTTGAGGAAGATTGTTGCTGAGCTAACATCTGTGCCAGTCTTCCTCTACTTTGTATGTGGGATGCCGCCACAGTGTCGCTTGATGGGTGGTGCTAGGTCTGTGCCTGGGATCCAAACTCGTGAACCCCAGGCTGCTGAAGGGGAGCGCACGAATTTAACCACTACACCACTGGGTCAGTCCCTTTTATGATTCCAAGCAGGGGCATCTGGGACCCTTTTGCTGCTTTGCCTTCCCACTGTGTAATTGTGATTAGAGAGAAAAAGGGAAAAAACCCATGGAGATGCTGGGGATTGAACCCAGGGCCTTACACATGCAAAGCGTATGCTCTACCACTGAGCCACATCCCCTGACTGCAGCATTTATTATTTCCTTCCTTCTACTTACTTTGGGTTTAATTTGCTCTTCTTTTTGGAAAACTTCTTAAAATGGAAGTTTATAAAATAGACTTTACATCTTTCTTCTTTTCTAATATAGGCATTAAAAATTATAAATTTCCTTCTAAGCACTGCTTTTCATTGAACCCCACAAATTTTCATGTTGTGTTTTCATTTTTATTCAGTTCAAAATATTTTCTAGTTCTCCTTTTGATGTCTTCTTTGACCCATGGGTATTTAGAAGTGTGCTGTGTAATTTCCAAATATTTGGAATTTTTCCACGTATATACATTTTATTGAGGTCACATTGGTTTATAATATTATATAAATTTCAGGTGTACATCATTATATTCTGACTTCTGTATAGGTTGCATTGTATTTACCACCAAAAGTCTAGTTGCCATCTGTCACCATACACACATGTCCCTTGTACCCTCTAATAATCACCAATCTGCTCTGCACCTATGTGTTTGTTTATCTTCCACATATGAATGAAGTCTTATGGTAAGTGTCTTTCTCTGTCTGACTTATTTTGCTTACATAATACCCTCAAGGTCTGTTCATGTTGATGCAAATGGCAAGATTTCGTCTTTTTTTCTGGCTAAGTGGTATTCCATTGTGTATCCATATATATACCGCATCTTCTGTATCCATTCATCACCCATTGATGGGCACTTGGGTTGTTTCCACATCTTAGCTGTTGTGATTAATGCTGCAATGAACATAGGGCTGCACAGATCTTTCCAAATTAGTGTGTTTGTGTTCTTTGCATAAATACTCAGAAGTGGAACAGCTGGATCATATGATAGTTCTATTTTTAATTATTTGAGGAATCTCCATACTGTTTTCCATAGTGGCTGCACCAATTTACATTCCCACTAGCAGTGTACGAGGGCTCCTTTTTCTCCACATCCTCTCCAACACTTGTTATTTCTTGTCTTTTTAATGATAGCCATTCTGATGGGCTTGAGTTGATACCTCACTATTGTTTTGGTTTGTATTTCCCTAATGATTAGTGATGTTGAACATCTTTTCATGTGTCTATTGGCCATCTGTGTACCTTCTTTGGAAAAATGTCTGTTCATATCCTCTGCCTATTTTTTGACTGGGTTGTTTTTTTGTTGTTGTTGTGTTATGTGAGTTCTTTATGTATTTTGGACATTAACCCCTTATCAGATATATGATTTGCAAATATTTTCTCCTAATTGTTTGGTTGTCTTTTTGTTTTGTTGATGGTTTCCTTTGCTGTGCAGAAGATTTTTAGTTTGTTGTAGTCACAGTTGTTTATTTTTTCTTTTGTTTCCCTTGCCTGAAGATACATGATACTCAGAAAGATAATGCTAAGACAGATGTCAAAGAGCCTACTGCTTATGTTTTCTTCTGAGAGTTTTATGGTTTCAGGTCTTACATTCAAGTTTTTAATCCGTTTTGAGTTCATTTTTGTGTATGGTGTAAGATACTGGTCTACTTTAATTCTTTTGCACGTGGCTGTCCAGTTTTCCCAACACCGTTTATTGAAGAGACTTTCCTTCCTCCATTCTATATTCTCACCTCCTTTTTTGAAAAATTAGCTGTCTGTAGATGTGTAGGTTTATTTCTGGGCTCTCAATTCTGTTCCATTAATCTGTGTGTCTGTTTCTCTGCCAGTACCATGCTGTTTTGATTACTATATCTTTGTAGTATATTTTGAAATCAGGGATTGTGATGCCTCCAGCTTTGTTCTTTTTTCTCAGGATTGCTTTGACTATTTAACGTCTTTTGTTGTTCCGCATACATTTTAGGATTCTTTGTTCTATTTCCATGAAAAATGTTGTTGGGATTCTGATAGGGATTGCACTGAAGCTGTAGATTGCTTTAGGTAATATGGACATTTTAACTATGTCAGTTCTTACAATCCATGAGCATGGAGTATCTTTCCAATTCTTTCTTTCTTTCTTTCTTTCTTTCTTTCTTTTTTTTTTGCTGAGGAAGATTTGCCCTGAACTAACATCCATTGCCAATCTTCCTCTTTTTTCGCTTGAGGAAGATTAGCCCTGAGCCAACCTCTGTGCCAATCTTCCTCCATTTTGTATGTAGATCACTGCCACAGCATGGCTTGACGAGTGGTGTAGGTCTGTACCTGGGATCCAAACCCATTAATCCGAGCTGCCGAAGCAGAATGCGTGGAACTTTCACCATTCAGCCATGGGGCCAGCTCCTCTTTCCATTTCTTTGTGTCTTCTTTCATTTCTTTCAACAATGTCATATAGTTTTCAGTCTACAGTTCTTTCACCAAGGTTAAATTTATTCCTAGGTATTTTATTCTTTTTGTTGCAACTATAAATGAGCTTGTATTCTTGATTTCTCTTTCTGTGATTTTTGTGTGTTCATTTTGTACCCTTCAACTTTACTATTGTATCTGTTAATTATTTCTAACAGCTTTTTGGTGGGTTCTTTAGGGTTTTCTATATAGAATCATGTCACACACAAATAGGGACAGTTTTCCTTCTCCTTTCTAATTTGGATAATTTTTATTTCTTTTTATTGCCTAATTGCTCTGGCCAGGACTTCCAATGCTACGTTGAGTAGGAGTGGTGACAGCGGGCAGCCTTGTCTTGTTCCTGTTCTTAGAGGAATAGCTTTCAGTCTTTCCCCATTGAGTATGATGTTGGCTGTGGGTTTGTCATATGTGGCCTTTATTATTTTGAAGCACTGTCCTTCTCTACCCATTTTATTGAGAGTTTTTATCACAAATGGATGCTGGATCTTGTCAAATGCTTTCACTGTGTCTATTGAGATGATCATGTGATTTTTATTCCTCATTTGTTAATGTGGTGTATCACATTGATTGATTTGTGGATGTTGAACCATCCCTGTGTCCCTGGAATAAATTCCGCTTGATCGTGGTGTATGATCTTTGTGATGTATTGTTGTATTCGATTTACTAATATTTTGTTGAGGATTTTTGCATCTATGTTCGTCAGTGATATTGGCCTGTAATTTTCCTTTTTTTGCATTGTCCTTGTGTGATTTTGGGATCAGGGTAAGGTTGGCCTCATAAAATGAGTTAGGAAGGCTCCTATCCTCTTCAGTTTTTTGGAAGAGTTTGAGAAGGATAGATGTTAGGTCTTTGAATGTTTGGTAGAATTCACTAGAGAAGCCAACTGGCCCTGGACTTTTGTTTTGGGGAGGTTTTTGGTTACTGATTTAATCTCTTGTGATTAGTTTATTCAGAGTCTCCATTCCTTCTTGACTCAGTTTTGGGAGTTTATATGATTCTAAGAATTTGTCCATTTCTTCTAGGTTATCCAGAGTGCTGGGGTACAGCTTTTTATAGTATTCACTTATAATCCTTTGTATTTTTGTGGTATTTGTTGTAATTTCTCCTCTTTTATTTCTGATTTTACTTATTTGAGTCTTCTCTCTTTTTTTCATAGTGAGTCTGACTAAGGGTTTGTCAATTTTGTTTATATTTTCAAAGAACCATTCCATCTGGTCTAGTGTTTCATTTAAGGCCATGTTTTCCCTGTTGACTCTCTGTCTGGATGATCTATCCATTGATGTTAGTGGGTCCAGATATATTTTTTCCTATTGACTTTTAATTTGTGGTCTGGTCAGAGAATGTACTCTGTTTGACTTCAGTCCTTTTAAATTTATTGAAACTTGATATATGGCACAGCAAATGATCTATCTTGGTGAATGTTCTATTTTCATTTGAAAGGAATGTCAATTAGATCAATTTGGTTAATTATGCTGTTCAAGTCTTCTATATCCTGAATGATTTTCTGTCTCATTTTTCTATTAATTACTTGTGTTGTTGCTGCTGCTGGTTTTATTTCTACTAGATGCCATTAATCCCTCCTATCCTGCTGTTGCTGCTACTACATGATCATGATAACTAGCATTTAATGAGGGCCTCCTATGTACCAGGCACAGTGCCAGGCACTTTATATGGATTATTTCCTATAATCTTCACAACAAACATACAATCCAGGTACTTTTTTTTTTTTTTTTTTAAAAAGATTGGCACCTGAGCTAATAACTGTTGCCAATCTTCTTTTTCCCCCCCCCTGCTTTTTCTTCCCAAATCCCCCCAGTACATAGATGCATATTTTAGTTGTGGGTCCTTCTAGTTGTGGCATGTGGGATGCTGCCTCAACGTGGCCTGATGAGTGGTGCCATGTCCATGCCCAGGATCCGAACCAGCGAAACCCTGGGCTGCTGAAGCAGAGTGCCTGAACTTAATCACTTGGCCACGGGGCTGGCCCCACGATCCAGGTGCTTTTATCCTCATTTGACAGATGAGAAACTAAGATATGGAGAGGAAACTAGGTCATCCAGGCCCCACAGCTGTGATTGGTTGAATCTGCACTTTAACCCAGTTCTGCCAGGTCCCTTGTCCCTTCTTCCAGCCAAACATGCCCCTCACTTGGGTGTGTGGTCAGAGATGGACCTGCATGACACCACTCCTTGGCTGTGGTGGCTTCTGTCCACTCCCACCTGCTTCCTTCCTCCCCTGTTCTCAGATCTGGCCTCTGCATCCTCTCTGGCCCTTGTATGTGTTGGACACTGGCTCTGTGTCAGGCATTTAGAGGCCAAGATTCAAGTCCCAGCTCCCCAGGGACCAGCCCCACCACTGAGGTCAAGTCCCTTTTCCTCCTCAAGCCCATTTGCTCATCTGTAAAGTGGGGGTCTCCCTCCTCCTCTCTAACTCCTCCCCCCTCCCCTTCCCCCTCCCTCCTTCCCCCCCTTCTCCCTCCCTCCTCCCCCCTCATTCCCACTTCTCCACCTCTCTCCTCTCCCCTCTCCCCTTCTCCCTCCTTCTCCCCCTCCCTCCTTCCCCCTCCATCCTTTCCGCTCCCTCCTTCTCCCTCCTTCCCTGTACTCCCTCCCTCCCATCCCTCTTCCCCCTCTCAGGGCTGAGCAGGTGCCCATCCACACTGGGTTGCCTCCCGCTCCCTGTTGTTCCCACATCATCCCTGCAGAAGGCCCCAGTGGCTGGGTTCCCTCCCTACCTGGGCCAGCTGCTCTTCCCAGCACGCCTTCTCTCCATTGTTGAAGATCTGTTCTGCTGGAGAGAGGGGGGTCACTGGAAGCCAGGTCTGGTGTCCACAGCCAGAGCCAGATCTTGGGCCCCATCTCCCCAACCCCTTGGACACTGGACTGAGTCAGGGTGACATTGTCCTGCCTCTGTCCATTCTGGCTCCATGGAGGAAGTGAACTCTGAGGACAGTAAGCCAGGCTTGGGATCCAGAGAACTGGGTTGGAGTTGTGGTCCTGTCACCCACCCAGCAGTAGGGGGCCCTTAGACCCCAAGGGTGGGACATACTGTTAGAGGTCAGGATGCCCATCACGTAGAGGAGGCTGCGGTGGGGGAAGACGCCCGTCAAGACCTCGGTCTCCAGGTGCTGGGCCACCGCCCGCCATGAGTGCCTACAGATGGCCACCAGCACGTTGCTGGCCGCATCCTGGTACACCTCTTCCAGATCCTGGGGTGGGGAAGCGGAAGCAAGAGCGGGCGCTTGGATGGAGCTGTGGTTTTTCACACCTGGTCTGGTCTGGTGGGCAGGGCAGCCATTGTCAACCCATCTGTGGGACAGAAAATGGAGGCCCAGGGGCCCAACACACACACCTGGCAGGTGGAGCTCAGGCTTAACCCCAGGGCTTAGGACTGAGCGACTCCCAAGATTCCTGGTCCTCTTACAGTTCCAGAAAGCCCTCATCATTCTTCCTACTTCGGATCCTTTGCTCAGGCTGTGCCCTCCGCCTGGAACGCAGTTCCCACTTGCCCTGTGTATCCGCACCCTAGTCCGTTTCTAAAGCTCGCCCCCAGGCCTACGCTCAGGAACTGTGTCCTGAAGGCTCTAGTCCGTGCCGCCTGTGTTCCTGGGTTCCTGGCAGCTCAGGACAATGCCACATCCTTTGGTTCTTCATCACCACGGATCCAGAACCCGAGTCTATGCTGCTGTCTGGAGTTCCCCGGCCTGAGGAGGCAGAGTGTCAGCTGCCGGGGTCAGAGGCCCAGCGGGCTGGTCCCCTGGCTGGGCCTCCACAGTCTGGTGGAGGGGCCATCAGGAAGGAAGGGACCGCCCCTGACCTGGAGCCCGGCGCTGTGTTGCCACGCCTGGTACTTTCTCAACGAGTGTGTGGTGTTTCCTTTGCTCTCGCTCCAATCTTGAGTTTCTCTCTTCCCCGCTTCTTAGCGAGAGCCGTCAGGTGGCTGGAGTGAGGAGGTGTCACAGGACCATCGCTGGCTGGGGCCGGGGGTGGGCCCTGCATTTGGTGGCATCTGAAAGGCCCCTTCCTGTGTGCCCTGGGATGCTGTCTGAATCATCGTATGAAATCATTCTGCCATTTATCATTTACGAGGGCTTCTCGTTCAGATGGATTGAATCTGATTTTACTCTTCCAAAAAAAGACCTCAACTGAACTACATTTAGGAGATTTTCTAAAAGGATGACAGCAACCACATTCGGGAAGCTGGAAAGCAGATGGAGGAGAGGTACCCAGGCCGAGTGCTAAGCCAGCAGCGGGGCAAGCTGAGAACCAGGCTCGCCTACGCCAGACAATCTTCTTATTGTCTGATGGAGACCCAGGAGGCGGCGTCTCCTGCACCCTGGAATTGCCGTGGTGGGGATGCAGGTAAAGTGGTTCAAGAATGGGTCAGATGCCTACATGCCCTGCCCTCTCTGCACACCCGGAGGGTCCAGCAAAGTCTGGAAGCTTGGTCTCCGGAGAGAGCCAGCAGGGGTCACTGAGCTGGGAGGCCAGGCCTGTAAGCACAGGGGAGAGTCCCTTCACAGGCCGGGCTGCCCACCGCGCTGCCTTCGGCCGCAGCCTCCAGGCCAGGCACTGGATCGGGGTCTTCTCTGGGATTTCTGGACATCCCAGGAGGAAAGATACAGAGGTGCCGACACGGGGGGCCTGGAGGGGCGCAATGGGCTCACCTCATTACTCTACAGTGGACCCCAAATCTTACCCCCTCACCTGTGTGTTCGGAGCGCCCTGTCAGCTCCCAGCCACAGGCAGACAGCCACGCTGGAGGAGCCCCCAGACGTGCGAGCGACTGAAACCCACAACTACACACCCGGCGACACCCACAAAAAAAGCTACTTGGAGGAAAGGGAGGCCAAACAGAGATGAAAACTTCGAGCCAAACTCTCTTTAATATCCTCTGAGAGATAAGAACAGACACTGCATCCACGGATGCTATAAACAGAACGGTACAAAAAAAGGAACGTTCTGAGAACAAAATCAAGATCTCTTGAAAGTTAAAGATGCAAGAGCATAAATGGGAAACTCAACAGAAGGCCTGAAAGATAAGAAGGAATCTTCAGAGAGCAGAACAAAGAAGCGAGAGAGGGAAAAGCAGAGGCAAGGAAAGAACTTGAGGAATTATCGGAAGTTCTGTGTTGGAGGGTTAGGCATTCCTGAAGCCCAGAACAGACACACACTGGGACATCATCAGTGAATTCGTGTAAGCAATCTTGCAGAAGCAGAGGACCCGGGAGGCCAGACCGCAAGGACCCGAGACCACAAAGCCTGGTGGCTGAAAACAGACCCGGAGCGAGACAGCACGTCACAGGATGGCAGAGCACACGGCGCGAGAGAAGGCTCTAGGAGCCTCCGGCGGAGGGGCAGGTCGTGGATAAAGGACCAGTGGTCAGGAAGGTTTTGAAGCCTCTCCAGTCGCACTAGGGGAAGAAGACCATGGGACAATGACCTCCACGCAGAGGCCATGGTGAAACAGACGAGAGGTATTTCCAGAAATGCATGGTCTCAAGATTGGCCTGCCTGACTTGTGCTGGAGAGCTGGAGGTGGGCGGCCGTGCGCTTGGAAGCACAAAGTGCAGAGCAGCACCCCCCGACCCCCCCCCCCACCAAGAGAGGCTGACGCCAGGGCGCACCTCTGGACATGGGCCAGCTTTGTTGTCCTGCGGCGCTCGCCAGGCTGGGGCACCACCCGCTCCCCCCAGCTGCTCTTTATTATCATTAGTCTGTGGACTCTACATAGATGCCTTGCACTTTTACAATATGCCTGATGTGTCTCACAAAGATGAGTTAAAAATTAAGAAAAGAATTTTAGAGAGAAAACAAATCTAGTCCCACTAGGACGGATTCACAAACGCCTCTGTGGGGACGTGGGAGCCGGTCACACCTGCTGTTCACAGCCGGGTGGGGACTGCGGGCAAGTCTCCTCAACTCTCTGGGCCTCGGTCCCTCCCTCTGGACATGGGACTCACAAACACCAGATGGGAGGGTTAAATTAAGCCGCTTCCCGCTTTGGGGAGAGCCAGGGCCTGGACCTGTGGTGGTGGCCTTGGTGACTGGTCACTGCTCTCTGACCGTCATGGGTCACGTGTTTATTGACTAGCCCACCTCTGGGCAGGGACTTCTGGGGAAAGTGCACTCAGTGCCACAGTGGACACTCGGCTCTTGCACTTATGGGCCCTGTGGCCTGAGATGAGCAGCGAGCTGGCTGAACTTCCCTTCCTCACTATAAATGGGGGTGTGAGGCTGTCCCTCCGAAGGAGCCGATGGGGAGAAACTGGACAGAAGTCACTTGGTCCCCCACAAGGCTGGGCACCACCAGCCTTACTTGGACCCCGGGGCAGCGGTCTATGTGCTGGGGAGGGGAGGCCCACCGTGGACTTGGTCATGTTCTCCAGGGCCAGCTCTATGAAGGTTTTCTCCCAGGTCTCTTCCAGGGAGTCAATGGCTCCAATGACAGCCTCCAGGACATGGAACAGCCGGAACTTGTGCCGGGTGGAGATCTGCGGGTGACAGAGTAGATGGAGGCTCAGAGACAAGTTGTGTCTGACCATGCGGTGAGCCGCCAGGGGGAGCACAGGTTGGGGGAGGGTGAGGAGGCCAGAAGGAAAAGATCACAAGTGGATGAATTTGGCCATTCGTCCAATAACCATTTATGGAATATATACTCTATGCAGACCCTGAGCTAGTTTCTGCAGAGACAGATGAATAGAAAGTTGTCCTTATCCTCAGGGAATTACTGTGAGATTTTAAAAGCATTCCGTCTCTAAAGTCAGTTCATTCTTTCATTCATTTATTCATTCATTCATTAAAACTCAGACAGATCCTCCCCCCAATCATCCACACAACTATTCACCCACCCATCCATCCATCCATCCGTCCACCCATCCATCCATCCACCCATTCACCCATCCATCCATCTACCCATTCACCCATCCATCCATCCATCCACTCATCCATTCATCCACCCACCCACCTATCCATCCATACACTCATCCACCCATCCATCCACTCATCCACCCATCCACCCATCCATCCACTCATCCATCCATCCATCCACTCATCCATCCATCCACCCATTCACCCATCCATCCATCTACCCATTCACCCATCCATCCATCCATCCACTCATCCATCCATCCACCCACCCACCTATCCATCCATACACTCATCCACCCATCCATCCACTCATCCACCCATCCACCCATCCATCCACCCATCCATCCATCCACCCATTCACCCATCCATCCATCCATCCACTCATCCATCCATCCACCCATCCACCCATCCATCCACTCAACCACCCATCCAAACACCCATCCATCTCTACCACTTGAAGACTCTGTGACTTTAGGCAAATCGCTCCCCTTACCTAAGCCTCAGTTTCCTCATCTATTGGGATCGTAATATCTATATCATGAGACTGTTCTGAGGGTGGTCAATACATCTCCCATTACTTTCCTCCCTTCCCCCTCTGCCCATTGGACATATGAGGAGATTGATTTGCCCCAAATCATGAAGCTGCTATATGGAGAAGCCAAGATTTGAGCCCTCCTTGGGATCTAGCTCTCCCCTCTGCTCCCCATGCCTGCCCCAAATGGCCCCAGCAGCTCCCACCTCCATGTTGTCTACAAAGTAGTCATGGATGGTTTCCAGCACCAGGTTGGGGGCCCCCTGAGCCATGTTCTTGATCTTCTTGATGATGTACTTCATGCGGAGGGAGTCTGCACTGTTCAGGTCCCGGAGCATCTTGAAGCAGATGGCTAAAGCAGATGGCAAGAGGGTGTGAGGGTGAATGGCCTTCGGGAAGGTCACACTGAGCCAGCAGTGCTGGGTGGGCAGGGAAGGGGAGGGCTGGGAATGGGAAGGAGTGATCGGAAAATGAAGCCTGGAGACTTGAACACACTGGAAAATCCTGGGCCTCCTGATGTCTCAACAGTCCTCCTGGGGTTCAGGATAGGATAAGAAGCAGGAATGCATGCAGATCTGCACAACCTTATTTACCCATGCATATTTTCATCCTTTCATTGATTCAACCATCTTTTCATCCACCCATTTACCCATTCATCTATTATCCACCTACTCATAAATCCATCTGTCTAGCCACCCACACGTTCATCTATATGTCTGTCTATCAATCCATCTATCCATCCACTTGTCTGTCCATCTTTATACTCATCCACCAATGCATCCGTTAATAAGTTTATCCATCTACCCACCCATCCACCTATCCATCCATCTATCTATCTATCCGTCTATACCCCATCCACCCATAAATTCATCTGTCCATCCACCCATCTATCTACCCATCCATTAATAAATTCATCCATCCATCCACCCATCTATCTACCTATCCATTCATAAATTCATCTATCCATCCATCTACCCACCATCATCCATTTTAAAATCCACCCATCCATCCATCCGCACATCTATTCATAAATCAGTCATCTATCCCTCTATCCTTCCATCTATTCACTCTTTCATTCCTGACCCTCTCTCCAGTCATCCGACATTCAGTGATGTTTGCTCTGTGTGGTCACGGAGCTGTGTGTGGGGGCTCAAAGAGGAGTCAGGGCCCAGCTCTGTTCTGAAGGAGCCTCCAGCCCAGGGGAGCCCTACCCAGTATCTGTGCACTTTGGTTCTGCGGGGTAGTTACATAAAAGGCCCTAGGTACACAGAGAGGGTAGGGGCAATAAATCCTGACCAAGATGGAGGCGCAGTCAGGCCTGACTTCTCAGAGGAGGTGGCAATTTGACTTTGCCTAGAAGGATGAGGGCAAGTGATCCTTTGAATGAGGAGAAAAGCAGATCAGTGAGAGGGCCAGACCTGAGCTGAGGGTCTCAGGTGTGACAGGGTGTGGGAGGAGAGTGGCAGGTGGGGTGTGAGAGAGGGCATTTTTTGGGCTTTGGATGGTGCCTCTGGGAGGTGTGAAGGGGCCGCGGAGGGGGTGCAAGGCTCTGGAGGAAGCTTCACTGTGTCCTCTCCCCTTGACATCTCCGAGGTTCCAGACTCCCCCCGGCTCTCATCCCCAGGACTTCTCCGGGCGGAGGGACATGGCAGGATCCCCTGGAGCCTGACCACCCCCCACCCCGGCCCGCCCGCGTCCCAGGGCTGGCGGTCACCCGCGTTGTAGGCTTCCTCCATGAACATCTTGTGCTCCTTGGGCACCAGCGCGGCCTGGCTGCTCTGCGACTTGCGGAGCACGATGGTGGCGGGGTGCACCTGTCTGTCCCTGTGGGCAGAGTCCTGAGGTGCCCTCGTATTGGATTCGAAGATGTGGGAGGGGATTCTGAAATGGCAAAGGGATCCTGGGTGTCCGCATCTGGACGCCCCGTGTGTGTTCACCTATGCAAGGGCAGTCATTGCCAAGAGCCGCGGCGGTCTGGGTGGGCCTGGCCGCGCCCTCCCATGCGTCCGCTCTTCCCTTCCATGGACTGGCTGAGCTGGGGGAGGAGACGGCTTAAGGCCTCAGGGACACTGTTGAGCAGGTGGCATCACCTGTGGGCCCGGTGGGGCCTGGCTTCCCAGCAAGGGTCGGCGGGACCGACACGGCTGCGGGACATGGAGGGCAGGGCAAGCAACCCCGGCTCCAGCTCTCCCACTGACTTGAGGAGCCAGTCTTTCCAGGACCACAAGTGAGATGGCCGTGGCTACCGAGCCATCACTGGTGGGGCCTTTCAGGGCGGCCAGGGAGCTACAGGAGGAGGAGCCTGAGGCCGGGCGTGCTGCCCCGCACCTGCCCGTGATACGCCCCCGGCCCCACCTCCTGGTGCTTCAGGGCGTTAGTGCCTGCGTGAGAGACCTGAGGAGCAGTGTGCGGCAGGAGCAAGGGAAGATGGGGGGGTCCCTTGAGGCTGACTGTGCCCTCTCCTCCTCTCCTTCCTCCCCACCCCGTCTTTCCCTCCTCTTCTTCTGCTAGTGTGGGAACAGGACTCCCCCAGACAGTGCTCATCGCCATAAGGGGCCCAAAAAGTGGGCATCCTTCATTTTGGGGGTGCTGCACAAGCCTGGCTGTCCCACAGCGCCCTCCCGTGGATCCCTCATGGCAGGAGTGGGTTTCTGCTCCCCCAGCTTCATGACCTCAGGTGCTCATTTCCTCTTGGTTCCTGCTTCCAAAGACCTGCCGTGGGAGAGGCTGGCTCTTCCTAGGCCCCAGGGAAGCAACGGTGAGCCCGACAAACAGCAGCCGGGCAACACGTTAAACAGGTGCGCCGCGTGCTGCGTGAGAACGTGGTTCATCTCTTAATGTTTTATCCATTCGTTTGCTCCACCGTGTAAGAAATATGTCAGGTCGTGTCACTCAAAACCCTCCACGGTTCCCCAAAACTACCAGAACTCAAGAGCCAGTTATGCAGCTTGGCAAATACAGAGTCAGCATACGCAAATCAGTCATGTTCCTACATACTAGCAACAAACCACGGGGAACTGAAATAAAAAGGCACCCTCTACAACAGCACTAAAGGTCGTGAGGCATTTGGGCAGAAATCTAACAAATAATTGCAAGACCTGCATACTGTAAAGTCAAAAGATTGAGGAAAGGGATCCAGGAGACTGCAATGAGTAGAGTCGTATACCATGTTCATGGACCAGGAGACTGCTGATATCGTGAGGATCTCTCTAAAGTTCTCTAAATATTCAATGCAAATCCAGTTGCAATCCCAGGAGGATTTCTTTGTAGGAACCACAAGTTGTTTCTCGTATTTATATGGAAAAATACAGGGACTAAGAAACTCAAACAATTTTGAGGAAGAGCAGAATTGGAAGCTGACACCACTGGTTTCAAGTCTTATTATAAAGCCACAGGGACCGGGACGGTGTGGTGTTGATTGAAGCATAGAAATATAAACAAATGGAGCAAAATAGAGTCCAGAAAAAGACCCACACACATGAGGCCAATTGATTTTTGATGAAAGTGCAAAAGCAGCTCAATTAAGAAAAGAGAGTCTATTAAACTGACGGTGCTACAATAATAATTGGATACACACGCAAAAAATACCCCGTTATACCCCACACTATGTGCAAAAATTAACTCAAAATAGGTCATAGACTAAAGTAAAACCTAAAAATTTAAAACTTCTGAAGACAATGCAGGGGAAAGTCTTCCCGAGCTGGGTTAGACAAAGATTTCTTAGATGTGACATCAAAAGCATTATCCATAAAAGAAAAAAAAATGATAAGTTGAATTTCATCAAAATTAAGAACTTCTGTTTTTTGAAAGACAGCTATAAAACACGAAAGGATAAGCTTTGGTCTTGGAGGGAATATTTGCAAATCACATGTCTGATAAAGGATGATGTTTGTAATACGTAAATCACACAAAACCAAACGACAGCAACCAAACAAAATGCAAAGCGAACGACGTGAGCAGAGCTCCCACCAAGGGGGACACACAGACGGAAACAAGGAAACAAAACGCGCTCAGCGTCCTTCATCACGAGGGAATCAGGTTAAAACCGCAGGGGGAGATCACGTCCCAGCTGCTAGGATGGCCAAAGTCGGAAAATGGGCAATTCCCCAGTGCTGGCCAGGTTGCAGAGTGACCAGCAGTGTCTACACGGCTCTGGGGAGTGCAGACCGGCATGGCCGGGGTGGCGGGTAGTCTGGGATTTTCTAAGAAAGTTAATCCCACGTTTACCTTCCAACTCAGCTTTCCACGCCTGGGTGTTCACTCCAGTGAAAGAACTTACATTCACACGAAATCTGGACACGAGCGTTTGTAACAGTTTTATCTGTAACAGCCCCAAAGGGAAGCAATGCAAATGTCCTTCGACTGGGGGATGCATGAATGAACCGTGCTGTGTGCACAGAAATACTCTCAGCAATAACAAGAACCGAGTGACCGATAAATGCAGCCACACGGGCGATTCCTACACGCACTGTGCTGTGCGAGAGAGAGCAGAGCCCGGAGCTGCAAGCTCGATCGTTCCATTCTTAGGACTTTCTGAAAAGGGTAAAACCACACAGACAGAAGACAGAGCTGTGGTTTCTGGGGACAGGGAGCTGTGGGAGCGTTGGTTATGAAAGGGCCTGGGGGGTTAGGGGGGAGATAGACCTGCTTCATGTCTCCGTTTCCGTAGTGGATACACGACTGTTTGAGTTTGTCAGAACTTAAACAACCGTATGCTAAAAAGAGTGAATTTGACTGTATGTAAATTATACCATAACAAAGAAGAAAACAAGAACAAAAGAAGTAAGAACGCAATCATTTCACCTCCTCTGATCTCATCCTCTCCTGCTCTCTCTTGCTTCCTCCACCCCAGTCACGGTGAGCACCTGCTGCCCTCACACCAGCAGGCATGGCTCTGCCTCAGGACCTTTGCACCAGCTGTGACTTCAGTCTGTGGGCATTCTTCCTCCAGAGACCTGCTTGGCTCAGTCCCTCACCTCCTTCAAGTCTTGGCTCCATAGTTACCTTCTTGATGAACCTATTTAAAATTGCACCCTGACGCTCACTCGGCACTCTCCACCCCATCCCTGTCCATTTTCTTCCATATCACTTTTCGCCTTGTGACATGTAATTTACTACATCTATCATTTACCGGCTGTCTCCCTCTGCTGTGTGTAAGCCACGAGGGCAGAGACCTCTTTCTCTCTTGTTCCTAGCTATGTCCCCGAAATCTACGACAGTGTCTGGAACCCTTGGCAGGTGCTCAGCAAACATTGTAAGATGAATGGCAGAGCTATGCAGCTGAAGCACCAATCGGCTTGGTCCTGATCTTCTGGATACGGCCCTGTAACAGGCCCTCCCCGCGCACCGGGTCCTGGGGGTCTGTCCCCACAGGCTTCAGACCTGGACCCAACTGCCCAAGCCCGGTGCAGTGGACCTCCCGGGCTCCGCTCGCCTGGCCCCTCTGCTCAGAGCATGCGTCCTTCCTGCTCCTGTCTCTGTCCCCTCGTCAGGGCCATGCAAAGATGCTCTTCAGCCCTCTTCACTTGGAAAGAGCATCCAAGGGCTGGGGGTGCCTGCCCTGACTCCCCAGCTGACGGAGCTGCCCCGAACCCGGGTGGCACAGCTGACTTTCCTTCCCGAGTCTCCCTGGGGATGTGCTGGTGTCTCTGGGTCCCCAGTGCACCCCAGGGCAGGCCCTTGTGAAGGCCGACAGCCCAAGGGAGGAGTGGGTGCATGCGAGTGTGCTGCCCGGACAGTGGGGTCCTCCTCCCGCCCACCCGGAGCTGGGCCCAGCAGCCCCACCTCGTCGGCTCCCCTCCCAGATGGCATTCATGCTTGTGGCCTGGGGCACCTCGTCCGTGCATGGCCATGCCCAGCCTGAGGACCCTCCACCCTCCCCACCATCTGCCCTTTTGGGAACCACTGACCAAGTGGCTGAGCAGGGGACACTTGTGGGGGTGCTGGAGAGGTTGCCTCCCTGCACGTCTGAGCATTGGTGACACAGAGGACTCAGCCAGCCCTGTCCTCGGGCAGCTCGCAGCGTCCAGGGGGCAGGCTGGGGTGAAAGCATTTGCAAGGTGCTCAGAGCAGAGACTGGGGGCAGCTGGCCTGAGGGCGGACGAGCATCTCTATGGTCCTCGAGGCCCACAGGGTGCCCGGCACAGAATCATTCCTTCCTGCCTTCGTCCGTTCAGTGGGCGTTTATGAAATGCCTACTGTGCGCCAGGCACCGCTCCAGGCCCCGGAGTGTCAGTGAACAACACACACGGGAGCCCCTTCCATTGCAGCTCTCACATTCTTGGGGGAGAGAGGATGCACGGGCAAGAAGCTATGTCCTGTGTCAGCTGGGGACAGTGACACAGAGGATCCGGCAGGCACAGGGGTTGGATGAGCCACGGGGGTCATTTTAAATAGCCCGGTTCAGGGAGGCGTGGCCGAGCACGTGCCCACTGTGGGTGTTGGATGACTGAACAAATGAATGAACGATGAATGAATGAAGGCATTCTGGCAATAGGGCAGCTCCCCCCAGCTGGATACTTCCTGCCAGAGAGGGATGGGCATCTCCCTTCTCGTCACCTCATGGGCCCCTCTACCCCCACCATGGCCTCCATTACCGCCCACGAGGACGGCCACATGCTGGGTGCTTGATCTCACCCACACTGCCCTCACACCAACTTCACAAGGTGCTGAGACACAGAGAGGTTCAGTGACCTGTCCCAGGACACACAGCCTCCAAGGATGGTGCCAGTTCAGACCCTGGCCCCGACTCCAAAGCCTGCGTCCTAGGGACTGTGGCCTTTCCCAGGGTGGCCACTTTGGGGCTCAGGGCATACTTTACCCCTCCTGCAGGGCCCCTTCTTTCTACAGCCTCTCAGAAAACCAGCCACTTCCTTCTGCTCCGGGGGACTCGGCCTTTCCCACTGACCCAGCGGGCGCCACATCTGCGGGCACCCCACAGGGGTTGGAGCTGGGCCTCCCTCTGTGCCTGGAGGGCCTCGGGCCAGGCAGCATTGGCCACAGGCACGAGGGAGACCCCGAGTCTCACCCCAAACCCACATTGCAGGCCCGCGGCAGCCACAATTGAACGTATTTTTAAATATAGAAAAACGGTGGGAAGACAGTTCAGCAAACAGCTGCAGGGGGAGCGTTTCCTCGCCTTAGAAGCATCCAAGACGCGGCAGAGGAGGAGGCGGGCCTGACAACACAGCACACGGGCGGGAGCAACTCTGTGCAGACCCAAAGAACTGAGTTCAAGGCAGGTCTGAAGCTGTTCCTCCTGGAACAGCCCGGAGCGCAGGGAACGCGGGCAGGGATGTGCTCCGGAACCCTCCTGGGAGCGCCTGCCAGCAGCGCCTGCCCTGCCCCAGGACGGGGGGAGCCCGCCGGCCAGCCTCCGAGCCACCGGGGCGGCAGGAAGGCGGAGCGTCCCTGGTGCCCACCCAGGATGCTGGGGACACGGCCCGAAGGCCATAGAGGAGCCCTCTTTGACGCATGTTCCTTAAGTCTCTGCAAGGACGCTGGCTGTTGTATCACCACCTCTGTGCAGACGGAGAAGCCAGGGCTCAGGGAAGCAGATGGATGGATGGACTGTCCATCTGTCCACTCGTTCACACAGCGGGCATGTGCGGACGAGCACTGACATGGCTCGCCACACCTCTGGTCCTCACAAGCAGTCAACAGCCACAGGACGACATGATGGCCAAGCCGCTTCCTCCCTCTCAGCCTCCCCTCCATCAGGTCAAGGCTGCCAGGAGTGGGGGGTAACCCCAGGTCCCTCCCCAGGCTGCTCCTGGCTGCAGGGCCCCTCCCTCCTCAGCTCGGGGCCTCAGGGGCCCAGATGGACCTCAGGGGTGTCGCTCGCTGACCTGCAGGAAGGCGATCTCCTGAAGCAGGGGGAGGCCAGGGCACCCGTGGGAAGCAGGGTATTGGGGTCCCCTCCTGGGCTCCCACTTGTCCTGGCCTGGAGCTTGGCTGGCCTGGGGTTCTGGGACAGGGCTGATGGCGCCCGGTCAGCCGTGGTGTGGCGGTGTGACTTTTCCAAACGCTGCTTGTCCATGTTGGGGTATGGTTTGGAGAACCCACGGGCCCCAGTCTCAGCTCTGTCCTTACGCCGGGCGGGGCAGCCCTATGTCTGGGCAGTGCCCTCCCCTGCCCCCACCAGCCCTGACCTCACCCCCGAGGTCACAATGGTTCCTGCATCCACAGGACCTTTCCAAGGACAGTGCTGTGGAGCTGGACACTTTGTTCTGGGCAAGGCACGTGCACGGGTGTGTGGGTATACTTGTGCTCCCAGAATGGCCTCAGACTTGGCCCCACCCCATCCCTGGTTCTTGGGCATCTCCTGTAAGAGCCGTAGAGGGGCCCAGCCGACGCCTTGACAGCAGCCTTTTGAGAGGCCCTGGGACAGAAGACCCAACTAAGCCTGGATTCCTGACCTGAGAAACTGTGAGACAGTAAACGTGGGTTGTTTTAAGCCACTGAGTTTTGAGGTCATTTGTTACACAGCAGTAGATAGCAGTCATGTGTTCTGTCCCAGGGACAAAGTGGCAGAGGGAGGATTCTGTCTGACGTCCTTACACATGGGGCCAGGGTCCAGGTGCTTGGTTGCAGCATGAGGCTGGGTCCAGAAGGCAGACTGGGGACTCCTAGCACGGACCCTTGTCACCACACTGGGCTGTCGGAGGCCCTCGGGGTGGGGCTTGTGTGAGGAGGGGCTGAGAGCGAGGACGCTGCAGGGGCCATGGGCCTGTTGGTGCCGGGACCCGCTGCCAGGCCAGCTAGCTGCAGCCCCGTGGGCGTCTCCCTCTGCCCAGCCAGGCCCTGGGCTCGAGGAGTCCTTGCAGCTCTGGGACTGCGGGCTGGTTGACCTCTCTGAGGCCATGACCCCTTTGTAACGGGGGCTGGTAGAGCCCACCCCCCCAGTTGTTGTGCGACTTAAGTCGCTCTTCTGTGCAAGGCTATTATAGATCCGCACAGTGTGGCAGGAGGAAACAGGCTGGGAGGAGTGAGGTGAGAGTGAGGGGAGGGTATGTTTACTGAAGCCTTGAGGGTCCCTGTGCTGTTCCCAGCATGTTACTTTGTGTCTTAAGGCTCAGCACAGCCCAAGCTCAGCACAAGCCCAGGAGGCGGGCACTGCACTTTGCTCCAAGTCACAGACGCTGGCCTTCCACCCTCACAGCATCATGCAGTGGACTGTTAAAAGCTGGGTCCCTAAATGCATTCACAAAGGAGGGTCCCTGGGAGGCCGCATCCTGCAGAGCTGCCAGAGAAGGCGTTTGGGGGGCTCCCCTTCTCTGAGACCCGCGCCCCGCCTCTGGGGTGCCCCTGGCAGCTATTTTGCCTGGCGGCCTTGGCCAGTGGTGTGCTGGAGCCGCGCCAATGGGCTTGCATGATCTGTGCTTAAATTTTCAGCCGTTTTGAGAGCTGGTTGATAAATGCAGTCATCGAAGCTTACAATTAAGTGGATTATATTAAAAACAGAGGTCGTGAACACCCCAGACTCATCACTTCCTCATCTCTCGGCTGTACCTCACTGTCGCCTGTGTCCCAGAGGCTGTTCATATCCACGCAGCTCTTCCCAGCTCCGCGGCAGCACCGTGGCCTCGGTAGCGGGAAATTGGCCGTGGCGGGAGCATTCACACCAGGGAAACGGCCGACGTTCCAAGTCAAGGCCTTTGGTTTTCGGAGAGCTTCTTGCTAAACCCTGGCCCAGCTGACTGGGCCACTGGGTTGACCAGGTCCCCTTCCTCGGGAATCTGAAACTGGGGTGAAGAGTGAGGCTGGGGCTGGGGTGGGGTCCCCTGGAGCTGCCCACGCCCTCCTCAGGACTCCAGGCAGAAGGAGGAGAGGAGAGCGGCACGAGCCCTGGGGGCTTCTCGGGTCCCAGCCCCAGGCCCTCCCAGGGCCCCCGGGGGGCCTTTGGGTTCCTGGAGCACCCTGGACTCATTCGTTCCTGGAGCTTGGTGCCGCAGGTTTTCTGCAACCCCGTTCCAAAAGAGAACTTTCTGGCAAGTCCTGGTCGGGGCAAAGTGACATGAGCTGCTTTAGAGGACGTGTGCTCCTATCTCTGCGGGGCCCCCAGGAGGCTGGATGACGGGGACCCGAGCGTCACTCTGGTGGGTGGAAGTGCATGAGCCTCGTCTGTGGACCGACCTTGACCCCAGGGGACACGGGGAGAGACACCTATTGAGACCCGGGACCTGACCCTTGCCCATCTCCTCTACCCCTCACCATGTTTGAGACGGTGAGACATTGCAATGCCCGCGGCTGCGCCATGCCGTGTGCCTGTCTCCCCCACGAACCTCTCAAGAAATAGGAAGCACCGTCAGCACCGGGGCGCACAGCCTTTGCGGGATGTGGGCTCCCAGCTTGGCGGCTGCTTCTCCCACCAGCGCAGGCGACAGGTGCCCTCACCACCCTGGGCCTAGGATGAAGCTCAGAGAGGGTCAGGAACCGGCTGAGGTCACACTGCAGTCAGCGGTGAGGCCAGGTGCAAACTCAGCCTCCTAACCCCAGTCCAGGGAGAGGATGAGACCCATGGACCACCTCACACCCGCCTCCCCAGGGTGCCAGCCTGTCTCCAGGGTACCAGGCCCTCCCCCGGGTATGCAGCCGGCAGGGGCCTCGAGGCCGCGCCTCCCCGCGCCGCCGGCAGATGGCGCTGCGGGCCCAGGCAGGTCTGGCGAGGGTCCCGGAGGGGCGGACGCGCGGGCGCGGTCCTGCCAAGGCGCGCTCTCCCCAGCAGCGGCCCTGCAAGCCCAAACCGCGGGTCGGGGGGAGGGGACCCGGGTGGGCCTGAGGGTGCGACACGGCTGCCCCTGGGAGGGGGCAGCTGCGGGAGGGCTCCAGCTCGCTCCCACCCCCGCGCCTTTGCACAGGCTGTCCCCTCTCCTGGGTTCCGGGGTCGGGGGTGGGGGGGGGGGCTGGGGCTCCTGCTGGGGAGCACACAAGAGGCTGCTGTTCCTGCCCCGGAGAGGACGGAGAGGACGGAGCCTAACCCCGGGCCGGCAGCCCAGTCCCTGCCCTGCTCCGGGGACCCCGTCTCTCTGCGCCCACACTTGCCCCTGCGGCTCCGTGCAGCGCCCTCCTGGGATGCCCTTGACGAGGATTCTGTGCCCGACCAAACTCTAGTCAGACTCCCGAGCCGCCGCCCGGCCCCAGTGCGCCCTGTCGTCTTACATCCAGTTTTAGCGAGAACCCCACCCTCCATATCTGATGACCTCGATGTGCGATGGGGCTCCTCTTCCGTGCCCCACACCCGGCCCAGGTGAGGTCTGACCACCTGGCCGCCTTCGGCAAGCATCCTGGTAGGTCGTTTTAGTCAGATGCCCCCCTGCCCCCGCCCCCATGTTTCCTGTTGGTCATTTCCCATCCTCTGCCCCACCTGCTCCTCCGTGGTTCTACAGCCCCACCTGCCCCTGAGTATTCAGACTTGAGCCCAATCCCTCTGCCCACTGCGCCGACCCACTGCTGAGGGCCCTGCACCTATTGCCATAGCCCCCGCTCCCCCAATAAGTCTGCCCTACCAGTGTCAACAAGTGTCATGAGTATTTTTTTCATTAACATCCACTCCCTCCCCACCACAAGTCTACTTTCCTAAACAAAACTCCTTGCATTCTCCTGTGCGTCCTTGGAGACCTCCAGCCCAGGCCACCTCCTCTGTGATGCCCTCCCTGATTTCTCTGGGCTCCCATAGCATTTACTCTCGCTGCTGTGGCTGATTCAGCATGAACTCTCTGAGCCCCAGCTCTATGCTGGGCTCCTCTGGGAGGCGGATGGACGGTGGAGGCTGCGGTGTTGACGGGAGGGGCCAGGTGAGCATCCCCAGGTTGGGCCTCAGGCGGCAGGGCAAGCATTCCCGCCCCCACTTGCTCTCGGCTTCTGCTGGTTCTCTCCACCCCCCCACGGCTCCAGGCTCCAGTTCCAGTTCCAGCGCCTCCTGGCTCAGGCAGTTACCCCCTTGCTGAGCCGCCTGGTCAGTCCAGGTCCTGCCAGCCCACCCAGGGTGGCTCCGCCCCGCCCACACCTGCAGCCCTGCGTCTACTGGAGCCCTCCCTGCGCTTGGGCCGCTGTCACTGCTCCAGGCAGCCTTTGCTGACAGCCCTGGCCGGCCTGCGGCCCAGCCCCCCGCCCTGGGCTCCCCCTCTGGGCCCTTGGCTCATAGCTGGCGTCTCCCCACTGGACCCTGTGCCTGTGAAGGTGGAGACCTGGCGTTCCCTCTGAGCCATGCTCCAGCTCACGGTGGGTGCCCACGGAACGCCCGCTGGTGAAAGAAGCGCATAAGTCTGAAGGAGGGGTCCTGCCCGTGTCTCTGGGGCTGTGGGATGGGGGCCAGAGTCAGCAGAGGCCCTCGGGTCCCCAAGCACGTGCTGCCCGGGGATGCCTGCTCGTCCTCCAGGGTCTCCTCCCCCTCCACACCCTCTCCTAAGCTTTCACAGAAAAAAGAGGTGGGAAAAGGCAAAAGAAAGAGGCTTTCTTCTCCACTTTCTGAAAACGAGATTTTAAAAATAACTCAGAGGCAGTGGCAGCGCCAGGATGGGATTATGTGGGGAGCTCGGGCGGCCGGGCTGCAGCCCCTCCTCCTCGGCCGCCACACCAGCTGCTCTGTCTGCCTGGACACCCTTCTCTGCCCCTCAAGGGGCGGGTGCCTCTGTCCCTGCTGATGGGGAATGTGTGGTGGGAGCGCTGCTGAGAAGGGATGCGGCTGTGATGGTTCAGGAGGAAGGCATGTGTGACCTCAGGCTGCACGAGGGCCCATACCACACCGCCTCCTGGGCTGTTCTTGCTCCTGCACAGGGCCTTTGCACATGCTGTTCCTCAGACCCTTTCCCCTCTCTTCACATGACAGACTGCCCTTACCCTCAGCTTCCATATCACTTTCCCAAGAGACAATCCCTGACTACAGAATGGTACGAGGAGTGTCCCCCCATCCCAGCCACTGCCACTGTCACAGCTCCCTGACAGTTTCCTTCTGCATCCTGATCACGATTGGTATGTCTTTTATTTATTGATTTACTGGTCTTTTATCTGTCTCTCTAGCCAGACTGCAGGGTCGGTGAAGTGGGGGACGGGGGAGCAGAAGTACTGGTCCCCTGCATCACCTGGCACTTACTATTTCTGGAGTTCAACGCCAGCCCCTGCCTTTCTCTGTCTGAGGGGCTCTCTGGCCGTTGGCTGAGCTCTCCTGCTCTCCTGGGAGCTGCACTCAGCCCAGGGCTGACGGGCGGGTCGCTGACTGGCTTGGCCCCTCGCCCTCAGATGGGTGGCCCTGTGGGATGGAGCCCCTGTGGCTCCCAGGGATCACTACTTGCCTGATAATACCCTGGATGGGCCTCCTTGCGTCCCCTCAGTGTGCCCTGGGACCCCTTCCCAGGTCACCTCTCATCCTCGGATCGTTGTCTTAGGGGCTGGTGGCAGGCCAGATGACAGCCCCCAGAGGTGTCTATGGTCTCATCCTGGAACCTGTAACTGTCCCCTTATGTGGCAAAGATGACCTTGTGGCTGTGGTTAGTTTGGGGATCTTCAGATGGGGTGGTCACCCCGGGTTATCCGGGTGGTCCATCAATGCCGTCACACGTGTCTTCTAAGACGGACACAGAGGGCGTTTGATGCACAGATGCAAGAGGAGGAGCCGGTGGCCACAGAAGCAGAGACTGGAGTGATGTGGCTACAAACCCAGGGGGCCGGTGGCCACCAGAAGCTGGGCGAGGCAAGGCAAGGATTCTCCCCGGAGCCTTGAGGGGAGCGCGGCCCTGCTGACACTTCCATTCCGACCCGCTGATGCAGCTTTAAACCACTGTTGGCAGTCCCTCGCTACAGCAGCCCTGGGAAACCAACAGTGGCCTCGACTAAGCTTTGGGCCCCGACTAAGACACACTCGGTCTGTCTTAGTCATTGCGGCAAACAGGAAGTCATCCCTCCACAAGCTGGGCACCTGGGGTCCAGGGTTGGATCACACTTCCCAGCCTCCCCTGCAGCCGAGGGTGACCATGTGACTCAGTTCTCGCCCCTGGGATCTGAGAAGTGAGAAACGTCTCCCTCACGTTTTAACAGGAAACTGCCTCCTGCCCGTGACTGCCTCTCACGCCTCCTCCTGGGCTGGGACGTGATGGGTGGGACTCTACCTCAACCGGGAGACAAAGACAATACCCAAGGGGCGCAGAGCCACAAGCTGGAAGGAGCTTGGGCCACCCAGTGGCCCTGGGGAGCAGAGCTGCCTCGCGGCCGGGACAGCTGGATGGCTGCAGGAGGGAGACGAATGCTCCATCTTAGTGAAGCCACTGTCCTGGGGCTCTTTGTTGAGTGGCCACTAACTGGCCTGGGCTTGGTCCGCAGCACTCAGTGACTGTCTATAGACTGAGAATGTCAGGAATGGGTTTCTTTTCTCCTGTATTAACCCCATAATCTGGATAGCTGAGGTGCCACCAGGCCTGGTCGCACCAGGCTGAGCCAAGTTGATCTGACGCCTGCCCTGAGCGGTGATGTTTCGCGGCCTGTGTGACTTGAGTGCCAGACACTGGATGACACACACCAGGACATCGGAAACACAGGCACCCCTTGCCCACGGCTGACTTTGAGGCCTGAGAGCTGGTCAAAGTCCTGCGTGTGAGCACCACGAGGGCCAGGCCCTTGTTTGGCCTCTGGTCCTCCTCCATGTCCCAGCCCAGGGGCTGGCCTGGCCACAGGCTCAGGATGCGCTGTAGGGGAGGCAGTGTGTGCCAGGCCAGGGTATTGGGCCCTGTGAGGGGCTCATGGGGTGCTGGGCCGCTGCTTCTCAAGACCCTAGTGGCACTTAGGGCCCAGGAATCAGAGCCCAGATGGGTGCCTGGCCCGAGGCCGGACCCTGGAAACACCCATCGGGGCTCACGCTCAGGCCCTGGAGCCTCCTGGAGCCGTGGCATCCATGCTGGGTGCTGGAGAGTCTGCTGGGGGCCCCCACGGGACGAGCAGCGGGAGGCAGCTGCCGGTCCCCACTCTGGCTGGCTGCAGGAATGCAGGGGAATTTTCTCCATCGTGTGCACCTCTCTCGTTTTATGTTCATGACTGTGAAACACCCTCCCCGCCTTTCAGAGGAGAGCGATCCAGCCCCAGCCCCGCTGGCCCCCCGAAGAGCCAAGGTTCCTCAGCCACCATGCTCCTGTCACCAGGCGGCTGGGAGCCAGTCCTCGGGGAAGCGGGAATTCTTCATGACGGGGTCGGACTTCCAGTTTTGCTGCCTTGTGTCATCCACCTCAAAGGTCCGTTACTCTTCTCATTTAACCTCAGGCTGGCGGGTCTCAGCCCCATTTACAGATGGGAAAACTGAGGCTTGGAGAGGTAATGTCTGCCCAGCCTGCAGCGGCCACACCCTCCCCAGTCCTCTCCCCGGCTGCTTTGCTGGGGCTGGTGGGAACACACGGGATGCCATTCATCTGGGGGGAGGGATTTCGGGGCTGGGCTGACCATGCCCAGGGGTCTGGCCCAGCGGAGCTGTCCAGGGCTGTCCCTGAGGGGCTCCCAGGGAGGTGGGCAGACAGAGTGGCTGCGGGGTCCTCACTGTGGTGGTCACAGCCTCCAGGACCTCCCCTCACACACCTTCCTGGGCTGAGGGTGGCACTCGACCCAGCCCTCTAACTGAGGGAGACAGAGCCCGCGCTGGTTGGGGGCGGTGGCTAAGCAGTGAGGGCCCTGGACTCAGAGATGGGTCTGTGTGTACCCCGATGCACTCAGGTGTCCTCACCAGGACACATGGGGGGACACAGGGAGTCCACGGGAGGCAAGGGCAGGACCACATCTGACAAGGCGACTTCCAGTGGGAGGGCCGGCCAGGCTCTGTGGGGCTCTGAGGCCTGGAGCAGGCAGGGAGGGCTTCCTGGAGGGGGCGGTGTGAGCGAGTCTGCATTGCAGAGGTGGGTGGGCAGAGGCGTGGAGATGTGGAAATGCAGGAACAGACCACTAGAGACTTCCTTCCACGGCAGTAGCTCGTGGGGCTGGGTAACAAATAGCCCCGGGCACGTGTAACGGCTCGGCTGCCGTGGACATTTACTTCCTGCTCACATAACAGTCTAAGGCTGGGGGTCCAGGGACCCAGGCTCACAGTGCGTCCAGGTCTTCGCCTGGGGGTGTCTCTGGCCCTGGAGCCCGCTGCAGACGCAGCGCTGGGGAGAAACGCCTGCCCAGGAGCGCTCATGGGAGTCAGGGACGAGCGCCTGGCCCGGAGCCCTGGGGCGGGCGGGGTGACTCAGACCATCCCAGCTGCCCACGAGGGTCCCGGTGCTCCCTCGCGCCCTTCCTGGGCTTCCTTCCTCCCACTGTCTCACGTCCTCGCTCCCCTGTTGGTGCTTGGGTCTGCTTTGGGGGAGCCCAAACCCACACCGGTTCCTTGAGGCCAGGGGCTGGGTCTGACCCAGACCTTGGGGACTATGGAGTGACTGAGGATGGGGCTGCCGACCCGCCCCCTCAACCCTGGGAATCCCTGTGGGGTGCCCAAGGTTGGGACAGGCTGCCAGCTTCAGCTGGATCACGGTTTCTGCTGCCCCGTGAGCACATATGGGACGGGGGACCATGGACACCAGACTGACCTGAGCAGAGCGGGAAGGAGGGGCGTGGGGGCTGATCAACCTGGGCAGGTTATAGGGCCGGGCTGGAGGTCTCTGTGGGCCAGGGTGGGGACGCCATGGTCCCTGAGCAGGCCCAGGTGAACCGCAGGGGTCGGGGGGAGAGGCCACTGTGCCTGTGGATCCCCCCCAGGCCCTTCCCAGCCCCAGGCCACTTCCAGGTGGGGCCCCTTTAAATGCAAGGTTCTCTCTGCCCCTAGAAGGCCCCTCCCCCAGTCTCCTGGGCAGCCAGGTAAACAAGCCTGGCCCTGCCAGCGCCTGCAGCCATGGCATCCCCCTGTTCCGGGGACCCCAGTTCAGCAGGTCTGCCCCCTCCTTCTGTAGCCACTCCAGGTGAGACACATGGTGCAGGGGAGGGAGGAGAAGGGGGCATCCCGAGGGTGCAGCCGTCACACTCCCTCTCCTGGGGGGGACGCTCTGCCAAGGTCACACAGCAGGACAGGGCCAGCATGGGGGCACTGGCCTCATCCCCAACAGTCCCTTCTTCCCACTCTCCTGCAGGACCTGCTGCCCTGCAGCCCTCCTGGGGGTCCCGCAGCCCTCGGACCCCTGAGCCTGGAGGTGGTCCAGGGCTCTCCTCACTCCTCAGGGCCCCTTCTAGATCATTCTCTAGCTTCCCTCCCCCACCGCCTCCCCCAAACCCCAGTGCTGGATCCCAGGTCCTGGGGAGGGGCGACGGGTCATTCACCCCACCGAGGTCACTCCTCACCTTGAATCTTGGACTCTCATCCCCGCCCCTCTTTCCATCTCTGCTGTCCTCACATTGGTGATTTCTTCCCTGGTCCCGGCCCCAGTGCTGCAGGCTCCTCTCCAAGTATCTCATCCCCACACCCAGCCCTGGTCACACCCTTGGCCTTGTCAGTACCCAGACTGTAGCCGGCCCTGACCCCAACCCCGGGAGTCTGGCCCCAGCTCACACCCTCTAGAGCAGGACCCCAGCGCCCCCGGGCAAACCGCAGTCCAGTGTCGGCGCATTTCCGCCTCCGCCCACCTGTCCACCTCCTGCTCTGCTCACCCTCAGGCACACACACCCTCCTCCTCTCATTTCATTGTACCAGCCTGGCAGCCCCCCAACTCTCTGCCCTCTCCGCAGCCGCTCCGTACAGCTGAGCGAGCTGGGGTAAGCCCGACCGCGCTGCGGCTCCCTCCACATCCTTGACTGCGCCCGGTGGGGGCCTCGGACGCTGGGTCCCTTGCATTCCCCCACTGTCCAGTCACTCGCTCTCTCCTAGCAACAACCTTGCACCTTCTGTCTCTCCCAGCCCCACCCCCATGTGCCTCCTCGCACTCCGCTGCTGGCCTCGCGCCCTCTCTCACTGAGAAACTGAAGCCATGGGAGAGGAATCCCACGGGCTCCCAGCACCGCCTGTCCCTGTGCCGGGGACCCCCTCCTCCCCCGCCTGCCCCCTGCCTGACTCACCCCTGCTCCCAGCTGAGGCCAACTGCCCACTGGGCTTCCCTGCCCCTCACGCCAGCGCCCACCCTCCCTCCCCTGCGGCTGTCTCTCTTTACCAGATCTTCCCCATCAACATAAAAGCGCGCCGCTATTTATCCTGTCTCCTGACCCCACTTCCCTTTTAGCTCCCGCCCTATTTCCCTGCTCCCCATTTACAGTGAAATTACTCCTCGAGAAGGTTATTTACACTCGCTGCCTCCCCAGCTTTCCCTCCCATTTGCTCCTGAACCCGCTCGAACCTTCATTTGCAGCTCTGCTCAAGGTCACTGATAACCTCCGCGTTGCTAAATGGTCAGTTCTCAGGCCTCGTTTGCCGTGACCCAGTGGCAGGTTGTAGCTCAGGATGGCCCTGCTCCTTGCTTGGCTCCCAGGACTCCCCTCCTGGTTCTTCTCCAGCATCACTGCCGTTCCTTCTCCTCTGACCTGGTGAGGGCAGGGGCCCCAGGCTGGTCCTCAGGCCCTTCTCTTTCTATCTTCACATTCTTGGTGATCTCATCCATTCTGGGGCTTTAGCTGCCATCTCCCAGGTGTCCGTCTCCAGCCTGGAGACCCCACCCCAGCTCCAGATTCACAGCCGCCTGTCCTCCGTACCTCTTCTCTGGCCGGTCTAAAGGTGTCCATCTGCCCACGAGACTCTTAACCCCCCACCCCTCTCACCCCGCGCTCAGCCATCCGTGTCTCAGTGAATGGGACCTCCTTTCTTCCAGCTGCTCAGGCCAAAAGCCTCAGCGTCCTCCTCTTTCTCCCCTCCCTGCCCCCATCCCCTTCATCGACAAATCCTCCAGGTTCTGTCTTCAAGATGGCCTGAATCTGAGCACTGCTCGGTGGTACAACCCCGGCAGAGCCCCCAGCCCCTCCCCCCTGGATTACCGCCCTGGCTGTCCCATGGTGCCCTTGCTGCCACCCTCACCCCTCACCTGTCTGCACCACAACAGCCAGACTCACCTGGCTAAGTGCAAGTCACACAGTGTCACCCCTCTCAGGTGCCCGGGGCCCTCTCCTCTCCTCTCCTGGGGGCCCCGTCCACAGCTCCCCTTTTCTCTACAGCTTTCCTTCACCTCCAGCCCACGGCAACGCCCCATAGCCCCTCCCCTGACTGCCTGCTCCACCGCTGGTACCAAGTGCCTGGCCCACCGCTCACCCTGGGGCCTGCGGGCAGGCAGCATCCCAGGGGACAGGAGGGGCTGCCCTGGGTAAGACTGGCTCTCAGACCATCAGGGTCCGAGGCTCCTGCCAGCTGACTCGGAGCTGTCCGAGGTGCTGGGCGCGCAGGCTGGCGGCTGCCGCGGTCAGAGGCTCCTGGTGGGCGCAGCGTTGGCGGGGTTGAGCCAGGAGAGCACTTTCCATGACAAAGCAGGTTCGTCAGTGCCTTCTCATTTGTGAAGGTGGCAGGACAGGCTTGATGGTTTCCACTTTTTAGAAGGGGAAACTGAGGCACAAGGAAGCTAAATGGCTAGTCCAGGCACTCACAGGTGGAAGGTAGGACCCCCAGGTCAGGTGTGCCGGCTCTTTGCCCAGGAGTGCACGAGAAGCTGAGTGTGTGCTGTCCACGGCTGTAGCTGGTGCCTGGCACAGTGCTGGTCCAGCACACGGCAGGTGTCCCTGGAGTGTCTGTGTGAAGGGGAAGATGGTCACCACCAGGAGCCTCTGGAGCCAGAAGGGTGTGGCACAGTGGAAAGCGACACCCAGCCGAGGTCTGAGTCGGGCTCTGTGTGTGACTTCTCTGGGTCTGTATCTTCGCCCTTAAAACGGACTGAATATTGTCGCCCCCTCTCGGGATGCTGGAAGAAGGACCTGAGGATTCACGTCAGAGCCTTGAGCAGGTTCATCCATTCCCTCCTCCCGGGGCCCCCAGTCTGCCTGTTCTCTGGGAGCTGCCCAGGCTGTCCTGTGTCCACCGGAGGCTTGTCTACATCCCTCTCTGGGCTTGTCCTCGATGAGGGCCCGTGGCTGCGTCGCTGCCTTCAGTGTGCCCAGGGATAAGCACGTTTGCTGAATGACTGAACTAAGGAAGGAAAGAACAAAGGGGTCTCTCCTGAATCGAGGGGCGCAGAATTGGGCACAGCGGCCGGAAAGGGTGTGGGCACGGAACAGCATCTTTCAACTCTTCCCCACCCGGATCCACACGGCCTGGTGTTCAGCCCCTCAAACTCCGCCCAGCTGAGTGCTTCTGTCCTCGTCCTTACTTCACCCTGACCTGGATCTGACCCCACCTGCAGGCTGGGCCCCCACAGTCCACGCCCTGCACAACCCAGGATCAATTTTCAACTGAGAGTGACCTGGTCACCCCTTGTCCGGTCGCCACTGCCTGTGGGATGAGTGCAGCATCAGGAGCTTGTTCAGGAAGGCCCTGCACTGTCAGCCTCGCCAAACTGTCCAGACTCCCCGCCCCATCTGGGATTTGCCGCCCAAGTAATACTCAGCTGTGTATACTCTGCCTTTCTGCCCTTCGCAGTCTGTTGGTGCTGTCCCCTCGAAAATGCCTCCTCCTCCCCTCTCGGCCAGCACGTGGCCCTCACCTTGGCCCTCCAAGGCCCAGCCAGGCGGCAGGGCCTCCGATCTCTCTGCTCGCCGCCCCGTCTGGCCTGGCGGCTCTGCCTGCTGCACAGCGGTCACTTACCTTCCTCCCCTCCCCTGACCCCACCCGCAGGTCCCGCCGCGCCCCCGGAGCCCCCCTTCCCAGACATCTACGGCGGGGACGCGCAGCTCTGGGAGGCGCACTTCCGCGGCATCGGGCGCGCCTACCGCGCGCTGGGCAAGGAGGACGACTTCGCCATCCGCCTGCTCACCGAGGACTTCACGCTGCCCTTCCCGTTCGCCTGGCCGCCGGGGCCCGACCCGGCCCGCGGGCCGCTCTTCTACGACCCCCACGACCGCGCGGGCTTCGACTTCCTGCTGCGGGGCCCGGGCGCGCCGCCCCCCGCGCTGCTGCGGCCCCTGCACAGCACGGCGCAGGCGGCCGAGCGCAAGCGGCGCCTGGAGAGGCTGGCGCGCAGCTACGCGCACGCGGGCGCCGGCCAGCCCCCTGGCCTCGTGCTGCTCCCGCCTGGGCCCGAGGCCGGCACCCCCGCGGCGGCGCCCCCCGGCTGGGCCAGCCCCCGGCGGCCCCGAGAAAGTCAATAAAGTTGCCTCTTCTTCTGCCGCCCCCCAGGCTCTTTGCTGCACGCACGTGGACAGGCATCCGGTGCCCGCTGGACCCCTGCGCCCGGACAGGAGGCGGGGACCTGGTCAGCGGTGCTGCGGGACACCCGACTGGGTCTCCAGCAGACAGGGCATGCAGGAGTGAAACCGAAATGGCCACGGGAGCAGGCCGGCCGCGCTGGAGCGGCTTTTGGAGAAGAGGACCTGGGTTGGGGGTGGGAGTGGGGGTAGGGGCCGTGCCCTCCACCCACAGGGCCTTCCCTCTGGGATCTTAGCCGCAGCCCCGCGGTGCCGATTAGCGTCCCCATCCCACGGATCAGGACGCAGAGGTCTCGGCTCCTCCAAGAAGCACTTGGCATCTGGTTCCCTGTGTGTCTGACTCCACTTCAGCGGTTTTGCCCTTTTCGAAGACAGAGGGGCATCCGGATGCGGGGAGAGGGGGTAGATGGATGGAGAGGTGGATGTGAGGAGACAGGAGATAGATGGAGAGGTAGAAGGAAGGACAACAGGTGGCAGAGCAGAGAAAGGCACACGAGGAGCCGAGAGTACAGAGGAAATGGGAGCAGAGGATGTGACCGAGAAAGGGACGCCAAGGTGGGAATGCCACTTGTCACGGTCCCCACAACTGCCGCCCCGGCTGCCCGCCCCCTGCTGGCTCTCGGGAGAAGAGGGTGCCTCCTGCTTCCCCCTTGTGGGGCTCAGAGAATTGGCTGATCCCAGAACTGGGATCCGGCCTCCATCCTGGGTGCCTCTCCTGCTGCAGGTGACAAGCCCTGGCAGAGGCCTGTCTGCCACCGCCGGCTGACCGCAGGGCAGAGCCACTGCATGTGGACCTGGTGGCTTCCTCCTCTGACCGCGGGGCCCCCAGGCTTCCTCTGGTTGGGGGTTTGGGGTCTAGGTGTGGGGGGGCGCGTGGGCTGGGAGGGCGTGTTCTCAGCAAGTGCAGATGGAATCAGAGCTTATTTTCCCCTTCTTCTAATCCAGGAGTTATTTATAGCTTCCTGGCTGTGGGCAGACACGGTTTCTCTGAGCCTTGCTTGGTTTGCTGGAGCACCAGTGACAGGAAATGCCCACCCCTGGAGGAGGAGGAGGACCCGGGCCCTGGAAGAGGGGTCTCCAGCTTCCCCCTCCTGCTCTGGGGGGCCCGTAGGACCCCTGGCTGCTGCTCCAGGCTCCTTGCTGCCTGCCGACTTGTCTCGTGGCTTCCACAGGGACGCACAGCAGTTACAGGGTAACACACATGCATTTGAGTCGCATCGGGCAGCTGCACCCGTGACACTCGGGATTGCATATCCTGTATTGTATATTAATTGTTTGGATTCCCCTGGAAGCAGCCCCTAAACGTGGAATTGAGTGCAGGCGGTTTGTCTGGGAGGCGACACTTGAGTCGGGGAGGGAGGCAGAGAGACAGAGAAGGCAGGAAGCCCAGCAGAGTGTGAGCCACAGCAAGTGACCCCAGGCGCAGCTGGAGGCGCCACGGCCCAGGGGGACAGCGGCTGGTGGGCTGCCCCACCCCAGGGACAAGGGAGCCAAGACTGTAGCCCCTGCCTCCCGGGGCATTGAGTCTTTGTCAGTTCAGCTTGCCCCCCGGGGTGGAGCACGCACTCCTCCCGAAAACAGCGGAAACGGAGAGGAACCGTTCAGGAACCTTTATAGCAAGTTGGCAGAGTAATTTATGACCGTAAAATGTAATAATAAGAATTTAGGGTGTATATTTAGTATGTTTTTTTGAGTAGAAATTTTTCTAGAAGTGTATTTTTAATGTAGTCTATGAAAGTATTGGTCTGTGACAGACTGGGAATAAACATACTGGTCCTTTACCACCCCTGGTTTGAGAAGCTTTGCCCTGGGGGACAAAGACCCCAAATGAGTAACTCAATAAAGAAACAAACGTGATTTAAAAAAAAAAAGAACGAAACACAGCAGTAAATCCTATGAAGGAGATGAATGGGGACTGACCCTATTTCAAATGGGGTAGTCAGGGAAGGCCTCTGGGAGGAGGTGGTGTTTAAAGGAAGATGGGGAGGATGAGGGGGGAGCCAGTCATGCGAACATTGGGAGGGGTGCTCCAGGCAGAGGGGCAGCGCGGCCAAAGGCTGGCAGGATAAGAGCTTTAAGGGTCAAGGGACCAGAAGCAGGGCCTGTGAGGCCAGAGCAGAGTGCGCGAGAAGGGGGACACACGGACTGATGAACAGCCACTCTCCTGATGGGGGCGCCACGCTCTAGGGTTCAAGAGCCCTTTCACACATGCTGCATCACTTCGTCCTCACTGCAGCTCCTGAGGTCAGTGGACAGACGGGGACACTGAGGTCTAGAGAGGTGAAGGGACTCCCCCACGGGCATGTGTCAGTGTGTTATTAAAACGCCGTGTTGCTACCTCAGAAGGCCCGGCTTCAATAGGCTTAAACCACAAAAGTTTCAAAAACAGTTCATGTAACTGGAAGGTCCAAAACTAAACTGAGCAACTGAACTTCAGGTAAGGTTTGATCCAGGGGCTCAAAGTTAGATCCAGTGAGTAACATGCATTGCCTGGCTTGGGCCTGTGTTCCCTGTGGCTGAGGGTGGGATTACCTTGACTGACTTGTAAGAATAAGGCCAGGAACACTATGGTGGCCCAGGAGGATGGGAGGGATGATGGGGAATGACTGCCACGTTCATCACAGCCAGGTGGTGTGAGCAGTGGGATTTGGCCCCAGGGCTGGCTTTTTCTGCCAAATCAAACATTTTTCTCTTTCACTTAGAAATGCTGCTCCTAGGGAGAAGCATGCTCAGAAACTGCCCTTTTGTGTAAAGCAGAATCTGTTTTCTGAGTGCCTGCTGGTTGTGGGGTCCAGTTCTGGGGCTGAGCATCCAGGCAGGGAAGACACTGCCTGCATCAAGGGGCTCATGGACTGGGGGCTGGGCAGACATCAGAACAACCCCGCTCACTGTCCTCTCGATGAAAGCCTGGGCAGTCCCTCTGGGACTCAGCTTCTCCTCTTCCCTCCCTCACACATGGGGAGAGCTGTGGATCCCTCGCCTTGCCCTTTTTGCTCTGGCTGCTGGGATGCTCAGAGCACATTCGTGCCTGGTTGCTCTAACTTTCCTCAGGCATGATCTTCCGGGGCAACGTGCCTCTCCCGCTGGCTCCGTTGTCTTCTCCGGCTGTCTGGCTTTCAAGTCGTAGGAGGCGGGGCTAGAGCTATAAGAATTATTGTTCTTGTTATTTTTGGGAGGTGGAGGGAAACACCTCCTTTTAAAGTCATAGATCCTGGGTCTGGGAGGCATCACTGTGCCCCCACCCCCACCACTGACTTGCCAGAAGATTCTGCCGTATTCTCAGAGCAAAGCCCCGTGGTCTGTGCTGGAATATGGTGGCTGTCATGTCAGGGGCCACCTGCTGTGACGTCAGGCTCTGCGTCACAGAGGGGGCAGCAGCTACCGCCCAGGCTTTGGGAGACCACAGACCTCGGTTTGAATACTGGGTCCCCCACCCACTGACTCTCTTCTCCGGCCTCGGGTCCTCAGCTGTCAGTGGGAGCACGGTCACAGTGCCTCCTCGAGGATTACTGGCAGCATGTGGGGGATCTGGGCGGGCAGGTCCCTGGGCCAGCCTGGCACATGGCAGGAACCCAGCAGAGAGAGGGCAGCCATTTCCACCAGGATTGGCTATTCTCCCAGGGGCCATCACTTGTCCCCTCGTCTTAAGCTGTGGTGGCCGCCCCTCCTCTGTCCATGGTCCTGCTTACCCCCCGGAGCCCGGGCTGCCTGCTCTCTCTCGGCTCAGCCCCAGAACACACCTTCTCTCCATCTCCCTCGCTTGGGTGCCAACGGCCTTGCAGGTGGTGAGCATCAGCTGTGGGGCTGCAGCCCTGAGAGGGCAGGGGGGTGGTCCCTGTCAACCTTTGCTGGGGAACCTGGCACCCGGAACACTGCTCAACAATAGAGGGGGCTCAGTGGATAGTTTCGGAATGTGTGAATGTGACCCGGGGGTGTGACCTTGCTGAGCAGAGGAGCTGGGCATCCAGGGGTCCCCCTTCCATTCTGGGTCAGGCAGAGCTCAGGGGGAGGGGGAGGGCAGGACTCTGGGGCGTCAGCTCAGAGCCCCGAGGCTGGGCTCTCTCTCACTCACGGCTGCCACAGGTTTCCCAGGGGGCAGGAGACACCCCGTCCTTCGAAATTCAAAGGAGCCGCCTCCTGCTCGATTCCTGGGCTGCTGGGAACAAGGGTCGGGGCAGCCCCACCCCCGCCTCTGCTCCAGTTTCCTCGGGAACAGACTCTGAGGAGCAGCGAGGATGTTTAATTAATTGCAATTACAATCTTCAAAGGAAGTCGAGAGTTGAAAGTTGTTCCTAATTACTGTGTTATGGTGTCGGCCGGCTCCCCAAATTGATTGTGTTAGAATTTCCGATGGAGGATTAATTGAGTTGCTGAGAGGACCCACGGATGTCCCTCCCCTTTAGATAAAGCCCGGGTTCAGCCTGGGCAAAGGCGAGGCCTGGAATGACAATGAGGCTGGGGCCCCGTGGAGGCTGGAGGCAGCTGCTCGCCTGAAGGTCTCAATGCCAAGGTCGGGCCGAGGGCGTTCGGTCAGGTTGCCGAGTGGAGGCTCCGTGTGGTCGCTAGCATAGTTCACCAACTGCTTACTGTTCCTGCCTTCTGGACTTCCCAGGGTGGGACTGCTTCCCCAGATCCTTGGTGGCGGTGGGGGGGGGGGTGACCACTGCTGGCCCATGAGTCGTGGGCACCATGACATCTGTCACTTCTGGGCCAGAGCGTTTATTGCCAGTGTGAGACCCTCTGGGGCCCTTTTTCCCTCTGTCACAGTGATCAGCGGTGCTGGAGACACGGGTCCTTGTCCAAAATTAGTGAGAATTGCAAAATGGCGACAGCAGAGCGTCACACCAGCTCGGGGTCCCTCTGAGCATGGGTCCCTGTGCAGCTGCTGGTCCCACCGTGCAGCCAGCGCCGCTGCAGGCCTGGGTTTCTTCTTCGTTCTGCAGATCAGGGTGTGTGATGTTGGCTGGGTGGCTTTCTTTCTCTGGGCCTCAGTTTCCTCATCTGTCAAGTGGGACATGAATGAGACGGAGGCAGGGTGTGAACATGAGTCACGGACAGCAGGTTCTGTGGCCCACGTGGCCCCTGAGTTGAGGTGGCCCTGCTCCTTCCTCCTGCGGCTCGCTTTCCTCCCATCCTTCCGCCTGGCCCAAGGGGCCTTCTCCTTCTTTCTACAGACCGTCCCTGAGCCCCTTGCTGCATTTCAGATGCAGGTCTCTGCACCGACCTGCAGGGACCCCTGCCCTCGAGGTGGGCCACGGGCATCAGGCAGTGCGTGCCCCCTCGGGGTGCTAAGTGGCTCAGAGGGGCATAAGGCTGGGGGGGGGGGAGGGCTGGAGGGGCGTGGAGGGCGATACTTGCTGTAGGCCCAGGGAGACAAGGAGAAGGGAGATGGGAGCAGAGCCCTCAGGGAAAGGAGGGTGGGGAGGCAGCCAGCTGGGGGAGGAGCGCAGCTGGAGGGAATGGCCTGTGTCCCTGCGGGGAGGCTATGAGACTGGGGCCCAGGGGCGGGGTGGGGGGGTGGAAGTGGAGGCTGCAGGCGTCTCCTGTGGGGGCCTGATGGAGGGGACTGGGGCTTGTCCCCGGGGTTTGGAACAGAGAAATGACACGATCTCATGAATGCTTTAGAACATACATTCGTAAGGGGGGGTGACATCACCCCCAAGTGCAAAATTTGGTTCTTGGGGCACAGGGAAGTCTCACTGCATGTGTCTGAAGCATAGCCATGCAGGCAGCGCAGGGACAGACACACAGCTCACCTGTGCCGTTAACATTCCATGGCGGCAAATTAGGGAAAAAAGCTCTAAAGAGGTTTCGTAGGTGTGTGCGTGGGTGATAATGAAAGGAAGGTTGAGGAACGCCGGTCTAGAAGGTGTGGAGGGCTGTTTTGCTGCCAGGGTTGGAAATGGATTTGGGGCGGGCTGGCGCGCAGGCGGGCACGGGCAGGGCTGCGGCACTGATCCCGGTGAGCCGCCCTGGGCATCCAACCGGGCGGTACCAGGGCTTCCAGAAGGGTAGCTGCGAACGGAAAGGAGGAGAGAGGTCAGGGATGCCCAAGGTTGGGCTGGAGCCGCGGGAAGGAGGGAGCTTCCATCTGCTGAGATGGGGGCTGAGGGGGAGAAGCATGGGAACCCGGGGGGCCCCCGGAGCAGCAGGCCACATGGTGAAGGCCTGCAGCAGAGGGGCGTGTTGGGGACACAGGCTCGGCATGGAAGGAGGACTTGTCTGGTGGCGGCTGAGATGCTCAAATGGCCCGTGGTGGGGGCGGTGCACTGGGACCCCTCCACTTGGCAGGCCCTCAGCTTCTCATCTGTGAAATGGGCCCGCTGACACTTGGCCCGGAGGCTGGTTCTTCTCTGCAGCAGGGGGACAACCCCCAGCAGGAGCTTCTGAGGCCCGTTGGAGGCCCCAGTGCTGGGCTGTTGTGGGGGCCACGAGCTCTCCCCTGGCTCTTTAATTACTGAGCACTAGCGAGCCCTGAAATTAAATTAAGGAGAGGAGCTGATGGCCCACGGGATAGTTAATGGGAATCTCGGGGACAGGTGGGGGCCGGGAGGGGGTGGCTTAGAGCAGGCCGTGCCAGGTTCCACCCAGGAGGGTGGCGGCCTGCAGACTTACACGGTATTCTGAGGTCCAGGCATCCGCTGGGCTCAGGGGTGCCCAGGAGAGAGGGGGACAGCAGGGGCAGGCATGCCTGAGAGCATCCCGGCCCCAGACCAGGTGGGTCCCAGCATTCCCCAGTTTCCCAGTTGGGGAAACTGAGGCATGTCGCAATGGCTGGGCAGAGAGTGACCCAACAGGTTTCTGGCTCCAACGTCTGTGTTCCCAGTGACAGCCCTGAATGCTCTGAGCCCTGGTCCACCATCTGTGAAATGGGGTGATGGGTGCCTCCCATGGTATGGGGTCAGTCGTGCAGATTGAAGAAGACGACTGTGCCCGTGCTCGGTCAGGGCCTGGCCAAGGCAGTGGGACCTGCCCGCCGTGCTTCCCCGAGCCGTCGAGGCCTGGGGCCTGGAAGCTCCAGACACCTGTGACCCCTGCCTGCTGACCCTGCCATCAGTCACCTGTCACACTGGGTCCCATCTGGTTCCCAGGCCCACAGAGCCGGAAAAAGTCCCAGGGCACTTCCCCCTCAGTCCCCACTAGATGCGAGTTTGTTCCAAATCCATGAATATGCGATTGTCGCCCACCTCCTCCCGCGAACTTCCTCTAGTCCTGCAGCCAGTTCTGTATTAATCACGGCTAATTGTAGCGGGAGTCGTTTGTGTCAAGAGCCATCATTCCTGGGAATAAAGAGAAATAAAAGATGGTCCTTTCAGGAAGCCGTGCGTTGCCCGGGGAAGAACAATGCCAGGCGCTTGGCCGCCCGGCCCCCTTCCAGGGCCTCCAAACGGCATGTGACGGATGGCGGGCCTCTGGCCTTTGCTGAATATTCAGGGAAATGAGCACATCCATCATCTTCACGCGTTTTTCTGAAGTTGCTGTGAGTTTCCTTGAAACCGGGAGAGTTTTTTCTTTTTCCCTTTTTTTGGCAACAACAGCTGGGAATAAGTTGACACTTTCTAAAAACTGCCACTTACTGCTTGGGAAGGGGGCAGGGGAGGGAGCCTGTGCTGGCTGAGCCCCAGACCCAGATCTGAGCTTGCCGCCAGGACTGGACCTGTCCTGGCCTTGCAGCAGGTCGGAGGTGGGAGGTCAGGGGCAGAGCGAGTCTGGGGGAGGCGGGGGTGGGGGTGGGGAGGGCCTTAGCCAGCGGGCTCTGGGGTGGGCTCACCTCCCAGGGCCCACAGGACGATGGAGGGGACGGTGGGGAGCACGGTCTGCGCGTTGCCCTTGCTTTACGCCGTGTCTGCGTTCTCATCTTTACTGGAGCGTGTCTTAAATCCGCCAATTGACCCGAGTATCCAGCTGTTATTTTCCTATCACCAGGGCGTTGTGTCTGATGGCTGCTAATCCTGACGGGGCCACATCTGTGTCGAAGAAGGGGGCACGAGAGCAGAGGCTGTGCAGGGGGCCCCCGGGGGTTCTCCGACTCCTCCCTCACCCACGTGTCCACCAGCAGCAGCCCAGCACCTCCCTGCTCTCCCCCCCTCCACCTCTCTGGCTCAGACGGGCTCCCGATCACGTCTCCTCCAGGAAGCCTCCTGGGTCCAGGCTGCTGTCACTCTGAGTGACTGTGGCTCTGCTCCCAGCCAGCAGAGTCCTGTGTGCCTGCGTGCCCAGGTACAGCAGCAAATGCTCTGTGGTCCCATAGTGGGTGAGGTGAGCTGTCGACTAGGACCTCAGGCAAGAGTGGGAGCCCCACGTCCTGCCCTCCACGCTAGCTTCCAACCTGACGTCACTGCGGGCATGGCAGACAGGTCTCACACTGTACCCGGGCTTCTTCTGGTGATGTGTTGAGAAGGATCCTGAAGCGAGTTCTCAGCTCAGGCAGACGTACGCCTGTTGATCGGTGATGCCTGCGTGTGCCTGTTGATTGGTGATGCCTGCCGTGGGTGTGGGCAGGTGGGGTGGGGTCGGCTTGCGTTCCACTAGGCCGCCAGCTCTGGACCTTCCTTTGGCCTGTAAACCACCTGAGGGCAGACTCGGGGGGGGGTCTCTTGTTCTGTGTGGCTGTCCTGGCACAGGGCGTGGAGCAGGGAGCTGGCCCAGCGACCCACCGAAGGCACCAGAGGAGTGGGCAGGAGCGGGAGGAGAGAGGAGGAGGGAGTGAGCAGGGAGGATGGGCCCCCGGGTGAGGAGGGTGGGCCTCTGGGGCTGGATGTAGCCGGGTCCCCACTCCTCTGGGGCCAGGAGCAGAACTGCACGGCCCGGGGACGCCATTAGCTCTCCCTGCAACGTTGCCCAGCCCCGTGGTTCTGGAGCTGGAGAGCCAGCCCTCAGGGCCACTCAGAAGGCCCCCCTCCTCACCCGGGGGGGCCCTGTGGGGGACAGTGTGCAAAACCCTCCGCCACTTGGGGAAGAGAGGACTCTGGCCCACCCACAGAGCGGGCCCCAGGCAGTGGTGTCCCTTTTTGAAAGCCCTGCAGGCAGACAGTGAAAGCCCAGCCCCTCCCCTGTCCTGGCTCCGTGGATTGATGAGGCTGCTCCAGCTCCTTGCCCACCCCCCACCTCCTGTCCTCCCTGGAGGAAGCCTGGGCCTCCGGTCAGACAGGCCCAGGCTCCCACCCTCCGCGTCCCTCTTAGTGGCTACGCCATTCTGGGCAAGTGTCTTCCCACTTTTGAGCCTGTTTCCTCGTCTATGAGATGGGGGTGCTGTGGGACAAAGCGGGGCGAGGAGTGTGAGGTTGCAGGCTGCGACCCCCGGAGAACGCTCAGAACTGGGTGGGAAAATGGATCTCGCCCCCCTGCTGGGAATCTCCAGGTCTCCAGGCGCGCGCGGGGCCACCTCCGCGACGTTCCTGCGTCTCAGCTCAGGACCAGATGGTGTTTTGAGCATTTTAATAAGAGCTATTTGCAGTGTTGCTGCCATAAAAAAAAATTCCTGCTTAATGAGCAAATGCACGTCGGTAGCGAGTTGAAGGCGCTTGGATGTTTTAAATATTATGTACGTCGTGTTCGTGTTAACAAACCTGATTTTTAATTACACCTTCTCCTGCTGCCTGGCTGGGCTGAGGGTAGGGGAAGGGAGAAAAAAATCAGGCAAAACAAGCGTGGTTTGCCGTCAGAAGCGACAGCCAATTTCTCTGGATCTTCTCTTCCCAGACACTGCACTGATGGCACACAACACTGGAGCTCGGCAGAGATGCGGCGATGGCTCCACCCTTGCCGACCCTCATTTCTCAGTCACAGGCTGAGCTCTGACCCTGCTCACACACTGAACCCTGATCCTGGTCCCACTCTGAGCCCTGACCCTGATCCCACACTGAGCCCTGATCCTGGTCCCACTCTGAGCCATGACCCTGGTCCCACACTGAGCCCTGATCCTGGTCACACACTGAGCCCTGATCCCTGGTTGACCATTGAGCCTAATCCTGGTCATGTACTGAGACATGATCCCTGGTCACACACTGAGCCCTAACCCCAGTTACACAGTGAACTCTGACCATGGTCATAGACTGAGCTCTGACTTTATTCATAGGCTAAGCCCTGATTCTGGGCACTAATTGAGCCTTGACCCTGCTTATGAACTTAGCCCTATTCCTGGTGCTGGTCTGAGCCCAGATCCCCGCCATGGATTGAGTCTTGATCATGTTCATAGACAAGCCCTTAGACATGCACTGATGACCTCAGCTCCCTTTGCTGGTGCCTCCAATGAGAGGCGAATGGTGGGTCGGAGCATGCGGGAAGACCTGTGGGCCCCGGCATAACAGTGCGGGCCTCAAGGAAGGCAGTGCTTGGATGGGCTCCTTTGCTGGGGGCTGAGACATGACCTCCAGCTTCCCAGATGCCCAAGTGTCTCCTCCTTCCCACATTCAGGCCATGACATTCCTGCCTGCTTCCCCGTGAGGATTCAGAGGTCCCTGAAGGATCTCGTGGTCTCATCTTTTGGAGAGAGGATGTGACCCTTGTCCAGCGCCCACTTTGGTTGGCTCGTGCACATATATATTTCTGATCCCCCAACAACCTCCAGGCACCTATTATCTATTCTCTCCCTTTCACGAGGGAGAAAACGGTGGCTCTGGGATGTGATGTGCCCACGTATCATCATGGCTGCCAACATCACCAGGGCTGGAGTGCCGGGCAGGGGGCAGGGTCCTTCCCAAGGTGGGGCTCCAAGAGGAGTGGCTCCCGGGAGGCCAGGTGAGTCAGCCTTGGGATGGAGATGCAGAAGGAGGAGGAGCCAACGGCCCTCCCTGCGGCACCCTGCAGGCCATGGCTTCTGTGGGTTTATCCCTGGCACCTGCAGGGGAGCCTGGCACCCCCTAGGCCCCAGGAAGGAATGGGAGGGGCCGTACCTCCTTCCGACGTGTGCATACAGTAGGTGCTCCGTCTTGGCAGAAGCGTCTGTGTCGAGGCCCAGGGGAGGTTTAGAGCCAGGGCGTTGGATGCTGGCACGTCTGAGCGTGACTCTTACCCCAGTGCTCTAGCTCTTCGTTTGTGTTCGTGTCCTGAGCACCCACGAAGCCGGCGTCTTCCAGGTCCTGGTGACACACCGCAGATGAGACGCTGTCCCTGCCCTCCAGGTGCGTGTCCAGGGGTGGGAGACACATGGCATGTGCCCAGCAGATGCTCCTGGGCAGTGATGGTGGCGGGAGGCGAGACACAGGAAGCCAAGGTGACAGGGGCAGCTCAGTCTTCAAAGCCCTGAGGACGTGACGGTGCAGCCTGAATGGGGAGAAGGAGGTGCTGGAGACGCAGAATTCAGGCCCAAGGGCAAGCAGGGCGAGTGCCCAAGGGGGCCCGGAGCCCGGGTTCCAGGCTGGTGTGCAGCGTGACCCGTCTCTGGGCCTCGTTTCTGCGTGTCAGGCGGCATAGTGACTCATTGGGCAAGTGCCGCCCATAGACAGGCCGTGTTCTAGGACACCAAACACACAGGGTCCCTGCCCCCTGGAGCCTGCAGCTTATACCACCAGTTCTCAAAGTGTGGTCCCTGGAACCCCAAGCGGGGTCCCCGAGGTGCTTTCAGGGGACCCACAAGGTCGAACCCCCTTCACAGCCGCCCTTAGATGGTGCATGCCTCTTTCGTGTCGGCCTTTGCACAGCTGGTGAGAAGGCAGCCACAGGCGAAGTGAGGATGCCCGAGCATCCTGCCCTGGCAGGTCGTCCGTCCACGTGGCCTCAGCCCCACAGAGGACAGGCCAGCTGGGGGTTGGAGGGAGCTGGGGACAAGGCCGCAGCCTCCCCGGGACCTTTCTCCCACCTGGGACACTGGACAGTTACACCTTCCTCAAGGTCTTTGAGAGCGTTTTAAAGTGCTGGCACTTATAGAGTTTTGAAAAACGACCCCATTTATCGCTAGGAAGGAAAACCTTCGTGCCAACCTTATGAATTAGGCCCCAATATGTCTGCTTTCCAGAGGGGGAAACTGAGGCTCAGAGCAGGGAACCCACCTGTCCGGGGTTCCACAGCGAGTGAGGGTTGCAGCTGGGCCCACCCGACACCCAAGGCTGGCCGTCCCACTCAGCAGGGCCGCCTGGCACCCCCCTACCAGCTCTCCTCAGACCCCTGGGGTCCTCCCATGCCAACACCCCACCCTGTCTGGGGCTCGGGGCTCCGCAGAGCCGACTTCTCAGAGTGACTCTCCCATCGGAGCTGGCTCCCTGGCCAGTGTCATGGGGATGCTCTCTCGTGCCCACAGGCTGCCCACGGGGAGGCCAGGTTGGATGGACAGAGGGGAGAGAGGAGCTGAACGGGCAGGAATGAGGGGACAGGAGGGGACACGGCAGCTTCTGGGTGGGCCCGGATGGGCTGATCCTGCGTCTCATAGATGGGCCACCACACTTCACTGTGCCAGGTGTGAGTGGGGGAGCTGGGGGCCAGGGTGCCACACGGCTGACCCTGGGGTCGGGGGGCAGGTGAGGGATCAGAGCTGGACTTTGGGTTATTATGGGGCCATTTGACTTCGGCAGGGCCCAGGACTGCCCACAGCTCGCCTGCCAGTCACTCCCCACCCCCTGGCAAGGTCTCAAGTGACCTTGACACAAGTATGAGGGAAGGGTGAGGACTGATCGGCCACTTGTCTGCAGCTGCAGGTCTCTGGTCAAGGCCAGGTGGGGGCAGGAGTCCTGGGCGTGAGCCCGAGTGGTAGAGGGGCTGACCTGTCCGGGTCAGGGGGCCTGGGGGAACCGTGGGGTGGAGGCGGCCCCAGGAGCGTGCAGGAGAGCCTCCCATGAGGGAACGGGGTGGCGGGAGGGGCAGAGAGCGTCCCAGGAGGGAACAGCTGTGCAAAGTCCTGGGAGGAAGGAGTTGGGGTGTCAGGGGGAGAGGGAGGGGTCCTGTGGGGCTAGAGCTGAGGGCGGGCCTTGAGGGGGGTCACGGGAGGTCTTGTTGCAGTGACTGCAGATTTGCATTCTCCTGTGCATGAGATGGGCCCCCGGGAGGCTCTGCATGGACATTTTTAAAGGGTCACCTGGCTACTGGTGGGTCCTGGAGCAGGGTGAGGGTGGAGGTGGGGGTAGGGGCAGGGCCCCACTGAGAGGGGAGGCGGCTCGGCCCCAGCGGAGAGGTTGTGGGGGAAGCTGTGACAGAGAAGCGGGGTGGGGGGCTTAGGGGGCAGGTGTGACGCAAGTGCGGTCCAAAGACCGTAGCCTCGTGCTCCCCAGGGTTTTCCCAGAGGCCTGACCCTCTCCCAGGAGCCCTGATGGCAGCCTGGCCCAAGCGGGGACCATTGGAACATACAGATGAGAGACAGGAGTGATACAGGACAGGAATCCAAGGTGTCAGGCCCTGCAGACAGATAGACGGTTGAACAGGGGGCTGGGGAAGAGGCAGCGGGAGGGGAACGCACCTGCACCCCCAGGGAAACCCCTGGATCCCAGACCCCACATCAAGTCCCGAGGGCATTCCCCTTCCCTCCCCCCACAACTCCTCAGGAGCCACTTCTGGCCCTGCCTAAGCCCCAGGCACCTTTGACCCAACCAGGGGGCCAGGCAGCTCTCGGGTTGGTGGGTTGGCTGGCCTGACCCCAGACTCATTGAGGGTGGAGTTCCTCTTCCTCCTGCCCCCGGGCCCAGCCTGGGGCTCTGCGGTGCTACTGTGGTGTTGAGGCCAGCTGGCCCAGGACACGGGCTCGAAGGGAGCCCGCACGGTGTGAGGGCACTGGCTCCTGGCCCCACCCGGCTCTGGACCCAGGGAGTGACTGCCCTCATCTGACAGCCGCCCCCGGCCTCCATCTCCTGGGATTTTGAGACATTTCTGGGGCCTGAAATCTGACTGCCCCGCCTCCCGGCCATGACAGAGTGGGGCTGGCTCGTCCCTGGGCGCCGGAGCTGCTGGAACGTTCACTCTCAGAAGGAACACGCTTCGCAAAAATAGCAGCCTGGCGCCGATGAGCATATGCTGCCTCCAGGGGGGCGGCGGGAGGGGCTGAGGCCCACTGCTGGGCTCAGAGCTGGGGGCCGCGCAGCTCCCGGGTGAGGGTGACAACGTTGCTGGCACTGATGTGGGATGGCAGATTTGAGCTGCTGCTTATGAGGCACCTACTGTGTGCCAGATGCTGCCGTATGTCGTCAGTCGCTTCCTAATGACCTGACAGGCAGGTGCTGTTGTCTCCTCCCCCAGGTAGGAAAACTGGGGGGAGAGAGGCCAAGTGACTGCAGGTCACACAGAGGAAGGGGCAGAGCCAGGCTGGTTGGCCTCACCCCAAGGGAAGTGGTGCTGTTGTTGGTGTGGCTGGGACAGACTCACTGGCCTATCCACCCATCCAACTACTACCCATCTATCTACCCATTCAGTCATCCACCCATCTACCCACTCATCCATCCATCATCAATCTATCATCCATCATCCACCACCCATCCATCTACCACCCATCCACCATCATCCATCTATCCATCTATCCATCCATCCATCCATCCATCCATCACCCATCATCTATATACCTATCCACCACCCACCCATCTACCACCCTTCCATCCATCCACCACCCATCCACCCATCTGCTACCACCCATCCATACATCCATCCATCCATCCATCCCCCACCATCCAGCCACCCATCCACTCATCCACCATCCATCCACCTATTCACCACCCATCCATCTACCACCCTTCCATCCATCCACCATGCACCCACCCATACGCCGCCATCGATCCATCCGTCCATCATCCATCAATCATCCATCCATCTATCTACCCATTCACCACCATCCAACCCCATCCATCCATCCATTTGTTATCTGGCTAGATGCGGAATGCTCACCTTATATTGGCCTGGCTCACTCTGTACCCTAGGCCATGCCAGGGGGCTCTCTGGGCCTCAGTTTCCCCCATCTATGAAATGGAGGGGGGTTGAAGTCAACAAACGTGTCACCAAGGGCCCTTCGGAACTCTGCATACTCAGGCTGAGACATTGAAAGTCACCCCATGAGCCCTTTCCCCCTACACAGGGGCGTTCTAGCTCCTTAGCCTAAGTCCAGGCCCCCTGCCTGGCCAGCCTGTTTCTCCCTGCCTCCTGCCCTGCCCGCGTTTCTCTCCATCGCCCCCCATTCAGGCCTTTCCTCCTTGCTCCCACTCCAGGGAGCCCTCTCACTCCTGGGGGTGCCTGGAGGGCTGACTGATGAGGTCTCTTCCTCCATTACTTCCTCTGTCTTCCTAGCACAGAGGGTCACGTCATGGTCTTGGAGCCAGGCTGCTTGACCCGCCATCTGGCTCCACTCACTGATCTCTGCCTCAGTTTCCCCAGCTGTGAAATGGGGAGTCCCCACCTCAGCAGCTAGTTGGGAGGATTCAATGAGGCCATGGATCAGAAGCCCTCCTAACAGAGCCTGGCCCACATGGGTGCCTAGGTGTTGGCTGTCGTTATTATGATGGTCCAACATCTCCTGGGCTCCCACTGAGGGCTGGGCCCAGTTCTGGGGTCCAGGGACCCAGAGTGAATGCCCCTCATCAGGCCTCACCTTTGGGATCTCAGGTCCAGCTGGGTGCCTGACAGGCTGGGGGACATCAGCCATACAGTGTGATCAATGACAGTGGAGGTGCAGCGGGCAGCTCCATGGAGAGATGTCCAACTCGGGCCACCCCCGTGCTGGCCCTGGCCTCAGGGGGCTCCTCCTGCCATCCCAGGGGCGGTTCTGAGGGGAGGGACACACAGCCAGAGGAGCAGCGGGGGCCAGCGGCACTCCCTTCCCGGTCCCTGCGGTGAGAGGCTAGCCCTGATGGGGTAGGCTCCTGGGTGAGGGTGGTCCCCGCTCCATCTGGCCAGGCTCAGGCTGCAGGGCTCCATGTGAGATTTGAATTCATGTCGGTGAAGCCTGAGCAGGGCAGGAGACCCACTCTGGGCTGGGGCCTCTCCTGGCATCATCCCCTTGCCTCCAGGTCCCCCTGGGGCTTTGGGAAGTGCCTCCTCTGGTCTATTCCAGCTTCCACCTGCTGCAGCTCCAATCAGCCTCCTATTTGGAGCCTAATTACCGGGGAGGGTCAGGGAGAAGCTGTGGGAAAGGCTTCTGGCCCTGCTCCGAGGGACAGCTCCTCGCTCCTTTCAAAGGCTTCTTCCAGGTGCTCCTGGCGGCCGGAGCTGTTGACGGAGAGGCTAGAAGCTGCCTGGCGGGGAGTGGAGACCAGAGGAGCTTCTGAGCAGAGAAAGGAGCTATTATCTGCACAACTGGGAGCCCGGCGCTCGGCTCTCTCATCCAGAATGAGGTTAAGAGGGACGGCAGAGGGAATAATCTCCTCCGTTTACTTTCCATCAGGGCGGCTCACGGTCACACCAAGAACTCAAAGAACGTCCCCTGCGTCTTCATAATCACCAGTTAAAACCGCTGGGCCGCCCTCCCTCCCCCAGAACCTCCTGCCTCCCCCCGGGTGGGATGTGGGGGTCTGTGGTCCTGACGAACGGGGTGAGGTGACAGCAGTCGCTCCAAACCTCTCCCTCACCCGTGTCCCCCAGACAGGCCTTCTAGGGCCTCGGGAGCTGCCTGAAAACATGGCTTGCACGTGGGAGGTCAAGCCCAGAGACCTCAGGTGCAGTGCACAGGGTGTCAGGACAGACGGCTTCCAGGAGTCGCTGGGTTCAAGCCCCGTGTGTCTGAGGCTGGGGGGCGGGGATGAGACCCAGATGGTCCCCCAGCTGCCCAACTGCAGGCCCCTCACCACACAGGCCCCCGGAACAGGAAGGCCCCACGTGACAGAACAGGGGCGGGGACATCTCACAGGTGAAGAAACTGAACCCGGGGCAGAGGGATGCGTCTGAGGTCACAGCTGAGGCTCAGCGTGGCTCCTGTGGGTGCGTGAGCACGAGCCGTGGGGGGATGGGCTGGGCCAGAGGGTAGGGCCCTTCTCTCAGCCCACCACTACCTCTGCCCCCTCCGTCACAGCCCTCATCCTCCTGAGGGGTCCCTAACTGGCTCCTTGGCCATGCCCCTCAGACTAGGTTCCCCAGGGATGACTTCTGTGTGACATATTCATGCCGTGTCCCCACTGCCTGGGCCAGAGCCGGTGTTGGACAATTACTGAATGATCATCTGCACAGATAAACGTCATGACTGGCTCCCGGCCAGCCTGAGAATTTGGGGTGTTTGCAGACTGATAAAAGGACTCACCACCATCAAGCCTGTGCCTCGCCGCCTAGGCTCCTGGCAGACATTGCCAATCAATCACAGAGCTGTTCTCTCTGACCCAGGCATAGGGAGCCTCAATCCTCCATTCAGTGCTCCAGGAGGCCTCTCCCAAGGAGGCTTTGCACACTCCTAAGGTGCCCCCTTGGCTTGTCCATCGTGCCTGCTTGCCTTCTTCCCGAGCTGGGTTCACTAGAGACCAACGCCTTCCTGGAGGAGCAGGGGCCGCCGTGGGTGGGGGTGCATCACGTGACTCTCATCTGCTGCCTCCTCCCTGATCCCTTCACCTTTGCTCTCCCCTCCCGCCGGTGACGGCTGGGACCCCAGGGGTTCCATCTGCTGGAGTTGGGTGGTGAGTGGGCAGCTCCATGCAGGACGTTCCCCATCCTGTCGCCTTGCTTTTAACCAGCCAGCTGCATGCGGGCTGGGGAGCTGACGGGGGCGCCCCGTGGAGGCAGCTGCTCCCATGGTCTTTCGGAAGCCAAAACTTTTGGAAGGAACTGGAGGCCGTCACTGGGCACCGACATTGTTCGCTGCTGGCGGCCACGCTGCGGAAAACATAAATTTCCAATTAAAATAGAAATTAATCCTCTCCCCTAACTACCTGCTCTCTCCAGACGGATGAGCAAAAGTCTTGCGCCGCTAATTAATGTTATCGCCTGTAAGCTTTATTTACATAAGCAGATAGAATTCACACGCCTTTGCAGGAGCTGATGGGGAAACTAAAAAAAAAATTTTTTTAAGTGAAAAAAAATTAATTACCTTGATCCTCTCTCTTGTATTCTAATCACAGACTTGCAGGGGTGCCTCTCTGGTGCTCCCTGGCAGCCAGGGTTGGTGCCTCCTTTGATGAACTGGGAGCTTGTTCCAAACGGAGGGAGAGAGAGTTGAAAATTGCCGTGGAGCAGCGTGGAGGGAAAGATGCGGGTACGCACGTGAAAGTCTCGACGGATGTGATAATTATTTACGGTTTCTGGCATTGAGTGTTTTTGTTACCCAGTTAAATAGACTCTAAATACCACATTAAAATCTTGAAAAGTGCCTGGCAGATTAATAAATCATATTAACGGCTCTGGCATCCTGCACATTTCCTGAGGAGGTTTGAGTCTGTTTGGTGACACGGTGGGCCCTCGGTTGCTTCCCTGGAGGGTCCACGCCTGGGGGTCCTCCGAGGGGAGAAGCAGCTGAGATGAATGGAGGCAGGAAGCCCCGACGCCGGGCTGAGGTCTCCTCCCTTTGGGGGTGTGGGTGAGGACCCACTCAGCCCGCCCCTTTATTCTGAGGAAATGAAGATCAGATAGTCTTATGAGCTGCCTGGGGACTCTTGCACAAAATGTCACAAGTTGTATTCCCAGAGTGGGAGCCTTGAAGTTGGTCTATTAGTCAATCATCAGACATTCGGTGGAGAGTGCTCTATGTGGCCGGCCCCATGGATGCCCCCCAGTGATGTAGACCAGCTCCCTGACTGTGGCGGATTGAATCATGTCCCCCCAAAGCCTACGTCCAAGCCCTAACCCCATACCTGGGATGGGACCTTATTTGGAAATAGGGTCTTTGCTGATGGGGTCAAGGTAAGATGAGGTCACACTGGAGTAGGGTGGGCCACCGATCCCGTGTGACTGGTGTCCTTACAGCAAGAGGGAAATGTGGACAGACACAGAGGATGGCACTGTGTGGAGACACAGAGACACAGAGAGAAGCCCACGTGATGACCGAGGCACAGGTTGGAGCGACGACGTGTCTATAAGCCAAGGGTGTCGATAACACCAGAAGCTGGAAGAGGCCAGGAACAGACTCGTCCTCAGAGCCCGCAGCAGGAAGCGCCTTCCAGACACCTTGATTTCAGACCTCTGCTGCAGAGGGGAGAGAATAGATTTCTGCTGCAGGCAGCCGCCCGCTTTGCGGCCCTTTGTTACGCCGGCCCCGGGAAACCAACACACCGCCCTTCTCGTCTGGACGGGGAAACAGATAGGCAGTCACTGCTCACAGGGGCGTAAGGGGCCTCTTGGGTGGAGCTCAGGATGCCCTGGGAGGAGTGCAAGGTGCTCGGTCCAGCCCGAGGGTCAGGGAGGCCTTCCTGGAAGAGGGGAGACTGCGCTGAAGCTGGGCGCTGGCAGGCGGGTGCTCAGGCCCCAAGCAGGTGGCCCCTGGCCGATGCCCGGCCTCACGTGGCCCACTTACCCGGTGTCTTCCTCTAATCCCATCCTGGGCCTTCTCACCCCCACACCTGTGCCTCAGCCGTTCCTTCCGCCTGATCGCCCTTCCTCTGACTCCTCCCTTTGAGTTCCTGGCCCATCCGATGACCTGGCCCCAATGCCGCCTCCTCCAGGGAGCTTCCCTAAGCCAGGCACCGGGAGAGGCCTCTCCTTCTGCCTCCCCAGGGCTCTGCTCTGTCCTTCGATGCCCACCCGCTCCAGCCACAGGGCTGCTATTTCCGGCTGTTTTTGTCCCCTACCAGACTTTAAGCTCCTCAGGGACCTCACTCCACACTGTGTCCCCAGTCTGTCCCCCGCACGGCACACCCAAAGCAAAGATTGGCCAAACCCCGTGGTGCGGCACCCCCCACCCTGGCGAGCGCAGGGGCAGAGGGCACACAGGGTGCTAGCCTCCGCTCTGCCCAGCACTCAGCACCAGGGGAAGCCACCTACCCTCCCGGCCTCAGTTTCCACACCTGTGACATGGAGGCGGTGCCCTCGTCCTGTGTGCCTCAGGGCTGGGGGAGGCGGTGGACACGCGGAGAGACACCGACCGGCCATGTGGCCTCAGCAAGCGTGGCTCTGACCCCAGTCTCTTCCTCTCCTGCCTGGGGAGGCGACCTGGCCGTGCCGCCCTCTGCCTCCCGGGCGCAGTCTGGGATCAAACAGCTCCTGTTGTCTGAGCCCGGGGCTTGTGAAGAGCTCTAGGCGGTGAGCGAGGAAAGATTTTGTCTTAGGGGACGAAAGTCAGCCCAACTTTGGAGAGCTGTCCTCCCTCCCCCCGTGCGGAGAACAGCTGCGCAGAGTCTGGATGGTCTCCTCCCCGCACCAAGGTTCCTCCTTGAATGAAGGAAAGAAATGATGCTGAGTAGAGAGTGATTACCCAAATTGAGGCGGAAATCGGGCATGAAAGGGAGAGAAATGAAGAGGAGCAGCCAGGAAGCGGCCCCCCGGCCCTTCTCGCCCGTGCCCCACCTGCTGCTCCGCCCCAGCCACAAGGACGCTGTCCCTTCTGGAAGGTTCTCAGCCCCCTGCCGCCCAGGAGGGCCCGGAGCTCTTGCTCCCCTCCCCGGGGCCTGGGGAAAGCGAGACTGCAGGCTCCCAGTATCACTTGAGCGGAAACCATCTTAAAGGGATGGAGCTGGATAGTTCTTTTTCTTTTCTCTTTAAAAAATTATACTCATTTTACGTGTTCAAGGGGGAAAACATCAGATCGCACGTGAGCAGAGGAAACGAAGCTTCCCCGTACGGCACTCGGGGGACCCCACTCACGCTCGGCGTCTTCCTTCCAGTCTCTTTCTTGCAGGAACCAGCTGCCCGCCATGACGGGGCACTTGCTGTTGACATGGTAACTTGGGCCCCACGGCGTTCTTTGCTGCCCTGGGTGGCTGTTCTCGTCTGCGTGGAGGGACAGCGGCTCCAGCGAGTGGGTCACGGGGAGGAGGGGGATGGCGGGGCCCGTGTGAGAGCTGGTCCAGGTACTGCAGATGCTGGGGGCGGGGTGGCAAGGTCACATCGTGTGTGAGGCACCCATGGGCACACCTCTCAGAGAGTCACAAGGTCGTTACACGAGGGGCTCCCGGAGGGACCCCCGTGAGGAAAAGCCGTTCACTTTGAAGAAAACTGCTGAGCTTTGGTTGAAGGAAGCGGACACCCTTTCTTGAAAGCAGTCTGACTGAGATGCAATTCACGGGCCACGCGACCCCTTGAAGCGCGGGGTACAGGTCAAAGGGCAGCTTTGCCCCTTTTTTATGGCCAAACCCTACCCTGTTGGATGAACATCCCACATTTTGTCTACGGATGCGCCAGCTGACGGACGTGTGGGCCGTTTGCCCTTGAATGTCAGGAACCGTGCTGCTGCGGACACACATGGACGAGTTTCGTGGGACGTCTGTTTTCGTATCTTGTGGCCGCATACCTAGGACGGGCGTGTGGGGTCGTATGTAATTCTCTAAGTTTTGAGGACTCCCGACGTTCCCACGGTGGCCGCACCGTCCTGCGTTCCCGCCAGCGGTGTGGGAGGGCTCCAGTTTCTGCCCGTCCTCGCCGGCTCTCCTCGTCTCTCTTTTTGGTTCCAGCCATCCTGGTGGGTATGAAGTGGCGTCTCATTGTGTGTTTAACAATTTTAAGCCAAATGTTTACAAACCTGTCGGACCCCAGCCCCTCCCTGAGGAAGCGGGCTGTAGAACCGGCTGTAGCCGCACCCTGCCACGCTCGCCTCGCACCGGGCTGCTGGGTGGACCGTGGGTTGGTGACAGCTTCACAAGGCGGGTTCAGGGCCCACGCAGGGTGGCGCCTAGTGTGTGCCACATAAATGCAGGAACGAACGCATGGATGAATGAATGAGTGGGTGCATCAGTGGGTGACCTGGGTTTCACTGCAGCCTCCTGAGATTGGAAAGAAAGACGGGCGCTAGAGGGGGACCCGAGATAGCGCGAGCCTCGGGGTTAAGGTGCAGAATCCAGTATCTCCCACCTCCTGGCTGTGTGACCATAGTCTCTCCGCCACTCCACGCCTCAGTTTTTCCATCTGTAAAACACGCCTCGAAAGGCTGTTCTCTTAGGTTGGGTCCCCCAGCAGCAGATTCTGAGCAAGGAATTGAGCGCACGTAGTCCATTTCGGGATGCGCGGGATCCCAGGAGGCAGCTGCAGAGGGTGCTATCAAGCCAGCGACCTTGCGGGTGCCTGGAGCTCAGTGGGATGGGGCCCCAGACATGGGACAGCAGCTCCGAGGCGGGAGTGGTGCTTCGACCCTTCCCAGGCCACCCTGGGGAGGGCTGTGCCCCAGCGCCTGTGGCCTGTCCGCAAGGCCGAGGGTCTTGGGGCCTTGTAGTGGGTGTTGCCAGCATGGCCAGGGATGGCCACGTAGAAGGGATGTGGGTGGGCCCTGCCAGGGCCTGCTGCAGGACGCAGAAGGAAGAGGTGTTTCAACACAACGAGCCCCACAGCGGGGCAAGCCGGCTATTCCACGAGTCACCTTTCCGTGTGTCCACCACCTCCCCCAGCCCTTTGTCATCAGTTATTACTATGATCATTGTTGCCTCCGGGTGCCGAGAGCCGGTCTCGCAGCCTCATCTCTGTTTTCACGATGCTTCTCGCGCTGGCCCAGTGGGGACCGTGGCCTGCCCTCTGTGGGCACAGAGACCGGGGCGCAGGCGGCGCCAGCTGCAGTCACGGTAATGTCGGTGGGCTTCACTGAATGCCCCCTCCCCCCACGGAGACTCAGTGTCACTGTGTCTTCTCATCCCCGCACCCTGTAAGAGAGGAGGTGCTGGCCCCCAGCCTGGAGCACGTGAGTTGGGGGGAAGGTGATGGCCATGCCAGTGGCTTCTGCATGTGCCGGGCACCCCACCCTCCCACTCCTTCCCTCACTGAGTGGTCACCACCATCCTCCAAAGCAGCTTCTTACCAATATCCACTGGGCAGATGGGGAATCTGAGCCATGGGGCCAAAGCCACTGGCCCAAGGCCACGCCTGGCCTTGAGAGCTGAGGCCCGAACTAGGTCTGTCTTGCCTTTTTGCAGGCAGGATTTGCAGATGACCCCCAGCATTCCTGCCTACCAGTGAACAAACCCTGCACAATCCTGGCAATGTGAATATGAGCTATCATGCCCTTGATTTAGTTATGTAACATGGCACAATCGACTTCAAGAAGGGGAGATTATCTTGGGTGGGCCTGGCCTAATCAGGTGCACTCTTTAAAAGCAGAGACTTTTGTCCAGCTAGTCAGGGAATGGGAGGCCAGAGATTTGAGGCAGGTTTGAAGATGGAGGGAACAACATGGCAAGGAATAGGGGCGACCTCTTACTGCTGAGAGAGGCCTCTGGCTGACAGCCAGCAAGGAAATGGGGACCTCAGTCCTCCAACCAAAAGGACATGAATTCTTCCAATAATCTGAATCAGTTTAGAAGCTGGCTCTTCCTCAGAACCTCCAGGCAAGAGCCCAGCCCAACCAACTCCTCGATTTCGTTGTTCTAAGCTGCTGGGTTATGGAATTTTGTTACGCAGCACAGACGGCTGATACAGACCCCAGGCTCCCGGCCCTCCAGCTGCTTCTCTGGAGTGGGAGTCATAGAGTGTGGTTCCTGCACCTCCCTCTCCCCAGGTAGACCTGTGGGGTGCTTCCAGTTCTGACCTCAGGGGGAGTCATCTCCCCATCGGCAGACCACCTGGCCGAGGCTCAGAGGGAAGGGAGAACTCCCTGATTGCTCACGGCACCCCAGCCTCTGTGGCACAAGTGCCTCCCATCTCCCATCCCCCGGGGGTGTGTGCTCTCCGTCCTCTCCCCACATCTGAGGGTCTCTGGGGGAGGAGCCACACCCACCGCAGCCCGAGACACAGGAGCTCAGCGAGCCACCGGGTGGGCGTTTAACAGCTCGGGAGCTCCCTCCCCTCAAACTCAGTTGTCTGTTTAATGGTCGAGGAAAAGCGGAAACAGCTCGGGTCCATTGAGTCTGCCGAGCTGACCCCCGAGGACCCCGCAGAGCCCCGGGCTCTGTGGCTGAGCTCGGGGGTCAGGCCGAGGCGCCCATGACAGTTTGTTTCTTTTTAAAGACTTTAATTTTTAGAGCAGTTTTAGGTTCACAACAAAATTGGGGGGGGGAAGGTACAGCGATTTCCCATATGCCCCTGCCGCGGAGACGTGCACAGCCTCTGCCATAATCAGCATCCCCCACCAGAGTGGGACGTTGGTTACAATCAGTGAACCTGCACTGACACGTCATAAGCATCCAGAGCCCACAGTTTCCCTTGGGGTTCACTCTTGGTGTTGTACATTCTGTGGGTTTGGACAAATGCACAGTGACACGTATCCACCATTATAGTCTCGTACAGGGTGTTTTCACTGCCCTAAGAATCCTCTGCGCTTCACCTGTTCGTCCCTCCCCCACCCCAACTTCTGTGTCCACTGACATTTTCACTGTCTCCACGGTTTTGCCTTTGCAGAATGTTACATAGTTGAAATCATGCAGTATGCAGCCTCTTCAGATCGACTTCTTTCACTGAGTAACGTACATTTAAGGTTCCTCCATGTCTTCTCATGGCTTCATCGCTCATTTCTTTTTACCGCTGAATAATATTCCATTGTCAGGATGTATCACAGTTCATTAGTCCTCTCCCCTGCTGAATCCCGGATGATCGTTTTTCTCTCCCCCGCCTGGCCGGAGCCCGTCGGTGCGTCCAGCTGAGCCCAGGGCCCGGCCCAGCGGGGTGTTTGCAGCAAATGCTTGTTGAGTGAGTGATGGATGGAAGAGACAGGCAGGAAAGGACCCGCCTTTGACCCTCCACCGGACCCTCTGCCAGCAGGTGAAAGCGATGAGGATCTGGGGCGAGGGGGGAGTGAGGAGTTTCGGGGGCACAGGTGAAGCCTGGCCGTGTGACCTTGGGTGAGTCACCTCCTCTTTTGAGCTTCCATCCCCTCGTCTGCAGCTGGCATGGCCTCTTCCGTGGGTGACGTCCTCCTGTCCGGGCTGTTGGAGGGCTGCCGCCCCCCAACCCCTGGATGCGCGGCTGCAGCAGCCAGGTGAGGTGAGGCCGCAATAGCAAACAGCCCCGAGTCTCAGGCACTTAACACGGTTCAGTTCTTGTTCATGCAAAGTCGTCTACCAACTGGGGGGACGCCCTGCTCCCCAGTGTCTCAGGGACCTGGCTGTCCTGTGAGCGAGCAGTCCCGTGTAGCTGCAACGGCAGTGTGCAGTGGCAGGGAGGCGCGGGGGTGGGATTTCAGGCGCCCATGTGGACCTCTGGGGCAGGCCTCCACGCTCCGTCTCGTTCTCTGCAGTGCATCCAAAGCACGGGAGACAGGACCTACCGCTCTGCACATTTGCTGGATGTGGAGGCAAGGACACACGAGCGAGAGGGGAGCCAGCCCCGGATCCTTCCTGCCAGACCAGGTGCTGGCAGCCCAGGCTTAGAGGCAGTGCTCGCTCAGCCCGCCGCTCCCCGGGTTAGTGACGTGTCAGGACAGGCTGGGTTTGCTCTCTAACAGCCCAGCCCTGGCCATGTGACCATTAAGACGGCTGTTTCCTGCTCCTGCAAAGTGGGCTGCAGGCTGGCAGAGGCGAGGCTGGGGGCTCTTGTTCCAGAGTCACCCAGTGCTGCAGGGTGACAGAAGCCCCACCTTCTGGGCCATTGTAGGCCACCACAGAAGGGCAAGCGGAACTGCAGAGTCAGCTGCTGGCTGGTCTGTGCTTTGGCCCGGGAGAGACGTGGCGCATCCCCTCGCAGCCACCTGAGAGATGGGGAACAGGCAGGACGTTTGGGGAGTTCTACTGTCCTCGTCACAGTGACCCCGGCAGGGGCCGCCTCCGGGAGCCCACCCCCTCCGATGCACGATGGGGAGCACCATCTTCTGCTGAGGTCGCGTGGGGCTTACACACGATCGTGGGCGATGGGCTGGTCCAGGGGCTGCATTCAGCTGGTGCTAGATAAAGGCTTAGTGGCCAGTGCTGCGGCTGGATTCGGGTGCGGGGGACCCCCGTGCCCTGGAGCCCTGTGTGGCCCCTGAACGAGAGTGGGCCTTGGGGCTGGGAGCGGGGCTGCCCGGGCTGGTTCTGCTGCCAGCCGGCGGCTCAGCGCTCCTCTCTGGAAAGTGACATTTGGAAGGACCGGCCCTGGGGCTCAATGAACATTTGAGTGCCAGCGCTGAGCGCTCCCCAGGGCCAGCCAGACACATTCGCTGCGACATTAGCCGGCGGCAGGAGCTGGCACAGGACGTGCAGGCGGGAACTTGGGGCCCCGGAGGCGCCCAGCAGGGGGGAGGGCGGGATGGGGAAGGAGGGAAAGAGGCCAGGAAAGCGGCCTTGGAATCTGGCCCGCCCTCCCCTGGGCAGCCCTGCAACCCTGACTCCAGACCTTGGACTTAATGCTCCACGGCCACTTGTTGGCTCAGGTCTGATGTCCCACCCTCCCTCTGCCAGCTGTTACCCACCCTTCCGACGTGACGCCCCAACCGCCAGCTCCAAACCCGGCCTCTCCCACCCGCTGGTGGGCACACTCCTCTTCCTTCTCCCGTCCTTTGGGTTATCTGGGGGTCCTCTCCCCACCCAGGCCTGACCTGTGGGGGTCCCAGGGATGGCCTGCGCTGCGGTCCCACAGGGCTTCGAGGAGAGGGTGGGTGTGGGACCTGGAATCGCGGGAGTGGGTTGGGGCCCGGCTCCCTGCTGTGCTGCTGTTCCGGGGGTCCCTGCCCCCTGCCCCCTTCCCCCAACACCCAGCCTCTGCCTTGTCCCCAAGGTGGCCTTCCGGAGCGCTGCGGACCCCCACAGCTGCGCCCTGAGCCAGCGCCGTCGTCACTCAGGGCAGGCGCCTCCTAGGAGCAGCTGGGAGAGGCAGGGAGGCCTCCTGGGAGGGCGGGGGGGCTGGAGCCCCTCCAGGCCCAGGTGCAGCCGTGGGGCGGGGCGGGGCTCTGGGCCTCTCCAGGGTCTTCTGACACTGGGCCCTGAGAGACAGTCTCGGCAGCCCCTACTTTACAGCCTGGGGGCCTCCTCAAGTCTGCAGGGGCCCCCACGTCAGCGGCTGGGAGAGGAAAGGCTGCAGCTCCAGGCTCTGCAGCAGGAAGAGCCCTGCCCGGTGACCCCCATCCCTGCTGCAGAGAGGGGTGCCGAAGGGATGGCTGGGCCTCACCTGCCTCCCTGGTCTCTTCTGTCGGCGACACCGCTGCATGGGGTGGGGGCTCTGTACCGTCTCTACTGTGGCCCTCCGGGTTGGCAGGCAGGACCAGCAAAGCCTCGCCTGCATACCCCCATCCTGGCTGAGCCCCTGGGGTAGAGAGAAGTGTCCTGCCTTCTCCGTGAGTCCCTCTTGGGGACCTTCCAGGGTTCTGGCTGGTGCACCTCACCCTGGAAACCTCCTCCTCTGTGTCCCTGGCTGACCGCTGGTCACTGCGGCCTCAGCGGTGTCTCTGGCCCTGGCTTCTGCGGGCAGCCCATGGGCTCCAGAACCAGAGAGTCCAGGAGGGCGGGTGGTGTTCTGCACGGGCCCTCTGTGGGGCCCCAAAGCGATCCAGATGCCCCCCACCCCGGTCACTGGGTGGCAGGCCTGTTTCCTCTGCAGCCGGCTCAGGTCAGCCAGGAGCAGCCAGGGCCTCGGTGCCTTCACCCCAAACTGCTGCCCTCGAGAAGCAAGGGCCGCCTTCCTGGTCCCACCTCCCACCAGAACATTCTGGGCACGGCCCCACCCCGCCCTTCTGCTCAGGCCCTGGCCTGCTCCCCCCCTGTGACTCAGTGGGTCACCCAGCCCCAGCCGTCCCCACGGGAGCCCTTGCCCCTGTCCTCTGCAGCCCAGGAGGTGGAGCAGGCCGTCCCACGCCCCAAGCCTTCATCCAAGTCGACCCCTCTGCCCGCAACACCATCCCCCATCCCCTGCCGACACCATCCTGCCTGTGAGACCCCATCACTTCCTTGGGAGGCCTGTCCTGGCACCTACGGGGGTGAACGGGCCCCTCTGTGACCTGTACCTTCAAGGCGCCTGGCTAGACACCCCAGCAGGGGGCCTGGGGCAGCGAGTGGCTCTTTTCCGCTGACGGCATGGCCTTGCCTGCCAGGTGCCCCAGGGCTGGGAGCCCATCCTTCACCATCAAATCCTGTGCATCGGGCACTGACTCAGGAGCTGGGGAGGGCGTGTGGCGCAGACAGGACAACACAGGTGGGATGAGGGGAACGAAGTGGATGGACACAGCGAGCAAAAGAACAAGGGTTCTCAGACAGCAGTGAGGGCAAGAGAGGAGAGCCGAGGGCGAGGAGAACGGGGAGGGGTGGGGGCGCTTCCCACCGCGGTCGGGCCCCTGGTGGTCTCTGCCCATCCCTGGGCTCTGCCGGCACTGAGCTGGTGCACAGGGCGCATCTGTGGGGGGCATGGCTACACGGGCCGGCAGGCGTGTCCGGCAGGCTGGGGAGCCTCTGTGCCCAGCAGGGAGGGCCCTCGTCTGCCTGGCTGTGCCCAGGGTGGCCCTGGCACCTGGTCCCTGCTCGCTTTCCTCCTGCAGGCTCCTGGTTCCCTGGGGTCCAGGCCCTGCCCTGTCCACCTCAGACGCCCTGTCCATCTGCACCCAGGTGGGATTCCCGGAGAGCCCAGGGCCAGCCCACCCTTTCTGGACCTCAGGGGTACGGCCCTGACCAGGGGGTCCTGCTTCTGGCCCTGGTCACTCTCCCTCTGAATGGCTTCTCTGCCTCGCCTTGTACCTTGTGGCCCTGGTCTCCCGTGGGCCCCTTGAGGACCCCCAGCCCCAGCTCCTGGTTTTGCAAGGCCATCCTCCTGCCCTCCCTCTGGAGGTCGGCTGGGCCCCTCATGGGCTGCCTGCTTCCTCCCTGACACGGAACCAGACCTAAGTGGGTTGCCGTATTAAATTGTCCACTGACTCATTCTCTGGTTTAACCTCGTCACACTTTGAGACGAGTCACAGAATTGCTTTATGCATTTTCTTTGCTCTAGGTGACCCCGCACACATTGCTCAGAACAAACGCATGGCGAGCGGCAAGGAGTACGTCTGACTCTGGACCCGGGGGCAGCCCTCCCTTCCACTCCTGCTGCCGGCCCGCTTCCCCAGGCGCCCCCCCCTCGCCTCCATCCCTCACCCCCCACCCCACAGCGTCACTTCCCATACAGAGGGCCCGTCGCTGTCCGCCCCCCCACGCGGCTCCTGCTGCCAGCTCCTTAGGGGGCAGTGGGACACGTGATGCTCTGCTGGCAGGACTGTCGCTGGAGTCGCCCGCCCCCACAGGGAGGCCACGTGATCCTGGCTGGCCGGACAGATGCTCTTCAGGAATTTTGAGCAGAGGATGGAGTTGGTTGATCTCCGTGACAGCCCCAAGAGACTCAGTCATTTAGTCACTCAACAAACACTCCGTGAGCTCTTGCTAAGGGCCCTCAGCCTCCTCCTTTTGCTCCAGGTGGCCGGGATGGGCAGGCGGGCCTCTGCTTCCCTTCCAGATGCTTCTCAGCCCGATCTCCAGTGTCTCTTCTGAAATAGGTAAAAGTGCCTGCTCTGTTTCGATTGGCATTGAAATCGCGCAACGAATTTGCTAACAACCCAAGCGGAATGGGAGCTGGTGACTTTGGACAGTTGTGTTTCCTGCTGCTCTCGCAGCGGGGGCTGCCTTTAGTCCGGTCGTGTGACCCCCTCACTCCGCAAACAGGGAGTGAGCGGTGCGAGTCCGCACGGGGAGGTGAAGAGGACTCGTTCCCTCTCCGACCGCTCGCCCTGGGGCTGCGCAGACGCGGGCACTCGGTGGGCCGGCCGCGCTGAGGGGCTCTGAGTGTGCGCAGGGAGCATCAGGGGCTCCACGGAAGGGGCAGCGCCCCCTCAGGCCCCAGAGACGGTGGGGGGCATCCCAGGGGTCAGGAGCCGTGAGGCCCGGGTGTGGGGTCCTCGCCCTTCGGCGTGTTTTATCCCAGCCGGGCCGTGCCATCCGTTCTGTCCTCCAGGTGGAAGGGGACCACGTCCCTTGCCATCCTCACCACCGCTGTCCCCGTCACGGAGAGCCACCCTGCCCGGTTTACAGACGGCTTTGGTGTCTTCCTCTCATTTACGGGCTCCTCACGTCAGCCCCCGGGGCTGGCAGGCAGCGGGTTGCACCTGTTCCACAGGTGAGCACACTGATCCTGGAGGGGGACACGCCCTGCCCCTGCCCAGCGGGACCACTTCACAGGTGGGCACTGAGAACAGATGGGTGGATCAGGGAGGGCTTCCTGGAGCCGGTGGCCCTGAGGAAGCGGCTCAGAATCAGCCAGCTTAGAGGCCAGGCTCTGCAGCCCAGCTTGGCCCCCTCCTCCCAGGCTTCGAGCAAGTCCCCTCAGCTCTCCGGCCTCTGTCCCGTCATCTGTCACGTAGGCACGGCTAGGACTTTGCCAAAGCCCTTTCTGCTCTGAGGTTTTGTGACTTCCATTTGAGGCTCAGGCTTTCCCTTGACCCTGACCCTTGGCAGGTGGGGTGACAGAGGGCCCCCAAGGGGCTGGGTTCCAGCTGCGGGCAGTGGGGCTGCGGCGTCCCGGGCAGGGCCAATGAGCTGCTCGTCTCCGCACCTGCTGTCTGAGCACCCCGGCCTGGGCTGGAGCGAGGGCAGGAGCCGGAGGCTGGGGTTGCTGGTCACCTGGCCTGGTGTCTGCAGCCACCGCGAGGAGGGGAGTGGGGGAGACGCCCCGAGAGATGGCAGGAGGGAGCTCCGCCTGCTCTTTGCGGCCGGCGGCTGGTCGCCTGGGGACGCGGGTGGGGGGGGGGGCCGACTTATCCAGCACCTCAAGGGGATTCTCCAAATCTGTAGATCAGATTCGGTCCTGGAGCTGGGGCCACCTGTGTGGATCTTAGCGGCTGACTTCAATTTGCAGAGTGTGAGCAAACCCAGCGAGGGACAAGGAACCGTCTATATGGTAATTGCACAGGCAGAAGGGTTTCCATTTGGCGTTGGGGCCAGGTGAAAGGGGCAGATGTCTTATTTCTCTCTCAGCGCGGCACCGGATTAGCACACAGGGCAGATGTTTGTGCCATCAACAGAGTCTTGGTGACATTGTGCAGGACTGCCACGTACAGTTGCTCATGTTGTGCACCTCACAATTCTAATGCAAATGCAACCCCTGTGCCATGCGACTTTATTTTGTATGAGGTTTGAAACCAAGGGCTGGCACAGGTTCTCTCCCTACCCTGCGGTGCCAGCAGATACTAATGATGCTCTTCCTTTGGGCCCACCCAGTTCAAATGCCCCCATGTCTGGGAAGCCTTCCCAGAGTCCTCTGGGTCTGGCTGATTGCTGCCTCCTCTGTTGTGATGGACCAAAAATGACCACAGAATTCCTCCCCTCCTCACATCCCTGCCCTTTGCGGTCCTCCCATCAAGCTCAGTCATTTCCCGCTCCTTGAATCTGATTGTGGCTTTTTGGCCGATGGGACGGTAGCAAAAGTGACACAAAAGAGGCTCAAAAAGCGCTCGGGCCTTGGGGCGTGCCCTACTTTGTGGTTTTGGGAACCAATGAAGTACCACCCTGTGAACGAGCCCGGGCCAGCCTGCCGGATGCTGAACGGCACCTGGACCGGTTACCTCATTACTCCCATGGACCGCCAGCCAAGCGCCAGACACGCGAGTGAGGCCAGTGCGCATGCACACGAGAGCCCAGACGATGTCACCGGGGGCAGAGAGCAGCCATCTCAGCCAAGCCCTGTTCACATTGCCAACTCACGGCATTGCGGACACATAAGTGGTACTGTGTTAAGCTACTGCGTTTGGGGATGGTTGTTACCCAGCAGTAGCAAACCGACACCCTGAGTTCCCACAGCCCTTTCTTCCCACGTCTCTACCACGGCTGGGCCGTGATGTGATGCTCCCTGCGGAGAAGTGGTTAAGAGGGCCAACTTCAGAGTCGGAAGGGCTTGGATTCCAAACCCTGTTCTGATGGATCCTGGCCTGCGGCCTGGGTGTGTCACTTCACGCCTCTGGGGCTGAGAGGGGAAGGGACGTGTCTGGCCTTGTGGGCGCTCAGGCTGTGCACCCCCCGGCCCCAGGGCCCGTTGCCCCGAGGCCCCTTCCTCCGCACCCGGGGAGTCACTCGTCTGGAAGGCTGCTCTCCCGTGATTTCTGGGAACGTCTTTATTCATCCTTCATCTTGGCACTGCTTGTTGACACTCCAAGGACAGTCAGACAAGACAAATGTCCCGTCTCCGGGCCCCACAGGCCGCCTGCCTCCCTCGCTGTAAATTCCCTTCTACCTGTGGAACGGCAGCGGCGCCCACGCGAGCTGGAGGAGGGGCTCTGGAAGCGCTGGCGCTGCCCCGGAGCCGCAGCTGCTGGGGAGAGAGAGCCCCTCGGCTGGATGTGCTCGCAGCCAGCCCAGGGGAGCCCCCGACCGCGCGCCTGTGCCAGCCGTGCCGTGCGGAGCCGCCGGCCCTGAGTGCACCTGGACCACCTGCCTCACGGTTAAACCCTTGTCGCTGTGGTTATTGCTCCTGCGTCCCTACCCCTGTCCTCGGTTCCCCTTCCTGTCAGATGGGGTGATGCTTGACTATTCGCGCTCAGTGGTGCCCCGTGAATGTGGTTTCTCGTCCCTTCTCTGGTCTCTCCACCGCCTGCCCTGCGGGCTGGACCACACGCACTCCCTTCCCCCGGCTCACTGGGTGCGCCATGCTCCTTGAACAATGTCGTGGGTGCCTCCTCCTTCCTGGACTGTGAGCTGGGACCAGGGCGGCGCTGGACCACACATGGGGAGACCTTGTCTCTCACCTCAAGGGGCCGCGGTCTGGTTTGAGGACCAGAGACAGGCACTCAGCTGGTGCTGACCAGGCAATTGGACTTCAAAAGGTGTTTGTGCCCTTTCTCGCTGAGCCTGCCCACAGCCCAGTGGTGTCCACAGAGAGGGATTGGACAGTGGCTGTGGCCCAGCAGACCTGAGCTGTGGAGCTGCTGCCTGGCTGTGTGGCCTAAGGCAGGTTCCTTGGCCTCTCTGGGCTTCAGTTTCCCCATCTGTAAAACGTGGTGAGAACAGTGTTGGTGTGAGGCTGGAAGGAGGAAGCGCATGACGCAGGCTTGCGTGGCACCTGCTGCACTCCGTAAGTTCAAAGTCTCTGTGTCACTGTCCCCATTTTCTAGACCATGAGACTGGGGTTCAAGAAGTTAGGGGACTTGCCTAGGGCCTTACCTCCATGTGGGGAGAGAGGGTGTGCCCGGAAGAGGGAAAGATGGCCACAGCGAGGCAGTCTGGGAGGGCTTCCTGGGGGCAGTGGCACCTGGGCAGAGCCTCGAAGAATGGTCAGGACTTGGCTGGGCTGTGAGGTGGTGGGAATTTGCCCAGTCCAGGGAAGGAAAGAGAGGCCCCTTTCACAGCCGAGCCTGACAACAGATGGACAGACCTTCTCCCTGCACGGGCCTCCGAGGGGGTGAGGCGAGGACCATCCTGGCCACCGTTCAGATCAGGCTCTGTCCACGGATAGGCAGCTCTCTTGTCCCCACCTCCATGTAGAGGGACCCGAGGTCAGAGAGGGTGGGCAGCTCCGAGGTGCCCTAACTCAGGGTGAGGGTGGCGCTCGGGACTGTCCCCAGGACCCTGACTCCTGAGGCCCTGGGAGGGGAGTGGCTCCGGGGGGGTGAGAGTGTGGCATCCGCTCTGCCAGCTTGGAGATGCAGCAAGTTGAGCCCCGCAGACAAGGTGGGCGGTTGGAGGGCCGAGGTTCTCAGCAGCCGCGCTCTGGGGACCCGCGTCGCAGCCTGAGAGAAGCAGGGCGGTGGCTCCAAGTGCGAACGACCCCCTGGTGGCCGAGCCCGCCTTCCTGTGACGGCATTGGCTGCCCTCTGTGAATGGCAGCAGAGGGACATCACGGTGAACGGCCACCGTGTGCTCCTCTGACCCCCACCGGCAGCTTCCCCGGGTTCACCAGGCACTGGAAATGCCGACAGAGGGGCCGGGCTGGAGGGGGCGGAGGATGTGGTGGGAGGCGGGAAGGAGTGCAGAGACTGGGGGCATTCCCGGGGCACGAGCCACGTGCTGGGCTCCGTGCAGAAGGCCCTGTCACCCTCCAAGGTCTCTGAAGGGTCATCGTCCTCCAGCCCAGGAGGGAGCCAGATGGGGGCAGTGGAAGAGGGAGGGAGTAAGTGTGGACCACCCGTAATGTGAGGGAGCTCGAGGACACGCTATGTGGTCCCCTGGAGGCCGTGTGTGTGTGACTGAAGGCAGGTCACCGTTGTCCTTCCGGTGAGGAGGGACAGACACTACAGGCCACAGTTATGACTGGGTTTTCCAAGTGAGGAAACTGAGGCTGAGAGAGGTGAGTGACTGGCCTGCAGTCATGGCCCGCTCCTAGGTGGGGGCGCCCAAATAGGCATCAACCTGGAAGAGTCCGGGGTCTTCACGGACCTTTCCCCGTTTCCATCAAAGGGAGCGAGGCCCCTGTCCTTGCCTGACCCAGACCGGCTCTCAGCGTGTCCTGGTCTGAATATAACGAGGTAACTGGGGTTGCAACCGGGGCCCTGAAGGGTGGGAAAGACATTTGCACGCGTGTGTGCGCCTCTGTGTGCCTGAGTGTGCAAATGTGTGTGATTCTGGGCTCCTGGCCCTCCTTGCTCCGCTTTCCCTCAGTTTCCTCCGTGGCTCTGGTCCAGCCCCTGCCAAGGAGGAACCCCTTTGTGGACTAACCACAGGCTTTCCAGGAAGAGAAGGTAACCTGCTTGCACACCTCCAGGGCCAGGAGGCTCACCACCTTGAAGACAACCCATTGCTTTGCACATCGCTGGACTGTGAGCAGGTCCCTCCTTGGACCGAGCCAAGCCACACCCCTCTCCCTGCGCCTGGCCTTGCCCACGAGAATCCGCCAGACGGGGACCGTGCCCCGGGCCCTCCCCCGAGACCCTCGCACTCTCCTCCTGGTCTGGCCCTGGTCACTTCCCTCCAGGCGTGACCCACTGAAGGCCCAGCCCTGCCCTTGAGGGGGCCTCCATCCTTGACAGCACCTCTCTTCACCTGCCACCTGCTCTGGTCTGGACTGGTGTGCAGCAGATGCTCTTGTACACATGTATAGCACACACACACACACACTCACTCATGCATAGACACAGACCCAGACACACACGGACACAGATACACCAGAGACGTGCACACAGCACACACAGACACAGATACACAAATGCAGGTGCACACACACACATGCACACACAGGCACACACATCTCTGTGTGGGACACAGCCCCGAGTGGCCCTGAAGTGCCCGTCACATGTGCACAGCCCAGTGTTCCGTCTCCAGCCGCGGGGGGCAGCCACAATGAGTGCTTGTTGGGTAAGGGCCCTGGAAGCAGCCCCCGGCCTTTCCCTGTATCCTTGCTGAAGCAGGCCTGGGCGAACACGCCACCTCCCATCCAGCTGGCTGTCCTGTCTGCTGCTGAGGGCTCCTGGGGACAGGACGGCACACCTGCACCCTCAGAGGTGGCTTTCCCAGCCCCCTCCCACCCGTGCTGCCAGCCCTGGGCCCTCGCCAAGCCCTGGCTGGTGCAGGCTGGCAGCTGATGTGTTTATTTGCCCGGTGGCAGGGGCGGGCGGGAAGGCACGGCGGTAATTGGTATATTTTGTAAGCAGGCATCTCTCGGCAGCTTCCACCGCAGGGTGTGGGCCGCCCGACCCCGTTAATCACGGCCCGAGGCCTGGGCCTCCCCGCCTGACAGCCTCATTTCTCTCCCCTGGCAGGATGGAGCCGTTCTGGCCCCTAATGGCATTATCTGTTATGCCCCGACATGCTGCTTGCTCTCTCCTGGCACGCAGATGGAGCCAGGGCCTCTGCCCAGGGCCTGGCGGGTAGGCGAGGGGGTGGGAGAGGGAGTGGCAGGCAGGGGATGGCCCTGATTCTGGGGCCTGTGGCTGGCCAGGCCTGGTGGGGCCTCAGGGGCCTCGTCTTGGTTGATCCTCAGCGCTGGCAAAGACACAGGCAGAGAGGCTGATGCCCCACGTGAGGTCATGCAGCGGGGGGAAGGGGGTTGATCCCTGATTCCCCCAGTTATGGCCACCCATGGTCAGGACAAGCCACGCAGTTTGCAGGGCCCTGAAAATGAAAATCAGGGCCGCTTGTTCAATTATTAGTCATTTCAAGAGGGCGACAGTGGAGCATTAAAGCAAGCCGTGGGCCCTTGTGACTGGGACCCTGTGACACTGCACAGGTCGCGTGTGTTCAAAGCTGCCCTGAACACGGCGTTCGCACATCCCCGTGTGCACTCACAAGTGTGCACAAACACAGGCACCACGTGCAAGACATCAGGAAGTGCCACGGGTCACGGCAGAGGGACCTGGACTCAGGCCCCGCTCTCCTGCCCTCATTTCCTCCCCTCTAAGAGGGACCCAGGGGCAGTCGGGCACCAGGGCTGCGAGGGGGTCCAGTGGGGTAGGCAGCTGTGTGGTCCCAAGCAGGGCTCCCGGGGGCAAGCCTGTCTGGTGTCATCACTAATGTTGTTCTCAACGACCGAGATGATGGCCATATATGAGAAAGACAGCAGCGGATTAATCCTCACATGATTAATGAGCAGCCCGAGGTGTGCCGATGTGATTAATTCCTGCATTTACTCCACATGTGCTCGCACACACACGCACACTCAGCACCGCTGGATGCCAGGTTCTTGCAGGGCACTGGCTCTGTCCTCCCAGTGCTCCACCCAGCCTCACTCAGATGTCCATGCTCTAAGCATTCACTCATCCATCCATCCATCCATCCTTCCACCCACCACCCACCACCCACCCATCTACCCACCTATCCACTCATTCACCTGTCCATCCATCCACCTATCCACCTTCCTTCATCTACCTGCCTCCCCACCCATTCACCTGTCTGTCCATCCACAAGTTCATCTGTCCATTCATCCACCAAGTCCTCCATCCACCCAACTGTCCATCCATCCACCCATCCACCTGTCCATCTATCCATCCATCCATCTACCCGCCTCCCCACCCATTCACCTGTCTGTCCATCCACAAGTTCATCTGTCCGTTCATCCACCAAGTCCTCCATCTACCCACCCGTCCATCCATCCACCCATCCACCTGCCCAACCATCCACCTGACCATCCATCCACCTATCCATCCATCCATTCATCCATCCATCCATCCATCCATCTACCTGCCTACACACCCATTCACCTGTCTGTCCATCCGCAAGTTCATCTGTCCATTTATTCACCAATTCATGCATGCATCCATCCATCTGGGAACTCTCATTCCTTCAGCAGGCATTCACCAGGTCCCCTTTGTGCCTGTCCCTGGGGGTTCACACAGGCTCTGCGCTGGAGGCCGTCCCAGGTGGGCGGAGGGGTCAGTGGAGTGAAACCTCCCTCCTGCTCTGGGCTCCGTGCTGCAGCCAGCCGAGTGGCGTTTGGTGGCTGTGGAAGTGGGGCCGGGTTGGTGAGGTGACTGCTCTGGGGCATGAGGAAGGACTCACTGAGGGGATGCTTGCCTGGGCTCTGAAAGGTGAAGAGGAGTTTTCCAGCCTGGAAACAGCAGTGTGGGCAGAGCGAACAGGTGTTCAAGGTCACCGAGGCAGGAAGGGGCGTGGGTGGTGGGGGTGGGACCTTAGCTCAGCAGCACGTGTGACTGTGGCGCCCAGCATGCGGCTGGTCTGTGGGCTATGAACCCTGCTGGACCACCGAGACCGGGGCTCAGCCCCTCAGAGCGGTGCCACCTTGGGCCAGTCACTCCCACTCTCTGTGCCTGTTTCCTCGTCCGTAAGATGGACGAGCGCTAATACCTTCCCTTCCAGGATGCTGTCGGGGGTTAAAAGCATTAATTCAAGTAGGACCCTTACAATGGTGCCGGGCATACTGTTAAGGGTGCTGTGTTAACATTAGGACACACAAAACTTCTACATTGGTCTTTATGTTTAAAGTTATTACAGCTTGATGGGAGAGTCTGACTGGCCCAGCCAAGATCCTAGTTGAGAGAGTGAGGTGGACGAGGATATTCAATACACAGCAGACATGCAGGAAACCCTCCTCAAAATGGGCAGTGGGCCAAACCTCCTTAGCCATTGATCCCAAGGAGTGACTTGGCCACCAGTATTTCTGGAAGATTCTCTTGTATGTTATGGCAGGAATGTGTTTTCCACTTGTTCATGGACCAATCAAGCTGCGCAGAAATCCTTGAAACCCACTGTGGTTGGTGCAGTGATGGACGATGAGCAGGACAGCTCCCTGGGGCCTCGGAGGAGAAGCCGCCCCTGTTTGAGGGTCAAAGAGAGCCGTGAAGACTAACCCAAGTTGTCCAGGCAAATGGGAGAGGGCATTCCTGCAGGAGGGGCCAGCATGTGCCGAGCCCGGGGGCGGAGCAGACCAGAGGTGACATTGTGCACCTTACAGCAGAGAACAGGAGGTTTGGAAGGAAGGCCCAGGCTGCAGGTGGGGAGACTGAGGGGGTGGTGGGAAGTCCTCGCCTGTCCGGCGCCCACCGTACAAGGACACGGCTCACAAACACCCCCTCTGAGGCAGCCTCGTTGCTCCAGGTCCTGAGAACTGCAAACTGCAGCTCAGAAAGGTTGGGGGAGGGGCTCGGGGCCCCCAGGGGTCAGGGCCAGGCTGGACCTGACCCCAGTCCTTCTGGTTCTTGGTTCAGAGTTCAGCACTCTCTTCCCGCGCCACAGAGGATGGTGGGGGCAAGGGGTGGTGTATGGGAGCAGAGGGAGGAAATGGGGTTTGTGTCTCTGGGTGAGGGTTCCAACCTGCACTTGTCCCTTTGTAGGGAGGCCAACCCAGCCTGCTGTGTGGGTGGTGGCTGGACCCCTCGGCTGCACCCCTCGGGAGTCAGGACAGCCAGGTTGATGGTCCCTGGGAGCCATGGCTGAGGGGCTGGCAGGTGTAGAGTTGGGGCTCACAGGGCCTTGCTGGACAGGCAGCCCTGGCGTCTTCCGATGGCCTGCCCAGTGTACGGCTCCACAGGGGCGGTGCCTCCTGAGGTCCACGGAGCCGGCCTCACGGAGCAGCTCTGCTCCACGAGGCCCATGGGAGGTCTGGCCGGTGCCTCTCCTCGCTCTGCCTCCACGGCCCTCCCCAGGCCCTGCCTCATTGTCTTTTGCGAGGACACCCACTCAGCGGCCTCCTCACCAGTTGCCCTGCCTGCAGCCTCACTTCCCCTCCACCCCTGTCACAATCCACTTCTCACGCCACTGTGACACCACCTCTCCTGCTCCAAAACCATCAATGGCTCCGCACCCCGAACCTGACACACCCCCCGAGGGCGTGGGTTTCAGTGGCTGCTCTCCTCCTCCGGCTGCTGCCTCCCCCGGCCTTCCCCAGGGCCAGTGCTGAGCCCCGGGCACCCAGCTCGCCCGTCCACACCTGCAGCTCTTCCTCTGCTCTCTGCAAAGCAGGTGAGGGTCCTCTCCTCCTTGGAGCTGTCTATAGCTCCTGCAGGTCCTGCTCATCCTCAGGCTGGACTTGGAGGGACTTGGGTGACAGGCCCCCAGAGCTTCAGCCCCATCCTCCACCAGCCCCCTCACCAGCTGAAATCCCACCACAGGCTCCCCAGACTGTGCTCTGGGGGCAAGGAAGGATGGCAGATCTGCTGGGAGTCACTGCCCAGCCCCCGCCCCCCTTGGGGACTCCAGCGCTATCAGCCTGCCGCAGGGTCTGGAAGCCCAAGATAAGGATCCACTGGACTCAGTGCATCCCAAACCCTCGAAACCCTGAGCTTGGGGCTGCTCTTTCCCAGCATGTGGGGTGACTTGTGGTCTCTGGGTCCCCACCCTTTCCTGCTCCCGTGTTCCTGGGCTCACTGGGGTCACCTGTCAGAAGCCCCCAGAAACCTCTTTGCCTGAAGCTGATTTGGCTCATGAATCTAGAGTCCTGCATATTCCTGCTGGAGACCTAGGGGTCCCTCTGGCCTCGGGTACCGGATGTCCTCAAAGGCAGGTGAGGTGCCTCTTAGCTTGGGGATGGCCTGCTGTGAACTACGATGCCTGAACAATTGAGCCAGAAGGCACGTCTTTGAGAGAGCACAAGGGTCCCTTCAGATCAGACCCCGTCAGATGGGTGCTGGGCACGGCTGAGGGTCCAGGTCCCAGATCTGGTCAGTCACCAGGGTGATAAGAACAGGGGTCCCAGGAGCCTGGATGCCTGGGTTCAAGTCCTCGCCCCTACATGCACCACTACGTGACCTCAAGCGAATTACTTAACATCTCTGAGCCTCAGTTTCCCCATCTGTAAATTGGGGAATCTCTACGTTTGTTGTGAATTTATAATTAGTTCACAAACATAAGGTGCCTCATATGTGAAAGGCTCCTGGCATTTAATTGGCTCTACTGATGGAATGTCCAGGGTCCTCTCCCCAGCCTGCTGTGGTCCCAGCCACCAAGGCTAGGCCTGTGTTTGCATTGCCGCTTCTCCTAAAAGCTGTAGTCATCGCCTCCCCTGCGGGGCTTTGAAAAGGAACGTGACCTCCCCATCCTTTTGCAGAAGAGCGAGGCTTTCTAAGATCAAACAAGGCCCTGCTACAGTTTCAAGGGGATATCGATCTGTCACAGACACACAGGCCGGCGGCCAGCAGCATGCGCCCCCGCGGAGGGAGATGAAAGACCTGCCTGGTTAGACGTCTTGTGTTCTGACTCATCTCTTTTGACCCTGTAAAGAGGGTCCGGTGACTTTAAGGGGGGCTGTTGCCAAACCCTGTTTCTAGAACACCACGGGGAAATTGTGGGGTTTGCCACTGTTCACCGGAGGGGCCAAGTCGGGGTGGACACTGGCCACCTGATGGCCAGCTTGGAAGGAGAGGGGCTCGGCAGGTCAGCACCATGGACAGCACCACGAGAAGGCGGGGCCCACAGCCTCAGATGCGGGAAGCAGGGAGGGGTGGGCCAGGTGCTCGTAGGTGTAGAGATGCCAGGCAGTCAGCTTCCTGTCGGATGACCACTGGGAGGGACAGAGCATCCTGCACCCCATGAAGGGCTCCCTGTGTGGTTATGCTGGTCCTGGGGGCCACTGTGCAGGGTAAGGGAGGCTGGCAGGTGGGGCACCCCGGCTCAGCGTCCTGAATGGGCAGCGTCTGTATGAACAGAAGCAGAGAAGGAGAGCCCCCTTGGCCAGGACACGTGCTGTAGGTCAGGGAGGAGCCCGTGGGACTCCTTGGAGGGGACGTTTTTGGCCCTGCACTGCACGCCCTTGGCCAGTGCACGCCCATGCCTCTGCTGTGTCTCAGCTGTTCTCCCTGGCTGTCCTGGAAGCCACAGGACCCTCAGCCTGCACAGGGTTGGCCAGAGGATGGGTGTGTCCACGTTCTGGAGCAGAGCCCTATCTGTGGGGACAGGAGTGGGCAAACAGATGTCCAGCCTCTCCTTTCCAGGGCAGCACTTCTGAGATGTGCTCAGCTCCCAAGTTATGGCCTCCAAGCCCCTGAGTCTTGTGCATCTGGAGTGATCCCTCCCCTGAACTCGGCCAGCCCCTTCCTCATGACATGGATGAGGGTCAGACCCACCCAAGTTGACAGTCTAGGTGTGAATGCACCAGCTGGGCAATCTGGGCCTACCCTTGGCCTCTCTGAGCCTCACTTGCTGCATCCATGAAGTAGGGGAGTAGCACCTCATTTCCTTGGCTTTGCTGAAGGGTAAACGAAGTAAATATGGATAAAAACGAGACTTTGCACATAAGGTTCTGAGCGTGGGGCTGGGCACAGGCTGACTACACACTGTGTTGGTTCAGCCCTGGCTGTGGGCCCCTCTCGGGCCAAGGGGCTGACGCCCAGGCTCTCCTTGACATCTCCCAACAACCCCACCATAGATAACATCCTCCACCACTTCCTGGCTGTGTGACCTGGGGCACGGTGTAGTCTCTGAACCTCGGTTTCCTCATCTGTGATGGGAGCACTCACCCCCCAGAGCGAGATTGCACCTGCGAACATAGCTCGTTTGCCACCCACCTTCAAAGTCTGCGAGAGCGGCTAGTTGGAGGTTGTGGTCTGAGGAGGGAACCGGCCAGGGCGGGTGTGGTCCCGGGGAGTGCCTTTTCCTCCTCCTGCTGGCTGCGGGGCCTGCTGCCCTTGCGGCCTGGTCAGTGCGGAAGGGAGGCAGCCTGCTTGGGCAGGGCTGCTGTGGATGGACTGGTCTCAGAGGGCCACTGCTAGATGGACGGCTCGGCCATGTGGAGCACTGAGTGGGACCCCCGGGAAGGAGGAGAGAAATATGGCCTTTCCTCCTGCAGACAGCGTGGCTGTGGCAGCGAGTGTCGGACGCTCAGGCCGGTTATGTTCCCTCGTAAAACAGGGCTGTCATTCTCTCCCCACCCCCGGCAGAGCCCCGGGACCACGTGCCCTCTGCGTCACCTCTGGAGGGGCAATTCCTCCTTGGAGCTCCTTGGAGGACGCACGACCTGGAGGCTGAGGGCTCCAGCTGAGGGAGACTGGGTGACTTCCCGGGGGCGGCAGGGTCAGCAGGCCATGAGGGGGATGGTCTGGGGCTGGGGAGGCCATGGGAATTGTCTGGAATGTCGATTTGAGTGGGTGAAGGAGGGTACAGAGGGCCTGGGAGATGTGGCCTGCTCGGTGCGGCCAGGGCTGGACAGACCTGGGAGGGGACAGCAAACTCTGCTCCTGGCTGCATGGCCTCGAGCTGATCCCCTCCCTGGAAAGGGGCCAGGTCCTCCCCACCTTGCTCAAGTGGGGCCACCTTTTGTGGGGTCCGACGGTGCAGTTTGGTGCCCAGGCCAGGGTTCTGGGGCACACCACCCTGTGCCAGATCAGGGCTGCAGGATCCCCCCGACACTGGGAGGCCCCTGGGTGCCGTGTGGTCGCAGGGGCATCTGGGTGTAGCTGGATTCGTAGGTCTCTGGTGTCTCTGCTGCTGTTCTGACACTTAGGTCCCTGTGTCTCTCCAAGAAAGGAGGCTGCAGGCGGCATTTCCTAAGATCTTTTGGGCCTAGAATCTTCTTCAGTAGCATCTCCTGGGGGTTTGCGTTCCCGAGGCGGGAGTTTGGGGACTGCTGCCTTGGGAAGGTGGCGCTCTTCCTCCATCGTTTCGTGAGGCAGCAGCTCAGAGGGGCTGACGAGCCTCAAAGTCTCGCCTTCCCAGCCCTGCACTGAAGCCCACGTCGCCGCCACCTTGGCGCCAGGAGACCCTTGGAAAGAAACAGTGAGGTGTGGGCTGGGACAGCGAGGCCGCCATTCCGGGCTGAGCCACCGGTCATGCCCAGAGCAAAGGCCAGGAGGAGGGACGGCTTCCAGGGACTGGCATCCCTGAGAGACAGGAGGTCCCCAGGTGGGGTGGGGCAGCCTGGAGCCTGCTGCGCAGAGGCAGAGTGTGGTGGGGAGGTGACCAGGTGTCCGGGGAGAAGATTCTGCCCAGGATCCAGGTGCTGACCTGGGCCTGATGGCTGGGTCAGGGGCCCCAGAAGGGGTGGGGTTTGCCTGAGGAAGTGGGGAGGCCCATTGGGTTCCCCCAATACCTTGGAGTGGCCCCTCTTAGCCCATTCTTACAGAAGAGGTGGCTGGGGCTCAGAGAGGCTGCACAATTCCCCAGGGTCACGCAGCCGAGGGCAGGGCCAGACCTCAGACCTCAGCCCAGCTCCGTGGAAAGGCGCAGCCCCACAGGGCCTGACCCTCAGCTTCCACTCTCACTGGCCACCTTCTGAGATTCCCCGTAATTCTCCCCTTGCTCAGACAGGCTCTTCCAGTCCGTCCTGTCTGTGTGTTTATAGTGGGGAGCGAAACCTCTTCAAGGTAGAGGAGTGGTCATGTCCCTCGAGGGGGTTAGTACTGGGGGCTGGGCCATCCTGAGGCTCCTCCTATCACGGCTTGGCGCTGACCCTTGGCCGGACATGAGCCTTCTCGTATATAAAGGGGGCCTGGGTTCAGTGGGTGAAGGAGTCATTGGAGTTGTGGAGGGAGAAATGACTAGGGGTCCTGGGGGAGGCCCCGAGCCCACAGAGGTGCTCCTGGTCCCTCTGCAGTGCATCTTTATTTCCTCTGGGTTTGGGTGGCGGGGGCAAGGGTGGTGGCCTGGAAACAAAATAGCCCCTTGGGAGCCGGGGGTGGGGCCCAGGGGTGGGGCCCAGGGGTGGGACCCAGGGGAAGGCGTTATTTGCTCAACGGGAAAGTTCGTGCCTTACGTGCTGAGGTCTGAATTGGAAACCGGGTGTGGTCCTGTTACAAACACCACACTCTCGATGTCACATTCATGAAACCCACCTGCACCACGGGCCTCGGGCCTGGGAGAGGCACCAAGGCACAAGAGATTTCTCCTTGAGCATCTATCTTGCGCGCCCTGCCCAAGATGCCCAGCGGACACGGCCTCCTTGACCCTCACTCTCTGGAGGCGGGGGCTGGGCAGGTGCCCGGGGGGGCAATGTCTCCGGGAGTCCTGGACCCGCTCTCCCTTGGTGTCCCTCACGCTCTCCAGAGTTTCCTCTCCTCCGGGCCTGCTCCTACCATCTTGTTCCAGGCTCTTCTTCCCTGGATTGTGCTGTTCCCGGACTTTGGCCTCCACCTCCCCTCCTCTCCTCAGCCAGGAATTCAACCACGGCAGCATCAAGCGCTCCTCTGACTGCAGACCTATTATGTGTCAGGCACATGCTGGGACCGCAGCTGTGGGCCAGGTGACAGTGGCTGGGTCTGGCCGTCTTGTACCCCTCGTGATGCCTAAATTCTCCTTGGTTGGCTGCAGGGCCCGGGGCAAGTGCCCAGGGACCCTCATCCTGTGTTCTCGGGACACTGGCATCCCAGGGCTCTTCATCTGGGTGGTCCACGGATGGTTCACAGCATCTGGGAGCCTGAAACCGTCTGCTCATTTTCTGTGTGTCCTCTCTCTGGGGAGAGGTTCTCAGCTTTCATCAGGAGCTCAAAGGCGCCCAAGGCCGAGGGAGGACCAAGCATTGTTCCTGCCCACTCCCCTGAGGGGGCGGACATTCACACCTCAGGATGTGACGATGTGTCTTCACTGGCCACTGTCCTGCCCAAGCCCCTGACGCCAGCCCAGACCCCACCCCCACTGAACAGCCTGAGCACCCCAGAGCTCCCTCCTGACACCTCCACCTGGAAGCCCCCCGACCCCCAGCATATCCCACTCCCCTCCCTCCTCTCCTCTGCCATCTCCCTCCCACTCTCCTGGGGGCCCCAGCACTCTGGTCCCCTAGGGGTGTTCGGTCCTCAGTGGGGTCCACGGCTCCCTCTGCTCAAGACCTCTCAGCCTCTGCCCGCCGCTCCCCGCACCCCACACGGGGGTCCTGCCTCTCCTCAGCTGCCACGGGGTCTTCTTGGAAGAACACACCGGATCTTCCTTCCCTCTCTCCTGCTGGGAGAACGCCTCTGCCCAGCACTGCCCCGCCCCCGTGGCTGCAGAGTCAAGTGGGGGCTCCTGAGTCCTGTACACGGTCCCCCGCCATGGGGCCCCGCTCCCTTGCAGCCCCGTCCTCCCATGTCCCTTGGTCCCCCTCAGCCCAGCCGTCCTGGATCAACAGCTCCCAGGACCCTCCAGTCCCCTCGTGGCCAGAGCCAGGTGTGGGTCCACGGCTGGGTCAGTTTGTCAGAGACGCGTCAGAGGGGCTGCTCAGGCCGCCCCCGCCTGGAAACGCGCAGCCTGTCCTCAAGCACATTCCAGACGGGCTTGCACCTTCTCCAGGGAACGGGACAGGTGGAGTGTGTCGAATCTGTCTGCAGGTGCGCTGACCCCCTGACCTTGCCGCATGGACTCCAGGCACTTGGGTCACAGGGGCCTGTGTTGAGGCCCGAGAGAAATGCAAGAGCATGCGGGGTGGGGCAGGAGGATGGAAGGGGGACCAGTGGTGTGATGATTACGGAGCTGGCACTGATCATAAACCATAATCAATTTAAAACCCATTTTCTAGGTATTAAACTTCACTACCGTTTGATACCCCTGGTCCTGAGCGTGGGAAGAGCTGCCTCTGCCTGAGCCACCCCCTCGGACATGCCTGGTCTGGGGCTGGTCAGGGCGCCAGCGGACACCAGCATCTCCCACGAGGGTGCTGGGGCCTGGGGCGGGTGGAGCTCAGGCCTGAAACCGTGGCTGGGGGAGCTGGTTCTGGGGCCCCCACTGGCCTGCAAAGCCTCAAGTGAAGCTGGTGAGGTGGTCTGGCCCTCGGCACCCAGGAGAGACCCTTCTGGAGGCGGAGTGGGCAGAGCCTGCAGCCCCAGGGCTGTTCAGTGCCTAGTAGCCAGTCTGTGCGATGGCACAGAGGCACAAGCCAGCTCTGTGAGGCCTCAAGCAGCCCCAGAGGAGGAACTGAAAGGGGGCCAGGCGCGCCGAGAGAGTCCAGAGGGGGAGGAGATATTGTCCTCTGGAGGTGAGTGTGCATCAGGGAAGGATTCCTGGAGGAAGTGGCTCTGATGTGAGGGCTGGAGGGTTAGATGCCTTTCAACTCCCCGCGGCCTTTGTCTTCCCAAAAGACCGTCGTGGTCTCACCTCCTTTATTTTTGCATCAAAGCATAACCACCCCCAGCTGGGCTGCATTAGAGTCTCCCGGCTCACAGACATCCTGCTCCAGAGACAGGCGCGGCTTCCCCCCGCCAGGTGGGGTGCTAAGACACTGCGGTCAGCCCCGTGGGGTCCAGACCTGGGGACAGATCGTGGGAGGCCGTTGTCCCTTAGAGGGGTGCAGGGCCCAGCAGTCACACCTGGCTCGGTCTGTAGATACTTGATCGAATAACAATTGTTACCAAAACAGCTATGTGTTTCTAGGGTACCCACCATGCCCTAGGCCGGGGCCACCTGCTTTCTGCAGTGATCCCGGGTCCTCGCTAGTTTGGGGAGTCCTCACGGCCGAATCTCACAAATGAAGAAGAGGCTCGACACGATCGAGTGACTTGCTGAAGGTGCCAGCCCCCCTGAGTGGCGGTGTCGGGACTTGGTCCAGGCCTCCGGTGACAAATGCCACCTTTGGAGCAGGCGCTGAAGTCCCTCTCTCCTGGGTGGAACCTTCTCTCGCACTATGAACTCTCGTCCCCGGGGCCTCGGTTTCCCCATTGGTCAAGGGAGGGACCGCCTGTTTGCTCCCAGGCTCCCTGCCAGCACCCATGTGCCCCTTGCACCCCAGCGGTCCCTGCATGTGCCCATGAGCCAGAGCCCAGTCCCTGCCCGGCCCAGCTGCGTCCCCTCCCCTCCCGGCACCCAGCCTGGAGCCCCACCCAGGGCTGTGCTCCCTTTGGAGGGAAATGGTCCTCTTGGGCTCCCCTGGGAAGCAGCCCTGGGGTGAGGAAGGCTTCCTGCTCCGTTCCCTCTTCCAACCCCGACACGCCCGCCGGGAGCTGTGGGTGGCGGATGGAAGCCGGCAAGTTGTGTGAACTAGGGCGCGATTCCTTTTTAGCAGACGTCACACGAAACAGCTTGAGGCCCCCTTGGAAGGTGCACCAGGCTGCGAGTCAGGGAGGAAGCGGTCTCTCCAGGGTCCACGGATGGTTCCAGGTGCCAGGCCCTGTCCAGACCTCTGTGGGGTCTCAGCCTGCCGGCCCCTCAGAAGGTCTTGGGGCCACGACTGTGAGGGGGCCACTCAGAAGGCCCCAGTTCACTGTCCCCTGCCTGCTGGGGGAGCCGGGCACCCCCAGCCAGGGCGATGTCCTGGGATGTGTCAGCGGGGGGCGGAGCTGGCTGAAGCCCCCGTCCTTCACCCTCCGTGCATTTGGGCAGGCGGGGGCTTCTCGCGGGGCGGTGGTGGCTTGCTGACTCCGGATTCTGAGAACTGGGGTTTGTCCCTTCATTCCAGAAACTTTTTCTTCCTGGGAACTTCTCTGAGCCGGTCAGTGTCGTGGGTGCAGAGACTCAGAGTGGACAGCAGAAAGGCCGTGCCCCGACCGCGGCGCCCGTGGAGGGAGAGAGGACGCTGTTTCCATTCTGTGGGCCTTTCCACGTGCCCAGCCTGGCGTGAGCCCTTTGCAAAAGCGGCCACATTCAGTCCCGTTGACAAGTGTCCAGGTGAGACCACAGCCCTCATTTGCTGACGAAGAAGAAGCCGGGCATGGCGAGGGCAGGTGATGGCTCATGGCCACACAACTCGGAAGTGGTGGAGCCGACATTGGAGCCAGGCAGCCCCTGCTCAGGTTTCCCAGCTCCCAAACCCTGTGGGATGCTGGGAGCAGGCAAACAGGAGAGAGCAGAGCATCCCGGGTTACAGAGAGCTCTGGGCACGGTGCAGAGTGTCAGCGCTGCTCTGCTGCCTCAGCGGGGCATCAGGGTTGGCCTCTCAGAGGAGGCAGCTTTTGAGCAGAGACCACGATGAAGAGGAAGGGTGAGCCCCTCTGATGTGGTGGAGGAGAGATCCAGGGGGAGGGAGCCCCAAGGAGAAAGACCCCGCCAGGCTTGATGGAGTGAGGGGGCCGAGGGGTGAGTGCAGGAGCGTGGCCCGGGGAGGGCCGGCGGTGGGAGGGCAGGCAGGTCGTGGCCATGAGCCTGTCCACCTTGGCAGAGCTGCCAGGGGCGGCTTCCAAATTCAGACCTGTTGACACCTCCCAGGGCAGCCCTGTCTCTGGCCGGACGCCTGGCTTCTTGGTGGCACGTTCTGTGACCCGTCCTCTGCAAACTCCCAGCCTCATGACCCCCCCCAGGGTCCCATCGCTCGCTCCACCGGCACAGGCCCGGCCCCCCACTCTCCAGGGCCCTGGCATTAAAAGAAGAATCTAGACCCAGCCGAACTCCACCAGGGGCCCCTCTGATTTCATCTCCTCCCCCGTCCCTCATCCCTCCTCACCCATCCCCAAGGCCACCTCCTCCAGGGAGCCTGCCAGGACCCCAGGGGAAGGCGTCTGCTGCCTTCTTTGGGCTCCCACAGCATTTTCACCAGGATCATCGCCCTCTACTGCCAAGTGTCCCTCTCTGGGACCACGGTCCGCCTCTGCTTGTGGAGTGAGTGTTTCTCTGGGGTCGCTGAGGCAGCAGCAGCTGGGAGTGGCCCTCTTGTAGCCCCCATGGTGCCTAAATACCCCTCTGTTGGCTGCAGGGCCCAGGGACTCTCACCCTGAACTCTGGGGACACTGGCATTCTGGCAGCCGGGACTCTGTGTTCCCGTTGTCCCCTACCATCCCCAACAGACACAGCAAAGCCGGGCACCCAGACCTGGTGGGAGGCCTGGGCAGTGGAGGTCTTTGGGGGTCTTCTCTGGGTCCTCTCTCTCCTCACAGGTGGAGGGCGCTCCGTGGAGAGCCAGAGGTCACCCTCGGCCCCGAGGCAGTGGCACTGGCCCGCGAGGGTCCATGCTGCAAGCCTGGAGGATGGCCAAGGGGCGGGCAGAGGTGGGAGATGCCCCAGGGACTGGCAGTGACCCGGTCAGAGGTCTGGAGGCCTGACCAGGCGAGGCTGCAGGCTGTGACCGGTTCACACTGGGAATCAGAAAGACGTGAGTGGGGCCCGACATGCCAGAGGTCAGGAAGATGCTGACCTTCTGGCCTGGGAGACCGAGTGCAGGTGCCTGGCGCGGGGCCGGCAGGAGGAATCGCCACCATTTCTCGAGAGCCTTCCGTGCGTCCAGTGTCTCCCTGGACACTTGTCCCTGTTGCCTTGAATGCTCCCACAACCCCCAAAGTGCTCTTGTTTGGGTCACCCGGAGGGAAGGGGAAGAACGATGTGGGGCCCAGGCCCCCAGCTCTGAGCGGGAGTTCTTTCTCCCCTGTGGTCCTGGGAGCCCCAGCCAGATGGCGGCGGGTCTGGGTTTGGACAGCTGAGTCAGGCACCTGCGAGGCCTCTGGGAGTTGGGATTGTGGGTCTGGAACCCGGTAGTGAGGGGAGGGTTGGAGGCAAGAACCCCATTGATGGGGCAGGCTCGGTGACCCCAAGGAGAGGGGTCACGCATCACGCCTCATTGGAACCATTGGTCAACCCATCCTGAAGATGGGTAAACTGAGGCACCAGGTCTCAGGGCTGCAATCCAGCTCAGAGCCACGGCGGGTGCCCCAGCAGCTGCTGCACACAGGGCCCTTGGTTTATTCCCATTGGTCGAGCAGCTCCGGAGACGGCTCGGGGTTTTGTAGGAACCATGACAAACTGGTTGAGAGTCTCACAAATTATTTGAACTCGATTACCAGGAAGGAGGAAAAATGAGTCAGAGCTTGTGGTGCGGAATGGCAGGGATGACGCGTCGGGAGGCGTGGGCAGCTTGTTTCTCCTCCCTTCTCAGGGCCCCGAGAAGGCAGCTCCAGCTGGGAAGGTGGGAAGGACGAGGCCGAGAGCCAGGAGAGCCTGCAGGGAGGACAAAGGCGGGGTTCTGGCCCCTTGAGTGGACAAGGACACACGGGGGGAGTTGGAAGATCCTGCTGACCCCAGATCTTCTTCGTTTTGTAGAAATTTCCCCTCATGCGAAGGCATGATGGATGCTGAGCTTGATCCCCATCATGTACTGAGCCCTGACCCTGCTCACACACTGAGCCCTGATCCCCCTCATGTACCGAGCCCTGGCCCTGGCCACACACTGAGCCCTGGTCCCCCTCATGTACTGAGCCCTGGCTCTGGTCACACACTGAGCCCTGATCCTCCTCATGTACTGAGCTCTGACCCTGGTCACACCCTGAGCTCTGACTCTGTCACACCCTGAGCCTTCTTGATGGCCACACGCTGAGGTCTGATGCCAGTCGCATGCTGAACCCTGACCTGGTCTCAGGGTGAGTCTTGATCCTTTCTTCCAAAACCCCCCACAGAGATCACAACTGGCCACGCGGATGAGACAGACATTCCAGACACAGTTAAATAACAGCACAAGGCTGGATCAATCTGTGCTCAGGAAGTCCTGGAAGTCAGTGTTCACCATCTGTTCAGGACAACCCAGGAGGGCTTCCTGGAGGAGGATCAGTGGTGTGGAAGCTGAGGCCTGAGGGACACCAAGAACACCCAGCCTGGTGGTGAGGAGCGCTGTGTGAAGGTGGGGCGGGGAGGCCGGCAGGGCTCTGGGTGGACTCAGGGACACTTCTGTGTTGCTTCTTCTCCTCTTTCTTGTGCTTCTCCTCTCCGAGGGCCTGTCAGCATTTTGGGCTCCTGGAGAGGTCTCTGCAGTGGCTGTGGGTGCTCTGGTCTCTGGTGCAGCTGCAGCTCCCCACTCCCGCTCTGCAGCCACCTTGCTCATCCCGCACATAAACTCTTAGAGTTTGCCCTGGCTGTGCCTGAGCCCAAGGGGCCTCTGGACCTCAGGACAAGATGGGCCAGTGCCCAGTGGCGCTGGGTGCAGAACCTACCCACTATGGGGTGCTGGAGCCTAGAGGAAGGAGGAGGAGGCTTCAGTTCCAGCTTGATCCAGGGACACCAACAGTACCTGCTGCACTTGACTCTGTTTCTTTGGTCTTCTCTGGGTTGGCTTCATCCTGAGGATCCCAAGGAGGCAGGATGGCAGCCGGCAGCTCCCAGCCTCATTCCTCCCAGATTGATGTTCATGGCAAACAGAGGGCATCTTCCTAGGGGCTTCCCTTAGTCCCAGGAGTCTCTCTGACCAACTAGGGTTGCGGGCCCACCCTGAACCCACCACAGTGGCCGGGAGAATTTGGGGCACCGATTGGCTCACCCTAAGTCAGGTGGCTCCAGAGAGGGTGGGGGGGCCCCCAAAGATGTTCAGGAGATCCTTTGCTCATGGGCCGTGCGTCTCACTCTGCCTACACAACCCTGTGTGTTCTTCCAGGCCTGCCTCAGTTTCCCCTCCTCTGGAGCCCCCAGGCCACAGTAACCCTCCTCCCAAAGCGCTCGGGTCTGAAATGAGCAAGAGGCTGCTGGAGTCTCTGCAGGGTCAGCCCGGGGAAGCGCGAGAGGACTCTCAGGTGAGGACGAGGAAGGGGAGGCCTCGGCTGGGCCCACGGAGGAGCCCACACCTGTGAGGTCAGAGGACGCGCCTCACCGAGTGGGAGTCTGAGCTGCAGGGGGAGGAGAGAGGCCATGGGTGCCGCTCCGTGTGATGAGACCTGCAAGGAGAAGGGAACACGAGGGGGTGGATGGAGGTGGAACGCGATGGAGGCGGGGAGCCGACCCCTGGAGAAGGTCGGAGCCCCCTGCAGGGCCAGGCCCCCCACCGCCCTTTAGGAGAGGCGGCCCGCGGCCCTGGGGGCTGAGCTGTCCCTCCACCGTCCGTCCCCTTTGGGGCAGCAGAGGTCTCTGCAGCCGAAAGGGCCTTTTCAGCATCGAGCCCTCTCTCACATCACCCTCGGGGGCGCCGAGGCCCAGGCTGGGGCGGTGACAGTGATCTCGTGGCAGAGCCGGGTTCTGGGGGCGGCTCAAGGCCCAGCAGGACTGACTGACGCATCGGGCACAGCGCCTGGGCCCACGCGCCTGGGAGGGCCCTCAGACAGGTTTTAATTTCTTTTAAAATCAGAAGGAAAAAAAAGAACTTTCAGGTCCAAGAAAAGATTTATTTTATGCTATTAGTATCTTTGTCTTTTTACCAATGTGGTCCTAAAGTGTCATTTTAATACACTTTATGGAGGAAGGGGCCCAGGAATGCTTGTGCTGAAAGGTCCCAGGCGTTAAACGCGGCCCCAGTGCAGGTCCCTGGGGTGGTCCAGGCTCCGCGGTGCTCAGTCCCTGCAGAGCGGGGCGGGGAGGCTGCGTGTCCTGGGGTCAGAGAGGCCCCTGGGAGCCTCTGTTTGAGGACACTGAGGGCAGGGTCTGGACACGGGTTCCAGCCTGCATGCTGCCCCTGGCTTCTTGCGTGGTCCTGGGAGAGGCACCTGCAACCCTCCTTGGGGCCTCAGTTTCCCCTTTGTCCAGGGCATGGTCAGGCCTAGTGGTCCCCAGGGACCCAGAAAGGCATGAACTCCATTAGGTCCCAGAGCTTCCCACTCAGGCTGGGGCCGAGGCACCAGGCGGGGGCTGCCCGAGGGCTGCGAGGGTCTGCGAAGCCCCTGTGGGTCAAGGCCACCTTTGTGGGAAGCCGTGGGCCAGGCCCTGGCTGGCGCTGATGCCCATGGCCGTGTGGAGTAGGAGCTGCAGAACTCAGGGGGAAACTAGGGGACTGTTCTGACCCAGAATGTGGAGCCGCGCAGGCTCCTTATGGGGAGAAGGACGGAGGACGGGGTTCTGTGCTCCCTGCCGACAGGGACCCTCCCTCAACGTTGACACTGAGAAGTGGAGGTGAGGACTGGGGTGTCATCTCCAGGGTGGACAGTGTCCTCCAGGGGCTGACGGTGGGGGCCTGGGCCATCCGTGCCCTGAGAGAGTGGGAGGGAGGGTGAGAGGCAGAGACAGAGACAGAGAGACAGAGACAGAGAAACAGAGAGAGATAGAGACAGAGAGACAAGGAGACAGGGATAGAGAGAGATGAAGAGAGCTGGAGACAGAGGGAGGTGGGGACAGCAACAGAGAGGGAGGCGGAGGAGGACCAGCGGAGGGAAGGCCCGTGGAACAGCGAGTCCGTGCGGCTCTGCCATGAGCCGGCCCAACAGGCCTTTCCCACAAGCTGTCAGCCCTTGCTGTTTCCACCTGAAGACAGGCCCTGAGCCTCGGGGATTCGGAAGAACTCGCCTTGAAGCCCAGAGTGTGAGGAGCAGAGCCTGGGTCAAAGGGTGAGGGAGGAGGGCAGGCCCCAGAGGAAAGAGGGGGCTTCCCCAGGGCTCTTCTGGGGCCCTCAGGGGCTCTGCCCTCCCAGCCAGATGCGCTGGTTCTCTCTCTCCCCACCCTACGCCCCGCAGCTCCCCCCCACCGCCCCATGGCCATTGTGAGCACTGGCTCTGCTGTCAGACTGCCTGGAGGCAAATCTGGGCTCTCCGACCTCCCAGCTGTGTGACCTCAGGTGCCTTAATGACCTCTCTGTGCCTTGGTCTTTGAATCATAGCTATTTTGCAAGCGAGGGCAGAGGCAGGCCGTCCACAGTCACCAGCGCCCTGAGCCCCCACTTGCTGGCCTCCTGGCTCCTGGCCCAGTGGGGCAGCTGTCTGAGGTACTGATCCAGCTGTGTTTGGCTCTTCTCCTCTATCTGGCCTCACGTCTGGGGACCAGGGGCCTGTCTGCTCAGCTGCCTCCACCTGCCTGGAACCTCAAAACCTCACCTCCCTGGCCTGGCAGAGCCCCCAGCTCCGCCCATCCAGCCCCAGAGACGCAAAGCTGCAGCTAGGGCGGGAGGCCTCCAGCCCTTACCTGCTGCCTCCCCCTCCGTGAGCCGGTGGGGGGCCGAGGGGTGCAGGCCTGGGATGGAATCCTGGCTCCCTTCCTGGCTCTGGCAGATTTGGAGAGCGCTCCCCCTCCCTGGGTCTCAGTTTTCCCATCTGCAATGGGGCAGTTGGACTCAGTGACGTTCAGCCCTAGCATTATTATAAGTTCTGGCATCTCCTGGGGGGGGTGTGCACGGGGTGGGTGTCATCTGCCCCAGGCCCCACCACGGACCTGAATTCCCTGAATGGTGCCCAGATCTGGCTCCATTCCAGGGTCCAAGCAGCTGGGAATTTTGGCAGGAGCTGCAGGGCCGGTGGGCTGCTCCCGGGACCAGCCTCCTCGTCTTGCCGCCCCACGTGGCACCGACTGCAGGGCCGTCCCGGGGCTCACCGCTGAGCCGTCAATGCAGGACCCATCAGGGAAGAGAAATGCTGCATCTGGTTTCTGAGACTTTCCTTGATCTTATCTTGCAAGAAAAATAGAAAGAAAGAAACAGCAAAGCGGGGCTAGAGAACGGCAGATTTGGGAAGGGGATTTCTGAGGGGACAGCATGAGGCAGGGGACGGGGCCTCTGCTCCCACAGGATGCTCTTTCTGGAACATACCGCTAAGCGTGACCCCGTACAAGTCGTACCAGCCAGCTATGGCCCCGGAACACTGCGTGACAAGGTGCCCCACAACTTAGCGCCTTAAAACAGCAGCATTTATGATTTCTCGTGAGTTGAGGGTGGGTCTGATGGGTGTGCTGATCTGCTGGACTCTCCGTGTCAGTCATGTCTGACGGCTCTCCCTTCTGCTTATAATGACACGTGTGTGTGGGACGTTTATGGGGACGTGAGTGGAATAAGTCAGCTGTACACTTACCCACACAGCATCGACACACAGGAGGCGCTCAACACACGTATGTTGAAGGAACAAGTTACTCTTTTCAGGCTTGGCCCAAGTCTCACCTCCTCCAGGAAGCCCTCCGCGATTGCTCTAATTGACACGGAGCTCATCCACCTCCTGAGAGTCAGGGCAGCGTGGCCATTCAGAGCACAGACCCCAGAGCCGGGTAGCCCGGGGTCAAATCCTGCCTCACCCCTTCGCAGCCTCTCTGTGCCTTAGTTTCCTTGTCTATAAAATGGGCAAAAATATAGCAATCCAAGAGGGGCTTAGCACGTGGTAAACGCTTAGGAAGTGTTAGATCAAGTGAACGAAGCCAGACACAAACGGTCACATGGTCCACTTATAGGAAATGTCCGCAACAGGCAAGTCTGTGTGGACAGAATGCAGACTGGTGGCGGCCGGGGGCGGGGGGAGTGGGGAATGGGGAGTGACTGCTTAGTGGGTGCAGGGTTTCCTCTTGGGGTGATAGAAATGCTTTGGAACTGGGTCGAGGTGGTGGTTGCACGACACTGTGAATGCGCTAAACTGAATTGTCCACTTTAACATGGTTGATTTTGTGTCGCGTGAGTTTCACCTCAGTCAAAGACAGTGGGCTATTCTTCCTCCCCAGACACCCCCCAAACCCTGATGGAGCACCAGCACTGAGCCGGGGAGACAGGGCTGGACAAGACAGATGTGGTTCCTGCTCTCACGGAGCTGACGTTCTGGTTGTTCATTTATTCACTCAACAAACTCCTGGATAGGTTTAAGAACGTGCCAGCTCCCGAGGTGACGCCCTAGCCTGACCCCTGATTGCCCTCAGCTTACCGCTGACTCTAAGCTTCACTGGCCTTGAAGCCGCCCCTGCCTGGTGTTTGTGCCCCTGGACTGTGGTCCCAGCAGGACCCAGGTTGTCCCAGGACACAGTCCCTATCTTCCCCTCGCTGGTCCTGCTCAGGCCAGTGTGGCTGGATCCAGGGGACCCCAGAGCTCACATGCTGGATTGCACTGAGCACGGCTTACCACAGGCCTGCCGGCCCAGCGGGATTCCCAAACCCGGCCTGTGGCTGCCCTGGCGCCTCCTAGTCCCGAAATCCAGGGTGGTCCTCGGGGCCCTCCTGCTCCACCTCCTCTGGGACTGTTCCGCGGTTCATGACTTAGCTCCGCGATTGTGCTGAAGTGTGCGGCGTTCTATTCTGGGCGTCTGGGATCCTGTTCTGATTATACTACTCGTTCCTGTGATCCCACTATTTTACTCCATGATCCGGGCATGCTATTCCGTTATTATCGTCCATGAGTCGATGATTCTCCAGGGCCTGGGGAGAAGCGCTCGGAAGCGGGGGCTGCAGGGAGAGGAAGGGAGGGATGGTGTGTGCAGACGCAGCCCCGTCGACCAATCCTTGGGCGGTGTGCCTCCCACGGGCCGGGTCTCCAGGCCTCGGACAGGCTCTGGGCCGTCAGGGGGTCGTGCCATTGCCTCCGGCCCAAGGAGGCCAGCAGCCTGGGTGGCAGGTACAGATGAAGCCTCTCTGGTGAAGTGAGGGGTCTGCGCCCCTATATGGTGCATGTCTGTGGGGTCCACAGAGTGGCCTCCAGTGCCTCCTCCTCTGTCACCTCCCAGCATCACCCCTCTTCCTGCTGGGCCCAGGGCCCTGCAGGCTTGTCCCACCCGGAAGCGATAAAGACCTTCGGGTGCATTTTTCTGGCTGGTCTCCCCTCCCTGGGCTCTCCCAAGGCGTTAGGAAGAAGAGCGAAGCCTGATGGAAATCTCTTGCAGGGTGCAGGCTGGTCCAAGCAGCTGGGGCGACGAGGGGTGGAGATGCCTGGGCAGGGCCCTTCCTTGGTGGCTCGGGAAGGCCGAGTCTCAGCTCCCAGGCACAGCTGGGTGTCTCGCCCCCCTTGGCCAACACCAGGGACCCCAGCCAGGACTGGTCCTCCCACTGCAGCCCGGCCAGGGCTCTCTCTTCCTCCCTGTCTGCTGAGGCAGCCTCCTGGCTGCTCCCTGACCTTGATCCCAGTCCAGAGGCCACAGCTGATGTTTCCTGGGGGGTTTTCTTGGAACCCAGAGCTTCTCTCCAGGGGGAGCTTCAGGCTCGCCTGCCCTTTAGATCTCTGCCCAGTCTCCACTTTGAGCTGTCTCCTTTTGGATTGACAGGTGGACAGTGTCAAGGAAGGTACGGGACTAGGAGCTTTAAGAAATAGTCTTGTCCCGGTTCCTCTGGGGGCTAAAGTGACGTGACTTCCCTTTCCAGCCTCGGTCTCCTCCCCTCACAGAGCTGGTGCCCGGGTGCACGCTGCCCAGCGGTGAGCGAGGCCGCCAACAACTCCTTCGTCTTCCCTTGGGGGTCCCGGCCAGCGGCCCTCCTCGTCTGGGAGGCTGTGCTGTCCTTGCATGGGGACCGATGGACACGGGTGGACAGAAGTCTGGCCTCTGCATCAGGGTGGGAGCTCCCATGGGACGAGGCTGCCTGCATGTCTCGCTCCTTCTCCTGTAGAGCTCTCCTGCGGGAGGCCACCACACAGGGATCCCTGTGCCAGGGAACCGGCCTAGACACTGGGACCAGGAGTGGCCTCAGCAAGTGGACCGGGAGGGAGGGGCTCTGGAGGAGGCTGTGTTGCCCGCTGAGGGCAGTGCAGGCCCCATCGCTGGGGCAGGCCCAGCGTATATGGTCACCAAAGGCTGTAGGGGTGGGACAGCCAAGTGAGTGAGCTGGAGGGCCCAGGTGGGAGGGGAGACGTGAGTGAGCGGGAGGGCGCAGAGGAAGCGGGTGCTGGAGCTGACGCAGCATCCCCGGCATGGAGAGGTACGGGGAGGAGTCAGCCATGAGGACCACGCAATCCGGCAGCTGTTGCTAAGAGCCACTGACGTGTGGAAGAGAGACAACGGCAGGCTCAGGTCTGTTAATCATCAATTTAACAACTGTTGTGAGGGTCAGAGGGCGTCCTTGGCAGCATCTGAAGAGAAGCTCGTCTCCCGTGGTCGGTGGCGGAGCGAGTTTGGAGATGAGGCACAGAACTTAACCGCGAGCAGGCTGCATTCTCAGGGAATCGTCCCCGCCCGCCACTGGGGTCTGACAGGGAGGCAGTGGGCCCCGAGACTGGGGGCATTTCTGGGAGAGGCACTGGAACCCCAAGCCACAGGATGCCCCTGCTGGAAGATGACTCAGAGGCGCCAAATGAGGCAGGTGCACGGGAGACCGTTTGTCCTTCCTGGATCTGCCCACCATCCCCGCGCGCGGGTCAAATCTCAGAGAAGCCGGCCTGGGGGAGTACTGGGCCTGGTGGGTGGGTATTGATGACACGACCAGGAGGGGTGGGGCCTGGCCAGGGTATTGCAGGTCTGGGGAGAGTGCCTGGGCGAAGTGGAGAGGGTGGGCATGGAACTGGATAAAGGGGGCTTGCCAATCTGGGGACATTCTCCCGTGACACTGGATTTCAGCCCCTGGACAGACTGGCCTCCGACATTCCCGGATGGCTCTGGAAGCTTCCAGTTAAATTAAGTGGAGATGCCAGAAATGCCATGGCAATCTGCGGAGGATGGATCAGAAGCTCAGAGAAGCAGGCACACCGGGACGGTTCCACTGCACACGACCGGAAACCCACAGTCTGCTCCCCAAGGGCATAAGGACCGCCCTGGTGTGGGCACGATGTCGTGGAGGAGATGGCGGTGGCCGTCCTCGGTAGCCGGGCGGATGGTGAGAGATGCTGTTGCAGCCCAGGGTGACGAGGTGTGAAACTGCAGAGGCCGGAGCAGCTCCGCCCTACAGGAGCGGGTGGGGGTCCCTGTGGTGGGCTGTGGGCAGCTGGCACCCCCTTGCAGGGGACTGTGACAGTGGCTCCCAGAACACAGTGCTCTCGGTGCAAGAAAATTGGGCAGCCAACAAGAAATATGCTAATATATAAAATCTAAAGAGGTGAAGAATGGACAAGCAGAAGCTGATGTCAGCTGCCCTGTTACCAGACGAGAGGAAGTTCTCAGACCCAGAACCCATCCATGCGAGCGGTGGGCACTGTGACCCACGGCCCGCGTCTACAGCTGCGGTGCCCGCCATTCCCAGAGGGGCTTGGCTGTTCCCTCAGGAAGCCACTCCCTGGGGGGGGCACAGGGTTGGGAGGGTGCTGGTGTAAGGTTGGAAGATGCTGGTTTCTGGGTCTCTGAGGTGCCGTGCTGATCCCTGTTGAGAAGTTAAGAAGGAACATGTCAGGGCAGGTGCTGAACACGTCTGTACAGACGTCCACTGGGCCCACACGCCTGCCCCCTGTGGTCCTCCCCTTACTCTGAGCGTGGATGGCAGGGGTGTGCGTGGTGTTGGCAGAGTCTGACATTGATTCTTTGCCCTGCAGAGCATGCGCCTGCCTTCTGCACCCTGCCCCTAGTCCTCTGACCCTTGGAGACCCCGTCTCGATGGCCCCTGTTTGAGTCCGCTCTGCCCCTCTGTGCCCCACCTCTCTCTGTCACCATGTGTTCAGGAGTCTGCCTCTGCCGTCCGCCTTCCCTATCCCGTTATCCTCAGCGTCGACGCTGTGTGGATGCTGCAGGCATCACGGAGCATCTGTGGCCCTTCTGCTGGTCTTCAGACTGTGCTCGTCCTGACTCCTCCCCACCAAGTCTGCATGCCCTTGGGCTGACCTCTCCCTCTTGGACGTTGCTGTCCAGGGCAGGACACCGCCCTCAGGACCTCTGACCAGAACAGAGCAATGGCACCATCCCGGCACGTCCTGGACACCACCCTCTAGCTTCGGCCACTGTCTGGCCCTATTGACTCCTGAGCAGCTGGCAACTGAAACCCTTAACATCTTTTCCCTCACTGAAATTGGGGTTGATTCAGTGCCCTGCTACAATTTGGCTGGGGACCCCAGGTTTAGTGCACATGTTGGGGTGCACGTGTGGGTGTGATGGGCATCTATCTGGCTGCTGTGTTGGGGTGTCCCCCGCTGTGGGAAGCATTCCCCCACTCTAGTTACCATTGTATTGTGACAAGGTCTGGCAATGGAAGGAGAATCGTGCAAGGCACTTCTCCAGGGAACATACTTCTTTAAGCAGAGTCCTTTGTCCTCCTTTCTAAAGCCTATTACTGATTAACGTCTTCCCTCTGTTCTGGAAACCTTGTAAAAACAGGCAGAACTAGCAATAAACATATCTCAAAGAACAAACAGCAGCCCCCAAGGAGGTGGGGGTCTATAGTCCGTTAATTATGCTCGCTGTCCTCCTAACTTCTTTGCAGACCCTGAAACTGTGTAACCTCTTCCTAAACAATCGATATGTCTGCTGCACATCTGGATGTAGATGACCACCTTTGATTATTACCTTTAGTCACACCTGCCCCTCATCTATTGTTCCCATGACGACAATAGTTAGACCACCTCGTGTGATTTTTCCCTATATAAGTGTACGCTGTCCCCGAAATAAATTGGACTTGCTTGCAACTGCGTCGAGTCTCACGTCTAGCACTTACACTTTTGCCGACACCGTCTCTCCCGCGGGAACCTGGACTCTGCCGAGGCTGGACCCCGGCACCCCGCTGTGGTCACCAGATGACGGGGGGATCTCAAGAGCATGGTGTCCTAGTCCTTGTTCAGCCTGAGCGCCCGGCCCTGTGCGTACTTCTGTGGGAGCGAGGATGCACGGGCTGCCCACCGAGGGCACGCATCACGGGTGGGGCCCTGCTCCCTCTTTCCTCTCTCCAGCTGGGCAAGCAGGTTCATCCCCTTTATCGGCAACCCGAATCCAAAACGTGCTGAGGACAAACCCACGTGGTGGCCTGCACGGCCTGAACTGACGCATTCGGGGTCTGTCTCTCCCGGTAGGAATATTCCCGGGTTTGGTGTCAGAGCTCTCAGTGTGTGTATCCACGGGGCTGCTGTGTGACATACCTGCACCATATATTTTTCTAAAATCTAAAACATGCAGGATTCATGTTCCCTCTGGCCCCGGGGTTCAGATCAGGGATGACGGAGGTGGAGGGACAGCTGTCTTCCACGGGTGACGGGGCTGCTGGGGACCAGCAGAGCTGGTGCAGGCGGGCACCATCTCAGTGACCGCCCTTTCCCACGTCCCTGCTGTCAGACCCAGCGGGCCCCTCCTCAAGGTTCTCGTGTCCCGGAAGTTGTCTCAGCCCCCGGCTGCCTCCCCCAGGGGCCTGGGCTGCGGGTGAACAGCCGGTGCCCACGTCCACGTCCCTGGGGACCTGCAGGAGCAGGGATGGAAGTTCGGGGCGGCTCAGGGCTGTCGTCCACGCTGGTGGCCCCAGCTCCCCGTCCAGCGGGTAAACTCCGGCTCCCTCCCAGCCCGACGAAGAAGAGGTGATCTGTTCGCTTCCCCGGGGGTTTACGGCTAAGGAGGACCCCCCCACTTTCCCATGGCCCCCTCCTGGCAAAACTGAAGTCCTCGCTGGGTCCATGGAGGTTTCATCCTTTGCTGGTCACCGGCACAGAGGTAACTTTTGTCATTTGCGGTCACGGGGGTGAGTCCTGCCATGGTGGGCAGACCCTCGAGCCGACTGCAGTGCCAGTGGCTGTGGGTTTTTGCCTTGACATCTCTGAGCCTCAGTTTCCTCGTCCGTACAATGGGGCCCACAGTATTTCTCTCCCCAGAGGATGTACATCCTGAAAGAGCTGCATGTACAGTGTGGGCCCCTGTGGGACCCCGGGTGGCCCGCAGCACTGGCTCCTGGTCCTCCTCCCGCCTCGTGCCTGGGCCCGAGTTCTGCACTCCTGGCATGTGCTGTGCGTGTGGCTGGTTCAGCTGAGCGTGTTTCTGTGCGAGGCCAGTGCTGGGCACAGGTGAGTGTCTGAATTCCGGGGACCCGTTGTCCTCCCGTTTCGGTCCCTCCACTTGCCAGCTCTGTCCTCTCCCCACCCAGGAGCTCGTGCCCCTGCAGAGACGGGCATTTTCCCTTCACACAGCCCCTTTGGTGAGATCTACGGGGCTCGAGCCTACCCGTGCATCTCCTGCTCTGCCGTCTTCTCACCGTCTCGTGGATCTGATTCTCTTTCCCTCGGCTCAGGAAGCCTTGCCGCCTCCGTGGTGACCTCCTCTCCTCGGAACGCTGGGGACCCAGCCCATCACTAATCATCGGGACCAGGGAGGTGCCACCAGGGAATGGGCCAGTCTCGCAGTGACCACACTGCACATCCACACCTCGGGGTGGATGGACGAGGGACGTGAGGTGGCAGCCTGTACTGGTGGCCATGTGGGCATTGCCACTCCTGGGTGCTGACTCAGGGCCCCTGTGTGCCACGCTTGGTCCTGGAGGAGACCCCAGCTCGTGCCCTGATGGCTCCCGTGCAGGGAGTGCAGGCTGGGAGGGGGGCTCAGGGCTGTGGGAGCAGCTGAGGACGGCACCTGTCCCCGGCACCCGGCAGGAATTCAGCACTATGGGAACTTGGGCTGTCAGGTGGGAGAGGGCCATGCAGGTGCGGGGACCAGTGTGAGCAAAGGCAGGGAGGGGGCGCCACTGGGCGCAGCGTGTGTCCATTGGCAGACGCTGATCCAGTGGCCACCGCAGGACAGGCCCAGGGGGTTCAGTGACAGAGCAGAAGGCCTGCCTGTGCGGGTGGACCGGAGCGAGGGGAAGAGCTGTGCTGGGGAGGGCAGGGTGTGACCCCCTGGCTGCTGTGGGGAGGGGGGCTGTGGGAGGTGAGGGTGGGGCGGAGGCTGCAGGAACCCAGCTCCTGGCTCCCCGGTCTGGGTCTCAGCCTGGCCTGGCCTGGCCCACCCTCCTCAGTCTCTCTGTCCCCAGAAGTGCCCGGAGGCCAGTTAGAAGGCAGTGTGCGCAGCCTGGAGGGGCTGTGGAGGGAGAGAGCCTCCGACACCAGGGCTGATGGCACTGGCGGACTCGTTTTCTCATCACAAGATGCTCTCCGCTACCCCAGCTGGAGTTTTCGGAGCCCTCCCTCCCAAACGGCTCTTTCCATCACTAAGGTTCCAGCATGCCCATCTCGCTGAGTCCTCACGACCGCCCAGGGCAGTGAGCACCTCTCTCACCCCATTTTACAGATGAGGAGCCCGAGGCCCCTTGGACTCAGTGGCAGAGCCTGGATGGGGCCTCCTGCTGTCCGACGGCCAGTCCTGTGCTTGGCCTCCCCCCTAGAAGAGGCTGCTGGGGCCCCGCTCAGGC